>NW_026889805.1:12227500-12927500 GCF_033153115.1 Saccostrea echinata
ACTTTACACTTTTAAAGTCATATATGGCGTATTTTTTATAAGTTCAGACTAACTAAAATTAAAAAGATCTTTCTAGTATGTATTTGTTTGATTACTTTACATATAAAGATAGGACTTTCCTATAAATTACACAATTTAAATCAATCACGTTTCAAAGACATTAAAAATTTAAAACAATAACCGATTTATTTATCAACTCCGCATTTAAATAACAGACACAGTTTAAAGTCAATATAACTACAGAAACATGAGATTATTCAAGTTCAAAATCGGTGAAAATTTTAATTTGAACGTAAATAACATATATCATGTTTATCTACACTCAATCTCGTATTTTCATTTTTTAGCTCAGATATGCCATATATAGCTTTAACATTTATTGTACTTGTTTTAATGTGTACACATTTTTCTCTTCATGTTTAAATCAAATCAAATGACTGTTTATAATTGTTACAGTAAAAATTAAACATACCATCAGTAAGATTCAAACTTACATAAAATGTATTACTGTTTATAAGGCTTCAGTTTGTATTACTGTTTATAAAGCTTCAGTTTGTATTACATTGTACTGTTTATAAGGCTTCAGTTTGAATTACAGTTTAATTATTTAGGAAGAATCAAAGTCCGTTATGTGTGTGACAATCGTGGCAGTCAAAATCAAGAAAATGTTCTAGAGGAGATGAATTTGATCTGTAGTGGACCTGGATAACTAATATTATCGTCATACTGCACAATTGTAACCAAAAACATTGGAATTTTATTTTATCTAAAACTACGTGTGATTCTTGAATAAAATGTGTTATAACTTAAATTTGTGGTAATCAGCTCTGTGATTCTTAATGTGTTATAACTTACCTATGTGGTCATCAGCTCTGTGATTCTTAATGTGTTATAACTTAAATCTGTAGTCATCAGCTCTGTGATTCTTAATGTGTTATAACTTACCTGTGCGGAGATCAGCTCTGCGATTCTTAATGTGTTTTAACTTACCTGTGTGATGATCAGCTCTGTGATTCTTAATGTGTTATAACTGAAATTTGTGGTCATCAGCTCTGTGATTCTTTATGTGTTATAACTTACCTGTGTGGTGATCAGCTCTCTGATTCTTAATGTGTTATATAACTTACCTGTGTGGTGATCAGCTCTCCGATTCTTAATGTGTTATATAACTTACCTGTGTGGCTATCAGCTCTGTGATTCTTAATGTGTTATAACTTACCTGTGTGGTGATCAGCTCTGTGATTCTTAATGTGCTATAACTTACCTATGTGGTCATCAGCTCTGTGATTCTTAATGTGTTATAACTTATGTGTGCAGTGATCAGCTCTGTGATTCTTAACGTGTCATAACTTACCTGAGTGGTCATCAGCTGTGATTCTTAATGTGTTATAACTTACCTGTGTGGTCATCAGCTCTGTGATTCTTAATGTGTTATAACTGAAATTTGTGGTCATCAGCTCTGTGATTCTTAATGTGTTAAAACTTAAATCTGTGGTCATCACCTCTGTGATTCTTAATGTGTTATAACTTACGTGTGCAGTGATCAGCTCTTTGATTCTTAATGTGTCATAACTTACCTGTGCAGAGATCAGCTCTGTGGTTCTTAATGTGTCATAACTTACCTTTGTGGTCATCGGCTCTGTGATTCTAAAGGTGTTATAACTCACCTGTATGGCCATCAGCTCTGTGATTCTTAATGTGTTGTAACTTACCTGTGTGGTCATCAGCTGTGATTCTTAATGTGTTATAACTTACCTGTGCGGTAATCAGCTCTGTGATTCTTAATGTGTTATAACTTAAATTTGTGGTCATCAGCTCTGTGATTCTTAATGTGTTATAACTTACCTGTGTGGTGATCAGCTCTCCGATTCTTAATGTGTTATATAACTTACCTGTGTGTTCATCAGCTCTCTGATTCTTAATGTGTCATAACTTACCTGTGTGGTGATCAGCTCTTTGATTCTTAATGTGTTATAACTTACCTGTGTGGTGATTAACTCTGTGATTCTTAATGTGTTATAACTTAAATCTGTGGTCATCAGCTCTGTGATTCTTAATGTGTTATCACTTACCTGTGTGGCCATCAGCTCTGTGATTCTTAATGTGTCATAACTTACCTGTGTGGTCATCAGCTCTGTGATTTTTAATGTGTTATAACTTACCTGTGTGGTCATCAGCTGTGATTCTTAATGTGTTATAACTTAAATTTGTGGTCATCAGCTCTGTGATTCTTAATGTGTTATAACTTACCTGTGTGGTCATCAGCTCTCTGATTCTTAAGGTGTTATAACTTATCTGTGTGGCCATTAGCTCTTTGATTCTTAATGTGTTATAACTTACCTGTGTGGTCATCAGCTGTGATTCTTAATGAATCATAACTTACCTGTGTGGTCATCAGCTGTGATTCTTAATGTGTAATAACTTAAATCTGTAGTCATCAGCTCTGTGTTTCTTTATGTGTTATAACTTACCTGTGTGGTGATCAGCTCTCTGATTCTTAATGTGTTATATAACTTACCTGTGTGGTGATCAGCTCTCCGATTCTTAATGTGTTATATAACTTACCTGTGTGGCTATCAGCTCTGTGATTCTTAATGTGTTATAACTTACCTGTGTGGTGATCAGCTCTGTGATTCTTAATGTGCTATAACTTACCTATGTGGTCATCAGCTCTGTGATTCTTAATGTGTTATAACTTATGTGTGCAGTGATCAGCTCTGTGATTCTTAACGTGTCATAACTTACCTGAGTGGTCATCAGCTGTGATTCTTAATGTGTTATAACTTACCTGTGTGGTCATCAGTTCTGTGATTCTTAATGTGTTATAACTTACCTGTGGTCATCAGCTCTTTGATTCTTAATGCATTATCACTTACCTGTGTGATGATCAGCTCTGTGATTCTTAATGTGTTATAACTTACCTGTGTGGTCATCAGCTCTGTGATTCTTAATGTGTTATAAAACTTATCTAGGTAACAGTCTTAAATGTCAAGCCTATTTGGATAACATATTCTGTTCCTGTTATTCCAGAGCTTGTTGTAAGTTGTATTTTGTTATCAAGGTAATCTTTGAGATTTGGTTTATACTTTTAATAGAAATTAAGCCCTACATGTTCCAGATCTGTTCCAGTTTTCTTGTATGGAATTTTTTGACCTGTCTTACCTGTGAGGAGATCTGTTTCCTATTTCTTGTCGTAGCTTTTGATTCTCTCTGTTTAGATTTATGTTTTCATCTTTAAGTGAGCTGTTCTCCTGTAATTGTTTGGTAAGAGTCAAAACTAGCTCATTAACATTTCCTCCATGTATAATTAACTTTTCAAAATTCACTTTTTGTACATGTACTTAGAGTCATAATACAATAAGTTGCACACATTGTTTCGTATTTGATGCTTACTACATGAATGGCACATACTTACCTGTCTGACACGACTAAGTTCAGACTTGACTTTATCATAAAGTTTCTGTGCATCCTGTAGTTTCTTGTTTAGAACCAGAACTCCACTGGTATCCGGATGTCTCGGATCCTCTTTTGGCCCCAGTTGTTTTGTCCCTGTGTTTTTCTGGATCTGTTGCTGTAAAACTTCATTTTCTGTCCTTAAGAGCTGTACCTCCTCTGTAAGTCGTTCAAACTCTTCCTTTTATTAAAGAAAAAAAAAATTCTTTTTCTTTTCTTTACTTTTCTTGGACTAATTACCGTATTTGGCCGAATATAATACGCATTGGTGTAAAATACGCACCCCCCTTTTTGAGCCTGAAACTGGGGAAAAAATCGCAGTTCGGTTGTATTATACGCAGCAGAAAATTTTACCAAGCGCTGTTCTGAACTTTTGAAAATTGCGGTAATTTGCTATGAAAATCGGCGCGGAGATAAAGTGCCGAAAATTTACAGAACACGATATTTTATTCAAATGCGTTTTTATTTCTTAATCTTGACTTTCCATATCGCGGCAATCTGGAGGAAATTATTTATTTTAACAAAGCACGAGATAATGTTGTATTAAAGTATTAACAGAGTTTATTATTAATTTTTTTTTAGCATACGGTGATATTGAAATTATACGTCGCCGTACTCTAACTATTCTTTGTGGAAATAATTTTATTTCAACAAAGCACGAGATATTATTGCAAGTTTAACAGTTGTCGTATTTATTTTTAGTTTAAGGTAATCATGTTGAAAATTATGTAAATTTAACAGGGCAAGCGATATTGCAACATCAAAGTATTCATAGACTACGATTTTCTTCTTTTGAACTTGAAATTAATTAATTAAATAAATAGCTGATGTTATAAAATTAAAATCAAAATTTAACAAGCGTGTAAAGTGTAGTTATCAACACACCTCCAAAGCTGTGAAAAATGATGTACAAAGGTGGGATATATGTCTTCATACATCGAGGTAATCTTTGTGGATATCTTATTTTCTACAGAGCACGAGTAAATGATAACACTTAAGTTTCACCATACTTCATATTTCCTTTTTTAACTCTCAATCATTTTAACACGAGGCCGATATAAGATAAAGTAAAATTACATTTAACAAGCGTTTAACTGTTTAATGTGTCGTAATCAACACAAGGCTTATACATACGAAAGATCATAAACCAACCCCCGATTTTTAACAAAGAAAATAATCAAAGCCATTAATAAGGGCTGTAAATAATCAGTGCTCTAACTGTAAAAACAATGCTTTGGAGTAGGTAAACAATTTAATTGCCCGGAGGGTGTTGAGGGGGTAATTATCAAGTGACAATTAAGCGCACGTGTGTCACAACATTGGCTTCCATTCATTGGGACGTATAGAGGGGTGTTTATGTTGAAATGAATTTTCACTGAGTTATTTAAAACCTAAAATAAAATTTTATTTTATTGTATTTCATTAAAAAAAGACTTATTACTTTTTTGACCGAGTGTCTGACTGATTAGGTACATGTGTACTATGATTACGGAAGCACGTGGCAAAGGAATGTGTGAACATCTATAAATAGCATCGTTAATGGCGGCCTACACGGAGACGATGAACATGCAGCTCAAATTAATTTTAACTTGCCTTTAAATTTAATTTAACTATCAAAAGGTTATAAATATAACATTTTTAGCAAGCCTACATTCCAACAATAACTTTACGAAGTTTTAAATACGGCGATAAACAGCAAGAAATTGCATAAGTTACTAGGTGATACTACGGTATGTGCGTATGATAGCCGTTTTTCACATGAAAGAAAAAAAATATCAAAATCCCATTGTGGTGTAAAATACGCACCCCTTTCTCACAGAAAATAATTTTGGGGAAAAAGTGCGTATTATATTCAGCCAAATACGGTAGTGTATCATACTTTCAATATATCAGATTATTTCTGGTTATTACATCAAAAGGTGATTAAATGTAACAAACCATTTACTTAACATAAAAGAACTTACAAAGCTGATAATATCATGATTATAGTTGACTGTATATTTTAAGTATGCATGGAGGATGTGATTGATGGAATAAGATCTAAGTCTACAGTGTACCATGTCATCTATGCAACATTTAATTCAAAGATATATGTGTACTGATCTCAACCCATTTCATTTACAAATGTCACCTTTTCTCTCTTGCTTCTAATTTTGTGCTAAAATTTTACAAAATTCAAACTAAATCTTTTGACCTTATAACTTCTTAAGTTTTAACCTACTTATCATGAATAAAAGGAATCTTTGATCACTGATCATTAGAACTTGACTTTATGGTCATGCTTATACATTTATCACTTTCATAAAACATAGGTAAACAAAGATTGAGAAGCTCACCATATTTATAATGTTAATTTATACATAAGACAAAGTCTCACACCAAAAAGATGTTTTGGCAGTGTGCATTCCTTGATACAACATCTATACAAGATGGATCTCCTCCAAAAGCTTCAACTGTTCAATCACCCTGTAAATGTCGGTCAGATCCAGCTTCTAAAGCATATCAGATAGTGTGGATACCTAGTAACATGCATTGTCAATGCAAGTTCAGTCAGAATAGGGCCTTTAAGTTACTTGGGAAAGGACCAGCTCTAAAACATTAACCTCTTCATCACCTGGAAAATATAGATCTAGCATCCAGAGCAACTCTGTAGTGTGCATCTCTAGATGCGTCATCCATACAAGTTTTCTCACCATAGGGCTTAAAGTTACACTGGAATAGACCTGCCTTAATAATATGTCAGATCCAGCATCAAAAACATATGTGGTAGTGCGACTCCATAGATGCACCTCCCTCTTTGAAAGTTTGGGCCAGGTATGCTTACATGAAGAAACTGCTCCAAAAAACTTGAGCCTGTTCACTCGTCCAGAAAATGTTGAGGTCCAAAATCTTAAGCAAGTGTGGTAGTGTGCATCCCTCAATGTATCATCCATGCATATTTCATCGAAGTTACTTGGGAATGTACCTGCTGTAAAAACTTTGACCTGTTTACTCCTCTAGAAAATGTAGGTCAGATCCATCATCCAAAGCATGTCTTGAAGTGTGCTTACCTAGGATCATCACCCTTGCAACTTTGGTCTAGGTAGGGTTTTAACCTGTTTACTCATCTAGAAAATGTAAGTCATTATATCTAAAATCTGAAGCACCAATTCTGAAAGTTTGCATCCCTAGATGCATAATCCATGCAACTTTGGTTCAGGAAAGGCTTTCTGTTCTTTTGGAAATAACTTGCTCCAAAAATATTAATCTATTCACTCATCTGGAAAATGTAGGTCAGTTCCAGCATCTGAAGCCTGTCTGGTAGTATAATCCTAGATGCATCAAAAATGCAAGTTTGGTCACCATAGACTAATAGTTACTTGGGTATGAACCTGCTTTTTAAACTTTATCCCGGTCACTCATCCAGAAATGTAGGTCAGATCCAGCAACTGCAGCCAATGTGGAAGTGTGCATTCCTAAATGTATCATCTATGCAAGTCTAGTCACCATAAGGCTTATAGTTACTTGGGAATGAAACCTGCTTTTAAAACTTTAACTGTGAAACCTGCTTTTAAAACTTTAACTGGGAAACCAACACCAGGAGTATAGCATACGCTCATCTCAACTTTCTCAATGTGAGATAAAGATTTAGTTAAATGATTGACATTTCCTGTTTTTTTTTAAATAGCTAAAGTTTGTTTTTTGAGTGCATCTGAACTAATTTTCATGATAAAACCTGTAAACTGTGAGTCATTATGAATGTAAGTCACTGTCCTATCGTGAAACTACTTTTGATATACCGTATTTGGCTGAATATAATACGCACTTTTTCCCCAAAATTATTTTCTGTGAGAAAGGGGTGCGTATTTTACACCACAATGGGATTTTGATATTTTTTTTCTTTCATGTGAAAAACGGCTATCATACGCACATACCGTAGTATCACCTAGTAACTTATGCAATTTCTTGCTGTTTATCGCCGTATTTAAAACTTCGTAAAGTTATTGTTGGAATGTAGGCTTGCTAAAAATGTTATATTTATAACCTTTTGATAGTTAAATTAAATTTAAAGGCAAGTTAAAATTAATTTGAGCTGCATGTTCATCGTCTCCGTGTAGGCCGCCATTAACGATGCTATTTATAGATGTTCACACATTCCTTTGCCACGTGCTTCCGTAATCATAGTACACATGTACCTAATCAGTCAGACACTCGGTCAAAAAAGTAATAAGTCTTTTTTTAATGAAATACAATAAAATAAAATTTTATTTTAGGTTTTAAATAACTCAGTGAAAATTCATTTCAACATAAACACCCCTCTATACGTCCCAATGAATGGAAGCCAATGTTGTGACACACGTGCGCTTAATTGTCACTTGATAATTACCCCCTCAACACCCTCCGGGCAATTAAATTGTTTACCTACTCCAAAGCATTGTTTTTACAGTTAGAGCACTGATTATTTACAGCCCTTATTAATGGCTTTGATTATTTTCTTTGTTAAAAATCGGGGGTTGGTTTATGATCTTTCGTATGTATAAGCCTTGTGTTGATTACGACACATTAAACAGTTAAACGCTTGTTAAATGTAATTTTACTTTATCTTATATCGGCCTCGTGTTAAAATGATTGAGAGTTAAAAAAGGAAATATGAAGTATGGTGAAACTTAAGTGTTATCATTTACTCGTGCTCTGTAGAAAATAAGATATCCACAAAGATTACCTCGATGTATGAAGACATATATCCCACCTTTGTACATCATTTTTCACAGCTTTGGAGGTGTGTTGATAACTACACTTTACACGCTTGTTAAATTTTGATTTTAATTTTATAACATCAGCTATTTATTTAATTAATTAATTTCAAGTTCAAAAGAAGAAAATCGTAGTCTATGAATACTTTGATGTTGCAATATCGCTTGCCCTGTTAAATTTACATAATTTTCAACATGATTACCTTAAACTAAAAATAAATACGACAACTGTTAAACTTGCAATAATATCTCGTGCTTTGTTGAAATAAAATTATTTCCACAAAGAATAGTTAGAGTACGGCGACGTATAATTTCAATATCACCGTATGCTAAAAAAAAATTAATAATAAACTCTGTTAATACTTTAATACAACATTATCTCGTGCTTTGTTAAAATAAATAATTTCCTCCAGATTGCCGCGATATGGAAAGTCAAGATTAAGAAATAAAAACGCATTTGAATAAAATATCGTGTTCTGTAAATTTTCGGCACTTTATCTCCGCGCCGATTTTCATAGCAAATTACCGCAATTTTCAAAAGTTCAGAACAGCGCTTGGTAAAATTTTCTGCTGCGTATAATACAACCGAACTGCGATTTTTTCCCCAGTTTCAGGCTCAAAAAGGGGGGTGCGTATTTTACACCAATGCGTATTATATTCGGCCAAATACGGTAAGTTTTCATTCACAATGTCTAGAGTGATCTTAAATTTTATAAAATTCATGAAGAGAATTTAAAATAGAATTAAAAATATACATCTGAATGTGTTACTGATTTTCATATTTTCTTGTATATTATCTTTATGAGCTATGTAACTATGATGTTTTTGTGTAAATCTGATGATATAAAGAATAAATGAACTGAACAAACTGTTATAACTACATAGATACAATTATTGAGACTTTTTATTTGTTCCACTATTGCAGAATATATTTGGATACAAACAGTGTCACTGTCTTATAACTATACATCTTTAAAATTTCAATTAATATGCTTATTTTTTTGATAGGATGTTCTTGTCTGAAAAAGCATGTTTTATGAACCTCTATTTAACATGTTTAAAGTTCTGAATATTTCACCAATGTCTTCCCTTTATGAGTTTATTCCAACCACGAACCCTGATGACAAAATTCTGCACCTGCCACATCATATAAATGTTAGCATTTCCTACATCTGAGCACCAAGGATCATCATTAGACACGTTAGGGTTGTCAGTCTACTAATCTAATTTGTCATTTATAAGACTGCATATGATCACAATCTCAACCAAAGCAATTTACTTACTTATCATAAATTATAAAATTATAAATAAACTTACATCAAATCAGTATTCATATTGCCATAAGTAATCAATTTTATCGGAAAGATGATGATGTAATTTAGCATTTAGCTTTTTTTTTTTTTTTTTAGATATGTGAGGATGATTGTAAAGCATGCTGTTTTCATTTTTGTTGTGTTAATTAAATCCAGTTTGAGAGATTTTATGTAAACCAACTATAATTCATGACAACTTTTAATTGTGATTAGTCAGTTGAAATCTATCTGTGATATTTTCACGTGACTGAGGTATCATTCTAAAAAAAACCTTGAGAAACTCACAAAGAACTAAAAGGTTCACGGCAAAAAATATTTGTGAGCAAAAGAAGATCGCAAAACTTGCGGAAATTTCTCACAAGTAAATAAAAATTGGTTTACAGCATTTAGTAAATAAGCATATTTCCCATTCTCTGCTTTTTTCCTTTTAACATGTTTAATTTCTTTTAATTTCATTTATAAGATTTATAAGATTAGTACTTAAACTAATATATGAGATTTGTGATTCTATTTGAAAATGATTGTATTAATGTTATTTTTTACCAATCAGCTTCTTATTCTTGTACAAATAACAAAACAAAAGGCCCATGGGTCACATCGCTCACCTGAGCACTTTGGGAAGGCGTTCAGTATTGAAAAGTTCATTAAATTTACATGGACCAAACCTACCCATAAAGTGGTGGTGTGGGGGAGGGGGATAATTTAAAAAATCTTGAATCTTTACTAGGCGAGAACGCTTCTGTATTAATATGACTAATCACGGCTTTGTTGTTCAAGAGAAAAAGATTTTAAAAGATTTTTCCTATGTAAAACTTTGTTTATTCATTGTGCCCCCCCTAACCCTGGGGGTCATGATTTGAACAAATTTGAATCTACATTTCTGGAGGATGCTTCCATATAAATATGACCAATAATGGGTTTGCTATTCTTGAGAAGAATAATTTTAAAAATTATTCCTATGTAAAACTTTGATCCTTCATTGTGGCCCCAACCCAGCCCCAGGGGTTGATTTGAACAATCTTGAATCTACACTATCTAAGAAAGGTTTCACATAAGATTAAACTTTTTTGGCCTTGTGGTTCTTGAGAAGATTTTTAAAAGATACCACCAAATTTTCAATATTTTTTAATTATCTACCCTTGACAAAGAGTGTGGGAACTTATTTGAACAAACTTTAATTCCCCTTCACCCAAAGATGCTTTGTGGCAAGTTTGGTTGACATTGGTTTATTGGTTCTGGAGAAGAAGTTGAAAATGTGAAAAGTTTATAGACAGACGGACAGACAGGCTACAGACAAAATGTGATCAGAAAAGTTCACTTGAGCTTTCAGCTCAGTTGAGCTAAAAAGTGATTCCTTGGATTATGTTAAAAAGAGAGCTCATATTTTCTTATGTTCATGAACTTAACCTTGTGTATTAAACCAGAAAACATGATAATCAGCAACACTGATGGATGCTCCCAATATCTGATTAGCCGGCAGATACGTTTCTCATTATGAGAAATAATTTGGCACATGTCAAATTCAAGGCCACCAGAACAGGACTGAATTGACATTTTACATACGACATTTTTTTTTGTACATTTACAGTCGAAAGGACAGAACATGTGTTTGTTTTGATAATGAATATCCATACACAAGGATTTATGATTTAAGTTGACATATATTCAGAATGTCGCTATTGACATTTATATACTAAGGTTTATAATGCTATATGATTGACTTATTTAACATAGTTTAACAGCTTACATATTGATTTATCTGGACATATGACCATTTTAAAGTCACATGACTGGGTAAAGTGAGCAGTACAGATTAGACCTGAGATTTTTGTCCCACTCAACCATTAGTCTTTAGGTCACTCATAAACCTTCCTGTCTGGTATACTTTTATGATCCAAACCTGATATACTTTTATGATCCAAACTCTTGATAAATTGAATTTCATACTCCTTTTTGATATCTAATTTGCCAGAAATTCCTGTCACCAAATTAACCTGATTTACATATACAGTCAAACCTCATTATCTCAAACTCAATGGGACTGAGAATAAAATTTCAAGATATCAAAGGGTTCAAGATATTGAAGGTAAAATACTTTAAGAAAAAGTGTTTGGACTTCCAAATCAATGTGACATATCCATAGATTATTGAGATATCCATGTTTGAGATTCCGAAGTTAAGCTGTACTTCCAAGACTTGTCCATAGAATATGCATAGACTCATATTGCCATAAAATCAAAAATAGAGTCAGTAGGGGGATGAAAAAACATGAAGCCGGCAGTAACTGAATCAATTCAGTCTCATTCCTACTCTTACCTCATACTCTTTAAAGAGAAGATCAAATCTGGCTTTCCTCAGCTCTGGGTTACTCATTTTATCTTTATCATCAAAACCCTGGGTTACTCCTCCTGTATAAAAAACAAGTATAAGAAAAATATTATTCATTATTTGAGAGTCAAAGATCTCTAAATACCCAGACTGTGGATAATATGATACAACAGAAGAACACAATAGAGATTGACATAGTATGATACAACAGAGGAATATGATAGAGATTGACATAGTGTGATACAACAGAGGAATATGATAGAGATTGACATAGTACGATACAACAGAGGATTATGATAGAGATTGACAGAGTGTGCTACAGCAGAAAAATATGATATGATTTTATAGGGATTGACATGGTATGAAATATGACAAAAAAAGGGCATAGTATGATACAACAGAATAGAAAGATAGAAATTACATGTAAAAGTAAAATAAGATAGAAATATTGTTTATACCCTTCATAAAATCTGCAAAAATGAAAGATATTACTTTGATTTGCAAAGTTCATGAATTTGGTAAAGGACCTTTAACTCAATAATATCAAGCCTACAAATTTTCTACTATATGATAAGGAGAAATGAAGCAAACACAAGAGGCCAAAGGGCCTAGAATCCCTCTTATGATACATTGTACAACCCTATCACTTCTATTCTAAGCCTCTAAGTATCCTAAATATTTAGATAAAACCCTAAAATTGCAAAAGTGGGTCACTGTGACCTATTTTTTTTTAGATAACACACACAGAGAACCCAGATGCATCAACTGACAAAGGTTGATGATTCTAAGTCTCTTATTATCTGAAATATTCAGATATAAGCATGAAATTCCAAAAGTAAGTCAAAGTGACTTACTTTTTGGTTGACACATTACAAGAACCCGAGTGAGTCAACTAATAAAATCTTATTATTCAAAGCTTCTTAGTACCCTAAATATTGAGATTCAACCATGAAATTCCATAGGTAGGCCACTGTGACCTTCTTTTTAGGTGAAATAATATGTTAACCTAAGATGCATCAACAGACAAAATTTTATGATCTTATGCCTCATTATCCTAAATATTGAGATAAATTTGTGAAATTCCAAAAATAGGTCACAGTGACTCCTAATATACTTTGAGGCCTTAGGATACATCAAATGACAAAGTTTATGATCCTAGGCTTCAAAATGTCCAAAACAGGGTTTGAAATATATCGTAGCCCAACGTCCGGGGCTAATTGTTTCAAGACTTGGGCTAGCTTATTTAAATGTAATGATAGCCCGTCGGACTAGCAGACCAGAAAAAATTCCCGTCAGTTTACTTTTGTTTTCTATGTAGCATGTTTTTTTTTTGACTGAGAACTGGTTTAATTTGTTTCTACTACCAAAGTGTTTGAAACTTTTACTTGTGTTATGTTTTCATTTTTGCAAAAAAAAAATTATTGGGCTAGTTAGTTTGAGGTTTGGGCTGGTGATTTTTTACTGATCAGTAGCCACTGGACTAGTGAGTTTTCCAGGAAATTTTCAACCCCTGAAAATATGCATCTTAAACAGTTTGAAAACGAATACCTGCAAAATTCAAAAAGTAGGTCACCAAAGCCCCAAGATGCATCAACTTACAAGGTTTAATGATTCTAAAATTCTCAGTAACCTTAAATGTTTTGAAAATTATTAGCCATAAAATTTAGTTGAGTCAGTTTGAGTCAACTTGACATGAGGTCTCAAGATGCATTGACTGACAAGATTTGACAATCCTAGTCCTTATAGTGGGGAAAGACTCAAAGTTTTATCATAATTTTAGGTCAACTTTGAAGTGACCTTAGAGCAGACTCTTTGCCCCAAGGTGATGCCTTGAATAATTTTTAAACTACAACATATCCTGATTCTTATTCTCAAGATAGGTGAAAATCTGCCCTGTGGTTCTTTTCTCTTTGGATGCAAATTTTCTACCAACCACTACTTTTGTTTTTATTTCCCTAATTATCTCCCTTGGTTTAAGGGTCAGAGTCACATCTCTTTCTTGTAGTACAATGTAAATGAAAGCCCTAGGGCTAAGAATACTCTGTGAGAAAATTGACATAAATTGGTCAAGCGGTTCTTGAGATATGGCCCATATTCTAAAAAATGTTTATGCACACCATACAAATGGCCATAGCATCAGCTGTCTCAGCCTGCAGCTAAAACAACTACCAAACTTTGTCGAAAAAATTCCAAATTTTCTTGAGAGTTTTGAATGATAGACAAGTGCACCCTAGGACCTTGGATGACTTACATTTCAGCTTTTCTTAGTGTTCCTATATATGCAGGTGTCAATTACACAATTAAATCTATAATTGCTTAAAAATTCAACTTTTCACAAATCTCAATCTATCATTTGATTTCTATTTTAAAAGTATGTAGAAGAAGTGTCACACATTTACAATTACAATGCAATTCAAATCAAGAGCATCAGTTTTAGTTTACAAAGTTCACCAGGTGACTGAGACTTTCCACACATCGGTATTTTCTCGTGAAGTGGAGAGTTTATTACAAAATATGTGTAAATGAAAAGTCTGTTTATATGCTCATAAATTTTTAAAACTGAAACCAATTCATACCATGGAAATTGTAACACGCTTCTTAATTTAATACCAAATATGTTCATAAAAATAATATAGAACCTTAAGATTTCATGGAACACTGCCAAATTAATGCCATGGACATGTTCTCATAAATCTTGACAAGCTGTTCATCAATTAATGATGTAAAATGAAGGAAATTTCAAGCTTTTTTATTACTTTTACAATTTGCATGGTTAATGTCCATTGTGAACACAAGTTTGTGAACTGACCTTTCCCTATCTGATCCTATAAATTTCATAAATGAATAAAATTGTCCAATTAATCATGAAATCTTTGACAGAGAAGTTTTGAGAAATGTTTGGAAGCTTTCTGTTAGACTTACCAGCAATTTTCTTAACAGGATTCGCAGGATTAATGGGTGTTCTACATGCAGGGCACTGCTTATTCCTTTGAAGCCAAACATCCATACAACCTGAACAGAACACATGGTTATTTGGACATAAAACTGGCTGTTTCACCTGAAAGAAACATATTTCAACATTAGAATCTGTTCGTTGTACAAGCCTTCTCCACTGGTTGGTTAAATATATTCCTTAACATGCAATCAGCATTTTACTTACAATTTCCAGTTCCTCATATCAAAACAATTTTTTCTATATTCAATAAAAACAAAACTCTTTCAGCATTGTGCCCATATGAAAATTTCATATTTGATCAATGCATATTTTAAATTATCAAGAATCAATACCAAGTACTTACTCCTTTACCATGTTTACATGTATAAATCAAAACATTGTGAATATGTATGATTGTAAAATCTAAATAAAAATGTGTTCAAGAAATACCGGTCATCAGCTGCCATGGCTACAGCAGCAAAAGTTCAACAATTCAATAAACTCATTCTGTGATTACAGATTTATTTTCACTGGTGTCTTATCATTTAAATATTTTCAGAAAAATTAATACAACTGCCAGTGATTCACATACCTATAGTATCAATGCAATTACATAAAAAAAAAATATTAAAGAAAAATTAATCCTGTTATAGACTTCATGGCTGTTGTCACTATATGCTATGTTGGCAACCTTGTGTATACATATAGGGTAGAGTGGGGTAATTTCGACCACTTCTGCTGATTTGTGGCTTTCAATCCACAAAACACGACTGTTTTCAAATGTACTATTTTAAAAAAGATTCAAAGTGATTGAGATTGATTTTTTCTTCATATTTTTCTGCTTTAGGAGTTAAAATGCATAAAGAATAATGAATTGGTTTAAAAACAAGTAAGCATATTGCGTGGGTTAATTTCGACCGGCCTCGGGGTAATTTCGACCACAACAAACATCAAAAAGAAAGATAACTCTTGCAATGCAAGTAAACTTTACCTGTCGCACTTTATTCAAAATTTATGGTCCCGTCCGAGAAACTATATTGCCTTATTTAGAAAATACGTGTATCTATCTCTATCTCTCTCAATAAAAAGATTAAAATGGATAAGTACTAGTATCCATACAGTAAAGAAATGGGTTTGGGTTACTTAAGCTTTTTTATGCTGTGTTATTGACGTCTTAATTCTTATTCCTTATTCTAAATTCTGCTTTTAATTCGCCAACTCTATATTTTAAAATTGTGATATATATAGTTATGCAAATAGATGAAATTTTCTCAGATTCCACAAATAATTTCTTTGATACGATTTTTAATATGTAAAACCCAAAAGTGATTTTATTTAATATCGTCTTTTCACAACACAATCATTCAGATTGTATATATATGTATAAGGTTTGAGCATAGCATTAGAATTGCGTATATTTTTCTTCATTAATTTTTACCAGTTACACATTCATTTGGAAATCGTTGTATTACGTATTTTACGTGTTTTTTTTAAATTCTGAAGAGATAAATCCTGAGAAATTCGATCAAGTCAATTAAATAAGGATTTACAAAAGCAAAGTCCTCTTAAACCCCCCCCCCCCCCGAAAAAAACCAAACTCAAACAAATCATTAATAACGTGTTACATCATAGTGTTTTTTTTATTGTTTTGTTTTTTGTTCCTTTGTTTCAAGATACTTGTGGCTCTTTTGGGTGTTGTTCTGATATTTTGGGTACTATTTGGATTTGTGTACCTGGACTGTGTGATACGATCTTAATACGAACTGGTTCGTTGGTTTTTCGATAGCCCCAGTCTTATCCGTCAAAGTTTAGGCATTCGTAATAATGAAAAAAATTTACAAAAACCTTATTTTTTTTTTTACATACAATTAATATTGCCTGCATCCTCTATTTTGTTAATTTGACGGGTTTGGAAACTTTTGGATTGCTCTCGCCATGTGCTATTTCATAGCCAGTGCCGACTCCGTGTTCTCTCGCACGTCGATTAGTGATGCACCCTCGTGAACGGCCCGGACAATATACTAGTATATAGCTAGGTATGCATATGTTAATTAATCTGACATATTTTTTTTTAAATATAAAAGGTTATAGGTAGATAATATTGTACATATACAGTATAATCTTTTTTTTTTTTTTGAAGATCTAACTCTGCATTGCATTAAACAGCTGTTAAAGACAATTTACACATATTTCTGAATAAGTGGTCGAATTTACCCCGCGTCCTTAAAATCAGTAGGGGTAATTTCGACCAAAATCAAATGGACGTTTCTTGTGCATTTTGATAGATATCCAAGATAAATTTGTACAATTCTGCAACTTAAAGATATTCCAAGAAAAAATAAAACAATTTTAATTTAATTCATGCTGTAGACTGTTGAACAAGGTTAAACTTAAAAAGAGGTTGTACGAGTTGTCTCTCTTGCATTTCCTTGATAAATCAAGCGCATTGAAGACGGGGACTTCGAACGTCAAACTGGAGACATAAATAATAGTAAAAATATTATTTATATCACTGATCAAGCCATATTTGCGATGAATAATTACACTAGGACACACAATTTGAAGAATAGTTTTCTATAATTCCGAATAAATTAAACATGTCTCAACATTTCCGTAGATCTTCGTGTAGTGTTGTGTTCCTGTGGTCGAAATTAAACGGTGGTCGAAATTACCCTGACTTACCCTATAAAACAGACAATTTTCAAACTTCTTTGTCTAAGGGTATTAAGAGCAGAAAAGTACATCTATAGTATTCATTGTGATATAGTGCCAATACCCTAATTAAAACCATGTAAAAATGACATTTAGGAAATAATTGATTTGTACATAAAGAGAAAAAATAAAACAATAAATAAATGCAGAACATTTAATAATACATTTACAAGATTAAATAAGAAGCATGATTAATTTTAATACTTGTATTTTGATATTATCTGTGCATTTTTCCTCATACTTACTAAGTCCTTGTCAGGCACTATGGACTAAATTTGAAATGAGGTCAAATTGAAAATGTTCTAGAGGACATAAATGAAGTAAAGATCCACCACATATTCTGTTTTAATGCAGCTTTATTCTCTTATACCCATTGTGATTTTAGAAAATTTTTCTGTATTTCATCATGTTGAAAATTTTAAGGAGAAATCATTATGGGAAAATACAGTGTCAAAAAAAAAAAAAAAAAAAAAAAAAAAAAAAAAAAAAAATTATGCAAAATTTTAGTCCCATTACAATTTTCAATTTTGTGAATTCCTTAAAAGAAAAATTGTTTTACTAGGTTAGTCTTTAAAAAAAATCATAGATTCACTATTAAACCCTGTGAAAAGACTTTTTACAAGTCTATTAAAAATCTTTTAGTATTTTGATGTTTATCTGAATTGTTTTTTGAAAACCTCATATTAAAGTTTTTTCTTTTTGATGTATTATATTTCTTTGCTTCGTTGACTTTAGTGGATATCTGGACTGATTATACCTACATTTTCAGTCTATATATATTCATTATGGTAAGGAGAAAAAAAAAAGAATAAATAAAAAAAAAGAAAGGTAAGTAAACTAACTGATTTCAACAGAATTACAAGTAAGAAAATTTAAATCAATTTAAATCTGCATGTGTATGAAGAATATTTAAAAGAAAATTACAAAAATCCAGAGCAACCATCTGACGTCACAAGCAACAAGATGTTTGATGATGTATCAAAAGGAAAAGAGAACCAACTTCATATTAGATGCAAGGGAGCCTCATTAGAATAATATTTTATTTTTTTTTTTTTTAAATGCATTAAACCCAGTACAGGTAGTACTACATGCATACCAGTTTCTACTCAATTGTATGGAGATATATTTCCATTGGGAACTATAAAATTAAAGACACATTCTTGGTAAGCACAGCAAGTTCTCTAAACTAGAAAAGTTTTCTAACAATAGTGATTTCAGGCAATCCGCATCATTGCATGAATTATGCAAAATGAAACGGCAGATGTACTAATCAAGAGGTGTAGATTGTATTTCAAACACACCCCCTTGCCCCAGTGGTTTCACCATCTGACATATATATTGTAATAATGATTGCAGCGAGTGGCACAAACCACCATTTAAACTGCGAACTCTTATAATAATGCCTAGGTGAAGAGAAAATTTGGACTGTGCACAATGATCCAAATAAATTTTTTTCCGCAATTACCTCGAGACCCACAATGCAACGCCAATGCATCTCACTGATTTGATCTCGCTAGTGATGGGAATCGGTAAGAATTTCATAATCGATGGTCAGGCTACTGTAACTAACTAATTATCAATTATAATCGGACATTTACAAAGTCTGTCAATTTTAGTTTATTAAATGGTAAGAATGGTTGAATAACTACTTTCTGTGGTGGTCCAGCTGTAGTTGGAATAACTTTGTCTCGGAACAACCCCTAGTCCTTAGGACAATATCATTTTAACGACAGAATGTTCTATCTAGTCAAGCTGGTTCTACACTCATTTTGTAGAATCCAAAGTACGTCCATACCCCGGAATGAGCCTTGTTACCCGGGTATGAATACAATGTCTCTTCGTCTGTGCCATTACGATACACAAATAAGTTAATAGAAAAGCTGCGGCTGGAATATTTGGCTTAAAAACTATTACGCTTTTAAAATAAAATAATTAACCCGATTTATCAGAATAAAAAATTTGTAATTGAGCGCTTGGATTATGCCAGCAATCGACTGATTTTCGATTATAATCGATGATTGGAACACCACTAGATCTCGCAGTAACAATAATTAAAAGTTCAGCAAAATGTAAACTCACTTTGATTTAATGGATATTGCTTATATAAGATTGTAGATTAAACATTTTTTGTTAAAAAAATTTGCTTTTTTCCAGACTTTGTTATGGAAATACAGCTTGCATACACAGGGCTTGTCCGGTACCAGTGAAAAAAAATTACGGACAAGTGAATATTGCTGGGCACTTGTCCGACTGGACAAGTGCATTTTAATATATAGGAGTCTCTAAATAATTAAAAAAAACGACTGTTGATAGTTAATCGTTAGTTTCAAGATGGAACTGTACATAAAAACCAGACTTCGATCCCCATAGTGATCGCTATTAATTGAGTTCACATTCAATCGGGATCGAAGTTCACTAATTGCATACTACTGAAAAGGCATGGAACTTACGAACTTGACGAAGTTTGGTTCACTTGTGGACATTTATGTTGTTGTCAGACCAGAAAGACTAGATAAAATTTCATTTTATGTGTTTGTTGTATTTATCAATAACATCACGAATCAATTCAAGCACATGTCATGTGTAATGGACTTTATTTTAGTTTTCCAGTTGACAGTATTAGATATTTATTGAAAATTTTTCGGACAAGCGAAGTTTAAATTTGGACAAGTAAATGTCTTGGTCACTTGTCCGAATGGAAAAATAGGAAAAAAAGTTAATGTCGAGCCCTGATACAATGCATATTTCCTGTCATGGAAAAGTGAAATCCTCCAAAATGCTGGGTATATGTTACATTTCTGGCTCCAAAGATGTAAAAAAATGTTGATCAATACAACAATTCTATAATTAGCATAACTTCCACTTGAAAATATCTGATCTCTAATTGTAACTGAAAGTATTGAAATATGTTGTGCAGTAAGAACAGGAAGACCTAATGTGTTTTATAGAAGCTTAGATGATAAATGTCACCAATATGCTCATCTAAACAGTTAAACCATAAAAATATCATTTAATATTTACTAACTCAAGTTTTTTTTGAACTGATACAAGGATAACATTCAGGGAGCTTAAAACTACACAAGTACCTCGACATGCACATGCATTGTACTTTGTACAAAATGTTAATTTACAACATAAATTCAATGTTAGCATCTGGCGATCAAATTACAGTGATGTTGCCATGCAATCAAATAAACAAAATATTAACTGTAAAAATAAATAAAAAAATAAAATTCTACATTACGATTCGTGTTTATTAAAGGATCATGTACCAACTACACGTGAAAAAACGAGTCCTTGGAAACCACTGCTAACCCTGCTTGTCGCAAATAACTGTGCAAAATTTTGACATCTTTTATCTTATTGTAATTAAAAACACAAATATTTTATGTACACAATACCTTTCCCAAGCATATCTGGCAGGAAATTGGCAAAGTAAATGCTATTGTTTGGTACTTGTCCTGTCTTGCTCTCACGTCAGCCGCCATCTTTTAAACTGCAAGCGGAAGTAGCGCATTAATTATACACATAACAGAAAATATCAGATAATAAGAGTAAATTTTATCAACAATAATTTTATAAAATGACAACTTCAAATTATACAGACCGAATGTTCGACAGCCAAATTATTTGTCCATGTGTCACATAATAATTTTTGAATCTACTTTCATGCTACGCGTTTAACAACTGAGTTCCAAGGCACTTCCGGTGATGAAATGATAATTGTTCCACATTTTATTCGCACAAACTGGTTCCTCTGCGGCATACTTTTTGCTATTTGTTTAGCTAGTACTGCACCAAGTATAGGAGCAAAAGGAGGTTGTATAATGTCTGTCTACACTCTCAAGTACTTGAATCATTTAGACAATGTCTTCACACAGCTGTTTCACACGTGGACTTTGTGTCTGTCATGAAGAGTAGTGTTGCAGTAGGGCACAGTGTACCAGGTCTTGTACAATCACTAGCTTTAGCTACATAGCTTGAATTACCTTCATAGCTTTATTTACCTACCTGAAGTAGCTTTATTTAGCTACTAAATCAAACTTATTTCTTAAATTAGCATTTTTCCCAGAAAGTGCAGAAAATTGCACTTTGATGCAGTGATAATTTTCAACTTTGAACTCATTTGAAAACAATTCATGAAAAAAACACTCTTGGAGATGTGTCTTTTTCTGCGCAATTGCAATCAAAATTCTAAAAGTTTTGGGGCAACCAAAACAACAGTTAATTTGTGATCTAACAGTTACTTCTTGAGTGAAATAACAAAGAAAACCAGTTTTGGTTAACCTGAGCACAATGTGAAGTAAATCATACTTATCCACGCCTCATCGCACACAAGGTGATGTACAGTTACTCAAACAATGGAAATACATATCTTCCTTAAAAGTGTTCAAACGCAGCAATTTTAAAACTATCTCTGGTTCAGGTTGCTTTTAAATAATACCTAGAATAAATATTAATAGACATTTACTTGCGACTTTTTGTCTTTTTAAAATAAAAAGCAAAATTGTGAAAAGTTGCCTTGAAATAGCTAAATAAAGCTACCTGAGGTAGGTAAATTAAGCTAAGGTAGGTAATTTTAGCTACGTAGCTAAATGTACTGATTGCACTGGACCTGTGTACTTCATGTCTTGGGTCTTGCTTTATAAATATCATAGACCTGAAGTTGTATACCTATTGATATGTAAAATGAGTACTTTTTTAACATATCAGTAGGTATATGTATTTATAAACCAAGACCCAAATACCTGTGCAGTGTCATTTATTCAATACATTGATACATGTATATACTTTAAACTGCATCTAAAGGTTTTATATGAATCCATATATATTCATATTGTTCATATATTGTGGCAATAATTGATTATTGAGGAATTAAATTCATGACAGCAAATGGGTTTCTGTCATTTTTCCCCCAAACCAGAACATGAGTGCCCCCAAGTTTTTTTTTTTTTTTTTTTTTTACAGACTCCCAAGTACATGCATAAGTGCCCAAAATTCATTTCATAATTTGACGAGCACCCCAAATACATTTAATAAGCACCCCAAATAATTGATTTTCCTGTCCATTATAACAGTGATGCCTATAATACAATAACTTTTTATGAACTAAATAATAAAATTTAAAGGTATATATATTTTACTTATTTTCATGTGCACAGTTCTTTTGGATCTATGCTGCCATTGACTCATGTTCATATGAAAGCCATGCAGATCATAAATATTACAAAATATTCTTTCATACATCATCAATCAATGTTTCAACTCTTGCATTCTCCCTTGAAAAAAAAAATGTGTTTCAAATGTTTTTGTTGATTAATTATTGACTCTGACCCCCTTAAAAAATTAGGGCACTCATGTATGGTGCACTCTGGTTTGGGGCCACAGTGACTATCACATACCCCATCAAATAAATTTTTTGCTCATATAGAGACATCACTGTCAAACTTAAAGGGTTTTTATCACGTATCTAAATTTCTTAAAAATGAAACACTATTATGTTCTTGAAACATTTTTTTATCGTTAAATTATGAAAAAATGTTGAAAACGGCTGTAATTAGACGTTAAAACGTCCGTAATATAGGGTCCTCGAAGTAAAAATCTCCACTAATTAGATAGGGGTCACGTGGTACTGAAACGTCATAGGTGTCAATGGTCAATAGAACTCGTAAAGCTTATCCTAAGAAAAGAAATATATTGAATAGATTTTTACGCTAAATGAATAGAATACAGGATATGGCCGGTTGAAAATTTGACATAGACTATATTCAATCTTTAAGGTATGAAAGTCTAGCAGAGAGAAATAACCCGAAAATATGCCGACAATTGGAAAGAGGTCACCGAAGACGAAGCCGTTGACAACTCGGGACTTCAACTAAATAGAACGAATTACTAAAGTTTAACTTCGTAAACATTTATAAATATGGGAATATTAAATTCTTCTTTGTTATTATTTTAATTAATTATAAATAAATAAATCCTGTATATCTTCTATCTGTTCTAGCAGTGAATATCATGTACTAGAAATGACACTTCTTCAATGGCGCCGTACGCCATTACGAAGTTTACAGCATTCCTACTAGATTCTGTGCGACTTTAAAAAGAAATGCATGTTTGTCATTTATTATTTTTTTAAAAAGTATCTTTCCTTAAAATATTTTATAGGACAGAAAAAAATCGTGATCGATCGGGCATAAACGATTGTTCTGAATGGAGATAAATGCCAACGCATTTGCAGAGAAAGGCCTCGACCAAGTCCATGAAATGTGAAGAAAAAATTCTTCTTAAAACCTTCCTTGTGCACATTTGTGCACCATAAAGCCATAAATTATACCTTACAAGTTGTCAATTATTCAGTTATCACTTAATTATTTTCTAACAGGTTTAAAAGACACAACAAATGAGCCCTTTTGTATACACAATAAGTACTTTGCTTGACCAGGATTGACACCTATGACGTCAGAGCAATGGCGCGTAACATCGGCGATCAAAATATGCATATTGAGGAATTCAAACTTTGAATCGCCGAAACATCAAAAATATTAATTTTCTAGCAAAGATTTTTAAATATATGATTTTAATAGCATGTAGACTTTGTCATATCAAAAAATTTTGAAACGTGATAAAAACCCTTTAACTCTGTTTGGTCAAGGGTTTATGTGGAGCGGAGTGGATTGGAAACCCTTGAGTTTGGAAGATGCAGAATTACAGGATATGAATATCATAAATTGGAAGTTAAAGTAAAATTATTTCAATGTATTGTTATGGCTTACATTTTATAGGTTCATAAGCACACTATAAGCTTGGCAATCCATGATTTAAGTGAATCCACAGGGTAATTGTATTGGCATATTTTACATTGCCATGAGAAGATAACTGTATCTTTTTTTGTCTTAGGTATTCTGAGACCAGAAATAACAGTCAAATTTCTTGCTGTAGCCATCATCTTTTTTAACAGTGGGATATCACTGAGGAGTGAGGTAATTTTTAAACAGTGGAACATCACTGAAGAGTGAAGTAATTTTTAACAGTGGGACACCACTGAGAAATGAGGTAATTTTAAACAGTGGAATATCACTGAGGAGTGAGGTAATTTTTAACAGTGGAATATCACTGAACAGTGAGATAATTTTTAACAGTGGGACATCACCGAGGAGTAAGGTAATTTTTAACAGTAGGACATCACTGAGGAGTGAGGTAATTTTTAACAGTAGGACATCACTGAGGAGTGAGGTAATTTTTAACAGTAGGACATCACTGAGGGAGGTATATTTAACAATAGGACATCACTGAGGAGTGAGGTAATTTTTAACAGTGGGATATCACTGAGGAGTGAGGTAATTTCTAAACTGCAGATGTGCCATGCCTTAAATCAAAGGTCATATCACTGGCAGTAAGTAGAAAAAGTTTAAATTCTCTGATCCATATCTTCATGTTGTCTAAGGGAGGAACATTGAATGTATAGCAGATTGTCTGAGCATGTCTTTAACTTAAATATCATTTGGAAAAATTAAAGGTCATAGAAAGAAAACATTATATCTCCTATATGGGCTCTCTGAAATGAAAAAAAACCATGACCCAATATTTTTTTTTAGTGGGGTATCCCTTTTTATCTTGATCATTCATGTAGTACCTATGTATAATATATATTTTTTATAGAGGTGATTGATGTCTTTTATGTAATATAAAAGTATTAAAACTGTCTTACCTTTCTCTGTTGTAGGACTTGACGAGAGCATTAGTACAGTTCAAACTCCACCTCTTCATCCAGGGATGGACGTTCCTTATTTTCCCCTTTCTGATAAATATTCTGGTATCTTTGATGAAAGATGGACCCTTCGATAAGCTCCTCCTACAAGGGTACATATACAAATTATAAGTAACAATAATAATTCTGTTAATTGGTTGGTCAAAGAAGCATGAAAAGATCATATCACAGCATCCATGAATCTCAAGATTACAAAGTACAGTACAACACACTTATGGCAAAATGCCAGGGATGAGTAATTTTTATTCATTAAAAATGTAATTCGCCATGTCTGTTAAGATTTCAATATTATGAAACCATGAAGGTTGAAAATCACTTCCCTGTAAGCATGAATTCACTGTAAGTGTGTTCACTAGAACTGTTTTACTGTACTGAACTTAAGGGAAAAATAACTCTTGGAAAGAGCATGTACACATGTATTTATCTTTCTGAGTGACAATTTTCATTCAATGTTTTAAGATATGATTTGTGATATTTTTGAACCCTTCAATCATTATAAGTCAAAAGAATATTTGCTATTAAGAAGAGGACATTGTCAAGCACTTTTGAAAGAAATTAGATCTTTTTGTGCTTTGTGTATCAATCATTATTTATATTGCAATGTATGTATTAAGTGAGATTTGATAAATTACTAAATTCAATGATGCTTTTTACACAGTAACACTTTGTAGTTGTATACTTTTTATGCCCCCATAATCGAAGATTCTGGGACATACAGTTTTTGCCCTGTCCGTCCGTCTGTCTAGCTGTCTTTTTGTCTGCAAAAACTTTAATCTTGCCCGTATCTTTTGATTGGTTGGAGCTATGGCTTTCATATTTAAAATGTGTATTCCTTGTGACAAGACCTTTTTTCAGTACCTTTTATTATATATATATATATATATATATATATATATATATATATATATATATATATATATATATATATATATATATATATATATATATATATATATATATATATATTATTTTTCTCCAGACTCTTCAGTGCTTTTAGTACCTTGATTTATTTTAATTCCCAAAATATAGCCTCAAGGCTGTCAGTACTTTGATTTATTTTATTGGTTCTAAGTTGTTAGTATTTTCAGTACATTGATTTTTTTTTATTTGTTCTAAGCTGTTTGTACTTTCAGTACATAGATTTTTTTTTATTAGGTGTAGGCTGTTAGTTTACAGTACTTTGATTTAGACCGTTAATTCTTTAAGTACATTGATTTATTTTCCAGACTGTTGGTTCTAGGATGTATGCCTCCTCCAGTATCATCAGCAGTCATACTAACAAAGGCAGTGTCTGGAAATGAGGTGTTTCTTTAATTCCTCACTGTTAATTATAAAGTCAATAATCATACTGTTTTTACAGTAGCAATAATTACTAGTCTAGTAACTTTGATTGAAGGTCAGATAACACGTTCCTCAATAATATATAATTTTTCCCAAGAATCTGTGATTGATTAGTAGTGCTTCTTTACTAAGTTTCCAAACAAAAAGTTGAGGTACATTACCAGCCATTTGTACAAGACTGAAGGGGGTGGTATTTCCTATATAATCTTTCTGGAAATCACTTGACTTGCTGATATTATGATTTTTGCTTTATATATTTTTTCAGACATTCTGAAAACACTTTAGAAACCAGATATAAGTGATATTAATAAATATTTTTTGTATATTATGCAGAGGTGCAAAAACTGGTATGTTGAAAACATGTCATCAGCCCTTTAAAGTAAATTTGATTAAAATGTTGAAAGCTTTGTAATCTGCAGTCTTCATGGGCAACAATGTAACATAACTAACATTGGGAAAAAATTTGTTTATAAATTAAAATTTACTGCTTATTTAATCTAGTTCATCAATTATACTATGCTGTCTTTAATAAGAAAAAAAAAATTCATGACTAAAAAAAAACGTACCACTTTCAACTTGGACCATTCTGGCCCTCCATGACCATTGGGTACCGGCACTTGACGTTTTTAAAATTTTCTCTTTATTGATAAAATATCCCCATACTATAATAATTATAGAGTGGGGATATTTTTATCAATAAAGAGAAAGGTTTAAAAACGTCAAGTGCCTGTGCCATTGGGCTAGTTTATTAGCAAACTTAATTAAATATTCCCTATGTACTGTACTTTTACGCTTGAAGTTCAAAGATTTATTTAAAAATAAATTTTTGAATATTTTAGGCAGCAGCAATATTTAATTCTGCAGTTGGAAGTTTTGTGGTGAGTGATTTACATAATTGCTTTGTCTAGAACAGCCAGTACACCTTCTTAAACCTCAGAACAAACTTTGTTGTGGGTGTGAATTTCACCATGATCTCATCTTTTTAATTGTCACTTTCATTTCCTAAAAATAATGTACAAGACAGTGAAACACATTGTTTAAATAACATATAATGGTATTTTCAGCAGCTGGAAATTTTTGTGAATTGACCTTTGAAAGATAGCAAATTATCTGTCGATCCACATATCACACTTTGTGTTTAGCTCAATTTAAAAGAGACTGTTCAAGATACATTAACCAAAATTTATACAGTTATACACATTGGTGACAGCTATTCCACTATGGCATATTTTTCTGACCTTGGCCTTCCATGTGACCTAGACCTCACTATTCCCATTTTGCTCAGTTCAAAGTGCATGTATTCATTACAAGATATTTTTGGCCTTCCATGTGACCTAGACCTCACTATTCCCTGACCTAGACTTCACTATTCCCATTTTGCTCAGTTTCAAAGTGCATGTATTCATTACAAGATATTTTTTTTTCAAAACTCATACACTCGATACATATTGATGGGAACTTTTCAACTATTTTATGATTTTTCTGACCTTGACCTTCCCTGTGACCTTAACCTCAATATACTCTATTTCCCTATTTTGTGTTAGGATGAAGCTCATGATGATCAATTTGAAAGTAACTATTAGAGATCTAATACACTGATACAGTTCGATGGGAACCTTTCAACAATGTTTACTGAAGTATTTTCTGATCTTGACCTTCCCTATGACCTTAACCTCACTATTTCTTTTTTATATTTATCTTACTTTCAAATAAACTGTTCATGATATTTTCATCACCCCCCTTAAAAAGATGCTGTAAGATACTGTAAAAGCAGAAATATTCATTGGGGATTAAATTTTGTTTATTTTGTTGTTAACAATTATCAACGAAATCAAATCCCACACAAAATCTTTATATGACTATCTATTGTATAGGGTTACTTTCCAAACAACGAAATTTAATGCCCACAAAACCTTTTTAGATGACAAATCAACGAGAGTTTATCCCTACGAAAATTTGTGCTTCTACAGTATTCAACTGATCATAATTTTCTGATCTTGACCTTCCCTATCACCATTACTTTACTCTTCAAGATATTTTATTCAAACTTTATACACTTACATATTGTTAAAGTCTAATTTTCTGACCTTGACCTTTCTTATGACTTTGACCTTCCAATAACCTTGAACTTCTTTTTTGAAGATTTTTAAAATCAAATTTCATATACTAAGATACATATTGGTGAGAGCAAGACAACTGCATACTTATTTTCTTACCTTGTCACATTTTACTTTTATTTCTGCCCAAAGAAGGTACATCACATTTCATGTTCCAACACAAATGTACCCTTGGGTGAGGCGTCATGTCTTATGGACATAATTCTAGTTATCTTATGTCTTCAAATGATTAATTAAACCAAACAAGCAGTGACAAATAGGCGAACTTGTGCAATGAGTTCACTTTCCTGTCACAGGAAATTTTTCAGAAACACCATGCCTTTAACTAATATTCTTGTTCTATAAAATCAATAAAACATTTGTAAATGAATTGATTGGAGACATGCCTAGGTTAAACGCAGCAGAAGTGGAATAAAAATTTGACACATACCACAAATTATTATCCAATTTGATTCAACATATCCATGGTATTCAAGATAGTGATGTTAGAGATTCCAAAGTTCAACTTGTTGTAAAAATTAATTTTTTAGGTCACCTGAGTCACTCAGGTGACCTATTGCCATCTGTTTTCGTCCGTGAACTTTTGAACATTTTTAACTTCTTCTCTAGAACCGCTCAACCAATTTCAACCAAATTTGGTATAATGCATCTATGGGTGAAGAGGAACAAAAATTGTGAATTTCATGGTCCCTGTCCCCCCGGGGCCTGAGGGGTTGGGCTAAAACCACCAAAAATAATGCAATCTTTAAAAATCTTCTTCTTTACTCCTGGACATCAAGCAGTCAAACTGTTGGCATCATTGTAATAAGCATTGAGCCCTCTACCAAAATTGTGAAATTCATGGCCCCAGGGTCAGAGGTTTTGGCCCCAGGGTGGAGCTATATGGATCATATAGTGAAAGTGCATTATTTCTTTGAAAATCTTCTTCTCTGCTCTTGGGTATTAAATAAAGTTACTAAGTACATAGTTATGATGAGCAAGAGTGCCTCTTCCAAAATTGTGAAATTCATGGCCCCAGAGTCAGGGGTTCTGGTGTTAGGACAGGGCTCTATTGATTATATAGTGAAAATGCATTAATTCTTTGAAAATCTTCTTCTCTGCTTCTGGATATTTAATAAAGTAACAAAGTACATAGTTATGATGAGCAAGAGTACCTCTTCCAAAATTGTGAATTTCATGGCCCCAGGGTCAGGGGTTCTGGTGTTAGGGTGGGGCTCTATTGATTATATAGTGAAAATGCATTGATTCTTTCAAAATCTTCTTCTCTGCTACTGGAGATTATTTAAACAAACTAAGTGCATGATTATGATAGACAAGGATGCCTCTTCCAAAATTTTTAAATATATGGCCTCAGTTTTTGGGGTTCTTGAAGAGGGGGGGGGGGGCTCTATTGATTATATAGTGAAAAAGCATTAATTCTATTAATTAATCATTAATTAATCCTGTCTGCTCCTTAGTGTTGAGCTGATAAATAAATTGCTTAGCTGTGATGAAAATGGGAGCTTCGAACAGAATTTTTAAATCTTGTGGTCCTCGGGTCAGGGGTTCTGGCATAACGAGGGGGGGGGGGGGGGGGGGGGCTTTTGATAATATAGTGGAAAAGTGTTAATTCTTTGAAGTCCATAGTTATGATGATGAGGGTAACTCTTCCAAATTTGTAAATTTCTTGACCCTTGGTCTTGGGTTCTGGTGTTAGGGTAAGGCTTTGTTGAATCTGTAGTGAAAATGCATTGTACCTGTGAAATTCTCTGCTTCTGGGCATATCGGAAGCAAACTGAGTAAAAGTTTAAATGATATGAGTAAGCGTATTTCTACCAGATTTTTAAACATCTGGACCATTCATCTAAGCATTCTGGTCCTGGGCAGGGCTCTATTAATTTGTATTCTACAGAGAGAAGTTATTCCCCTTTTCCATTCACCTTTGATAATTAATCACTGTAAATAATGTATTTGAAAGGTTAATAGAATAAGATAATTATGCAAGAATGTTTATCGTATAATTAAAAAAGTACTTCTTAGTTTTAATAATCAGGTAGACCTGTAAGTAATAGATAAATAACTAGAAATATGTCCATAGGACATGAATGCCCCGCCAAGGGTATATTAGTAATGCAACATTTTAACACAAATTGAGAAAAGTGAGGTCAAGGTCAAAGGAAAGGTCAAGGTCAAAAAATATTGCTGCAGTTGAATAGCTTACATCAGTATGTATCAGCATATGACGTTTGATTCAGAAACTAATTTAAGAAAAGTGAGGTCAAGATCAAAGGAAAGGTCAAGATCAAAAAATGTTGATGTAGTTGAAAAGGTTACATCAGTATGTATTAGCATATGAAGTTTGATGAAAATATTATGAATGGTTTCTTTAAAACTGAGCTAAACACTAATTTAAGAAAAGTGAGGTCAAGGTCAAAGGAAAGGTCAAGGTCAAAAAATATTGATGCAGTTGAATAGCTCTCATCAGTATGTATCAGCAAATGAAGTTTGACACTAATTTAAGAAAAGTGAGGTCAAGGTCAAAGGAAAGGTCAAGGTCAAAAAAGGTTGATGCAGTTGAATAGCTTACATCAGTATGTATTAGCATATGAAGTTTGATGAAAATATTATGAATGGTTTCTTTAAAACTGAGCTAAACACTAATTTAAGAAAAGTGAGGTCAAGGTCAAAGGAAAGGTCAAGGTCAAAAAATATTGATGCAGTTGAATAGCTCTCATCAGTATGTATCAGCATATGAAGTTTGACACTAATTTAAGAAAAGTGAGGTCAAGGTCAAAGGAAAGGTCAAGGTCAAAAAATGTTGATGCAGTTGAATAGCTCTCATCAGTATGTATCAGCATATGAAGTTTGATAACACTTTCTTGAATGGTATCTTTAAAACTGAGCTAAACACTAAATTAAGAAAAGTGAGGTCAAGGTCAAAGGAAAGGTCAAGGTAAAAAATATTGATGCAGTTGAATAGCTCTCATCAGTATGTATCAGCATATGAAGTTTGTTAAAAATATCTTGAATGGTTTCATTAAAACAGAGCTAAACATTAATTTAAGAAAAGTGAGGTCAAGGTCAAAATAAAGGTCAAGGTCAAAAAAATGTTGATGCAATTGAATAGCTTACATCAGTATGTATCAACATATGAAGTTTGATTACACTATCTTGAATGGTATCTTTAAAACTGAGCTAAACACTAATTTAAGAAAAGTGAGGTCAAGGTCAAAGGAAAGGTCAAGGTCAAAAAATGTTGATGCAGTTGCATAGCCCTCATCAATATCTATCAGCATATGAAGTTTGATAAAAATATCTTGGATAGTTTCTTTGAAACTGAGCTTTGAACAGAGCTAAACGCAAAGTGTGATGGAAGGACAGACGGAAGGACGGAAGGACGGAAGACGGACATGACAAACACTATATGCCCCGGCCATATTCATGGCGGGGCATAAAAATGAGACAAAAATATCATATTAAAAGTTCTTCAAAGACCATAAGAGAGGTCAGTGCTAGAGGTCTTAATATGGGTTTTAAAATAGTACAGAAGCACTAATAGTTTGTTAATAGCCTGCTTGGTGATAGTGTTAAGTGGGGGACAGATTAGAACTTAATTTATGAGTTGATACTGAATACTAGACTAATTATTTTGTTGATCCTGATCTTCCTACTTCTCTTGCTTTAGGGCAACAATGCTTCATCTGTCAGTGTATTTAACTTCTAAATTGTTGTATTATACTCAGGTGACCGTTAAGGCCATTGGGCCTCTTGTTGATATTGAAAATCAATGACAGAAGAACTTAATTCAAAAATTGAGAGTACATGTATATAAATAATAAAATAAATGAATTACTCATTTTTATTTGTAGGGAATATTTGTTACACCATCTTTGATACTACTTAATGTAAGTGATCTACTCATATTGAGCTAATTTAAAATTTGTGATAGTGATCAATTTTGAAGACTTTAAATATTCTGTGTTTTAATAATTAACTTTTAACAAGTATAACAATATTCTGTGTTTTCATAAATAACTTTAATGAGTATAATAACAAGAATTGTGATAAGACCTGTTCTTATTACTAATGACCTTGACACATTTTTATACCCCAGGTAGGGTCAGCTGTGGATGTCCCAGTCAGTTCTATTTTTGTACAGCTGTCGCTGACCGTTGTAGTGCCCTTGTTTTGGGGTCAGCTAATCAGGAGACGATACAGGACATGGTTAGAGAGAAATCCAATTCCTTTTGGGAGCATAGGCAGGTACCATGATAAATGATGACATTATCTCAGCCCATTACATCACAATAAAACAATCATCACAGTATGATCAACAAGAGGAAAAAACAATTGGATGACGACCTTTATTTTTATTGACTTTATTTTCTGGACAAGTGATTAGGTTTAAGTTTTCAAAGCAGGTTCATTTTCAAATAAGTAGAATCTTACCTGAGCCAAACTTGCATGGATACCGCATCAAGAGATGCCCAATACCAGACTTGCTTCAGATGCTGCATATGGCCTGTGCTTTCCAGATGAGTATCTATGTTAAAGTTTTTGTAGCAGGTTAATTAAATCCTAGATAATGAAAGGCTGTATGGATCAAACCATCCTCCATAACATGATGCTGCATGACATGTATTTTTTGTTGACTTATGAAAGGTTATAATTATAATGAACTTATATTAATGTAACTAATGGATCTTACTGATCATGCTACTGGTATAAAACTTTGCCTTACTTAAAGATGGTGAGTTTTGTGATCTTTGATTGTCTATGTTTAACACCCTATTTTTTCCCCTGTAGATTGATTTTAAGCTTACCTGAACAAAAGGTTCAAGTGAGCATCTCTGATCACTGTTGTTGGTGGCATTCTGTCAGTTTTTGAGTTTTTGAACCTTTACATTTCCATAATCACTGTACCAATTTCAAACAAACTTGCCACAAAGTATTCATAAATAAATGAGATTAGAATTTACTCATTGAAGGATCATGACTTCTTAAAAGGGGAGATAATCTAAAAAAAATTAAAAATAAGGTGGGTGTCTTCTCAAGAATCACTGGGCCACAAAAGATGAAATTTCCCTGAAAACTTCCTTACACATAGTGTACATTCAGATTGTTGAAATCATGCCTCCAGAGGTGGAGTGTAGTTAAAATAAGGGATGGTGGAGTGTAGTTAAAATAAGGGATTTAAGTTTTACATGGGAATAATTAGGGAAAAAATGATCTTTAAAATTCTTCTTTTCAAGAATAGCATGGCTGTTATTAGTCATATTGATATGCAATATCTTCAGGCAGCAGCATCTTCAGGTAGCATAGATTCAAGTTTGTTCAAGTCATGCCCTCCTGGAGATAGCTGAGTAGGATCTCAATGGGGGAAAGTATATATGGCAAAATATTTTATCACATAAGACAAAACCAGTTCCATTTGGGCTAAAAGTGGTCTTAATCTTAGATGCTCATGATACTCAAGTGACCATCATGGCCCATGGGCCTCTTCTTTCAAATTCTGAACTCTGCAGTGAGGGAGGGGCTAATATCAGGAATCAGATGACACATAATGCAGGTATAGGAGAAAAAAATCTGTGAAGATTCTTTTTTTTTTTTTAATTTTTGGTGCCCTTCTTTTACTGACTAGATAATTTGGTTTCATTACTTCATACTTTACTAACTTATATTTTGATTACAGTGTAATACTTTTGCTGATCATCTACACCACATTTTGTGATACCTTTTCACATGCGGAGATTAACCTGGATTTCCTCAGTCTTATTTCCATTGTCTTCCTTAGTAAGTACATCTCTCTGTAAAAAAGGATATCAGCAATAAAAAATATAATATGTCAGGATAAACTAATAATTGTTTTAGTTAATTTTTAAAACAATTGTAATAATATGCTTAAATAGTTTCATATAAAATTTGCTTTTGTATCTGCCTGTAACATGAGTAGATTACAGCCCTTTCTTAGCCTCTCCACTGTTTCTTTTGCTGTTATGGTTCCTCGACCCTCTGATAAGAGAGATAACTCCAACTGGAATAAATGACAATTAAATTGTTAAGTTTAATTAAAGGCTATTTCTGTCAAATTTTGCCCTGCAAGGTATATGCTGAAATGGTCTGCATTTTCATGTGTTTTGGTGGTGGTGGTGGTGGTGGGGGGGGGGGGGAGGGGGGGAGTTCCGCCAAGGATTTTCAGAGTTTTTACATCTCAATGCAAAGTAATGTAAAGTAACAAAAAAAATGACCTTGGAGCCCCATTTCCCCTCTTAGGAAACACAGATGCCTTGTAAAGTGGTAAGCAGGGTTATGTGAAGGAAAGAAAATTTATTTAAGAAAGTTTCTTGTTGTCTCATGCATTGTGATTTTTGCATTTTATGATTTAAAAGATGAATTTGCCAGCTTTTGCATTCCTACATGTAGTACACATTGTTTCAGTTGTTATCCTTCAATGTGGATTGCTATGGATGGTGTTCTATGTCACTACACGTCCTTGGCTGAACTTTGAACCCACAGATACCACCGCCCTCATGTTCTGTAGTACTCACAAGTCACTCACTCTAGGTCAGATATTTGTCTAAATCAATATCAGTGTTATAACTCATATATATGTTAAACATTATAGCATCTTTGCATGAATTTAATAGTTTAATTTTAGGGAATTTAATTAAACAACATATTTATACTCCTTTAAACCAAGTGGGGGGGGGGGGGGGGGGGGGGGGAGGGGTTCTGGAATCACCCTGTCTGTCTTACTGTCTTTCTGTAGACATTATTTCTTTATTTCTTTGGAGATATTATATAAATATTAAATAGTGCATATGTTTGAGGGTAACAGTTGAAATTGACACCCCAAGGAAAACCATTGTCAACCAACGTGTCAGCAGAGGTTGACTATGGTTTTCAGAGGGGTGTCAATTTCAACTGTTACCCTCAAAAACATGATTAGAACTATTTATTTTATTATACTGAATGCCTTACTGATTTAGGATGTGAGCAAGAAAAAATTCGGAGATGGTCATTAAGTTCATCTTCTTTTTTTCTCAATAAGAAAGCTTCGAAAAATATTTAATGACCTCTTTATCGTTTAATTGATACTCAGAGAGTCCTTTATCATCTAAAGTTTTGTTATTTCTGCACTCTGGAACATTTTTTGTCTGTCGTTTGTTGTTTTCAATCAAGCTACAATGGACGCAAGGTTTGATAGATGTCAAGTTTATTTGGCTTCTACTCATGTTTTGAGAATTCTATGGCGAACTGTACGCGCATAATTTACACACATGTGACATTCCTTGTGTTACTCGTCAAATATGTTGCTAATGCTGAGGGTAACATTACAAATTGTTAAATGCATCTAAACCAATCAAATTTTAGTATTTTACATGAAAGTATAATAACAGAAATTATTCCAATTTTTTTTTTCAAAAATTGTAGAATCAATAAATACCGTTTGAACTTGTGCATCTGGTATTTTTGGATAAATTTGCCAAAATTTTAAAACTTACTTATTTTAGATTTCATTGTACATAACTTCTTTGACAGGAACAAGAGGAATGAAATTCTTGTCTTGACATAACACCTTTGAATCTCATGCCTTACACAAAGGTAGTTTTGTGTCTAGACATGTGCCGTGACCCCGTATCAAGGTCATTTTGTACAAGTTCACAGGGCACAAAAGTACCTGGTATTGAATCATTGTTGCCCCAACTTGGAAATGGAGAAATATAGAAACTTATACTTGAGATAAAGGTTACTTGTGATTGAAAGTTACATGTATGTTCTGACCCTAATCATAATTTGGAAAAGGTCAAGTCAATGGGTTTTAGAGATATAAAATTGTTGCCTTGGCCATTACTTTGATTTTGAGAAAGGTTGTTTGTGACCAGAGGATGTGTACTAACAAATTTGCACTATGGTTATTGGACAAAGTCAAGGTCACAAGGAAAATTCTTTTCACCAACATAATTTTTTTAGAGAACTAACTTCATGCCCCAATGTTTGTTTATGAACATGTGTTCTGACATGACCCTGATCAAAGGTCATTTTAGTCAAGCTCAATGAGTTACAGATGTATCAAATTTTGAAGATCTCAAAAATGCAAATTTCTAAAAGAAATAACTTTTTATTGTAACAGTATCAGGGGACCATACATGACACACAGGTGATTGTGACCAAGAAGTATGTCATGATACTATGAAGGTCATTGATATTGCATAAGTATTTTTAAGTAAGCATCTCTCAGGGGTATTAGTCCTCTTAGGACAGTTCTAGTTTGAAATAGCAAGAGTACGGCTTTGATTAAATCAAATAAATCCTAAAAGTTGTTTAATGTGTTAATTAATTCTGAAGTTATTACTGTTTCATAAATTTCTGTAAGGATGTCATATTCCTTAAAAATTGAATGTAAAATTTACAGCTGTTTATATCAATAAGAGTAGATTTTAATAAGTTACCATACTGGTACATTACTACCCTAACAGATAAATACTGTAATTCACTTTTTATTTGTGAGATATATCGAACTTTATTTTCACGTAATTATGCGAGTCTCTTTATTGGTGAAATACCAAAAAACTAACTTGCGAAAATAAGGTGTTGCAAAAATATCATGATCTACAGTATGAACAATGACATATTTGTTATAACGAAGTCTAACTAACAGGTATTCCCATTATAAAAATTGTGTTCAGTGGAGATCCAGGCTTGTCTGTGATCACTATCCCCCTATTGGTGTACCATCCTACACAGATCCTACTGGGGGGCTTGTTGGTGCCACCCCTCAAAGAGTGGATGTATTCTGCCAGAAGAAACAGGTCAGTAAAACTACCCCGATTAACAATCATTTTCTGTAAAACTGTCCTAAACATGAAGGAATTTTAAATCAGATTACCAAATGGAAATCAATGCTTATGGAATAGCAATAAATTCTCTTCATCTTACAAGAAACATTTAAACATTTTTTTAATTCATTGAATAAGAAACGATCAAGAAATGTATGTAAATGGAGATGAATGGATTGAAAATTTTGCCATCCTTGTGACATCCATTAGCACTTTCCAGTAAGGTGTGACCCTAATTCTTGAAATCCTTCTTTTCAGGTACATGATGGCAAAGCATGTGTAGAATAACCAGGAAGAGTTCTTCATTTAGCAAGAACATTCAGATATTGTAGTCTTTACTGTACACACACATATCTTTTTACTTGGACAGTTTTGATTTTTAATTATCATTTTTTCTATCAGTTTATACTCACTAACTGATACTGAGGAAATCCAGACTACAAAGAATTCATTATTATGGAACATTATGGAATGTGAAAGACTTCAATTCAGAGTGGTAAGGCCAGAGTTTTTTTATTTTCTGTTTAACGGGAATTTTTAAGAAAAAGTCGGGTCGAGGGGACGAAATAAAATAAAAATAAAAAGTTCAAAATTTGTCGAGTCGAGACCATATAAAAAATAAAACCCAAAAATGCTATGGATCTTTTTTTTTTATAGAATGTTGAAAAATGAAAGAAAACACAATAAAATTTTGTTTATCATTTATTTGGCTTTCAAATATGGATAAAAAGATACAACTCCTAACTATATGCATGTGTCATCCTACTGTGGTTAATTACATTTGTAAATTCTAGTATGAAAGCAAAACAATAAAATTTACAGTTTAAATTATTATATAGCAACAATAATGTTGGATACAGAAAAATCCACACTGCTTAAAAATTTATAGATGTCTTCGTTTGGTCATCTCCTACTGTATAAAATTTATAAAAGTAATGATAAAAAATGTTTTAAGCTACATATATTATGATTAAACAGAAGTTTGGAGAAAGATATGGGGTTGATAGCTAACTTGACAATGCATTCCTAGTATAGGACTAACACATTCTTGAGGTTCAGAATGGAAATTTGTCAGCTGAAATTATTTGACGAACAACAGCAGTCATCTTGGAAGTCTTCTGAACTCTTCACAAATGGTTGGGTCTCCACCAAGAAATCAAACTGCACAAAAAATGCATTGTTCCTTTAAGATACTTTATTAATATAACCAAATACATGTAGTAGTTAGAAAGTAGAAGATAAAAAACAGTATTTACATGAGATTATTTTCTTTTCTAAATGAAGATACAAAACATTTTTTAAGAGTTTTTGATAATAACACATTTCTTATATTATAAATATAATAATTTTGGTCTTTGTTCAATTTGCATTTAAAATATTAAATTGGACAATTTGTTGACTTAATTCTTTCTATCTCTACCTTTCCACAGGATAATGTGTGCAATTCCAATTAGGTGTGCAATTCCAATTAGCTGTCACTTGTCAGTGTTAGTTTTAAATATTCTTTTCCAATCGTAATTTTGTTGGAATCCTGACCTCATTTAATTCAACCAAGCAGACATGGACTTGTATCTAAAATATTTTAATCGTAATTTTATGTCCCTGATATAATTAAACATAATTCATTGTAAAACTAAATTTTACCACAAATTTTACCTCAATTTGTTATGTGATCAAATTAAATATACAATGTAAACATCTTTAAAAGAAACAAAAAACGTATCAAAAAATGTTAACCATCGAACAATTTTAACAGAAAGTTTATCAAGACGTCAAAAAACTTACCCCCAACTCTTTAGACACAAGATGGTTCAGTGTGCATCTAGTGTATTTAGGTTGTTGATGCCTTCATTCCGATTTCAGAATCTTTTTTCTCTTTATCGTCAATGGATTTAATATTACTATCTCGTCATTTTTATCTATAAATGTCTCGAAATGGCATTTTTGCTTGTTGATCTGTTGATAGAACCCACGAAAAGTGTGATAAACTAGTTCTTTAAACTGGTTACGATATCATAATCAGCAAGACACTCATACATGTACAAGAATTTGATTTAAAACGTAAGCTATGTCAAACGTTTACATGATTTATTAAAATTATGGTGTACAACAAACCCGATTTTATTTCAAACCGTCAATAAATGACACAGTCGGCGGGTATTTTAAAAATAAAAGTGAGATGGACCTCTTTTATTTTTTTTCGGTATTTTGAAAAAATTGGGTCGGCGCTTCCCGTTAAACAGAGCGGCGCTTCCCGTTAAACAGAGAAATAAAAAAACTCTAGCCTAATCTAAAGCTCACCAAACATACATGTATAACTAGTGTAATGAGCTTTTCATTTGTCATATATGTGTATCCTCCTTGCTAAACTGCAATTGTAGGGCCCAGATAATAAGTGTTTCCTGTAAACTCCTGTGTTCTATAAATTCACATTAATAGTGCCATGTAAAAAGCTGTCACCTCAAAGCATGACAAAACAAGAGATCCTTAAAACTGCCAGAATATAAAGTACACATAAAATTGATGAGTTTGTTGGGGCCAGTTTTAGTTGGTCTGCAAATTAGAAATGTGTTTTAATTTGTATATACATATAATATAACAAACAGTCAAATCTTGTTACTGAGAACTTGATGGGGCCCAAGAAAAAAGTTCTAGGCATCCAATAATTTGAGATATGCAATAAAAGGGTAGTCTAGGCTTCAATGAGACTTCAACATACATGGTATTTGAGATACTGGTGTTCAGGATAAAGAGGTTCAACTGTATAAAAGAATACTAAAATAAAAATTGTTTTAATGAAATTTATCAGATTTTGTAATTTATAATACAAGTACTTTGAAGACACATGACTAATATACACATATTCTTGCTAACTGTTTGCTAAATCCACTTCCTTTAAAGACATGCCTCCAAAAACACTTCAAACATGAACTGCAATTTAGGCCAATTAAGGAGGCTCTAAACAAAGCTCAATGAAGAGTTCAAATAACTGGCACTTTATGCAGTTAGAGTGATCTGCCCTTTGATGAACAATGGAATAAGTGGAAATCTACAGTAAATTACATGATTTGAAGTAGATTTTTGTATTCTTAACATTATATTAGACCAAGATAAAGTAATTAAAAAACATTATTTGCTTGTATTTTCCCAAAGAAAGTAGACAACAGTGATTTCTGTTCACTTGTGAACATTTTTCCTGGAGAAATATGAGAAATGAAGGAGATAAACTCAACATGAACACATTTATATGATATAATTTTCTCAAAGTCAAAAAATCTTTTTGCATTAGTGTTTAGAGCTACCTTAAATAAAGAGGTGGAAAAAGAACAGCTTTCAGATACTGTACATTACACTTACCTGCTTTTACACATCTTCACAACTGCAGCTCTGTCCTGTAAGAACAACGAAATAATTCACAGAAAGAAAACAACAATCATTTATCACATTTATCATAATTTATATTTGTAAAATCAAGCATACAACTGTACATGAATATGGTTAAATTGAATTTGAACTTGATCAATAATAAATATGCTTAATGTTCTGGGCATGTATACAATGCATTTGAGCACTGTCAGGACAAACAACATATCAACCTTTATGAAATGATATGATAAAGAAAAGATAAAGAAATTAAAAGAAATGAATTTTAAGAGTCATTACTGGGGCTTTTTAGATGTGCTAGAGAGAGCACATCTGACTAATATCACACTGCCAGAATACTGAATTTTTGACTATGAAGAATATGTACCTTCCAAGCAAAGCAATCATATGGCCCAAGTTCATTGAGTCATGGATTAATATTCCTGTAGTGGGAAAAGTCAACATGTGAGCTGACTACATAGATGTATGTTCAAAAAACAAAACTAGAGTAGATGAATTTCACATTCTTAAAGAGTTATCTCCCATGGTCAGCATAACTTCTGTAAATGTGAAAGTCATCTATTGACTCACCTGCCTTATGTATTACAACATTTATTACTTCATGAAGTGTCACTGTGACCAAAAACAGAATCACACACAACACTTTATGAAGATACATGTATAACATTTTACTTCTGTCTACACAGCATGAAGGCAAATGTAAAATGCATGTACATGATGAACGTTTCTTGTCAGATGTAAAATAGGCATCTTTTCGAAGAATTTTGTGGTGGTTTTTAACCACATCTTTTGTTTCGATTTATTCTCAATATTTTGTAACATTGCATCATATTTCTTAACATTTTTTTCTTGTCTTTTTTTCTCATTTTTTTTTCTTCTGTACTGATTTTTTTTTCTGTTCATTTCTTTTGATGTACAATTTCTTCACAATAGATCTCACACTTTTGTCAAACATTAAAATCAATTTTACATTAAAATTCCTTAATTAAAAATATGTTTACATATTTTTTACATTTCCCTCAGATACAATGCACAAACTACTGTAAATCTCATCAAATCAAAATAATGTACACAAGAGTTATTAATTCATGTACCTATATATGTAATACATTATTAAATGACAAAAACTAATCTTTAATATGAACAAAAATCAGAATAAGTAAAAATATTCATAAGCATAAAATGTCTGTGTGGCTTCACAGTATTGACCATCATACAAATAATTCTTACAGCAGCTGAACTTAATGGATACATTGACAAACTGATTGGAGAACAGACCATTTTAAAATAGGCTCGTTAATGACTAGATATCAATTAAACATGATAAAATGTTAACAGATGGCATTAATGTAGCTGAATGTAACATGACACAACAGTGCTTTAGATGTAATTCCGATTAAGATGATATTCCATCATCGTCACCTCCTCCATGACCGACTCTCCTCATCTTCCTCCTCATCCTCATCTCCCGCCAGAAGAGCTTCCTCATCTAAATCATCCTCAACATGGCCCTGCAAAACCAAGAGCCAATTATATCTCTCAACCCTCAATAGTTCATCTAGATCATCCTCAACATGGCCCTGCAAAACCAAGAGCCAATTATATCTCTCAACCCTCCATAGTTCATCTAGATCATCCTCAACATGGCCCTGTAAAACCAAGAGCCAATTATATCTCTTAACCCTCAACAGTTAATCTAGATCATCCTCAACATGGCCCTGTAAAACCAATAGCCAATTATATCTCTTAACCCTCAACAGTTAATCTAGATCATCCTCAACATGGCCCTGTAAAACCAAGAGCCAATTATATCTCTCAACCCTCAATAGTTCATCTAGATCATCCTCAACATGGCCCTGCAAAACCAAGAGCCAATTATATCTCTTAACCCTCAATAGTTAATCTAGATCATCCTCAACATGGCCCTGTAAAACCAATAGCCAATTATATCTCTTAACCCTCAACAGTTAATCTAGATCATCCTCAACATGGCCCTGTAAAACCAATAGCCAATTATATCTCTTAACCCTCAACAGTTAATCTAGATCATCCTCAACATAGCCCTGTAAAAGTCAACCAATAGCCAATCATATTTATTAACCCTCAATAGTTTATCAAAATCATAAAAAAATAATTTGAGGATGCTTCCATACTAATATGACTAATCATGCCTTGGCTGTTCTTAAGAAGATTTTAAATATTTTTGTCTATATGTTCCTATGTAAAAATTTGATCGTTCGTTGTTCCTCCACTCCAACCCAAGAGTCATGATTTGAACAAATTTGAATCTACATGTACACGATGGAATGCAGGGCTCGACATTAACGCTTGTCCCCGCTTGTCTGGTACCAGTGAAAAAAAAAATATGGACAAGTGAATATTGCTGGGCACTTGTTCGATTGGACATGTGCATTTTTTTGTAAAGAAGTCTCTAAATATTTTAAAGAACAACTGTTGAAAGTTTACAGGTACTTTAAGATGGAAACAGTACGTAAAAACCGAACTTCGATCCCGATATAGATCGCTATGTAATTGAGTACACTCGATCGGGATCAAAGTTCACTAATTGCATACTACTGCAAAGGCATGGAACTGACGAAGTTTGGATTCTGTTTTATGTTGACAGCATTTATGTTGTCAGGACAGAAAGATAAAATTTTGTTTTATGTGTTTGTTGTATTTATAAATAACATCATGCACATTTAATGGACTTTATTTTTAGTTTTTCAGTTAACAGTATTAGATCTTTATTGAAAATGTTTTGGACAAGTGAAGTTGAAGTTTGGCCAAGTAAATGTTTTGGTCACTTGTCCGAATGGACAAGTAGGAAAAAAAGTTAATGTCGAGCCCTGGAATGAAGCTTAAACATAAGCTTCAACTCTTCTGGCCCACTGGTTCTTGAAGGTTAAAGATTTTTTTCTGTAATTATATTCTTATGTAAAACTTTGATTGCCCAATGTGACCCCACCCCAAACTTGTCGAAATTTTGAAATCACTGTCAGACATTTGGTTTGACAAAGTCAAATGTTCTGTCGGACCAGACGAAGTTTTGTCAGACCAGATACATGTACCTTATTTTGACGCCGAGAAAGGAAAATAAATAACAGCACCAAAATGCCCTTTAACATTTTCAACAGCCTTCAATCTCATAAGTTTCTTTTCTTAGGATAGAGAGTCTTTAATAAGAGACATAAATAACATATTTTATGTCTTTCCTGTAACAATTTAAATTGACAATTGTCACTACGCCGCGCACACGGCCATCTCTTCTGTGTTTGTGACCTTCAGTTGAGCATCCCAATCCCGACCTTTTTTAAATTTGTGTCACAATCAATTTTTTTCAAATGGTCACTTGGACTGACGTTTTCTTAAAAGTTATCAGTCTAGACAAATTTTTACCGGCCTTGCCGACAGGACCGATGGATTTTGACAAGTCTGCCACCCTACCCCCAGGGGTCATGACTTGAACAAATTTACATCTACACTATATAAGCTTTCACATAAGTTTTATCTTTTCTGGCTCAGTGGTTCTTGAGAGGCAGATTTTTGAAAGATGCCATTTAATTTTATTAATTTTTCATTTTCTCCCTTAGAAAAAGGGGGTGACCCTACATCTGAATTAACTTGAATCCCTTTCATCCAAGAATGCTTTGTGGCAAGTTTGGTTGAAATTAGCCAAGCAGTTTTGGAGAATAAGATGAATATGTGAAAAGTGTACAACAGCAACACAAACAGACAACAGACAAATTTTGATCAGAAAAGCTCGCAGCCTTTGGTGCAGGTGAGCTAAAAATTTCCTTGTTTATTACACAATTTGATTACAAACACCTTGTACTGCACTTTCATATATCTTGTGACTTTATAATATTGTACAAAATATTATACAATAAAACATTATATTATGAAGAAATAAACTTGAGAATCCAAAAAAAACAAAAACAAAAAAAAGACGATCTCAAACTGACCTCCCCTTCAACCTCTGCAGTTTCCTCGTCCTGATAGTTATTATCAGCAAATTGTCCAGGCTTTATCTTTGCTCCTGTGTGCCAATTCATGATCAGATTTTTGCCCATGTACATAACACAATGCAGCAGTGCCTACATAAGAAACACATGTACATCACCACTGCTATTATTTAGATGTAGCTGGAGAACGTTTGCAAAAAGATTTATACACCTTGTTCCATATAAAACAAAATAATTGTTGTGTCAAAGGAAGAAACTTAACAATGTATAAGAATTCCTCAAAAAGTGTTCTAAGATTATTCAAAAAAAAAAAAAAAAATAGAGCAATCTAATCTGAATATTTGAAGATCTACAATTCTTAGCATCTGTTAAAATTGTTTTAATACCTTTTCTGCTTCTGCTCTGGTGTGAAATGTAACAACAGCACTCTTATCTTCTTCCTCAAAATCTATTTTCTCCACATGACAAAACTTCTGTGAAAATTAAACATTCGTCATTCAACAAGATTTTCCCTGTGTAGTCCATGCAACTTAAAAATTATTCAGTTTCATTCACAATAATAAAAGATCTAAATAATCATGAAACACTTTTTACAGTGAGAAAATGTATTTCAATATGAGTTTGCAGACTGGCAATGCTTTTTCTCTGACAAACTACTTAAATGTATATTCAACTGTGCTATGTAATTCATTTATTATGAAACCTACACGTATCTCTAGAAAAAGTCCCTTACATGGGATCAAAGTAATGCAGATGATGTTAATTTGCAGCAATTTACAGATACTAGGATATGAAATATTCTAAGAAACATGTTTTCTTAATATTTCAATCTCATTTAAATAGCTAAACTATCAAACTTGTAATTGATCTAACTACTTCTGTTAACATACATGTACAGAGAAGTGCTGACTGAGCTGTTAACATACAGAGAAGTGCTTGTTGAGCTGTTAACATACAGATAATTGCTATTTGAGCTGTTAACATACAGATAAGTGCTGACTGAGCTGTTAACATACAAAGAAGTGCTGTTTGAGCTGTTAACATACAGAGAAGAGCTGATTGAGCTGTTAACATACAGAGAAGAGCTGATTGTGCTGTTAACATACAGAGAAGTGCTGGTTGAGCTGTTAACATACAGGTAAGTGCTGGTTTAGCTATTAACATACAGAGAAGTACTGGTTTAGCTGTTAACATACAGAGAAGTGTTGGTTGAGCTGTTCTCGTTCCTCCCAGTTGAATCCCGTCACCTCCAGCTGTTTGGGTCGTTTATCTAACTTCCTGCTTCCCTGTGTGGGAATGTGGTGTGTGGGTTTACCCCGGCCTTGTAACCCAGCTGCTACCCAGGTGTTGGCTCCCCGGGGTCGGGGTGCTGCACGTCCCCGCCCTCTCCCTCTACCAAGCAACCCCATGGCTGCAGCCTACAACAGAGAACCCATCCTTTATCAAACACTCTAATCATTCATCCATTTCTAAAGGGGACCACCATAATTAATATACAGGTAACTCTCGATACCTCGAAGTCCGCAGGAACGAGGAAAAACTTCGAGAGATCAAGAGTTCAAGTTTTCAAGAGTCCGGAATTTTCCGCAGGAACGAGGAAAAACTTCGAGAGATCAAGAGTTCAAGTTTTCAAGAGTCCGGAATTTTCCGGGTTTGTTGACAGGTTTTAAAATTAGTCTTACCAGATGTAATGATTTTCATGCAGTGCTAACCTTTTACACATGGTTTTTATAAAACAATGATATTTTTTTGTAATTTAGATGAGTATTTCATTAAACTGAGTAAAGCAAAAGATGTATATCATCATTTCAGGTATATTTATTTATTCTTTGCAATACGGACATCATACTATGCATTCGTTATAGGAAAACAACATTTTACAGCACCGTACATAGCATTGACTATTCCAAACATGATCAATGAATGCAGTTCTGTAAGTATCTGTCTAATAATAGTCGTCATATTGACATTGAGACTGTTTCTGCTTTTTCATATTTCATTTAACTCTGACTATGACTCGAAATAAAAATTAAATTAGTGTTTCGTCTTTTAATCAATTACTACTTTTCACCGACACTGCATCTCTAAATTATCGTAAGACAGCCGATGATAATTATTTAATAGCATATAGGCAAAACATGATTAATTATAAATCAATTATCACCTTGCAGCAGAAGTGTCACCTGAATAAACATCTCATTCCTCGAGACCTGCGTCTTCTGCCTGGGGCCATTTAAATGTGCAGGTAAAGGTGCTAATTATATAACCTTGTATACACATAGCCACTTCGAGGTACCAAGGGTAAATTCTAATAGAATATGCATAGCGGGACTGCATTTTGACTTCGAGGGATCAAGGGTTTCGAGAGATCAAGAGTTCGAGAAATCAAGAATAAATTTGTTTAGTTATATAGGGGAAAAATTTGGGACCAGAGACTCACTTCGAGCGATCAAGAACTTCGAGAGATCGAAGTTCGAGCCATCAAGAGTTAGCTGTACCTAACAATAAATGTACGCTAGGTCTTCACTGCATACATTTTATATAGTTTTTATTTTAAATAATACTTCTAAGGCCAAAACTGTATTAAGATGAAAATTTTGTAGAGACCTGTTTAGTGAGTTCAGACAGTTTCTGTTTTAGGGCAGTTGTGTCCTCTCCTGAATGCTCCTTGTTAAACAACTCCAGCTCAGTATCCAGAATCTCCTTTCTAGCCTGAAATACATGCATGCAGAGAGAATTAATGTCAAGTCATGGACAGGAATAACAACAAAATCAATATTAGATTACAAACATTAAGTAACTTTACCTCTTCGGGTGTCGTCACATTCTTGGCCACACCTTTTGGTTTGTTAGCCGTTAACTCTGACTTAATTTTCTCCACAGATTTTGATAACATGTCAATTGTCTACAAATTATAATTCAAAGTCATTATTTCTATCCATGCTAAAATGCAATATTCACTAATGCAAGTTTTCAACAACAAAAATAGATAATAATCAAAATGCAAGAGACATTAGCTAACAGATGAGGGTACACAGAATGCATAGTGAGCAATCAAACTTAATTTTTAATCCCTATCTACATGAATTTACAATTATTTCATATGTGTAAATAAATAACATAGTAGTCACATGCTGGAATGTCTTTGCTTTTCCACTAGTAGTTTGATTTTTATGTGTTTATTTATTTAATCATTTGTTGGTTGATTTATTGAAGATTTTATTTGAATGTACGAAAGGACTGGAATAAATTTTTCAATACCTTCATAATTTCTGCTTTTTCCTCAGCATTTTTTGTTTTCTCTAATTTAGAAATAAGCATCTGCAAAAGAGGTCAAAGAACTAAATGATAGAATTAATAAGGTCACTTATATATATGTACATGTTAAAACAATTTATTTAGCAAACTACTGTACGTAGTTTTTTTTTTACTTTCTATTTTTTCTTTCCACAACCTGAGGTAAAAAAAAATTCTGATTTGTCAGATCAAGAAATTTCCAATGGCATTTATGATAAACCCTTATTAAGTGTACAACATTATTCAAGACTAGAAATAGAAAAAAACTTGAAAATAATTTCAAAACTTAGGGATTAAATAACAGACAGGGATTGGACTCTGACCTTCTGTTGCTCCACCTGCTTTACCAACAGCTCATGCTTCTGTTTCTGAAGCTCCGCCTTCTTTTTCATCATTTCCTTCTTTTTCTCCTCCTGTCTTTTAATGGCCTCGATTTTGGAGACAAAGGACGCTGACCCCACAGCTGTAGGACTTGTGATAGCAGCTTTAGCTTTAATGACCTCTGGGTTGTAGACAGTCTTTGTTATGTTACCAACAGAAGAAGTGTATATCACAGTCTACAAACAAATCAAAACAGCTCTACCAAAAGGAAGATAACTTTTTTTTTACTGCAAAATTTTTCAAAACATTTTCATTATACATGTAAGTCTTTGCTTTGGAGGAAATTTCATTTGTATATGTAGTTCGTGAATAATTTTGATCTTTTTTAATTGTACCACCATAAAGGGTGTACAGACCTTCTCCTTGGATGGAGGAGCTGGTGGGGCAGACTGCTCTGTTGTTTTAGGTTTGGTGTTGTTAAGGGAAAGTTTACTAGGATGAGGGATAATGGGTGGACCTAGTCTTTCCTTAATAGATCTTTGATCAGGAACCTGATCACCAGATATATCTATTTTCTCCTGAAGTAAAAAAAAACCCATAAAATTAAAATTAAATAAAACCAATATGAATTGAAAGAGAATTTAGATAGATTAGCTGTGAATTGGATTCTAACTTGAGTGTTCTCTTTATTTTTATGCCAGAAGACTTTGACAAATCTGTTGTTGAAGAGAGGTTCTGTGCTTCTGTAGCAGGCTAGAGCCTCCTGATTGGTGGAAAATGTCACCAGGGCTGCTTCAGGGTCATTCTCAAAATTAACCTAAAAAAAGATTATTTTTTATGTAGCTAAATCATTGCATAAATATTTAACCAACAAAATATAATGTAATATGTAATAAATTACATATTTCAAATACTTCAAAATGAAACCAGGAATTCACTAGCTTCTGATGTCAGTAGGTGTTAATTTCTACTACCGGTATCTGCTTCAGCAAAACAGAGATCAAGGTAAGTATTTTCATTGGACATCAAAATAAAACAACCATCACCATCCTTTTTCCTTATTTACTGTTTGGGTATAGATGTTGGTAAAACCTCAGACATGATGTAACATACAATTTTTTAGGGATACAGATTTCAGCCAGCCACATTGCAGACATGCATCCACTTCTTAATAAACCAAACTGTTGGATTCTGAATGCTATAAAATTTACAAAATTCGTAAAATTTACTCTTTCTTCCAAAGTTTCTCTTGAAATTGTAGCCATACCTGTATGTTTGTTAGGTTCCCAAATTTACAGAAATGCTGATTTATTGCTGCAATGTTGTTGAATTCCTTAGGAATTTTTCTAACTTCCAGACTTAGGGCATCAGTGTCAGGCTTTCTGTATCCTGGATCATCATTTAAAAACAATCAGACATAAAACTCCTGTTAATTAATTACTTTATGTTTGCCCATCCATGAATATATTTACACTGTATCAGAATTTCATGTAATTTGGTAGGCATTTTAACTAATTTCATGATAATAAAAAAAGTCTGGTTGGAAAAAGTGTGCACTACTTAAGATACATGTAAATGCATTTTTGATTGACCAATACCTCCTACTCTGCTGAAATCAAATGGTTTCTTGGGAGCGGAGGGTCTGTAGTTATTCTGATGGTAGGGGTTTAGGTAACCTCGATGGACTTGACCTGGACCACTATTATAGGGTCGCTTTGGGGGAATGACTGTCCTCCCAGGCTTTCCCTCTGTCCTGGAGTCAATCAATGTGTTCTCTGGTCCTGGTTCAGTTGATTCTGTACCAGGAGGTACAATAGCATTCTCCTCTGAAATAAAAAGAATCAAATTTACATACAAATGTACATGTATTATGTTCATGCATTTCTGGAAAATGTTCTTTTTAAAATCAAATATCAGACAAATCATTTCTAAAAAAGAATTTCTTTTTTAAAACAATCATCATAAATAAATGTAAACAGCTGTAGTTTTATACGCTATCTCTTTGATAGTCCAAATGTTTTTCTACATAACATATTTCTACATATAAACATATTTGTCAGAATTGAAGTGCAAGTTTACTTTCATTTATCATTGTTTTCAACTTACCACTGTCATCATTCACTGTTATATTAATGAGATGCTCTCTATTTCTGACTTGAACAGAAGGGTTCTGTGGGGGAGGAAAAGGAGGGAAATTGGCAGCTGGTTGAGCTCCCTGGGGTCGGGGTGGGGGTGGTCCATGCCAGAATGATTGTCTAGGAGGACCGGTCATCCCAGGAGCCTCAGGGTTGTACTCAAAGTGATCTAAATACAGAAAAGGTATGATAAAAAGAAACACCATGAAAATATTTTAAATGTACAGTTGTGTATAATGAAAAATGGATAAACACTTGCAATAACGTCAGGGTTCCTAGATGTCTTCCCATTTTATAAACTCTTTTAATTTACCTGGACGTGGAGGCATAGGTAGGGGGCCTCCAAGAGTTGGGGGTGGTGGTCTATTTACAAATCCTGGCCCTGGCATTCTTGGAGCACCATTAGAAGGAATTACCGGAGGTCCTAACAATCAAATGAAACAGTGGTTACAATTTAAAACAACTGTGGACTTTTTCACTCTTCTGATAAATTTTTATAAATCTAAAATTCTGTTGTTACCTGGGACATACGGCGGAGGAGGAATGCTGACATCTTCTACAATGACTGGATCCAGGCCATGATCAAACGGGCATAGGTCACCTCTCATACAAAATCCCTTTTCTGAATAGAAAATAAACATCAGTATACTCATAAGAAAACAGAAAATATAAAGGACAGTTTGTTTTGTAAATCCTCTAAAAAATGTTCATTTCTATTCTTCATCTCAAATTTCTAAATTCAGTAAACAATATCCTGTTCAAATATGCATACCATCATAGTCTTTACATCTCTGTCTTGAGGGGGCAGGTACAGCTGGCAGTCCCTGGGAATGGGACTCTGAGGGGTACCCTCCTTCTACTCTGGGGACAGAGTATACAGCACTTCCTACTGTAGGAATGGTAGAGGTCGTGTCATACTTCCCATTATCAAGGGTAGGTGTAGAACCTCGACTATCAGGCTGCTGTTTGTTGTATACTGAAAACATTAATACTCAGTTTAAGGTCAAGATCTAGTAAATGAAAGGAGCCTACAGATTTTCTCAAATTTGAGAAATAAATTCCTTTAAAGATGCTTTTTAAGTATAGCTTGGTCAAATAATGGGTATCGGGGCATATTTTGTAGGTAAACAGGATGAAAAATCATATTTTAAACCGTCTTTTCTGATGAAAAATTAATAAAATCAGTCATGAATATGGGAGTTTTTTCTTTATTGGAGAAAGGAAATGTATCCAGATTGCCTACAGTCTCTCAGAAAATGGTAATTTGTTTCTTCTTATCCTCTTCTTTAAATTAATATCAAATTGAATATAGGTTTCGGGATTAATTTTCACATGATTTCAAATTGAATTCTATGAAAAAACTTTATTGCCTACATTATTCTATTAGAGCCGTAAAGTACGGGAAAAAGAAAGTTTAAACTGATTATGATGTCATAATGGATCTAGCACCAAAAAGACAGTCTAAAGTCATTTACTAGATCTTGACCTTAAATGACAGATTTTCTTAATTATTTTTTTTTTTGGGGGGGGGGGGGGGGGGGGGATTGCATATCAATATTAGTTATTGTTTATGAGTTATTTTTTATTGTACAAAAGTTCCAAACTATTAAATCTGTAATTTCATATATCAGGTAAGGGACTCAATACGCAATTTTCGAGATTGTATCTCTCCTATGATAGAGGTGCAAAAAGTATCCATATCAGCATAGAAGTGGGACAGGTTGTTAATATATACAAACATGCATAATTAAATGAACGATGGCTATGGCTTTTACAATTCATTTAATGTTTTAGAAAGATAATAATACTAAGCAATGATCATTTTGATGGTTTTATAAAGCTCTACATATTAATACAAAATTTGCTTTCAATTAGGATACTTAAAGGAAAGAACCGTCATATTCTTTGTAAGAAAAATAATTCTTTGATTGTACAAACCTTTTCTAAAAAGTTATTGGGTTCTTTGAAGTTATTATATGGGAAAGAGTCATTCAGAATGCCGACGTACAATGATCAGATGCGTGTGTATTTATTAGAGATCCATATCTCTTCCCTCCGATAAGTTATTATCCCCTGTAATTTATTTTGTTCCGATTTTTATTTTCTTTTGTTCCAATTTTTTGCTCATAGAAAAAAAAAATTGATGCCTTTACTTTAATTCGGTAATTTTTGAGTTGAAGAGTGCATCCCGACAATCAGTTGTGATGGTATATGGATGATGTAATGTATCCAATATATAAATAACTGTCCCATCTGCCTGCTTACGCGGAAACAAAACTCCCCTCCGTAACAAAATAGCGTACCAAGGGAGATAATCTCGAAACTTGCGTATTGGCCCTTAACCGTGTACTTCAATAGATTTACATGGGATGTAAATTTAAATTAATTTAATGATAATATAATAAACAAAAAATTAATTTGGTAAACAAAACAAACAAACAAAACAATCCCTTCCCCCTATAAATTTACTGTTTTTAAATTCTAGTACCTCTTCTTTCTCTTGATCGTGATCTTGACCTAGATTTACTCCATGACCTAGGTCTTGATCTGGATCTTGACCTTGACCTACTCCATGACCTTGACCGTCCTCTGTCACGGGGACTTCTGGACCTTCCCCGTGTCCTTCGAGGACTTCTTGGACTGTATGAACGTGATCTTCTTCTGTAACTTCTTCTCTCATCAGACAGCCTTCTATCATCATGTCTTCTCTTTCTGTCATCACTACAAATAATAAGTCAGGATGTAGAAAGGAATTCAATTCAAACAGTTCTAGGCATGACAACAAGCTGCTGCGTGGGAGTGAAAACTGAAACAAGGGGCCCATAAGCCAAAGTCAGATGTCATGAGATCTCACAAATAATCATTTTGTTCTTTGGGGTCATGACTTGAACAAACTGGTATTGCACAGCAAGGGGATGCTTGCAGAGCAGTGAGAGCACAATGACTTGATTTCATCCTTGCCATTCAGTAGAATAGTATTTTTTACAGATTTTTTTTTTATTTGAAACCCTGGATCATTCTATCTTTTTTTTTTCATTACTGTTCTAATAATTTTCTTACTGTTCTGTAAAGATATATTTAAGAGAATTTTCCTACACATTTTTATATGAAAATTTAAACTACATTGTGGCCCGCTTTGGAGTGGGCGAGTGGGATGGAAGTGGGGGGATGACTTGAACATCAATGAACTTTGCATTTGCACTTCACTGGAATACTTGATTTGGAATCTTGAAGCTGTGTTACATACATGTAAGGAAGATCTCAAGTAAGTTTTCTCTTTTCTGGACTTTAAGGTTTTTGAGATGAACATTTTTAAATGACAAACCCTTTTTTCTTTATTCTTCTCCATATTATCTCCCCATAGGTAAAGGGGGGGGGGAGGGGGAGGAGGGTGAAAAAGTGAAAATTTATGCCATACATGCATGTACACATGTATAAAGAGTACATAAATATACATGTTCAAACTCAAGATAAATTTTTGATCAGAAATCTCTGGTTCAGGTAAACTAAAAATCAGAGGTAAAAAGATCGTCGTCGCAAGCCACGGGTTTTGTGTCCATTCTATTTCCACAAATCTGTGGCTGTCTCCTACAAATTTCTCTCTTTCTCATGAATATTAATAACATATATTCAACCAATGGAATAACATCTGATGCTTCAAGTCAGAACCAATGAAAATGATAAGTCTATCTTGTATTTGGATGTAACAATAACCACAAGCTGTACATCAACTTCGGTTCGAATTTCCTTTCTTAACGAGTAACGCTATTCAGCGTTCTCACACAACATCTACATTGAAAAACCCTATATTTTAATGTAAAACCTTGTAAGTATTTTAGAATATACGTTACTCACCTCTGTTCTTCAGGATCTATCGTATTTTTTTCAATAAATCTGCCACACATAGCAAACATGATTTCATTATGGGCGTCGCCATTTAAGCGTACCAAAAATTGCTACAGAGTGATTTCATTGGTCAAGGTAAATATAGCCACTAACCAAAAGGTTAGGGGTCGTACGCTATGTAAATTTAAGATATAACTTTATTTCCCTTAAGTTATAATATCTGTTGATGTCAAAGTTAAATAATTGATTCAGTATTAAGGTCTACCAGATGGCTTGGCTAATATCACATTGTTATTAATCCCTTTGAAGTATAATTAGTTAATCTCTCAAGTCAATTAAGTTGCCTAATTATCTATTCTTAAGGCATGACAGGTGTGACAACAATTATCACTCTACCTGTCCATGTCAACTACTCATTCATTGAAAAGCCAAATTGAGTAAATAAAATAATTACTAGATTTACTCTAAAACAAAATATATATTGAGAAAAGAATAGTAGTTTAGAGAGTAGAGAGAGGACAGTTAGTCAGAGTTAGTGATAGAGAGAGTTAGCTTGAGTTACCTGGCATGCAGCTAGCAGACCCAGTCTTAGATGTGTATATATAATGTACATATTCCTGTACTAAAGACTGGAAAAGACATTTCTACTTATGTCTTAATCCTTGAAGGTTTTATGTCAAGGACAGTAACCAAGTCTTATGGTTACTGCGTGACCAAGTGTTGTAGGGTGCACTACTTATTCCGGGTGGAACCCTACCCTCCCCGAGCGGCAGTCACATAAATCTGGCGTCACTTAATTAATATTCAATGATTCAGTCGCAAGAACGAGAGAATTTGGTAGGAGGCAGCCACGGGTTTGTGGAAATAGAATGGACACAAAACCCGTGGCTTGCGACGATGTAAAAAGATATGTGTGTTAATTGGTGTATCTTTATAAATAATCAACAAATAACAAAGCATACAACTTTCAATGACAATAACAACTAGAAATATGTCCATAGGACATGAATGCCCCGCCGAGGGTATATTAGTAATGCAACATTTTAACACAAATTGAGAAAAGTGAGGTCAAGGTCAAAGGAAAGGTCTTGGTGAAAAAATGTTGATGCAGTTGAATAGCTTACATCAGTATGTATCAGCATATGAAGTTTGACACTAATTTAAGAAAAGTGAGGTCAAGGTCAAAGGAAAGGTCAAGGTCAAAAAATGTTGATGCAGTTTAAAAGGTTACATCAGTATGTATTAGCATATGAAGTTTGATAAAAATATTGTGAATGGTTTCTTTAAAACTGAGCTAAACACTAATTTAAGAAAAGTGAGGTCAAGGTCCAAAGAAAGGTCAAGGTCAAAAAATGTTGATGCAGTTGAATAGCTCTCATCAGTATGTATCAGCATATAAAGTTTGATAACACTATCTTGAATGGTATCTTTAAAACTGAGCTAAAACTTATTTCAGAAAAGTGAGGTCAAGGTCAAAGGAAAGGTCAAGGTAAAAAATATTGATGCAGTTGAATAGCTCTCATCATTATGTATCAGCATATGAAGTTTGTTAAAAATATCTTGAATGCTTTCATTAAAACTGAGCTAAACACTAATTTAAGAAAAGTGAGGTCAAGGTCAAAAGAAAGGTCAAGGTCAAAAAACGTTGATGCAGTTGAATAGCTTACATCAGTATGTATCAACAAATGAAGTTTGATTACATTATCTTGAATGGTATCTTTAAAACTGAGCTAAACACTAATTTAAGAAAAGTGAGGTCAAGGTCAAAAGAAAGGTCAAGGTCAAAAAATGTTGATGCAGTTGCATAGCTCTCATCAATATCTATCAGCATATGAAGTTTGATAAAAATATCTTGAATGGTATCTTTGAAACTGAGCTTTGAACAGAGCTAAACGCAAAGTGTGACGGAAGGACGGAAGACGGACATGACAAACACTATATGCCCCGGCCATATTCATGGCGGGGCATAAAAATACAATTTAATTACTACCTCAAAACTAACAAAAAATTAAACAGCCTGGCACCACTTACATATCCCTGCGTCTCTCTCTGGGACTGAGACTCCTTGATCCATGTCTTCTGTCTTCTCTCTTCACTTCTCTGCCCTTCTCAATAGTGATCTGTACCAGAAACAATTCAGATACATGTGATTAACAAAACCAACAGCAGCTGTGATATATTTAATCTAAAACATTTACAAGAATTCATAACAATGGATAGAAGTCACTAAGGCAGTTCATTGTACCAGTATACAGTATATATGCTTAATTCTTTATAAGACCGAATGAAAAAGAAAAAAGTTGACATTGTACTGAAAGAGAGACTCTAAATGTCAAAATCTGAAGAAATAAGGCTTACTTTAGTCTTCTTAGAATCTCCTGAATCCTTCCTGCTGTCAGATTTACTCGGGAGGGACACGTCTGACTTGGTGTCATCGACAGCTGGTGTCTTGGTCGAGGAATCAGGCGCATGTTTCAAGTATTCTTTTGATGTCAATGCCTCAAACAATGCATCCACAAAATCTTTAGTTTCTATAACAACAGTTACATGAGAAACCATTGTGAAATAATTTCCGACAGAGCATGCTTTATCAAATGACTTGTATTTACAAAACACACTTCTCTTTTATTTAAACTGTTGAAAAATATTAGATTCTTTACATCTTAAAATAAGCTATGTTTTAAAGAACAGTTGTATATAATTTCATTAAATAAAATCACTTGGAAAATAATAGTAGAGGAGTAAAGTTCTTCTTTTATTAATATAAATGGTCACAAATCCATCAAAATGAACAATTACATGTGCATCCACTTAGGTTAATTCTTAAGATCTGGATGATGTAAGTGTAAATTATCTGGATGATAAAAGCCTAAATTATCTGGATGATTATATATATTAAGCCTAAATGATCTGGATGACATGAGCCTCAATGTGAATGATTGTCAATTTACAAATAAGCTCAAACATTGCTAGTTGACTGGCATGTACCTATCATCAGGAAAGAGAAATTATTCGCACTTCACTACTTCAACATATCAGACATTTTCAGACTTACTTCCTTGAAGAAAAACTTCCAGCTGATCAATGCAGACTTCCCTTAGGTCTCTGTCTACTTTGTCTTTTTTAACTAAGGCCAAAACATATTTGGCAAGAGAGGCAGGATCTGCATCACTTCTACAAAACAAAGATTCACCATTCATTTACTACATCAGTTTATATCAGTGTCAAAGGGTAAGAGATCAATTGTAACTGGCTGGGGGGGGGGGGGGGGGGGTATGTAAAAATCTCTGTTGACCTTACAACAATTATTTTCTAAGTTGTGGATTTCTGATTGGCATTTTTATCAACTTAAGTGGTCAATTTGGCTGATAGCTGGTTTTTGGGGAAAACACTGTATATGCTAAGTTGTTTTGAATCATAAACATGATAAAGAAGCCTGAAAAATTACAAATTCTCTCCAAAATCAAATCCTTACAAAACGAGCATGTAAACAATTTTCTATACACCATCATAATTCATAAATATTATTGGAGTACTAGAAGAAGTAGAAGAGTTGCATCTATTAGACACTTTCTGCTATTCTCCTATTAGGCACTTTCTGCTATTCTCCTATTGGGCACTTTCTGCTATTCTCCTATTAGACACTTTCTGCTATTCTCCTATTAGACACTTTCTGCTATTCTCCTATTAGACACTTTCTGCTATTCTCCTATTAGACGCTTTCTGCTCTATTCTCATAAGCACCCATTGACTGGTGTTTCATCAATCATTGCTGAAAAAAACTTATTCAGAAAGATGCATATTGAAGATGCCGAATGATCATAGTGCCAGGGACAGATGAATTTGCCTCATTATAAATGTTATTTGTTGCATCCAATAAACATGATAAATTCACAACAGCGACTGGGAAACTACTCTGCTGTAAACATCAATTCATTATAAGCTTGTTTGCTATAAGCGTTTTTTACTGTATTTTCTTATATGACTGCAGTATTTTCCCCAGAAAATTTTTAACAAATGGGGGTATTATGTTGAATCAAAAATACAGATGCGGCGTGGCACAGCACACCTCAGTTGAGTTACTTGTCAATGAATTTATATTTCATAAAAATTCTAGATGTATTTTTAACTTAATTTTTATATCAAAATGTGCAAATAAAAATTGATGATTATACATGTACTGAAAATCAAATCAAACATTTCTAAGGATTTTTTTTATTGTGCAAAAATTATCCTTAATATCACCCATGTTTTTTCAAGGTATTTTCCCCCCTTCAGACCCACTGTAGTTGTATTTTATGTGCAGTGTTATCCATGCTGTCAAGATCTACAAATTTAATAGTGGCTTTCCCCTGTCTTTTATTAACTTCAATTTTCTTGAAGTCCCTACATTTACAGTCATCATTTTAAGCAAAAGTGTGTGCACATTATCAAGCACCTGTGATTATAACAAAAATATGACAACATATTAACAAGATTTTGAAGTGGACAGGTGTTCATTTTTTTTCTTGCAAAAAAATGTTGATTTACAGATAGCTGTAATAGCACATGTATGCTCTTGCCGTCTTGGTAAAAGAATTTATCGACAAATCACACAGTAGATAAACGAATGGACATGCTCATTTCATATGTCAAATTTATTTTAAACTGGCTTTATATGCTAAAAGATGGCTAAAAAATCATGTGTTAAACTAATAAATTATTTTTAATGTCAAATGTTTATGATATTTTTACAACATCCTGTGGTGGTTGGAAAACCCACATGTGCATTAACAAGTGTATTACTTTGACTGTGTGTACTATCCAACAGAGACTGATTACTTTTTCACAGTTATAAATGTTTTTGTCACCTGAAAACTGAGTATGTACCAGTAAATTGTAATAAGCTGTAAAGCATAAATTTATTAACAGCTATTGCTTCATACCCCGTGCCGCGATTCACCACAGGTGTTCAGAGTTTTTGAAATAAAAAAAAAATATTCACTGGTCAAGTTGACCCGTGATTTAGAAAAATTCACTGGTCCACACAAATATTCACTGGTCCATCAGCATACATACTGAGATACTAAAAAAAAAAAATCAACTAGAACTGTCCAAAAGGGACAAATACCCCCTGCTGGGTTTTTCAGAGAAGGTACCAAATCACTAATGTTTTCTAGATGTGAGAGGTGTTCACAATTTGCTTAAACATTTACAGTGAAAATTTAATTACTCATTATATTTTTTTTAATGAATGAAACTAAGGTGCAGCCTAATAAAACATCAATACTAGTCACATGCTAGTAATTACAGTGTTTTTTATTACATTGAAAAAATAGTTTGCAACTATATGTCATCTTTGTGAGACATGACACTCTGCAAATTGATTGTTGAAAAAAAAAAATTTCATAATTAATTATACAAAATCAAATTGATCTTAATACCTTTGTATCAAACTCATTTTAAAAATAAAAGGCTGGTTCCAGTAACTATGTATTTTGACAGACATAAATTACAATTAAGAGACTTAGACAACTGAGATCTTTATTTCTTTCTGCCCAATTCCCAGGAGATATAGATAAGACCTGCTTGATCAGAGATGCCCTAACAGCTTCCCACACTGAACTCATTAATTAATCTTTAACTGGATGCATGTCCACTTATTACTCCCAAGGGACAAATGGATTTACACTATCTGCTGTGTAATGTAAAAACTGTTTTTAATACTCCGTGATTTTTTTTTTACTTCTAATGAGTAGTTTTAAGCTGTAGTTCACATTTTTGTACAGATGTTCTAGATTCTATGTCTAAAACCTTAGACATGAACCCGAAATGACTAAGTCAATAAAAATGAAAAAAAAAAACACCTGTAAAATGCAGAAAAATTATCAAATAATGTTGAAAATACCAGGTGCACATCTTCATATGGTAAACAATAAGTGTACAAATTCTCGAACAAATCTATGCAATAGTCTCTGGGAACAGATCTGGACAAAACCACATAATAAAAATGAAAAAAAAACCACCTGTAAAATGCAAAAAAATTATCCAATCACGATGAAAATACCAGGTGCACACCTTCATATGGCAAAGAATAAGTGTACAAATTTTCAGACAAATCCTTGCAACAGTTTCCAAGAAATGGTCCGGACAAAATCTCGTCTACAGACAGACGGACAGACAGACGGACAAGCTGATTCCAATATACGTCCCCTAAACTTCGTTTGCGGGGGGGTATAAAAACCCGAGAAATTGTTTTAATTTCAGTTAGGAATTAACCAGGTGTGATATTTACTGTAGACACCCGACATGGCTGTCTAGAGCAGAAAACGAACTTCTGAATGCTGTGGAGGAAATGCTTGATGTAACAATTTTGATTACTCTTTATATTTAAAGTAAAGGATGATTATGTTATAACCCAAATAAAGCTATGGTTAAAATTTTTGTATAAATTGAATCAGCTGATTGAACAAACAGATTTGGCAGAAAAAAATCACCTGGGGGTAATTTGAATGGGTCTGATTTTCTTTTACCGAATTTATTAGGCAATGGCGCTGCCATTTTGTGAAAAACTAACTATCTTAAAAGCACTTGAGTTTATTCTATCATACACGCAGATTCAATCATTTTGACGATCTCACAAATAAACTTAACATCCACAGGTCAAGAGGTTGAAATACCAGAAAGGACATTTTTTTACCGGTCGTCGACCGAGTACATGAAGAAAATTACTGGACTTTTGAAATATTTACCGGTGGAACCAGTGGATTTCAAAAACTCTGGGTGTTAAACGTGTTATACGAGATTCTAGTTATTTAAATTGTCTATGAACTAATTTATAACTGACAGTATTAACTGATTAAGATCTTATACGGTTCATGATTTATGCACAGCGGAAAGCATAGTAGCAATGTTTGATGCAATGGGGATCGCCATGCAAAAGTGGCCTGGGGAAAACAATCGACTGTGTCATATCTGGACTTCTTCATTTAATCAGGTGTCAAAATGTTTTTCTGCTATAAACTCTACAGAGTTTTGAGAAGACTAAAATCTAATCACAAGTACTGCTAGATTTCATATTTAATCTAGTCACCCTGTTTTGCTAAATATTCAGTGATCCATTTTGAAAATGGTTATCATGGGTCAAAAGGACCCCTTTCAATGACAACAATGCGTCCCATGCCGAAATCAATGTGTTCAAATCCAAGGGTACCATATTATATATTAGATATTACAAAGGAAATTCTGGTGAAATATGAAAGGTCATTGCATGAAAGTGTTTTATTGTAGCTGTGAGTGGTTTATACTATTACTATCAACTGTAAGTAATAATACATGATTTTGTGGCATGAACAACTGTGCACATTGGTTCTATTTTTACAATCTCACACATTGTATCAAACATAAAATGCACAGAAACAGACCGGGCCATCCTTAAAAAATTGTTTTTTTGCGGTAACGCGACCGACTCATCAAAATCCACCCGACTCAAATTTTTTTTAACCCTATCGAAAGTATGTTTTTTTTTTTAACCAGCGTATCTACCTTCCGTTTTATCCGACCATTTTTTCCTGATGAATTATAGAGACGCTTGATTTCCTCAATCTGCAACTATTACAAACATTTTGACGATCACGACACACCTGTGTTTAAAAATGGCGACGACAAGTCCGCGGGAAACACATCTAGATTATTGTCATTGACACGTGTGTCTACTATGAAGCTAGAGGGAATCTGGGTCAAAAAAGTCGCCTAAGGCTTAAAACTTTGCCAGCTTTTCAAGAGAAATAGATTGAGATTTTAGTCATCATACATTTTTTATCACTAAACACGTCAGAATCGCCATTGAGGTGAAAAGCAGGGTTCGACATTCACGCTCGTCACCTCGTCATTTCCATCCCGGGATGATTTTTGACGACCTGATTTTCAGTCTGGCTCGCCCAAATGACGACCTGGGACGAGTTGGGAATATTAAATAATGATGTTTAATATTTTAAAATAAACTTTACAAGGCCTTGAAAACATTGTTTCCTGTAACCCGACCGACCCATTCAAATAGCAGCCTCGTGGATTTTTCTTTCTGCCAAATCCGTGTTTGATCAATCAGCTGATATAATTTTTACCAAAAGTATTAAATTAAGTTTTATTTGACATATAAAATATGTAAACCTAGTCAACAATCACCATAAATATAAAGAGTAATGATCATTATTGTAACATCTAGCATTTCCCCCAACAACTTTCTGATGTTCGTTTTTGCTGCTAGACAGCCATGTTGGGTGTCCACTGTAAACATCACACCAGGTTAATTCAGTCCAGGGATGTTTGACCCCATTTTTTTTTTAGGCCTTTATGATAAGTGAAAATGAATGTTTTAAACTAGAAACTTTATCTTGTGTCAATATGTGAGGTAAGATTATACATTAGCAAAAAAAAAAAAAAAAAAAAAAAAAAAATCCCGACCTACCCAACCCTTGATTTATTGGGAATATTACAGGAAACAAACATATTTTTTAAAGCCTAATTAGCATTCTGATTTTGCTTATTAATATTTGTTGCTTGTTTTCTTTGTTTGATAAAATACTGGAAGACAGCTTTTGACATTCCATAAATGTCTGGTTTACATTTTATAATACAAAAGCACAACTTCTGTTATCTTAGCAAATTTTAAACAATTGCACATTTTTGTTTCATTTGATATTTTGTTCGGGCGACCTGAAATTCATTCGGGCAACCTGAAATCAGTACCAAGGTTGCCCAAATGGCGAGACCAAATTTTGACGAGTGTCGAACCCTGGAAAAGTGTTTTATTTTCTATCAGATGTAGTTTTTCACTGCCACAGTTCTCAAAATCATAGTTGGAATCAACATGGGGTCGTATTTTCCAGCTATAAACGTAAATAATGCAATTACATTCGGTAAATGACCACAGATGTTATGTACTCAGTACTGGATACGTAATTTTCTTGTCATTTAACTCTTCAACTTCAAGACCTATATATACATACATGTACGTATTACGTAAATGCCATACTGAACAGTTCTAGTAATGGATCAGGATAAAAATTAATGTTCAAAGGTAAAACAAAAAATCTCTTACATTTTAAAGTGTTTTTTAATTGTCCGAAACACAAAGATTTGTTGCCATTATAAAGTATTACTTTCTTTTATTTGTGTTAATTTGAGAAAAAAAATCAAAAGGAAGCAAAAGAAAATCCACTCTACTAAATGAATTTTAAAAATCAGTCATATATTGTTCAAAACCTTTTATTAAAAAAATTCTTTGATATGCAGCACATTTATATAATTATATTTTTTTTGAATAGGAATTTTATTACATATTTTATATCAATTCACATTAAAAACGGTTTTTAAAAGTATGTCAAATACTGAATCGACGAAAAATGTAGAGAGAGAAAGAGAGTAGAAGCCATGAAATATTAGATGCAGCAGGATGAATTGAAGAATGTAAATACACCTTAGTGGTTGCAGAAATTATAAAATTTAATTTTAAAAACTCATGATTTGAGCTGATTAGATCAATATTAAAACAAATTAGACATGAGGTTAAGGTGGACTCCTGATGGTTGCAGAGACAGGTCCTATTAAGCACTTAAATGATGTGCTTTAAAACCGACAAAATTTTCTTGGATACTTCCATACAGTATGCCAGCAATTGTCCAAATGATTCAGTAAGAATATGTGATTCTTATACGTTTAAGAAATCTGGGTGCATCAGATGCTGGTGTTAAAATTACAACACCTAATATTAAATCATTCCTGACATTCATCTACCAAAAAAAAAAAATATATATATATACCTACCTACCTACTCACATCTAAAATGATGAGTAGCGTTACCACAAAAAAACAATTTTTTTAAGGATGGCCCCAGCTGTTCCATTGAATAAAGTAAAGTTTTTTTAAAAAAAAAAATGAAAAATAGCCAGAAAGAAGAATGATCAAATACTTATTTAAAACTTCTAAGGAAAAATTAAAATATACAGGTTACATCTAAAATAAAAATGTGTATATAGTATACACTTCAGAAATGTTATCGAACTATGCTATCTGACTTTAAAATATTTTCCGATAATTCGAAAGGTATTTACATGTATAGTCTCAAAAAGGTTTTTTTATGATTAATTTGACTGTTATTTATAATGCAACTTCATTAATTTTCTCCAAAATCGTTCCGGAGTGATTTTGCAATTTTCTGCTACATTACAGGTAAATGGGAGGCATTCTAACTGTGGTTAGCGCCTGTCCCGAGACACAGTTTGATTATTCAAACTAAATATTACTATCAAATTTTAATCTAATCTACTGCACAAATTGAATACTTCATGAACAGATTAACTTTTCTCCTTTACATTCATCTTAGAATTGAATTTCCTAAAATTTGTGTGTGCATAAATGGACACATTTGCCAGATGCCCTGGACTTACACACTGACTTGTATCCAGTGGAAATGTCCTAATTTTATCCCAGATTCCTGCCTCGGTCCCCATTTAAGAAAGCTGAATGTCTTCGAATCACATTTTTAAGGTTGAAATTAAAAATTTTGTGCTGCAAAATTATCTATAAAAGGGATTTTAAAATAATGAATATAAATAAATAATTTAGCTAAGTAAATATAAAAAAAATAGTAAATGCTACAAGTGTACATTTTACTCATCTAGGTAATCCGAGATTCCTCTGACTCTAACCCCTGCTTTTATATTTTGACATGCGCAAAGAAATTGAATGGTGGGGAGGCGACCTAATTCAAGTGATGCTTCATTTGTCGGTGATAGGGCCGTTTAAATGGCGATAGCATCGTATTAGTGATGATTAAGTTGTAGAAGAATAATCCCTTTACTAAGTTCTGGCGTCTCGGAAGTTAGCTCCGCGAAATAAAGTTGTAAAAGGTAGGCAGAATCGCGACACCAGCTGGTGTCGCTGAATTCCCACTTTTCAATATGACCTCCGCTCTGACTCTACCCTGCACATGTCAAAATATAAAAGCTGGGGTTAGAGTCAGAGGAATCTCGGATTATCATCTAGACAGAGATGTTCACAATATCAAAATATAGATTAACATTCTATCGTTAAAATGATATTTTCCTATGGACTCAGTGGAGAGGGCTTGTCACAGATTATTTTAAAACATAAAGCGGGATGGGGTTTTCGCTAGATGACCCTGCTATTGAGGAACTTTGTCTTAGTTTGGACATAATGGTAATGAGAAAATTCGAGCTACATCCGTTTCTATTCCTTAAGGCTTTATTTCCGATAGCATTTTCATACCAAACAATAATTTATGATTATAAACAAAAGTAATATTTCTATCTAACTGCTTGTGCATCACATATATTACATATTCTACTTGCATCAACTTCTTGAGCCAGCCAGTAAACTTACATTGGGGAAAGAGTCTTTGTCAGCCATATTTTTAGAGCTTCAACGTTTTCTATAAGCATTCCGTCAAAATACTTTGATTCACAATATGAGTATTAGACAACTGTAACTAAAAGTCTGTCTCCTTCCAGGCTAGTTATACATATATCCGTCTGATTATTCAGCATTGACGGGACTCGACACTCGTGCCACTTTCGTTTAAAATAAATATGGCGTTCCAAATCTCGTGAAATGCCGCGGGACTGGAGTCTACTGTCAAGAAAACAGAAGGTAGAGATTGATAATCGTCTACATAAGCATGTGCCCAAATCATTAGATTTGAATTTTGAAGGTTCCAAATAATGTACAAGCCGATGAATATACTAATTAACGCATGGTTGGTGGCGGATCGATCAAAGGCGGATCCAGCGCCACCCATACCTCCCCCCCCCCACCGTTTTATTTAGACCTGATACCCCCAACGCATCCTCGCAAGCCAGGGGTCCTGAATCAACACGTTGCCGTTGGACCAACGGCAACGTGTTGACTCAGGACCCCTGGCTTGCGAGGATGCCCCCAACGTTACATATATTATTTTATATTAGTTATGTTTTACATACATCTTCTAAAATAATTATCAAAAAGTATTAATTATTTCGAAACATTTTAAATTATACTAGTTTAAAAATGCGACAAATGCAGTTTGCAAATGCGACACCATTTCTCTTATATGTAAACCATGCTTATTCGCGTATTTAAAAAAAACAAAACAAAACAAAAAACTTCATTCCTCTTATTCCTAGAAATTCAAAGAAGTTATGTACAGTAAAATCTACAATTAGTCATCAAAGTCATATATATATATATATATATATATATATATATATATATATATATATATATATATATATATATATATATATATATATATATATAATTTTGACAAAAATATCAGATTCTTTTTGAGTTGGTAGTTCCATCTTTAATCTCGGTTTTTCCAACTTTAAAGTTGGTAATTCCATCTTAAGATTGGCTTTTCCAACTTGTTACGACTACTTGCGTTTTATTTGTATACTTTAGTTTATAGCTTAAGGTAGAACCTATGTCGTAAAAGTCTTTGTCACAAGATTTTCAAACTTTTCAAAATGATAAAGAACCACGCACGCTAACTCTCGATTCCCGCCTGCATTTTGCACCCATTTCATTCCATATAAATGGCAGTTTAGCCATTAAAACTTGATTGAATGCAAAGAAGAGTTCATTATTGATTAATTAATAATTTTAAAACAGTGTCAAAAACTTGACTGCTCTTATTTACGACTCTTTTTAAACAGTTAAAAGGGGGTTGAACATTTTATCTAATGAAATCAGGCTTTAAAATCGCTAGATTTTCAAAAACGCATTGAAATGGATAAATGACCCTTAAAATCTTTCCGTATGTTTAACTTATGTAAAATTCAACATAAGAGATTTATATAAAAAAAAACTTATTTGTAATCTCATTTGAAATTGGTATTAAAAATTTAAAAAGACTAAGTTTGCAGTTTTTTTTTGTCTGTAAACATATGCCCCTCCCCCCCCCCCCCCCCCCCCCCCGTGAAACAACAAAAGCTTTGGTAGGAATTTGTGAAATAAAAATTCATAAAACCCATAAAAAGGAATTTTTGTTTCACGGGGGGGGGGGGGGGGATGTTTTAAAAATATTTTCCGTTTTCCGTTGATTTCTATAGTGAAAAACGCTATTTCTACCCAAATTAAAGAGTTATCTCTCTTTGTTTTCCCAAATAAGGCCAAAATAAAAAATAATCTTGTTTCCCCTAACGCGACCGCCCCAATTAAATCCCGCCGACTGAAAAGTTTTTTTAAGAAGATTATTTAATTTTTTTTTAATGTTTATCAACTTTTATAAAATACAATTTCATGAAAACCCGTTCTTATCAGAAATTCAGAATGTATTTTCAAAGCTGCTGTCAGAAAAAAAAAATATTTACCTACCTACCTACCCAACTTCAAATTTTAGGGTCGGGTCAGGGGAAACAAAGATATTTTTAATGATGGCCTAAGTTATGTTTTACGAAAATTCACATAAATATTTATATAAATATGAAAAATCATTCAGATATGTTAACTTTTGAAATTGACTTGAAGGTAGGCGGCAGAACAATACTTTAGCACTCGCTTATCAATCAGTTAAAAATATATGGTATGTTTCCTTGTTATTAAATGTAGTGCAGCCTGTGCAACTTGGAATGATAATTTTACACTGCGACTACATATTTTCAGCCATTTTTAGGGGTACTGGTCATAAAGAGAATATAGAAAATCACAACAATACCTCTTCAAACATCGTCGTTTATAGACTTAATAACTGAACCGTATTAAGCAATATTATTCAAGAATAAATTCTGTTTTATTCAATTGACATAAAAGATTAAGTTCAAAATTTCAACGAATATAGGCAAATCGTATTCAGCATGTGGTCTCTCTCTCAGTTTCTATCTCTTTTGGAAAGGGGGGCACTAAATTCAGAAATGCTTTTTTTATTGGGACAGGTCAGTCAAATTCCATACCGTTTTCCAGTTACCAACTTTTGAAAAGTGGGAGGAATCAAAAAGTGTGCAAGTTTTATTGTTTTAATCAACATTATTCCTTATAAATTTACATACCTACATTCATGCAGATCGTAAAAACCATGGCTTTAAAACAGGTTACTTTACACACGCTCACACACTTTAAATTTAAACATATTTTATTTATTTATTTTCATATGGCTAATTTATCCCATCAGATTTTCTGGTAATATCTGATTCCTTTACAGGTTCGTGAGCGTGACGTCACAGAAGCTTGAGACTTGCACACTAAGGGTGCGTTCCTTTCACGCTTCCGAAAGTCCAGAACGCGTAGAATTGCAATGGAACGATTTGGAATCCGATTCCGGACGGATTCTCTCTGTCATTTCTAAAGAGGTGGTGCAGCGGGAATTATTACGTAACAAAAATGGCGGAGAAAAACGTGCTTTATCAATGTGAAGACTGCAATTTGTACTTTTCCAGCATAGATGATGTTAAAATGCATAGATGCATAACGGAATCAAGTGAGTTTTGTTACTGTGTATACGTTTTACTGCAAATGCTTATTTAAAAACTTAAATTTATAGGGATATTTAGTGCGCACCTTATTAGCCATCATAAAGGCCCAAGATGGGTCAAGAAAATCTTAGATTTTTAAAGGGAAAGTGGGGGGGGGGGTACAAACCTAAAAAATGACATATTTACGAGGAAAAAAGTGTATTAAAAAGGACAAGTAAAAATTGTAATAGTAGGGAAAGGGGTCGATCACAGTGGCGATCTTTTTTCGAATCTCCTCGTCTTTTTTGAAAGCATATCCAAATGGTATTAACTAAATGAAGGTTTACCTTTTAGCACCCCTCCCCCTTTTTAATTCTGCCATTTATATCTTTTGCAATTGAGTTTTATAATTTGCAATGCAGCAGTATGTACTTTGAAATTAATGTATACTATTAGTATAAAAGATATTTTTTCTCATTTAGGCGGAGAAAATAATTCCATTCTTGTGACAAAACAAACAGCACATGAAATTAATGCCGAAAGTCAAATGAAAAAACGCACGGTAACCCAGTGCCACAAGTGCAGCATATACTTCAACGACATGGAGTTGATGTCTGAGCACATATGTCAGAAACCACTAGCAGGGACACCATCATCAGGTAATTAATGTTAAAGTTAAAAATTTTACAGATTAGTATACCTGGGAGGTTGCACTTTCAAGAGATTAATATTTCCTCCTCCCATAATAAGTAGTAACTAATTTTGTACTAATTACATAGTAGTAGATATATTTCACATCAAGAGAAAAATATTGAAACTGTTACTCAAAAGAAGTAATTCTATATAGTATATGATCTTCATATTCTGGAATAAACACCATAAATAAATACATGTAACAGGTTGTGTCTAACATGTATTTTTTTTAAATGTTAAGCATTGAAAGTATATATTTATTAATTTTAATGTTTTCTAGGAGATGAAAAGGAGAGTAAAGTTGCCTCATGCAGTACTGCGGATATAGGTATGTCTTGGACACGCTCTAGTACCTTACTTCTAATAACCAAATACAAAACATATCAAGAGAAAATTAAGAAAGGTTTGATCAAGAAGAAAACCATGTGGGAGGAAATTGCCACAGGGATGAAAGATGAAGGATACTCCTATAATCATGAGCAAGTCTCAGGGAGATGGAAGACTTTGCAGAGAGGATACAAAGCAGTCAAAGACAATAAGAAGAAAAGTGGAACTGGAAGAAAGCGTTTTGAATATGAGTCTGAATTGGATGAAATATATTCCAAAGATCCTGCCATTACTCCAGAAGTAACTGCATGTAGCACTGACTCCAAAATTTCTGCAGAAGTTCCCAACGATTCAGAGGATGGTGACGATGAGAGTTCAAGGTCGTCTACGCCCACACCATCAGGTTCAGGTACTAATCCAAAGAAAAGAAAGCGTACATCTACTTCAACAGAGGTCATTGATGTAATGAAAAACTTTATTGAAAATCAGGAAAAAAGAAGAAAGGAGGAAAGTGAGCGTAAAGAAAAAATGCATCATGAAAAGATGGATTTGATGAAAAAACTCATTGAGACAATGGGAGCACATCACTAGTGAGTGTTGTGTTCCTTATACCTTGGCTCAGCACAAATATCCTTACATGATAAAATTAAAATATGCATATGGCTGAAAATTATTATTACATGTATTTACTTGTACTTTTTGTGTAAATCCTTAGAAAATTGAATTATCTAATTTTAATTTTAACATTATTATATTAAATACATGTACACATTTAGTTCCTTGAAATCAAAGAGTAGGAAACATTCCATTACATGCGTTTGGTCATTATTTTTACAATACATGTACAGTCATGTACTATTGTTACATTTAATCCATTTACAAGTTCTTACTCCATGTTAAAGATTACATATTACATGATCTTGACTTTGCTCATAGGAACTCCTGTTTAATTTTTGTTGATATAATCTCTTTTCAGGTGAATGTGAAATCTGCATGGAAGAAAGTCATCCAAAAGAAGTAGTGTTTGTTGACTGTGGCCACCTTGTGTGCTGTATTCCATGCAGCAAAGCTCTAGAAGTCTGTCCAATATGCAGATCAAGAATTGCGAAAAAAGTTAAAGTGTTTTTTACATAGACTCTTAAGCACAAGGGCACAAAATAGTGAATGGTTTCTTTCATTTTTTAAAACTTGTTCTGAGTTGTGCCATAAAACTTTTCAAAGTATTTGTGGTAGGATTTTTAATATTTCGTTTTATCACTGAAAGCAATGCAGTTGTTTTTGTTTCATCTGTTTGTTGATTTTTTTTCTTGCAGAGGAAAAGTTATTCTCCTGAAAATTCAACTATGTACTATACATTACACAAACTGTTATTGGATAATTGCTAGTCAGAATTGTTTGCATTTTTTATTTTGTTTTGGTACAATTTAACAAATAGTTTTTATTATTTACTACAAACTCCCAAATAGGTTATTTTCATTGTCATTTTTCTATTTTATTATGTCCAAGTATTAAACATTTTTTTCTACATTAGTTCATGATTACTTGCTTGGAACTGAAAAAAAAAAACATGGATGGATAATGTATTACATGTAATTTAGACTTGGCTACAGCTAAAAAAAAACTTTGTTTGCAGTTGTTTACCCACAATTCTAAGAGTGGCTAGATAGTTTTTTTTTTTAAAGAAATAGTTTGGCTTTTATACATTACAAATCTTGTGACTTTTAAAGGATGCTTGAATGCACCAACCTGCTTTATTTGAGTCCCTAACCAAGTTCATTGATGGACATAATTGAGAACTAAGTAAAATTTTTGTAATATTTATTGCTTAGACAACTAAATTCTCTTAAACTTAAGTGTTAAAAAATAAGTTTGATGAATAGGTGAAATGGGGGTGGGGGGTTAGATTCATTGAATCTATAAGTGGATTTGTAGGCAGCTGCAATGAATAATTAATTTTTTGACCTTGTATTACGTTCATTAATGGCAATGTCTATTGGAGAAACAATCTTTTTTTTCTTCCATGACCATGATATATTGAATTTAAGTATTATTTGTTGTTATTATCTTTTAAGCTGTAAGGAAAAGAATGTTTGTGGCATGTAGTCTTAATACATGGATTACAATGTAAATTTCATCAAAACATCTGTAAAGGACTTTTTACAGCTGACTTTAAATACCTGTCAAGATATATCTTACTCTTTTTGACATGTTCCATAGTTTTATTTACATAAAAAAACATATAAGTTCGATTTGACATCTTTTGTTGAGTTTTGTTACATTGTTATATTTTTCTGTATTAAATTGTATTGAACAGTTACTGTATTCTTTATTGAATATGATGTTTAAAAACATGATGCATTCATTCTGAAGTTAGCCTATCACAAAAGATTCCTGGCTATTTGATTACGTTTCTGTACACCCTGGGCTTCACAGTCCTGGATTCCTGGAACATTATAATTTGCTGCAATAACATCTTGCTGAATGAAATCGTCGACTTCATCATGGTTGAAAATGCAGACATTATGTAAAACACAAGAGGTCATGATAATTTTGACAGCATACTCAATTTTCTGGGTTTCCAGGAAACGCAATCGGCGGAATCTACCCTTCAGAAGAGCAAATGCTCTCTCAATTACCATTCTGTTGCTGGACAGGTAGTTGTTATAGCGGCGTTGCTCGTGTGTCAGGTGACCATTGTCTCGGTAGGGAGTGAGTAGCCATATTCTTAGTGGATAGGCTGCGTCAGCTATGATATGGTATATATTTGGAATCATTTGTAATCCATTTTCCCATAAATCGGAATTCCTAAGAACTCTTGCGTCGTGACAGCTTCCTGGAAATCCGGTAAATACATGAGTAAACATCATGTCTTCCTTGCATACCGCTTGTAACTGCAAGGAAGGAAATCCCTTCCAACATGGTTTGTTGGTTTTGCTATTCTAATATGAGTCCCATCTAATGCACCAGCAATCCCTGGAAATCCGTTCTTTTGCTGGAAATTGCTTGCGATTTGATTTAATTCATTGGGATTGGGCCATTTTATAAATTTTGACTTGAGATGAGTTAGAATTGAATTCATAACTCGGTCTCTAGCCCTGATTACCGAGGATGGCGAAATGCCAAAACGGTCTGCTATCCTGTCAATGCTGTCGAGAGTCCCTAGGTACCATAATGTGGTTAAAATATCTTTTTGTGGAGACATTCGTTCTTTACCACCATTACCGTCTTTCTTCATCTCTGGAACTTCCTCTAGATATGAAGAGAGGATTTGAAATGTCTGTCTTGACAGTCGAAACATTCTTCTAAATGAAGCATCAGAATAAAGGGGAACCACATCCTCCACATATCCATATATTTTTGGTTTTTCTTTCTTTCTGTAAATAAAAAACATCCAAATGAATATTTATTTCATATGCCAACCTCATTTAGTTTTTTTTTTCATTTTTGTTTCAATACTAATACCCAAGCCACTATAAAACACACGTGATCAAAAACCTTTTAGTTTTTAATTGATTCATAAATAGCCTTTACTTACATAGCGCCTGCTAGTGCAGGTAATAAGATATTTTCGTCCTCAGAATCAGAGTCAGTGTCGGAATCTTGAAATAAAACAAAAAGCAGACAGGTTTTCCGCCCATTGGCAGCCATGTTGAAAATTTCTCTTCTGTTCCGGTTCATTCCATTCATCACGGAGAACAGAACGTCCGGAATCGAATCGTAACGAATGAATGGAACGCATCCTAAATATGCACTTCTTAGCTGAGGTGAAACAAGCGGGCGGATCCTGGATCTTCCAATTTTTAAAGCTTGTTTTCTGTACTAAAAACTTTTCACTTCCGTTTCCTTTTGTGAAATTTGATTACTTAGGTAAAAGGGAACTTTTAGCAAGAAGAATAAACTACGTGTTTTATTTTACGACGACATAATACCTTATATTACTTACAATGCTATTCGCCATTTTGCTTTAGAAAGTTCGGGAAAACAGAGTACCTGTGACGTCGTATTTTGAAACGTGACGTCGAACTGCTGCACTATGTAGGAACCAGAACAGAACAGAACAGAACATTTATTTTCTAATTTAGAGCCCATAACAGACAAGTATGAAATTATTACAATAATAAAGAAAAGATATGCCAATGGATAGTATAACAACTTGTAAATGACATTACTCATTTCAACAATAATATTGTACTATTTCACCTGTGAGGTGTTAACATGGTCGCGTTTTTCTAGGTATTCGCTGGATTTAAACGATGTTTAAGCGGTAAAGATATTAGTAAGTGTTTGCAGTGGTCCTTTTAAATACGTATTGGTATGTATTATCGTTCTTCGTGAGTTATTTCTTTATGAAATCGGTAGTAGGCAAATTTGCTAAGTAAGGCAACACAGCGGAAGACTCGAATCGGACGCATGCGCAGTGTGCGTAGTCCGTGCCCGGCACGACTACGGAACGTAGAACAATTTCAACAAACACATAAAAGTAGACACATATCCCAGTACCAAATAAAGAACAAAGAAGAATAAAGTTAAGAACATATATAACACGTACATAAATTAAACACATTTATATACAAGAAAAGGCACAGTTCAGCATGATTTATTCATCTCCATTATTTAGAAAAGGGTTCTACGGCAAATTTCAACTGCAAATCTGCTTCTACAATCTACAGATGTGTTCTACATCAATAAACAACATTTTGTTAAATTCCGAAACATATAATTATTCCGAGATAAAATAATACCCTGTTTCAATATTTTTTGAGTAAATTTACCATCTAAGTTTGTAAATATTTTTTAAAAGTCTTTGTCAGAATGTTTTCAATCTTTAATATGATGAAGAACATACCCAAAATAACTACAAAAAGGGATTAAAATATATACCTTTCCCCGCAAACGAATGAGAGACACTCTATTTATCAATACTTCATTTGTTGACCTTTTTGCACTTACACAGGATTCAAGTATTAAATGACTGTTTGGGGTTACGTTCAGATTTACAATGTGAAAATTTATCAAAAAATGTAATTTTTTTTCTTTAAAAAGATGATATTTTAGGGAAACATTATTATTATACACCAACCATTATGAATAATTAACAAATAATTATGAAAGGGAATGCACGTCATTTCATGATAGAAATTATAAAATTTACACACAATTTTTAACAGATCTTTGACTCAGACACATTTCATCAAGATATTGTACTATTTAGATTTCTTGGGATTTTTGATTGCCTTCAAAATAGTTGCATGCCATTCACATTATCACAGTTGTGTAACTTCATTACATGAGACAGTCTTGGAGAAAGTACGGGAAAAAAGTAATATTAAATCAATTATGACATCATAATGGATCTAGCACCAAAAAAGACGGTCTAAACTCATTTACTTGATATGACGTCATACGACGTAGGTTCTACGTTAAGGTCAAGATCTAGTAAATAAAAGGAGCCTACAGATTTCTCAAATTTGAGAAATAAATTCCTTTAATGAAGCTTTATAAGTATAGCTTGGTCAAATAAGGTGTTTCGGGGCATAATTTGTAGGTAAATAAGACGAAAAATCATGTATTAAACTTTCATTTTCAATGAAAAATTAAGAAAATCAGTCACGAATATGGGAGTTTTTTCCATATCAGACAAATTAAATGTATCCAGATTGCCTACAGTCTCTCAGAAAACGGTATTCTGTATGTTCTTAGCCTCTTCTTTAAAATAATATTAAATTGAATATAGGTTTCGGGATTACTTTTCACATGATTTCAAATTGAATTCCAGAAAAGTATTTTATTTTCTACATAATTCTTTTACAGCTGTAAAGTACGGGAAAAAGAAAGTTTAGTTTGATTATGACGTCATAATGGATCTAGCATCAAAAAGGCAGTCTAAAACACAGGTATTTGTGGACAGGACCCCCCCCCCCCTCCAATATGCCCCACAGATCAAAAATTATTTTTATGTATTTTTTTTCATAAATTATTCTTCTAGTACACATTTACAATGTATTCCATAAGAAAAATCCAAAAAATAACGCAGAATTAACGTTTTACTAAAAAATCATACCCGCGGTATTATAAATTTTGACACATGTCACATGACTCAATTGACTATATTGACGTCATAGTCAATTGATGTCATAGTCACTGTTCATGTAGGTGCTAAACGTTGTTATATAATTACCTGTATTTGTGTAATTTTTGTTCAACTTGTTAAGCTTAAACATTTTATGTAAAATATTCAATAGTTTTAAACGATTGTGTAAATATTTTAAAATTGTGAAATCGATTGATCCACCCCTCTGTTTCTTTACGCTGCCGTCTAACAAGTCAGTGACGTCATATATGATCTCTCGGTGCAGTGAGATCAAGTACACCTGGTCAGTATTACCAGGGACCTATATACTAAGTATATAGGTCCCTGGTATTACATTAAAAAAGATTTCAGCCAATGTATCGTGATGGATTTTTTGAAGCAGGAATTACAAGAATAATTTTTACATGGTAGGTAGCAAAGATTATCTGAATTAAGGTCAAGATCTAGTAAATGATCGAAAGGTGCCTACAGATTTCTCAGATTTGATAAATAAATTCCTTAAATGATGCTGTATAACTTTAGCTTGGTAGAATAAGGTGTTTCGGGGCATAATTTATAGGTAAACAAGACCCAAAAAATCATATTTTAAACTGTCATTTTCAATGGAAAATTAAGAAAACCAGTCAAGAATACGGGATTTTTTTCCATATCAGACAAATTAAATGGATCCAGATTGCCTAGAGTCTCTCAGAAAACGGTAATTTGCATGTTCTTGGCCTCTACTTTAAAATAGTATTAAATTGAATATAGGTATCGGGATTACTTTTCACATGATTTCAAATTGAATTCCATGAAAATACTTTATTTTCTACATAATTCTATTAGAGCCGTAAAGTACGGGAAAAGGAAAGTTGAAATTGATTATGACGTCATAATGGATCTAGCACCAAAAAGTCAGTCTAAAGCCATTTACTAGATCTTGACCTTAATATTCCATTTCGCTTGTGTAAGTTTTCGTGTGACGTCACAGTTGTTTTTCCCGTACTCGGAAAATGTAAACATGAAGCGTTTTTACCACGCTTATGTCTTGTTCAAGAATGTCCTGTGTGATAATGAGGTAAGCTTCATCTTACGATATTGCTACAATTAATTACTACGAAGAAGGACTTCAGTTCAATCGTAAATTTTAAAATATTTATTGATAGAATTTTTTCCCATATCCGTTTTTTTTTTGAAGCTGTCTTGAAAAGTGCGTAATTTATCCAATCCATATACATTGTGAAGTATGAAAAAATGCCGTAAGAATTCTAAACACTATTTATATTCTGAATATTTAAAGAGCAGCATGTCCTTACACACATGTTTTGTTTGTGCTTATAAATTCCCATTATAGGCCCAATAAAGGACCCGTAAACACGAAGTAGCAGTCTTAAGCACAACCCTGATTTTCCCACTGCTTTTTGGCACCTTTCAATTGCTCTTTTGGCTTTTACATTTTCGTCAATTTCAGGTCCACATCTGGACAGAAGAAGAAGAAAAACTACTAATATCAGCGAGAGAAGATATTGATGATGAATTTCATAAACTAAAAAATCATGAAGTGTTATGGGCAAGAATCACAACAAACATGTATCGCAATGGTGTTAAAGTGACAAGATCTCAAGTAATGAATTAGTGAAAAAATCTAAAAAAAGAAATATCGCGAAGTTCTTGATGAAAATAACAAAACTGGTAACAAAAGAATAACATGGAAGCAGTTAGATGCTTTCGACAAGATTTTTGGACATAAAGCTTCCTCCAGGGCCGCTTGTACATATGACAGCAGCAAAAAAGAAAATAAACTTTCAACTAGTGGTTCAGACCTATCTGCACTGGATTCTGCAGCCAAAGATTCAGCCGTAGTAGATGGTACTAAAGATCCCAAACAAAACAAGGAGTCTGCACGTAAAGAACGACTAAGGAAAAGGAAATCAGAATCTCTGTCATCTATGTTTGAGCGGTTAGAAGATATTAGAAAGAAGATGGTGGAACAGATGAACACTCATCAGCAAGAAAAAATGGAGAGATTTGACAAATTTCTTGATATATTTTCAAAAACAAAAAATGCAGATTAAAATTAATTTTCATGATGGCGTTTCCATTTTGAAGGTGTTAATTAGTATAATTTACACCTACCATAACTTGCAAGGAAGGACCTGTGCCGTAAGATGTTGAAATGTTTTCTTTTTTAATTTTTAATTTAATACACTTTTTCAATTTAGAGTCTCATATGCCTATGGTATTGCAATTTTTTGAGCTTTAAATGATTTGTTGTATACAGTGACATTCTGTTTGAGAATATGTGTACATTGTAAATTTTAGGTCACTGAGCAGATTTTGATACATAATCTTAAAGATGTTTTCTTCCAAATAATTATTTCAATTTTTTGTCTTGCAATAATATACATATTATAGTTCTAAGAATATGTTCAGTCATTCTGACATGATTTCATTACACAGAGGAAAAGTATTCCTGTAATTTTCTAGTCATTTTTTTTGATATTTTTTTTTCATTTATTTTGTTATTGAACACAGTTGTTATTTTTTCTTGTTGTTTTATTATTAAAATTAAGATGTTAATTACAAGCTTTTCTGTTATCAACCACTTAAGTAAGCAACATCAATAGGTAATACAGACTGTTCAATGTACAGTTCCATCATGGCAACATCTGCATAAGCTGTTGCCGTCTGTGAATTCCATCTTGTCCATCATTATATATGTTAGGAAAGTGATTTGGATGACCATCATTGTTTATTTCCACAAAGTCTTCCACACTGTCTTCATGAATGATACATAAGTTATGTAGAATGCACCCAGAAACAATAGTTTTTACAATTTCTTCTGGATGATGAATAGTGACCTCTGTCAAACGCCTAAAACGTTTTTTAAGATGGCCAATGCTACGTTCAACCACTTGCCTTGCTGATGATAATACCCTGTTGAACCTTCTCTGCTGAGCGTTTAATCTTCCATTGTCTTTGAAGGGAGTTATGAGCCACTGTTTCAGTGGATAAGCACTGCCAGCAATTATGTACTTATTGACATCCATGCAATTTCCTGTGGTGGCATTGGCAAATAAATTTGAATTTCTGAATACCCTCGCATCATAGGTTGACCGAGGCCATCCAGTGTAAATGTCTGTGATTAACATGTCATGGTCTACCACTATCTGAATGAAGATACAAAAATTATAGTACATCAATATCATTATTTAAGTAGGAACACAAACCTTGAGAAATTTCCATCTTATCTGATCTACTGAGATTTTATTCTTCATAGACCCAGGGATCTCTGATCTAAGGGGAGAACAATTGCAAGCTTTCAGAGATCCAGCTATGCTAAATATTAGAGACATAATAGCAGTTACTTTAATTATCTATAAATATAAAGAGGAAAATTTAATTTTACACATGATAATACAAACCTGAAGCTGGATGGAAAATGTTTTCTATTCATATAGTCAGTATCACCGCTGATGCAAGAAGCCAGGCGGATGTGTGTACCATCTAATACACCAGCTATATCTGGGAGTCCACAACGAAGTTGGAATTCTCTAGCGATTTCATTTTGTTCATTAAAATCTGGCCACTGTATAACCTGAAAAAAAACATACAAATATTTGAGAATCATCTTTTATGAATTTAACAGTTCTGCGTCATGCTCATTTATATACAGATACTTACATCCCATAATTTTTCGTTAATAGCATTATTGACTCTTTTCAATGTGGCATGTACTGTTGACAGTGGCTGATTTCTCTCATAGACTGCTGATTTGCTATGTACCATAGAAATAATAATACCTGTTTCGATGGGTCTGTCTCATCAGAAACACCTCCGTGTGTAGGAAGTAGCTCTCCTCCGATCTGTTGCAGTATTACTTCAAACATTTCCTTACTAATTCGAAAGTGAAATTTGAAGTGTGTTGTTGTAAACAGTGGAACAGTATTTTCCGCATATCCCAATATTCTTAATGGCGTTGATCTCGTTTTCAGTAATAAAAACAGAAAAGTATGCTTCATGAAAGCATAAAATCGTTTGATATTCTCTCCTGCTTCGTCGTCAATAATAGTTTCATACAATATGTACAAATGGGGAAAACTTTCGTCCATTGTTGAGTTTACTCGGGTAAGATCTATTGCTATTCGGCTCGTATCGGGGTAAGTTTAACAAAATATCTATTTTTAGAATTTGTTGACGTAACTCGAGTATGAACTAAAGTTCCAGTCGAAGTCGCCCTGTGAATACTAAATTCCGTCACGTGACTTGTAAGATAGCATGTTTTGTGCAAACTAGGACACTCTTCTCGTACACGTTGAATTGTCAGGCATCGATTCAAAATATTCTTTACTTATATGTACGTGCTCATATTGTTAATTTCGTTTTGAAACCTTTGGAAATACTATAGTAGTGTAATTCTGCCATTAAGGATAAAGAGAGAGATGGGAAAGAGTGATCACGTATTTTAACACGTCATTGTTATTTATCTAGTCGAATTTTAGAGACATTCTTATAATGTTAGCTCCACCTCTCATGCATACCTAATGTTTAATCAAGGGCAGGCAAATGTAAAATTTCTATATTTGGAAAGGAGTAGGGACAAAAAACATAGAATTATTCGATTGTATCACAGTCTAAAATCATTTTAACATTTAAATTTGGTGTCAAATTGATAGAATTCCATAGTAAATATACAAAAGTGAAATAAGGTTAAGATATAAAAGCAGCAGAAGCGACGGGAAAAGACCCCAAACCCAGTGTTAAGTGCAGTTATCCTTTGTATGGCAATATCTCTTAAAGAAGTCAAGAAATCTGATGGCTTTAAGATATGTACGACATATTAAATTAAAAATATACAAAATATGAAAAAAAATGATTGACTAGATTTTTTTCAGCTCACGGTCCTGTTCCTCCTTAACTCGTGTTGCTGTTTTATAATTATTACTATGGAAAGAAACGAAACGATATATCGATGTAATTAGTATATGTGATGTTAGCTGTGCAATATCTCATCGACAGGTCCAATATCTCAGTCTGCGATCAAACATCGATTTCTTTTATGAATGCTCAGTAAAACATTGGAAATATTAGACTCTTTTGAGAATAGATTGATATCGGTGTCCGAAAGAGTAACAAACGGCAACTCTGCTTGGGAGAGATGTTGGATCAATGCATCATATGCAATTTTCAATCATATGAATGGTAATTGTAATACATACATAGAGATGATCCCCCTTTAACCCGGGGTTAAGGGTTAAGTCTATATATAATATATTTGATATCCAGGCCGTGCTTCTATTAATTATTTATTATGGCATATATTTAGCAATTAGGCTACTTTAACACTTTCCCTGTTTATGTAGTGATATTCCATATTCCACTATCATCTGCATAATTTATGGTGTATATGTCTCCTAACTTGTTCGATTCTCAAGAGCATGCTCTGAGTACGATCAATTTTTTAAACCGAGGCATGCTACTGACAGATAAGTTAATGTTACAGGGATTTCAACAACATTTTTTAATGTCAGCATGCATGTCGTAAATAATTCTATGGTCGTTATAATGACCTTGTTAGCAATTAAATATAACGTATAACTGTTATATTTCACACCAATTGTTAGACCTTTGTTATTATACTAAATTTGACTACGGAATATTCCGTCTATACATAGTTCTCATGGCGGGTGTGACCGGTCGACACGGGATGTTTTCTCCTAGGCACCTGATCCCTCCTCTGGAATTTCCAGAGATCCGTATGATCTATGCCCTTTCATAGATTTGTATTGTCTGCAGGATTTTTTTTAAATCCATCACTGTTCGTTATCTTCACCTTTTTCATTACATGTTTTAAGGCGAAGGAAATCTATCTAACAACACATGTTTTCATTACACTCATATTATTTTTAGATTTCTGCATGTTAGAAACACAGTCATGCTTATGGTCCATGCATAGTATATTGCAGTCCTTTTTAATTAGGGACTGCAAATTGTTTGATATGAATTAATATTGGATATATGCCGAATACAGTTCTGTATGAAAAAAAAAATTAGACTAGATTTTGATCATAAGCAACAAAAAAATAAAGTTTCCAGTATGCAAATGAAAAGGCCACACACTATAGTCGCTACATATAGATCACTCAATGTATATATTTCGACGTGAGAAACATTTTGAATTGTTTAATAATTATATATCGTTTTTTAAAGTCGACTATCATAAATCTTACCTCTTTTACAAAGTTTCTATTCTGCTTATCCTTGTAAAGTAATGTAGACCGCAGTAGAAAAATTACAACTCTAGTAAATGCATAATGTCATTAATTTGAACAATGCTTTCTTTGTCCCGTTTCATAGAATAGCAACTATATCACCAATACAGGTTCATAATCTTTCTGCTCCAGAATCCTCAACACAGACAGAACTTAGGAGTTAACGCTTCAGATTATCACAACCTTTCGAAACATAGACAAGAATCCGTAATTTTTTTTTATTATTTATCTATTTGCAAATTGTATGAGGGAGTCAAAAAATATCAAGAGTTTTAGCACCCTTTTGCCTGTTATCATGTGACAGCGGGTGTGACATCTACAGATATGTCCAAAGGCCACAAGCGTCGAGTGTATATGTGTCGTATGTGTCGAAATATGAGAACCTTTGATAAAGCTGCTTTCAAATTCGTTAAGTTGTTTAACGAGTCTATAATCCCCCCCCCCAAAAAAAAAAAAACAAAACAAAACAACCCCCCCAACCCCCAACCCCCCCCCCCCCCAAAAAAAAAAACGTTATGATGTTTTAACTTGAATGACGTCATATACTAGATGAATAATATGCTTCAGCAACAGAACGTCTTTTTAGATCGAGTTCAATATATTCAGTGATGTGTAATGTTAGATAAAATATAACTTCTAAGCAACAGAACTCAACATTTAGTTACATTTTATCAAAGAAAGTGCGTCTCTCAGAAATGTATACATATTAACAGCTAATATCCCATAATATAAATATTTATTGAAAATTACATATACGTCTCGACATGGAAAGAGTTATCACGTCATGAACAGAGCTATATCGGTGGTATTATGCTGTTCAAAGAAGTTTGAATACTACATTTCTGTCATAATCAGAGCTATCAAATCTGTCTTGATAATCACAATACCCTAAAGGAAGCCCTAAACACTCATGAAAAATGAGAACAATATATCATAAAAAGGAGCAAATTTTACTTAACGTGTATCTAATTTATTTTCACCATAGGGTACACACCTTATTTCTTCAGGAATACGGTTGAAAGATAGTGAAATATTTGATAACAGAAATCACTGTTGTTTATTTACATTGGGAAAAAAGTAGAAATAATGTATTCAATTACTTAATCTTGGTCTTATATAACGTTAAGAAAACTATATTTTAATTCATTACAAAATAGATCATTAACTGTAGATTCCTATATTTATTCTATTTTTCTTCTAAGGACAGGAGCTTCCTTAATAAGTATAAAAATACAGTGCAATTTAGGGCCACATTCCAGGAAAAACTTATTAAAACATGCTTTATTGAAAAAAAAAATGATTGGACGCCACTGATTTAATTATAGTTATTCCATCAAGGATTTTTATGCCCCCCTCCTCCCCCCCCCCCAAATATGGACGGGGCATATATATTGTTTGTCATGTCCGTCTTCCGTCTGTCTGTTTTTGACCTTTACCTTTCCTTTGACCTTCAACTTACTTTACAAAAATTGTGTTTAGCTCAGCTTCACTTATATTTGGACACATGACAATGTGTTCTATTTCCAAATGTTGTACCAAAATGTAAAACGTGATATTTTGATAACCAGAAATTTTTTAAATAACAACTTCACAGGACAAAGTTTTAAAATATGACAAAAGACTTTGACAAAACTCCATTTGAAAAAAATTCAAAATTTAAACTTAAAAGACATTTAGGGGTTCATAATAAAGCTTCTAATTTAGCAGTTAGAGTTTGGTGCACTTCCCATTATTTTCAGAATATATAAATTATTATTTAAATATTATTACAGATTACAGGAAATTGTTTCAGATCAGGAGAACTCAAAATTGCTTTTACAACATGCATATTTAGAGGATGAAAAACTTGCAGGAAATGGAAAAACATATTGGCAAATTTGTTTTCGAAGAATACTTGATGAAGGTATTGGTTCAAATGCTAATACAATAAATACATCCTCACAATGTCAAGGTTTTGTGATTTCGGAACTCCACACAAACCCTTGACAAAAGTCGCTATTTAAAAGTTGGGCTAGAAAGCTACTATTTCATTTGTTCCTGGTCTAGGACTGGAACCAATTAGAAAACAGCTTTTATTGCAGGTAAGTTTTGTAAACAAATATGACTCGTCTTTATAAAATGGAAAGTGTCGATATTGTAGGATTTGTGACTACCTAGTGAAACATCGGGGATTAATTTTTGGAAGATCGTCCTCCTAACAATCACAAAAGATATGCTCTGGAGTTGGGCCATTCAAAAACGACGGATTTGAAAAATATATTCTCATTGGTTAGCTTATAATTACCCATTACGTCATGTGTAACCTAACTTTTAAATAACGACTTATGTCAAGGGTTTGTGTGGAGTTGCGAAATCACAAAACCTTGATTATGACATTGCGAGGATGATGCTAATACATTATCTATAAATGATTTTGAAAATAATTTGAAAAAGTATTTTGAGAATATAGTTTTCAGGGACATTAGAACTATCAAAGAAAAAGGTAATAAAAAATTGTCATTCTACAGCCAGTTAATAAGTCCACAGAATCTAAACAAGCTTGAAATTCAACCATATACTTAAATTTTTCCATTTCCAAGAATCGTTCTTCTTTGCCTCGGTTAAGAATAAGTGCCCACGAATCACAGATAGAGGTTGGCAGATATTTTAATCCAATTATACCAAGAGATGAAAGATATTGTATTAATTGTCAAACTGTTGTTGAAGATGAACATCATTTTTTATTTGTATGTCCTCCTTATAAACAACTACTAAATGAATATTGTACACTTTTTAACACTTACATGTTTATCTTACGAAATTCTTAATTCAACAAGAAATATTTGTAATCTCATACGTGTTGCATGTAATATAAGAAAATCTATGTGACTATATTTGTTTACTGTATGTATGACTTGCGCCACATGTGGTTTTTGTCAAAATAAATTAAATAAATAAATAAATAATGGTAAAGCATGTGAAGATCTGAGTGATAATTCTTCTAACGTTGTCTATAATATTGAATGCAATCTTCGTAGAAAGACTGAAAATGTCCAAATTGATTAATAAATTTTTAAAATGTAAATATATATGAATATTCCCTTCAAAGGAAAAGTCCTTAAACACATTTAGGGGTGACCTGTAGAAACACACTCAGTGTCATAATCGTCAGCTTTATACGTAATTAGAAACAATCCCCGCATCTACATCTGACGGATGTCACATGCACCTGTAAAACTTCTTGAATATGGCATAAATTGATATTGATTTACACGTAAATTCAAAAGACAGGCGTTAGCTGAAGAACCAATGAGAACTGCTATGCCTACTGCGTAGGTCATTTACGTTATTTAATTGTCGCTGCCATTGCTTAGACTATGGAAACAATATAACATTGTTAAATGAACAAGATGGAAAACGCAAGTGAAAATTCAACGACGATATTAAACCACACCAGAAATTTTTCTTATGTGTTCTCCATTCCAGAACCACCAAAGTATATCATCATCGTTGCAAGTGTAATGTATTCCTTCATTTTCATCGCTGGATTCATCGCCAACATCTCAGTCGTTGTCGTCGTCTGCGCTGTTAAACGTGTAAGATCCCGAATGAGTTTTCTGTTTGCAAACTTAAGTGTGGCAGATCTCCTTGTTCTCCTTGTTTGCATGCCGTCGGCCGCCATCGATCTTTTTGCGAAAGAAGTTTGGTATCTTGGAGAATTCATGTGTAAGTGACCTTTCCCATTCTTATTACTTCTTACTGATAAAGGCAGCTCTTGATACTAGTTGATTTTACCAAAATTTAACCTTTACCAAAATTAGAAAAAAAAAAATCAGCGATGCAATGAGAGAGAGAGAGAGAGAGAGAGAGAGAGAGACATAAAAATTAAACTAGATATTTACTTGTAAAGAATAAATTCATGCTTTTTTTAATTACTTCACTTTTATTTCCAAATATTGTAAACAGCCGAAATATTAAATCCACTGAGTTTTGAATATTCCGTGTTAATTACCAATTAATCGCAGCATCTTTGGCCTTTCCAACAAGTGGGAAGTACTTTTCAAGCCTGCAAGAGAGGTATGAAAAGGCAATTGCTTTCTTGAAAGAGCTTAAAAAGAAATACACAATTAAAGTTAATGTGAATTCAAATTTGAAGTCAGTCTATAGTTTCTAATAGTGCTGACATGTAATCATTTTCAACTTTAGATTAAAAATAAAAAAAAACAACCCACAGTTCTAAGTGTCATCCTCTAAGAATATTTACATCCACTGAAAAATTTTATTTTTTTTCTTTTTATCGACTCCGCCTCGCCGTCCAAGAGAGTATTTCTGTAGATCAGAAGTAATAATAGCTTTCAAATTCAGGGTCGTCACCAGGTTTCTCCTCTAAGCCAGAAATGGGTACCGTTTTGATCGTTCTGGTGCATTTTCACATATTAAATAAATAAAATATTTTCTCTAGCTACTTTTTTAAAGGGGGTGCGATCGCACCCAACACACCCCTGTTCCGACAGCCTTGAACTGCAGCACAGCATCCATTGTTAACAAGAAATGAATGTGTTCACGATAGTAATTGTAGGAGAACTACAAAAAGTAATAAAACGTTTATCAACATAGGAGAATAAAGATGAAGGGTGGCTATAATCGGTGCAAAAAAGTTTCATTGGCGAAATCTGCCAAGGGTTTTTGGAGAAGAGGAACTAAAAACCCTTGGCTTGCAAATATGAGTTAACTTAAGCAAAATAAATACAATTAATATACTTTTTAAAAAGGAGTTTGATCTCTTTTTTAAGACATGAAATATTTTTAAATATTATATTCTTTTTAATCTTTAACGTCTTTTTGTGTACAATATTACTTTAAACAAATCTAGTTTTGAAAAATAAATTAAGACATTTAGTATTTTTGTCCATGGCCCCGCCCCTTACGATTTCACAACTACATGTAATTGTTGTCGGATGGCATAAAATTCACAGCCAGCGAGTTTATTGGTCTGTAGAGACGACTATGTTTAGGGTTAGGAGGTGGATAAAATATTCAGGTTGGTTATAGAATATGTCTAGAATTAGGGAATGAAAGGTCGTTTATTGACCAATGCTGGAAAATGGCCAAATACATTCTCAAAGTGCGCAGAAAATTTTGCACCGTAAATTAATTGCACTTTATTTACATGACGGGATCTGTAGCGTTATGGTCAAAGACTAAACTATAAAACCATAACGCAACAGTTCTGCAGCTAGCATTCCATGTGTCCACATCAAATGTCCCCTAGCTGCACGTATGCAGATCAAACCATTTTAGTGTTTTATTTGTTTACAGTATGCTGGATAAAATGAAAATTTTTAGAAAGTTAGTTAAAAGCACCTTTGGCTCATTTCAATTAACACCTTATGTTTATTTCCGCAAGGATTCAAGTCAATAATTAATTGATCTACCTCCAGCTAAGATGGAATAATATTATGTTGAATGAAATAAAAGGGTGTCTTATTTGTGCAATTATCAAGTTAAAGATGAATTTCACTACTTGCTTAAGAGGGTTCAGGATATTTTTCTGCAATTAATACATTTTATTGTTTATATTTAGGCCTGTTTGAATAATCAAATAAAGTAAGTTTAAGTACTATATATTATATTGAATTTATATTATAATTGATATGGACGTCATTATATTTTATTGAAGGAAGAGCCACTGCTCAAGAAATCTATACAGGTGGTTTGTTTAAGGCTCTGTCACACTAAGCTGCGTCCCCAAGGAGTTATTACGGCGTTGTTAATTTTTATGCCCCCGTATCGAAGACATTTTATGAAAATGATAAAAATGAGTGGTGTGTGATCAGAAAAAAATATTAAAAATCAAAAATTACATCTAGTCTACTTACAGATAATCTATAGTGCTCGTATCATTTGCATTATACCGTAAAAAGTGATAGCATCACTAAAATATTTTTCTTTTCTACCATTTACAATGTGTAATCCAGTAGTTGCACATAATGGAACAACTTTTTACCAAAATTATTACTTGCCCTATCTATGCTTTTTCTGCAAGATTCATTTGAAACAATATTTTAGTATATGAAGGACAGTTCATAATCAGAAAAAAATATCAAAAATGAAAAACAATATCTACGAGGGGTGATAAAAAAGTTCGCGAACTACTAGTAAGTAGTAATTAAATTATACACTTCCATAAAAGATATAAAATTAGGTTACAGTGTTCATTATTTTTTAGAGTAGTCCTTTCCGATTTTAATGCACATCTGCCACCGTTCTGCCCATGCGCGGTCACCTGACATGCTGCGTAGTGTTATAACTGTTCACAGAAGCTGAAAGATTTTTCCAAGTCTTATATTTCTTACCATGCAAGTAATTTTTTAAAAGAAGAACAGTCCATTTGTCAAAAATAGCCAAATCTCGGCAATAGGATGGGTGGATAAGGATATCCATCCCCTGAATGAGCATGGTGAGCATCAAAACCCGAGTCTTCTTGGGAGCGTCGTTTATCCAATGTGGATAGAGTATGGGCGCATTCTTTTTATCATACCTGATATGTTTATAGTCCAAAGTAAACGATATTTTAGGGATTCAATAATTATATTATTGTTAAGATATTACCTGTTTTTCTAACTGTAACTTGGCGATCTTTCATAACGAATTGCTCAACTAAGGACATATCTCTTTCCCCGCTTGCTTTCACTGGGCAAGAGAACAAACGTCATTTTTAACCATCTCCCTTTCTTCACTAAAACAATCGATCCAATTAATGATTAAACTTCTGGCAAGTCTTTGGTCTTCATTAACCTTTTACAAATTATTATATGCTACTGCAAAGAAATTTCCAAGATACACCGTTAAACTTTACAGCCGTTCGTTGCTCGAGTACGACTGAGTAAACCATTTTTTGTCACAAGTCACCTACATATTGACGTCATTTTCATATTGTGACGTCACAAACATGGAGCGAAACATTACATAACACGTGCTATTTACAGAAAATATGTATGACTATTATGTGTGTCAAATTTCATTCTGATCTGAATTGTGGTTCTGTAAACATAGAGATAGTTCGCGAACTTTTTGATCACCCCTCGTAGACTTCTTACGTAGGTCAGATAATAGTGCTAATACCATTTGCGTTATAAAAAGTGATAGCCCCATTACAGTGTTTTTCTTTGCTAATATTTACAATTTGTAATCCAGAGTTATACATAAATGAATCAGCTATTTACCAAAATGATTACTGCAAGGTTCATTTGTAACAATATCTTAGTCTATGAAGGACAGTAGATTATTTGCTCCCGATTCTTCTAAAACATCATCAAGTATGAAATCATCTAGATTTCTACATTTAGCACTAAAATGTCAGGATAAATATGTAGACTTTTTGTGTTCCAGGTAAGTTTGTGCCATTTGTGGAACACCTGGTGTCACTGGCGTCAGTCCTTACGATTCTGGTGATTACTTACGACAGATATAGAGGGGTCTGTTATCCCATGAGTTCGGGCTGTTTCTGGTCAAATCTCAGGGTGCCAACCGTTGTCTTTTTAGTTTGGATATTAGCTGGTGCTGCTAGTCTACCCATAACATTCATCGCCATTTATCGAGACTCAAAATTCTTCGACGGAACACCCATAAAAGTTTGCAGAATGCCAATCAACAGTCCATGGAAAACTGCTTATATTCTGGGTATCTTTATATTCTTTTTTATCGTAATTTTGATGATTTTGTGTTATTTTATTTTCCGGATGTGTAAGAAACTCTTATGGCATGCGCAGTTCCTAGAGGACCGGGCGGAGCAGGATTCTGAGAAGACAGTATCGGGAAGGCGTAGAATCGTGTTCATGTTAATTATTGTCATTGTCACATTCTTCTTGTGCCTTCTTCCTCAGAGAATTGTGGGAATTTGGATCATTGTTGCAGACCACAGAGAGCTACAATCTTTAGGACTAGAAGGTTATCTAAACCTGATTACCTTTCCTCGAGTCCTCATGTACATCAGCAGTGCATCAAATCCCATTATCTATAACGTCATGTCTGCTAAATTCAAGACGGCTCTGACAGACATATTTTGCCATTGTAAGAGGAGTTGCACGGAATTTCACTCCCCATTACCAAGATTAAGAGATCGGACGAGTAGCTTCCATTTGTCCCGACTATCTTTAAGTTCGCGAGGTACACACTGGTCCCCCCGGTCCCGACATTCCACGGGAGAATCCTCTCATCCGGAATCGAGGGTCATGTTCAAAAGAGACAAATCAATTGAAAGTGCTTTGTAGCAATATTATAGAAAACGTCTAAATGTAAAAGTTGAAAAGCTTTAATTTTATTAATGTGTGTTTTAAACATTTTTTTTCCCATGTAGATTTTATTAAACATTTCAAAATTATTGGCTTATTTACTGTCGTTCGTTAAACTTTATTTAACAGTGAAATGAGATGTTATAAATAAAACAGTGAAATTTATTTTTTTTTTCAGGATGCTTTCCTTTTTTATTCCTTCTCCCATTTACTTTAAGCATTAAATTGGTATTTAGACATAATTTTTAGACGGGTCAGGTGACATTTCTCTGACATGAAGTCTACCTGTCGGCGTTGATCTCTGCCGGAAGTAGTCAATTTTCGACAACTCGTTCTTAGGTGACTGTTGGTATTTTATAGTCCGAAATATCTGAAGTTTTCCAGGTTTTTTTTTCACGATTTTGATATCTTACGTGCCAGGAAAACGTCAGAACCGGTGTAAAGACGAATAATGACCCCCGTAGAATAATGACCGGGGGGGGGGGTGTCATCGAAAAATGACCCCCTAGCCGTAGATTATTGATGCCAAGGTTTGGATTCTCTTGCGTTTTTATCTGATTACATGTAATACTAGACGAAGAAGCAATTAAAATTTGTTTAAAAACATTGCATATGTTTATTTCTATTAGACCTATTGCGTAAGCCCAAAATTAAAATTGCACAATAGATATATTGTTATCGCCAGACCTGTTAAATTATTTTGTCTGAACATTTTCTCGGACATGACTTTGATAAACTTAATGAAACGTTTCAGAAATGACGATCATCAACATGTACAGTTACTCTAGATATTCATTAAACATTTTGATATTTAAAACTGACCACCGTTGTCATGGGGAAAAATTGTCAACTAATATTTTCACGGTTGCCTTGTTAAATCTTTGTGAAACTTCACAAATGCGTTTACATTTACATTTAAGATTTTTAAAACTTTTTCCATTGCCATGGAAACGGTTGGACAATCTTTTTCTCACAACGAACGAGTGAATTAACGGGCAGAGGTACAAAAATTTCGTTACAGGATCATTTATGGATCATTGTGTATTTCTATTGTATCAGGCGCAGCATTGGTATTTATTGCCATTTAGTAATATCACCTATTCGAATAGGTGATATCACTTATTCAAATGGTTGGTTGGTTGTTTATTGTTTAACGTCCCTCTCGAGAATTTTTCACTCATATGGAGACGCCACCACTTGCCGGTGGAGAGCTACAAATTTTGACCTATACTCGGCACTTAGGGCCATTGAGCAGTGAGGGATCTTTATCGTGCTAACGCCTGCCGTGACACGGGGCCTCGGTTTTTAAGGTCTCATCCGAAAGACCTGCAATTTTCACTTCAAAGTGCCGAGCGCCTGGCGAAGGAACAGTTGCTACCTATTTTTTATCGACTCAGGTCAGTCGCTGCCGAGATTCGAACTCACGGCGAGCGCTTTACCGACTGAACTACCGTGACGGCGGTTATTTTAGAAGTCTCTAAAAAAGTAATTCTTCTTATTTTAAAAATTGTGAGGCACTTTTGCTATTTGTCCGAAAATTACATGTATGTACACTATTTAAATCATTGACTTAAAAAGGTATTTGGACGCAACTTAATTAACCGATAGATAGACATTGTAAACATCTCTCTCTCTCTCTCTCTCTCTCTCTCTGGACTCTGGATAGTATAAGCGAAAATAAAAAAAAAAGTTAGTTTTTTTAAACAATGATATATAAGACAATCAGAATGAAAGCATTTCCACATATAAGGTTCATTGTCAATTCACCATAAAAGACATTTGAAAGATTAAATGACAACGACAGATCATCGTTATATCTTCAATTTACCTCAGGTGAGCATTTTGATCCATGACCCTCTTGATTCATTAGTTCTGAATTTTTTTAATCCAAAATATATATTTCTGCTCAAATCTACCAGGGGTCATTATTCTACGGGGGTCATTTTTATTCACGTAGGGTATGCAGATTTTAAGGGTGATGCCACTTTTTCTACAGGCGAAAGGGACATTTTTCTACGTCGAATAATGACCGGGAGTCATTTTTCGACGTCGGAAAATGACCCACGGTCATAATTCTACGGGGGTCATTATTCGTCTTTACACCGGCGCCATAAAGAAAACTGGGAATTCGCCGCCTCCAACCAGAGGCAGCATTCTCGGGTTGATTTTCGATACTTGCAAAGCGAATAAAATGTCAAATTCACAATTTATCAATATTACAATGTTTATAGTACTCACCAACATCGTTTTTGTGGTTTGTTTATAAAATATACAATGAAAACATTTTATCTGACTGTCGAGATTTGTTTTCATTTTATGCATTTTAAAATCTTTCAAGTGATGATGAGTGATGTTTTCTTTTCATCGGTATTGGTGAGTACTACCATATGTAAATAAACAATTAGGTCTCCATCACATTCGCACCAAGCTTTACTCTGTCTCTTTGAAGGTTCTATATGGTCTATTTGAAAAGGTTAAGGGAAAGTCCATATTTGGATTCTTCGACACCAGAATACAGGCTTGGATCTGTGATTGTGGATATTGCAAATCATAGGCTTTTTAAACCTATGGAAATGTTAAATATGGAAATATTACACCTTTGTTTTACGGAAGATAATACTGCTCAGACAACCCCTTTGTTCCTTAAACTTCAATTTGAAAAACAAAGGAATCGACGCAGTTAATATTAGTAATATTCTTAATCACAAAAGGGTCCAATCTTGTATTCCACCATATTTCAAGTTGAAGTCCACACTTGTATTTTTTATAAATATAGATCGACTACTGTTTCAAAACATTTTAATTACAAAAATAAAACTCTACAGTGCCTAGATATCGAACATTTGATACATAATCCTCCTACGTGTTTGTGTTCTACACCCTACAACTATAGTCCTGCTGGACACGTCTTTACTGGTGATGTAAACATAGTTATTAATGAGGACCTTAAATGCCTTATTTTAAAAGGGCCAAAATTTAGGGAACCCCGTTCTTTCATTTTATAAATATTATGAATTCTGTGGAAGATTACACCAGGTTATGGGCCAAACACGAAAAAGAAGACCTTGACACTTTGTCAGAATGGATTAAGAGCATCATATGGATGTTGAAATTTCGCATTAAGCAATTGAGGGACTGAATGAAAACTATTTATCCTTCTGTCTTTAATAATTCAAAAGTGAAAAAGGAATTAGATAGATTTCACGATCAGTATGTACTGGTCCCAGCTGACAAAGCTGGTAACAACATAGTCTTTGTTTGTAAGGCTCATTATTTGAATTGTATTTTAGAACTCGGATATAGTTCTGCAAGTGGAAATCGAACATACACCCGTATAGCTCTCTTTCTTAGGAGGAAATTCTTCAGAATCATATGTCCCTTATAGATATTTTTGATATTCCCAACAATCAAATTGACCATACCATACCTTTACTGGATTTCTAAACTTCATAAAAATCCTTATAAAGATACATAGTAGGTTCCAGTAAATGTTTCAAAGCCTCTTTCTTTACTCCTCACTAAAATAATACTGTAATAAAGGAGAAAATTCGGGAGTACTGTACAACAGTATATTTGAGAAGTGGTATATATCAGATGTGGATACTTACAAAATTTTACTAAAACTAATAACATAAAAACGTACGACTTTTCAACACTTTATATAAGCAATCCCCAAGCTAAATTGAAGTCCAAGCTTTTTGACACCATAGACAGCTGCTCTTTCAATAAAAATGGAACTCGTAAATATACTTACCTTCTCATTGGTCATTTGCAAAATTGTTTTGTTAAAAAGCTTTCTGATTGTATACACTATAACTTAAGTTGATATTAAAAAGGTGCTTGAGTTTCTGATTGACAATATCTATGTAGTTTTTGGAGATCAGGTCTTGCAACAAACTGTTGGAATTCCCATGGGTACCAACTGCGCCCCGTTCTTTTCAGAACTAATTTTGTATTCATATGAAGCAGAATTTATTCAAAAACTCCTTCATGAGAAGAAGAAAACACTTGCTGTGGCCTTCAACTCGACATTTCGACGACGTATTATCAATTAACAAAAGTTACTTCCATTCATATGTCGACTCGATATATCCCAATGAGCTTGAAATATAAGATACCGCAGAGTCTGACACATCTGTTTCATATTCAGATATTTTACTTGAAAAAGACGTTAATGGTAACCTAACAGCAAAGGTTTATGATAAACGTGACTTCAACTTTTCAATCGTCAACTTCCCTTACTTTAGTAGCAATATACCCTTATCACTTGCATATTGGGTTTATGTCTCTCAGTTGATTCGATACGTAAGAACATGCTCTACGTATGAATAATTACTAAAACTATGCAAGCTATTGACAAATAAGTTGATGAAACAAGGATATCAACAGTCTCTTTTGAAGTCATCATTTCGCAAGTTTATGGTCGATACAATGACCTTGTCGGCACATACAACTTATCATTGAGTCAAATGCTGACTTACATTTTTCATACTAATTGTTAGGCTATTTTTTATACATTGAACTGTCTACGGTTTTTTCCGGGTTTTTTTCCCGATCATGATAAGGAGCACACGGCGGGTTTGACCAGTCGGCAGGAGATGCTCGCTCCTCCATGGCACCTGTTCCCACCTCTAAATTTTGAGGTCCGTGTTTGCTCTGCTCCAAATTTGTATTGTTTCATTGGACATTCCAGATTGAATACTGTTCATTTTCTTCATATTTCAATTTAGCCCATTTGATTTCATGTCAGCAAAAAACATGTCAACATTTATACATGTTTCCAGTTACAATATAATTTTTTAAAGGCAACATAATGTGGTCATACTACTCAATGAAACAACAAAGCCCGGTAAAAATTTGTTCTTCAATTTAAATTTGGTATGTTAAGAAAAGCATTTTAATAGGGATTTAAACACAATCATGTACAATATTTTCACAGCAAAAACATTCAAGTCTTCAAAATGTACGGATGCGAAACATTTCACACACAAAGACATTTTTGCACCAAAACATGTTTCAAATTATGAGGGTTAAGGAATCTGATACCATTTATCTTCAAAAACTTGCATCTGTAAAATATTTCTGTCAACTAAAAGCAAAAGCAAATAAATAAATAAATTAAAAAAAAACCTAGATGGGTCGTAACGCCACGAATGCCCCCGCCGACGGCCAAAATTTTAAATGCCATGCACAAAATGTGTATTTATAACTTAGATAATAAATAGAAACTGCAAACATTTGTAGCCGAGGTAATGATTAGAAATTGTGAATTTTTAAATCTTTTTCACGTTCAAGGGGGATAACTGTCATATATCATCGGACCATGACCAAATTCGAACTTGACCAGTATCTTCTGGTAAAAAAACTGCACGTGCAATTTCAGCCATATACATACATCCCTACAAAAGTAAGAGAGCGGAAACAGAAAATTTCGTACTTTTTCTAAGTTCAAGAGGGATAACTGTCAAAAATCATTGGACCATAACCAAATTCGAACATGACCTTTATTTTCTGGTAAAATACCTACATAAGCAATTTAAACCTTATACATATATCCCTACAAAAGTCAGAGAGTGGAAACTGAATTTTTTTTTCTAAGTTTAAGACGGGTAACTTTGTCAAAAATCATCGGACCATGACCAAATTCAAACTTGACCTGTATCTTCTGGTAAAATACCTGCATATGCAATTTCAACCTTATACATACATCCCTACAAAAGTCAGAGAGCGGAAACTTAAAATTTATTTTTTTCTAAGTTCAAGAGGGATAACTCTGTTAAAAATCATCGAACAATGACCAAATTCGAACTTGACCTGTATTTTCTGGTAAAATACATAACCAATTTCAACCTTATACACACATCCCTACAAAAGTTAGAGAGCGGAAACTGAAAATTTCTTATTTTTTTCTGAGTTCAAGAGGGATAACTCTGTCAAAAATCATTAGACCATGACCAAATTCTAAATTGATCTGCATATTCCTATGACGTATCCATATATCAAATTTGAGTTGAAATGTGTGGAACTGTTGCCGAGATAATGAACGGAAATTCAATGATGACAGAATGACGGAACAGGGTAACACGGCCATTTCATGGTGGGGGCATAAATAAGTTTTCTTATTTTTTCCCTGTGTCACGAATCCTGCATTGGAGCGAAATGTTCTTCACTTTATGCATACTTCATAGATACTGATTGCTTTAGTCAGGCAAGGTTTTTGGGAAAAAAAATGATTTTAGGGTATAGAGGACAGGGATATAGATTATATCAGACCTATGAAGACTGATCATTTCATCATTTACAAAATTAGAAGGGGAGCTCCTATTGCACAAACCCTGCATTGAGTGAAACATGACTCAATTTATACATAGATATTGATTGCTTTAGTCAGGCAAACTTACTTGTGAAATACAAACTACTCGGATGTGCAATGTTTAACAGCATCAGTTTTAACGTTCGGAAGTATATTAATTCAATTTGACCCTATCTTTCAGTATTATTTCAGTAATTTTATTTGTACGTACACATGTATATTTAGAAGCATCCATGTAAAATAATAAATAGAACATAGGATCAACAGCTAATATGGCTTCCATGGAGTGGGTGAAGAGTTTTGAGCATATTGTCATTAATATTGTAATAATCCTAATGTAAAAACAGAGTTTAAGGTAGAAGGGGTCGGACAACTTATCTATTCAGCTGAAAGAAAGAAACCATTTGTTTTGTTGTGAGACAAACATTTTGTGATTCTTTCTTGTTCTTTTTATATTTTTATTTAAATTAGTCGAATCTAATTGGCTGGATAAATGTTTGAAATAATAGAACATTACCTTTCGAAAACAGAAACTACGCCCCTAGAGTATATTGCCTAGCAACAGGAAACGTTACATGACAACGGGCGATTATGTCAGTGTGACACAAATGCCCAAGGATATAAAAATACTAAAAGGTAGAAATGATAAAAAGATAAAATATAATATTGTTTTTTTTCTTGAATTGAATTCAATACCATACTTAAGCAGCGTCAAAATGAGGATTGACTACAAAGTAACAACAGTTAAAAAAACCTCACCCCCAAAAACAATGTATCTTAAGATTTTTTTTCAAATCTAAGGGCAAATTCTTTTGTGAAAATGGGTCAATCGACATGAAACTCAAACTCATCAATATAAAGAAACACGCCAAAAACAGCTCATGATCTACAAACACAGCAAAATGAAAGGTCCGGAAAACAATGCGAAATTTTTATAGCGTAACAAATATTCTGGCTAACAAAAAAGTTCCCAAAATTATGATAGAATGAAGGACGGAAAAGGGTAACATTTTATGCCCAGATCATTTCGTGATGGGGACATAAAAATATCTATGCAGATACGTTTACTGTATATTTCCAAAGAAGCACTACATAATACAAATGCATGTGTTGTATTTACATCCATGCAGGCAAAATAAAGATCAGAACAAGATAAATCTCCAAAAGAAAAGTTAAAAAATGAAACTTCACTGATGTCATGTCTAATGATTGAAATATAACATACACAACTCATATTGTACGTATATATTCATTTAACGTTGTCATGAAATGCGACATTTAGTTTATAGACGATATTAATTTACACATGACTATTCAGTATCTGAATCAGACCATGCAGTTATTTGTAAATGTTCTTCATTATCCCTTTAGGTTTACTACTAAAATGACTTAGGATTTGATTTAATTACATGACTGAGAGATTCTGCAAACTCTTTCCAAAACCCAGGAAAAAATTTGCTCAAAGGCTACTGTATTTTTTTACTTCATCTACGGCATTCTTTTCGATTTTTTTTAACATACATGTATGTGTTACACGGAAAAAATATCAATATGTGCAATCTTCTAAAACAATAGTAAAACAACTGCTTTAGAATAATTAATTCTGTTTTTTAAAATAATTTTTAAAAGTTTAATAATATCAGCTATATCATGACCTATATGAGAGCATAAATTATTAAGAAGAGATTGCAGAAAGTGAATATACTGTTGAATCTAATCTTTAACAGATACAATAAAGGGGTAAATTAATTCTGGTTCTTATTATTTTTTTGAAATATGATTTACAATGTTGATTAAAAAATGTTTAGTATGAATCCAATAACAATACTTATAATCATGAACATGTACTTTGGAGAGAGTGGGTTTTTGTTGTATTACTGCAAGAAACATCAACCGAATACATACTTTATTGATGGATGTGCAGCATGTGCGTATGCATGGCGGGTCTAATACCAAAATATGAATGTACGAATACAGAAGTTACCAAAATAAGTCAAAATCAGGTGGGTTTTCCGGAGTTTGAAAGACTATGAAAGTAAATACAACACAGGTACTGATTTTCATATTCCTATACTTAAAGCATGTATCTGCCCTTATCATTTTTTAAACTTGCAAAATTATTGCTGATTGGTGATCATTACTTTATAAACAATATGTTGCATATACTGATGACAACCGAAACAACTTAAAATTTGTTCGGAATTTTCTATTCATGCATCGGCTAATCAATTTTCGTAGCTTTTAAAAGTGCTTTGACAAGCAAAGTGTGCCCTAAACTTCTAAATGTTTAAATTATTTGTGGTGCATTGAGAAACTTGGAAGCAGCTCGCTATCATGAATATAGTTTAAATTTCTTAATGTAAATCTTGTAACAAGAAAATTGAATGATTAATTTCTTTTGTATTTCAGATAAAAAATTTAATTTGTATCAACTAAAAAAATATTCTTTTGCTAAAAGTCTTTGAAAGGAGGAATAAAAGGAATTTTGCAAGCTCAAAAATCCTATTCTCTAAAGTTGGGGGTTGGGGTGGGGAGGATCTGTGTTTTAGATTCCAACTTCTTCCACAAATTTTATTAATGCATTACCATGGCACCATTTGACTATATTACAACAAAAAGTGTTCGACCGGCCTTTCAATGAACATTTTCAACAGTAAAAGGTTATATTTGGAAAAAAAGTGTCCCCGGTCCCCTGTCTATACTACGAAACCAAAAAAAAAAAAAAAAATTATTGGGAGACCTTTGTAAACTTACTATTTTGTCATTTACAGAACTTGATGGAGGCGCCTATGGATACGTCATGTAATTTTAAAGAGGGCCTTGACTAGAAAATTACATTTAAAAACAATTACAACCATTTCTAATATGGATCAATTAACATATTCAGGTCAAACTTCGAAAAATCTTGACAGAATTAAGACTGTCAAAGATTATAATGAAACCAAAAACCCACGGCTAGTAACTCATGCAGTTTTGAAAATGTTTTCAGGCCATATCTTGTCAATTTATTAACACTTCATTATTTACAATATTTGATTGACATTTTTTCAGAGTTCTTGTCAGATTTATTAACACATATATTATATTAACAATATTGAAGTATATTAACAGTAGTGAAGGAGAAACTTCAAGAGAGCTGTGCAACAATATATTCGAGAAGTGGTGTAAATCAGATGTGGATAGTTAAAAATTCCAAGGAACTTTTGGAAAATTTGAAATCACAAAAAATTACCAAAATCAACAACTTAAAAACTTACGACTTTTCAACTTTATACACAGCCATTCCTCACGATAAATTAAAGTCCAGTCTTTTTTATATCACTGACAGCTGCTTTTTCAATAAAAATGGAACTCGTAAATTTACTTACCTTGTCATTGGTCATCTGCAAAATTATTTTGTTAAAAAACATTCTGATTGTACACACAAGTACTCTGAAGTTCACATTAAAAAGATGCTTGAGTTTCTGATTGACAATATCAATGTGGCTTTTGGAGACCAGGTCTTCCAACAATCTATTGGATTTCCATGGGTACCAATTGCGCCCCGTTATTAGCAGACCTTTTTTTGTATTCATATGAAGCAGAATTTGTCCAAAATCTTATAAAGAAAAGAAGAAAACACTTGCTATGGCCTTCAACTCGACATTTAGAGATCAATTAACAATGGTTATTTCCATTCTTATGTCGATACGATATATCCCGGTGAGCTTGAGATAAAAGATACCACAGAATCTGATAATCTGTTTCATATTTATATATTTTACTTGAATAAGACGTTAATGGTAATCTAACAACCAAGCTTTATGGTAAACGTGATGACTTTAACTTTTCAATCGTCAACTTCCCTTACTTATGCAGCAATATACCTTCACCACCTGCATACGGGGTTTATATCTTTCAGTTGATTCGATACGCAAGAGCATGCTCTACGTATGTACAATTTCTAAAACGAGGTAAATTTTTGACAAACAAGTTTATGCAAAAAGAATATCAGCAGTCTCGTTTAAAGTTATAATTTCATAGTTCTATGGTCCATACAATGACCTTGTCAGGAAATACAATTTATCATTGAGTCAAATTCTGACTGACGTTTTTTATACTAATTGTTAGGCCTTTATTTATACACTGAATTGTCCACGGATTTTTCCGTTATTTCCGTTATCATAACAAGGAGCACACGGCGGGTGTGACCGGTCGGCAGGGGTTGCTCACTCCTCCATGGCACCAGATCCCACCTCTGATGTTTTGGAGGTCCGTGTTTGCTCTGCTCCTATTTTGTATTGTTTAATGGACTTTTGAGCTTAAATACTGTTCGTTATCTCCATATATTTCACATTCCAGGAAAACGACTTTTTTTCACACAATTGTGGTTCCCAGAACCCCTCTTACATTCTACACAATAGCCAGATCGTCTTTAGGAAAATGATTGGTGGTGTTCTGTAGAAGTGCAATAAGGTTTCGGAATTAACATTTCCAACCCTGGGCCCAAATGGGGTCGAAAAACGATTTTTTTTTATTACGAAAACCTGGTTCCCAGAACTCCTCTTACATTTTACTCAGTAGCCACATCATCTTTTGGATGGTGATAAATGGTGTACTGATGTGTAATAAGGTTTTGGAATTTACATTTTTACCATGGGAAAAGTTTCATTTTCATATCAAAGACCGATTTTGAGGGGGGGGGGGGGAGGGGGAGTCGAAAAACGACTGATAAAAGCCTGGTGCTCAATGCATTCTCATGTGCAGCAAGAATAATTATATTGTTTAGGGGTGGGGATCTCCATCATTTTAAAGATATTTGAACAATTATAAAATGATGGGGGTTGGGACCCTGAGCACTTACCCAACGGAATACTTCAGGCATCTTGACATGTGCAGCAAGAATATATATATGTTTTAGGGGTGGGAATCTCGATTGTTTAAAAGAAATTTAAATAATCATTAAATGAGGGGACAAGGAATGACCCAAAGGCTCTTACCGAACAGGATACTCAATACATCTTGATATGTGCAGCAAGAATATATTTATGACAAATGTTTATCAAGTTAAGTATTCTAAAAATTAAAAATAATTGATTTCAATTTTTTTTGAGATTCTTACCTGTTTTCAATCTCTCTTGAAACCAGTCACGATAGACTAGTGGTAGGAGGAGGTCCGGGTTCGATTCTCATTTGCATCGCCGCGTCAAACCTAAGACGTAAACATAGATTTGATTGATTGTATGTAGTTTTACACATACACCGGTGAAGGGCTTCAAATTTTGACCTATACTCGGCACTCAGGGCCATTGAGCAGCGAGGGTTCTTTATCGTGCCAACGCCTGCCGTAACACGGGACGTCGGTTTTAAAAGGTCTCATCCGCAAGACCTGTGACTTTCACTTCGAATGCCGGGCGCGCTTGGCAAAGGAACAGTAACTACCTATGTTTATGTCTAAGGTTTGATGCGGCTCGGCGAACCCGGGCCTCTCGATCACAGAGCAAACGCCCAACCACCAGGCTACTGTGACCGGTTCGTAAACATAGGAATAGGAAGTGACTGTTCGTTTGCCAAGCGCCCGGCGTTCGAAGTGAAAGTCACGTGTCTTTAAGATGAGACCTTAAAAACCGACGTCCCGTGTCACGATAGGCGTAGGCACGATAGAGAACCCTCACTGCTCAATGGCCCTAAGTGCCTAGTAAACTATTAAATTTAAAGCCTTTCACCGGAATACAGTGACGTCTCTTTCTGAGTGAAAAATTCTCGAATGAATGTTAAACAGCGTAAAATCAATCAATCAGTATTTGCTGTTTTGACAGCAAATTCACCAATTCCCAATTATAAACTAATTTAAAAAAAAATAATTTATTTTTTACAGAAAACGTACCAAAAAATCTTTCTGAAACAGAATTTAAACCATTAAAATATTTAGTTTTAGACAGGAAATGAATTTATTATTTGAAATACTAACAAACGGCATATGGGCTACATCACTCTCGCAGCTCACCAGTGCATTCTTTGCTCAATTTCATACATGTATAATTATACATATAATGTAGATTAGAGAATAACTATGAATGTAGATTGCTCATTACCCCGATAAAAAGGAGAGTCCATTTAACAATTTGCCATCGTAATGTCTCTCCTAACTACTACTAGCCTCATCTTCCCATGCGTCTTTGCCAAATAAGCCTGCGGCCGTATGGTGCCCAGTATTCGTCTGCTTCCACAAGGAGGCATTGCATAGAATTTGTTGTGGAGAGGTTATGTGTTAGCAAAGGAAGACTTACATTTGGCTTCCCTTTTCGCATTACTGCGAGTCAGCGATGAGGGTTGAAAGCGAGAGTTGACAAGCACAAAGACACTAACCCAACAAACTAGACGCATCACACACCTTTTAGCAGACTCTGACCTGGCTAAGCGCCTCCTTATTCTCATTTCCGAAAAAAAGGTATTTATATGCATACTCTTATCCGGCTATTCGCCTCCTTATTTCAGGAAAAAAGTATAAAGAATTTATTTGCATAGTAACTTGCATCTCTTCAATTGGTCAGACTAAGGTACAACTTTTGAGCTGTACCTCGCAGATTACCTGTTCTGCTGGGAACAACAACTGACACTGTCAACAAATCAGAGGGGGGGGGGGGGGGTCAAACTTGTGGATGTTTCAGTTCTGCAGAATACCTTTTCTTACAAGGGTCACTGAGCCAGTTTTTATCTAGTGTAGGAAACAGATGTAATGCAATATAAACGAATTTTTCTATCCAATCAAATATCGCACCCTTTTATTATGGGAATCCTTTGCACCATGGCCATCATAATTTATACATCAAATGATTGTGATGAGTGATTGACCCATGCAATAAATTTTCAGTAGGTCTAAAACTAAGCTGTTTCACCTTACATATTACTCTTGAGACTTTCTAACTGGTTCTGCTATTAACAAAAATTATGTCTACCTAGTAACAAAGAAATGTTCTGAGTGACTATCGAGATAGCTTAGAGAAACGACATTAATGTTAAGCTGAAGAGAATGTAGAAAATATACGTATCATAAACGCTTGATATAAGACTTAATACCTTTAAACGTAGAAGTGGGTCTGATAAAAAGGTTTACAAGTCCAAGTATGCCCCTCCCTTTTTTTTTTAGAGGTGTTGTAAACTGGACTTTAAAAATTTATATGCAATCATATTCAGGTAGCGTAGCTTAGTTTGAATAGAAAACAAGAATGTTCCTATTACAGAAAAGATGATGGATAGATGGAACTTTAATCTTTCATCTTCTTCACAAGAACAAAAGGACAATTAAATATTGAAGCATTTTCGGGTTTCAGATTTGTTCAAATCATTGACCCGAGGGTTGGATAATGCTACATTAGGGTTTCAAAATAAATGGCAATATACAAAGAGATATAAAAACGAATCAAGAGTAACAGGGCCACACTAAATCATACTCTCAAGTATGTATTCGATTATCTTGAGAATTATGGACGCTGGTAGAGGCTAGCAATTGTGGATCAAAATTTTCAAATATATCTATAAAGGAATAAGAGGCATATGGCCCTTCAGCGATTATCAAGAGTTTCTGAAGCTATCACGTGCACCATTTTTGGCACAACCAGAAATGGAATTCTCATGTGACAAAAATTTTACAGTTTGCTGAGGATGTTTCGGTAAGTATTTTTTTTTTATCAATTACGTACATTTACATCATTTTTATGATAGGACTTTCTCTCTAGGTGGAGATGTCAAGATCTGATTATTAAATGATTGCGTAATATAAATTGCATTTCATATTGCTGTGTACATATTAATAGAAATTGTGCAAGGGCTTTACTTCATGCCAAACAATGTAGTCATTCGTATTTTTTTTATTTTAAGGAAATTATTGGTTTTTCAATCGTTGTATAACCACGTATTGTAATTGATGGATGATAGCACGTGTATCTGACAGGTCTCAATACCATTATAGGAGGAACTTTCACCAAGATTAACAAAAATCACGTAGGTTTCTCTTAAAGACATGAAGACATCAGAGGTGGATTTGCACTGCTTGCAAGTTTGCATAAAGTAAAATGTGCCAACCATTGATTACAGATTTATCATATTAAAACGAGCCAAAACTATTTGTGGGGTTTGTTGTTCATTAACGCACAAACAACGTGTTACACAGACAGATGACTGGGATTTATTGAACATGGAATATATAAAATTATTCACTCTATCAAAATTCATTCATGTCTTCCCTCGTTTAAAAAAAATCATGCAGCAGATTTACCAGATTCCTATTTGGGCTTTACTTCTAATTACTGGGAACTTTGGGGTTAAGTTACATAGTAAGTGTTTTTGTTTTTGTTTTGTTTTTTTTGTTTTTTTGTTTTTTTTTTTCAAATTTAATTGAATGTGTTAGTGTAACTTGTCTTATTGTAACTTCGTCCTAGTGCTATTGAACATGAAGTGCAAGTCCGCCTCATACATTGTGAATCATTATTCCATGTCACTACGTAACTTCCCTTGTTAAAATAGTTGTTTACTTTTAGATGAATTATATGAAATTCATATAATTCTTTAAAATTATCATACGAGGAGTGATCAAAAAGTTCGCGAACTGATTGAATTACTTCCATAAATGAAATGAAATTAGGTTTCAGTGTTCATTTTTTTTTTAAAGTAGTCCTCTCCGATTTAAACGCACATCTGCCATTGTTCTGCCCATACGCGAATCACGTCATACATGCGGTCACGTGACATGCTTGGAAGCCTTCCGTTCTCAGAAGGTAAAAGACTTTTCCGAGTCTTATATTTCTTACCATGCAAGTTATTTTTTATAACAAGAACAGTCAATTTTTCAAAATGGCCAAATCTCGGCAATAGGACGGGTGGATAAGTATATCTTTTCCCAGAATGAGCATGGTGATCATCACAATCCGAGTCCTCTGTCTTGGAAACGTCGTTTATCCAATGTGGATAAAGTACGGGTGCCTTCTTTTTATCATATCTGATATGTTTAAAGTCTTAAGTAAACGATATTTTAGGGATTTAATAACTATATTATTGTTAAGATATTCAACTATTTTTCTAACTGTAACTTGGCAGTCTTTCATAACAAATTGCTCAGCTAAGGACACACCTCTTTCCCAGCTTGCTTTCAGTGGGCAACAGAACAAACAACATTTTTAACCATCTCCCTTCTTTCACTAAAGCAATCAATCCAATGAATGATTGAATTCCTGGCAAGACTTTTGACTTCATAAACTTTGTACAAATTATTATGTGCTATTGCAAAGGAATTTCCAAGATACACATTAAACTTTACAGCCGTTCGTTGCTCGAGTACGACTGAGTCAATCATTTTTTGTCACAAGTAACCTACCTATTAACGTCATTTTCACATTGTGACGTCACAAAAATGGAACAAAACATTACGTAACATCTGCTATTTATAGAACATATGTATGACTACATGTGTATCAAATTTCATTCTGATCTGAATGGTGGTTCTGTAAATATAGAGATACTTCGCGAACTTTTTGATCACCCTTCGTAAATCAATAATTAGTAAACTACCATATTACAGCGAGAGGGAAAATTTACCAGCACTGTGTGTAAGAAACAGATTTAAAAAGTCATATCTAGATAAAAGTTCTTATATTTTTATTATTTTTTCCCCTTAATTTATAGATGATCCAATTTCAAAGAAGTTCAACCGTGTATTGTCTATTCCTCAGACTAAGGGCATCGATGTAGTGTCTAAGAGTGTGCCCAATTATTCCAAGGGGGGTATCACGGCTGTCCTGGGAGACGTGCTCTGTAGATCCTGTTGTACATTACAAAGAAAACGGGAAAAGGACAAATGTGTTCTGAAATTCTGTATAAGTAGAGTGCACTGTATCTAAACCGTGCAGGAGTTTAAATGAATATACAGCCACGTGGAACATGCCATCTGCAGTATGATTTAGATTATGGAACAGTGGCAACTTTCAGGAAATTAGATTGGTTAGAGTGTAAATCTGAAGAAAGAAAGGATACAATGAGTACTTTATTGTTTTATGATTATTTATAAATTTGCGGGACAAATGTGCATTTGATATTTATTCATTAGGATATGTACATCATAATTATGTTAATTGAACATGAAATGTAGATGGGATACAAGACTGTAGTTTTGTTTATTGGATGTGTATGTTTTATACTGCAAAGAACTGATTGGATATTTTACATAAATATGTATTCTGATATATCTTTTTTATGGAATATTTATGTATATAGGTGAATTGTCCTGGACTATTTGTACAAGTTCTGTATTTAGTGATTTTGTTCTTCGGCAGAATAATTCATCTTTGTGGAGCGCAGTATTCTACATCATAAATCAATTTTGTTTTTCTGTCAGTTGATGCTACAAATTAGCACATTATTTATTATCTTCGAAAAAGAAAAGTTTACTTATATTTTCATTATATTTCAACCAATGAACAAATATTTTTTTCTTCCTTCTATTTGTTTTGATACCAAACCATGAAGCAAAACAAGTAGAAAAAAAAAGAAAAAGAAAAAAACGTACATTGATAACAATGTTAACATCGGATTTCGCAGTTTTCTTTAATTAAATGCTGTATAAAATGTGTATAAAATGTGTGTGATGTGTTGGGGAGGTACATTGTATTATAAGTTCACAAAAGCACATGTACGCACATGCTTACCGTACAATCAATAAATCGTCGTTAAAATATAATAACGATTACATACAATGGAAATTTTCCAATCTATCTGACATTCACCCATAAAAAAACTTTTCCCTGCATTTTATCGATTAAAGCACTTCATTGGAAATTTTAGACATACACGTATTTAAAAAAATGTTTTAAGTCATGTAAGTTTTGTTTAAAAACAAATGTGTTTGTGAAACACTGTCACGTGGTCAAGCTGGCTATCTCCAAAAATCACACAAATTCAACTAAGTTTTAATAAATTTATTAATAAAAAAAAAAGAATAATAATAATAATAAAGAAGATTTCAAACAGACAACCACACTCTGATCCTCACACTCTTCCACACTATTAAACCAAAAAAAAGAAAAAATAGCAATTGGTAACCAATAATCAGACAATTAACCAATTAACCCCGGGTATAGATTTCACTCAAAGTATCATTGCCAAACATGTTCACAGATCAATGATTATCCTTGTCATAATCATCAACATCATCTTCGTCAACATCATCATCCTCATCCTCGATGCAGGAATGAAATCATTAGGTTTGCCATTTCGTCAGTGTTCGTATAACGAGCTAATACAATGTTACGTGGATTGACTTATCTGTATCTGTCCACCATCACTGAGTCTTGATCCAAACACAGCATCCTTCCGGGTCTTAGTCCTGGAACCTTTCGCTGTGTCTCGACGATCCCCTCAGCTTAGTGCATGTATCTAGCACATGTCATACCAGTGTTCTTGACGCTACAATGACGAATATTTTTAAGTCATATGTTTCACTAATTAATGTTTGGCAACACTACTATGTTTGGCAATTCATTCTCATAAATAAATAAATCAATCAATAGGTATAAATTATAATGGTTACCAGTTAACATAAGTCAAAACAAATTATTGCCAACATGGCGCACCTTACTTTCGACTTCCGGTCATTCACTTCCGCCCAGACATTTAAACCAAAATTTAAATGGACAAAATATTTCACATAATGTAACAAATCTGAATACAAGAAAATTGCGTACAATAGCACCTTTAAACTCTATCGATATAATACAAAAGCCATTCGAACACTCTCGCTAACCGTCACACCTGACTGAACAACAGGTAAAATTGTGAGAGCTGGCCAAGTTCAGAAATAAGAACGAATACGTATTCAGTAATAAATTTACTTAAAAAAAACTATATACATAACGAATATTAATAATATTATAAGTAAATACTTACCACGGACCTGTCTCCGTGCCAAAGCCAAGATACTGATTGTATGGCAGCTATTTGCATGTACAATTAGAAACGTGTCTGCAGCTACGCTTCTCTGCCGGGAATGACCAGGCCTCAATTGTTCTGGTCGGCCAAGCTATTTTGCAAGGGCTTATGGGTAGATGGGGCATAGGGACAAAACGCGGGAAATACAAATAATATGTACAAGTATAATAGTGATTGTTACAAACACTGATAACTCCGTATGGCAGCTTATGGCGAAGTTTCTCAAATGCAAGTCAAACTCGAGGTCAAGAGGTCCAAAAAAGTTGGTACCCAAAGAAAGGTCTTTCCTGTGAAAGAATGGGTGGACTTAACGCCCTATTTTGGATCTTTTTGCCACTACTCTACCAAGCTATAACAGTGTAAATGAAGTGAATCCAATATATATTACAAGCAATAGATAGAGTTACATATACATGGTTATATTAGGTAGAACATTTGTACAAAAGCAGTGCCCTGTTGCCATGAATCAAAATTGAAGCAACGACACATTAGTGTCGTTTCCAGAATTTGGCATGTACCCGGAGTGGTCTTAAGGTCACGTAATCAATATTAATAGGAGGCGGGGCTATCGATCGGCATCATTGTTGACATCTCTCTCTCTCCCTCTCCCTCTCTAGAAATTCGAATATGTGTATGACATATTACAGCGATGTCAATATGAAATTAAAAAAAAATGTGCGGACACGCAAAATTAAAACAACATATAATTTGCTAAATTCTGAGAACGGCAACCAAACACGCTCCACGACGTGATTTAGATCGAGGTCAGTTTGAAGAATACAATGTAGCTGTTTTCACGAGTACACTCGCAGGTGGACATCACGTGATGAATTGTAATATTTAACAGGTCAATCGAAGTCAAATCAAGGTTAACCCAGTCATAACAATGGAAACGAGAAGTTTGTTTTGAACATTTCTTTTTGTTAAATTAAGTGTGAGCGCACGTTTGTCGGCTCTTATCCTTTTAATATGACATTATTTTGTTCAATATACAACTACAGATTTCTTAAGAACAGCCGACAAACATGCGCTGACTATGTATTCAGACGATGAAAAACACGTGACTCTGATTACCTATTGATATTCAAGAAATCTTCAGACACCATGCCTTCGATATTTATTTAGTTTACCTCGAAAAGAGCGTTTTAAATTCACATCTGTACCATGAATACACGGTTAAGATATCGGGGATTTATATGATGGAAAGAAATAAACATTTTATGAAACTTAAATTTACGGCATTTTTTCAGGCCAGTTAAGTCCACCCATTCTTTGAAACCCCTAGCACCAATATTTCAAAAGTAATGGCCAAGGTTAAAATTAAAATTTAAAATTAAAGTATGTCAAACTCCAAGGTTAAGTTCAAAAGGTCAAGTTGTTGGTATCCAACGGAAGGTCTTGTCACAAGGAATACATATGCGAAGTTTCAAAGCCCTAGCATCAAGTGTTCAAAAGTTATGGCCATGCAAGTTTAAAGTCTCATAAAATTTTGCAAAAGCGGGTTAAACTCTAAGGTCAAGGTCAAAAGGTCAAATATGATGGTACCCAAATAAAAGTCTTGTCACATAGATACCATTTTTCAATGAAAATCGACCTCGTAAATTTACCTACCTTATCTTTGATCATTTGCAAAATTATGTTAAGACGTTCTACATGTAATTGTAACACAAGTACTCCGAAGTTGATTTTAAAAAGATGCTCGAGCTTCTGGTTGACAATGTCTATGCAGCTTTTGGAGATCAAGTCTTCCAACCCATGTATCGGAATTTTCATGGGAACTAATTGCACCCCGTTATTAGCAGACCTATATTTTTTTATTCATTTGAAGTAGAATTTATTCAAAAAGTTCTACATGAAAAGAAGAAATCTTTTGCTTTGGCCTTCAATTCAACATTTAGATATATCGACGACGTTTTAGTCAATTAACAATATTCATTTTCATCTCTACTTTGATTCGATATATCCCTTTGAACTAGAAATAAAAGATAGGGAGTCTGACACATCTGTTTCATATTTGGATATTTTACTGGAAAAACACGTTAATGGTAACCTAACAACAAAACTGTATGATAACGTGATAACTTCAATTTTTCTATCTTCAAACTTTCTTAGTTACGTAGCAATAGATCAATGTCACCTGCATATGGAGTTTATGTCTCCCAGTTGATTCGATACGCAAGAGCATGCAACAGTTTCTAAATCGAGACAAGCAAATAGGTTAATTTTATTTTTAAACAATGTCTTATTATGCAAAATCATAATAGGATTGGACAGCAGGCTCTGTCTATATAGATCCTGTCCATAAATAGGTTGATTATACAATGATATCAACAGTCTCGTTTAAAATCAACATTTCGCAAATTCTATGGTCGATACAATGACCTTGTCAGCAGATACCATCTATCCTTAAATCGAATGTTGTCTGATTTTTTCATAGAAATTGGTAGGCCATTATTTTCAGTGAATTGTTTACGATTTTTCCGATTGTCCGATAATAAAAGGAGCACACGGCGGGTGTGATCTTCCGACAGGGGATGCTTACTACTCCATGACACCTGATCCCACCTCTGATATTTTTAGAGGCTCGTGTTTGCTCTAAATTTTTATGGTTCCATGGACTTTTGAGTTTGATTATTGCTCGTTATCTCCATAATTCATTCCGATTTAAAATATTTTTTAAATGTTCAAAACAAATCTAAACTTCACCTGTTGAGTCAATACCAAAATTATTTAATAGGTGACAACATGACACTCGGGAACAGGTACCGTTATTGAAGATTTAACATACATGTATACTTATACTCATCATTTTGTTGAAAGAGCGTCAGATCTGATAAATGAAATAAAGTTTGCTATGAATTTCATGTTATGTAGACCATGAAGGGTACACGTGGACAATAAGTAACTATACATTATATCATTGTTGATGCCTTTCTTTAATACGGATTTGTTAAGTATATTTTTACTTCTCTCTGATGTGTACATATTTAACTAAGGTCATCAAATGGAGAAATGGTACATACAAATATATATATAGGGTTGAGGAACAGTCATGCATTCTTTTTTATGAATATATTTGAATCAATTATAAAGCAGGTTATGATATACTCCAATAAATCCTATTTTGTCCAGTTAGAATATACAGCATGAACCGTTGAATTTTTCATATGAGAATATTCATTAAATCTTAATGTTATTCTAGAGCTACATGAAACAACTAGAACTTTCTTTAATGGATAGCGTGTATGAAGGTTTACGAAATTCAATTTTAAGTTATTAAGATATGAATTTAAGCATAAATCATGGGGCTGATTTTTATTTTGGTGGTATTGGGTAAGGAGAAATTGTCGCTTGTAATCACTATTGACATGGCTCATGAAATATGTGCAGAAAATGTGGTTATCACTAGTGTTTTCTTTTTAACTCGACTAACTACGTTTCTAACAACTTGATTTTACTTAAGATTAACACTATTGAAGGATCTTTTATTTGCGTAAAATGAACGGTAAGAATACAGAGTCTGACACATCTGTTTCATATCTAGATATTTTTTTTAAAGAAAAAGACGTTAATGGCAACCTAACAGCAAAACATTATAAACGTAATGACTGTAATAGAAAAGAAATTCAGCCGCACAATTTTTGTTCATCTAGTCAGAGATATAGGCTATCAGACCCCTGTAAGAAGATGGTGGAATCAGACATTCAACATTGAAATTAAATGTGCATTTTTTTTAAAAAAAAAAAATTACCATTCATAGATTATGTGTGTTGCAATTTATAATTTTTATTATTATATTTCAGTAAACTAAGTGATGTGAATACATTTGAGTACACTGATAAAAAATAGAACACATATCGCTCGGTAATTGCAAATTCTCACGCAAATATGCTTCATGATCTCGCAGAAGAAAATGTATCATTAAAGAACAGGGATCACCTAGGGCTTTTTTGGCCCTGTGAATTTCTGAAAGATCAAAACCGCTCAGTTTTAGTTGAAAATACATTAAATATCACTTGGACCCTTGGTGATTTGGTCAGTTAAATAGCATATGGACAGGGTCATTTTATGGAAAAGTGAATCTAGCTCTTTAACATCAAAATCAAGAGAATGATTGACATAGAACAAAGATTTAAATGTCGACGAATTTTCCGTTATTTCTCGATCATGACAAGGAGCACAGGGCCGGTGTGACCGGTCGGCAGGGGATGCTAACTTCTCCATGACACCTGATCCAACCTCTGATGTTTACAGGTCCGTGTTTGCTCTCCTCCTATTTTGTATTGTTTAATGGACTTTTGAGCTTGAATACTGTTCGTTATCTCCATACATTTCATGTGTTAAAATGAGGGAAATTGAACCATGGGTTTTAGATATTTTTTGAGATTTAAACAAACGGATGTCCTTCGGAATAGAACACCCTGTGTCTCAGTAGATACTGGCTCGAAAAAGAACTGCTCAATGACCACACAGATCTAACTTTTCAGCCGTCGATGGGCAAGTGAGGTTTCCCAACAAGAGTAAAAAATTCTCGAGGGGACGCAAAGCGAATCAACCAACCAACCAACCATTAAAGGTATCAAAGTGAAAAAAAAGTGTTGATATAACGAACAGTGATCGATTTCAATAAAACCTACAACAATACAAATCTGTAAACAGGGCATAAAAACAGATTCCTGGAAATTCCAGTGGTGGGATCAGGGCCTAGGAGGAGTAAGCATCCTTTTCACATCCGCCGTGAGCTCTCTATATTGATTAGGTGGATGGAATATTCCGTAGTCAACTGAGTATAAAAACAAAGGCCAAATAATTGGTATGAAATGTGACCTAATAATAGGTAACATTTCCTAATTAGGTCATAATAACGCCCATAGATTTTATTAAATGCTGATTTTAAACATAGCCAATGTTAGTTGTTTTGCTATGATAGATTTAATTGTTGTCAAGAAAACATTTTGTGTTGTAGATAGTGCTCGGTGGTGGATGTCTATTTTCAGGTGGTTGTGCTAATAGCTCTTGAATCTTTCCCTTTAATGATTAAGGAATCTGCGGAGAAAAGGTCTTTCGTCATATTTATTTTTGTTACATTTCTGAAAATTATTTTAATCCAAATTTCTAGAGTAATTACATCTAGCTTAGCAATAACAAACCATATAACAAAAAAAATCTAATTTATTTGGTGAATAATTTTCGTAGTTATAAACTAATTTGAAGCCGTGGAACTGGGCAAATTATCAATAGTTTTCATTCCTATCAAAAGAATTATAATTTGAATTTGACCAGTTAAGAAGTAATTCTGTTGTAATTATCAGGTAGACAAATATTTGTTTTTTCAAACAGACTTTAATTAATTTAGCCATTTTCAAAGCATTTGAATGTAGGTTATCTGATTTGAAATGAGAGGAACATTTTGAAATGGCACTCAAGTAATGAGACTGGATCATACTGACGTAAAAATGTACAACATTATGTAAATCTCTCTCGAATGGTTTGAAATTGGATGATTACAAGGGATTGAGAAACATCTAAAACCGTGATGTATAGTAAAACGGGAACGTGGATTTCCAGTGAATGGCGGACCCACCCAGAATGAAGAGCTTATATCCCTGTGGCGTGGGAATCCTGGAGAGATATTTGATATGGTTTTCAAAAGAGCAGCTATGTTTGTTTGTTATATGATGATTCTTTCACACACATTTGCCGGAGAGGAAGCCACCTTACATCGACATAACCGTACGTGTAACTCTTTTTCAATTTTATTTTAGAAAGACATATGTTAGAGAGTTGATATACTAGAAAAAAAGAGACGAGTTTATCAGGGATTTCAGGGAAATTGTTTGTGAATATTAACTAGTCTCGTCGAAATGGATGCCTATATGAATGTCAAGTGTGAGGGTTTACACTGTTGAATTATTGATCGTGTTTATGATATATTAGAATGAAATTTTCAGCTTGAGTTACCAAGAAAGTTTCATAAATTATAAGGTTTGTAACAGTTCTTGCATACCATCATTAAAACGGATGTGTCCAGCTACAAAAATTGACACATGTATTTTAAATTATTGTAATATTTTACTTTCCAATCGCAAAAATCCTGAAAAAAAATGGAAAGACTTATTTCCTCTACTAAAATAGCAGTTAAACTACCTTTGCCGTAAGTGGAGATGTTCCTTTATTACAGGTGTGTAACTGACCCCATAATTACTGGACATTGTGTGTAGTGTTTGATATAGTGGAGAGGTTCCTTTCATTACAGATGTCTAATTGACCCCATGGTTACTAAATATTGTCTGTAGTGTTTGATATAGTGGAAATGTTCCTTTATTACAGGTGTGTAACTGACCCCACGATTACTGGACATTGTGTGTAGTATTTATCCTTAGTGGAGATGTTCCTTTTCATTACAGGTGTGTAACTGACCCCACAGTTACTAGATAATGTCTGTAGTGTTTGATATGGTGGAGATGTTCCTTTTATTTCAGGTGTGTAACTGATCCTACAATTATTGGACATTGTGTGTAGTGTTTGATATAGTGGAGAGGTTCCTTTTATTACAGATGCCTAACTGATTCCACAGTTACTAGATATTGTCTGTAGTGTTTGATATAGTGGAGATGTTCCTTGTATTCTAGGTGTCCCACTGACCCCACGGTTGCTGGACATACTCTGCAGTGCCTGCTGTAAAGGACTGACGCTCAGAAAAAGTCTCTGTGTAGTACGTTTTTGTATGAAGCCGCAATGTGCCAAATTCTGACAACTATTGGCTGTTGGATGAAACACTGCAATGTTTTCTGACATCATTCCACAGACATTTTTCATAAAAAAAATGTTTCTTGTATATATGTATGTACCTTATTAGATTATATATGTTCGATATATATTTTTGTTAATAAAAACAAAACATAATGTAGAAACTGAATTATTATCATATCCATGAGGTGTTATTCTTTTTTCTTTTTTATCAAAAGAGGCTATGATCAACATGACACTGATAGATGTAGTCAACGAATTCATCTTCATTCATATGAATAGTTGAAGCATGTATTTATGTTGTGTGTTCAGATAGAAATCCTTATTTTCCATTTTAGCTTTACCTTCATGTAAATATATGGTAAATAATTGTATATTTTGAAATGCAAAAGCAACCGTAAGATATAGATTTTTACTTATACGTTTATTTTAAATACAAATTTTCATTACTTTACAAAAATCATAACTGACACAATATATATTAAATTGCTACCCAAACGACCGACAGTTTGGGCCACGGCTTACACAAAACCGTCTAACACAATTGTTATAGTGGTACCAGGGTACTCGGCAGCATATAGCACAATAAATGTCCCCAAACTGTGTACGAAGAGAGGGTTGGGATGCAATAAGATCTGTAGGTGGGTTAGGTTGGACTACCCCAGGGTTTCCTGGACCCTCTTCGGGAGGAGTCACGGTTCTGGTGATATCCTCTGGGGGGAATATTCCTGGTCTTGGTCTATAGGGCCCCCACGGCGGATATCGCCGGTTTCTGTGCCTACGTAAGTGATCATACTGAGTTTTCCAGTCTGATTCTCGCCACGGCTGGCTGATTGATCGACTTCCAAACCGTCCAGAGTGGCCTGCTAGATAAAAGATACTCCTAGTATGTAATACATTAATTCGACTGAAGTCTCACTTAACAACAGAAACTTTATCTTAATGCATCTTAATTGACTTCTATGTAGTTTTTTTTTCTGCAGAAAGAACACGTAAAATTTTTTTCATTGACTAATGATCTATAAGGTTTTTTTCCTTACAGCTGTTGTAAAAATTGATATTGTAGATCATTTAGGCAACATTTTTAATGTAATATGTCTAACGCCTCATTAACGAACTCATAAATATGCCTGTGGATCGTATTTCTATCAATTATATCATAAAAAATACTATCGTGACTTGCATGATAACCAATTGCTAAGATATTCACAAAAGACTTAGGGCTACTTGTACAAACACAAACTTTAAAAAAAAATCATCAATATAGATACCATATTTATATTTATATAAGTATTGAAATGAATAAGTTTAGTCTCATCAAGTTTAATTTTTGTTCATAATTTCTCAATAATGTCCCAGGGAGTTATGAAAATGATAGATATTGATTTATAATTGGAATAACAAAAAAAAAAAAAAAAAAAAAAAAAAAAAAAAAAAAAAAAAAAAAAAAGAAGGATTTTAAATAGAAAATCTTTAATTCCTCTTGATTTACAACAAAAATGAGTACAAAAATTTTTAATCAATCCATGCATCTAATGTTCTGTTTGTATTATGTAATTTAGGAAATATTATGTACTTAGATAGTTCTGGCGAGAACGTTGTCTTTAAGTAATATATAAATTACTGAAACTATTATATCCTGTGTAATATAGTGTACACGTTTGCAATTTTACCAGCATATGTACTTAAATGATATGTATTTTGTTTGCTTTGTTTATAGTTTTGGTTTTGTTTATCACTGTTCGTTATTTTCATATTTCATGTCTATGTTTCTAACTAGATGTCTCTTGACTCTAACAAACTAAGCTATTTGTAGCAATTTGTGTCAGACAAATTCACTCTGGTTATCATAAATTATGAAAGTGTCATTGTAACTCACAGTTTAGGACATTGACTTGCAGTGCTAATTATTCTAAAGAATAATTATTGAATTAAAGCTAAGTTACCGATTAAAAAAAGATTATTGATGTAAGACGAATTACAGAAAGATATTTTTCTTTCCAAATATTACCTCCATCAGACAATAAACTCTTTTTTATAGTAATCTTTATGTAAGATACACTCTGTAAAGTATCATTTATTAACATACTGTACATCTTTTGATTTAGAGCACCAATAGCTTATCATTTATTGTTTATAAAGGCTAATGATAAATCATTTCCGTTCACATAAAAATGTCTGCGTACATGTATTCGGAATTACCAATTTGCTATTGTGTACTAAGTAATAATTGTCATTAACTGCAAAAAATATGTTATATCTGCATGACTCAGTAAATAAAATGTCAGAAATATTAAAATGTTAATAGAATAGTATTTTGAAGAATCAAGGAAGATCTTACCTGATTTTCGACTCCTAAAATTTCCTCCTTGAATAAATCTTTGTGAAATACCGAACTGGACAATCGAGATGAAGGAGAGAAAGAAGTACGGCCGCATGTCGATAATGATTTGGCGTGATATGTGTCACTCAGGTAAACCTCTATTATTAGGCCTCTCTTTTGTCGCCCGACAACTTCCATCAACTAATTAGGGCTCCAATTCATCTGTCACAATCACAACCTGAGTAACACCTAATTATATGTTTGTATATCTAGCTTATATTGGTCATCAATGTATTTTTTCGGTTTGCAGTACAGGAGAATTTCCTTTTATGATGGGTATGTCTATGATATTGATGCTTTTGAAATAAATGAACTTAAAAAATTTTGAAAGTAAGTTAAACAGAGGACGTGGTACAAAAGTAAGACAGTAGAAATTGGAGGGATTCAAAATCAGCTATACGTTCTAAATTCTTTTAACATTCCAGTCAACGAAATTGAATTTGAATAAAACCCTATCTGTACTGGATTCCAAAACTTTAAAAATTCCTTACAAAGATGCATTGCAGGATACAGTAAATGCTCAACCTTTCAGTCTTCACCGAAATATTAACTGCTGTGACGGGAAAACTTCAGACGTACTGTGCTACAACTTATTCAGAAGTAACGCCAGTGTAGATTTTGAAACACTCAAAAGAGAACTTTAAAGTCACAAAACCAAAATTAATACTAAGTAACATCAAAGTGTACGACTTTTACAAACAGTGTATACAACCTTTCCTCACGAAAGACTAAAGACCAGGTCATTTGACATAAAAGCCAACAGCTTTTTCAATAAAAACGGAACTCATTTATTTTCATATCTTGTGATTGGTCTTCTAAAGAAATAACTTTGTTAAAACATTCTTATTCTACACACAAGTACTGAGGATGCTAGAGTTTCTCTTTGACAGTATATATGGAGATTTTGGAGACAAGGTCTTCGAACAACTTGTTGGAATCCCGATCGGAACTAATTGTGCTCTTTAATGGCCGATCTTTTTTTATTTATATTTTTATGAAGCAGAGAATTTCTTCAACGACTTGTACATAAGAAGAAGAGAGTCTTCCTTTTAGATACATCGAGGACGTTTTATCATTTAATAGTTATATTCATTCGTATGTTGTTTCGATATATCAGATTGAACTCGAAATAAAAGACACCGCAGAATCAACTAAAATAAATCTGTTTCATACTAGTATTTGGATGTTATACTGGCATTGTCATTTTCCTTTATTTATGTAGTGACATTCCACTATGACCTATATATGGTGTGTATCATACATTGTGTCTCCCAGCTGATTCGATACGCTGTAACATGCAATGAGTACGATCAAATTTTAAATAGAGGCAGACTACTGACAAAAAAGTTGATATTTCATTGATTTCAACAATCTCGTCTAGGTTGAAAGTAATATTTTGCAAATTCTATGGTCGTAATAATGACCTCGTTTGCAAATAGAACCTATCGTTGGATCGTATTTTGACTGATGTTTCATACAAATTAGTGGCCAGTACTCCTTTAAACTAATCAATGAAGAGGGCTCAAGTCTGTCGGTCGACAGAGGATACTTATTCCTTCTAGGCACCTGATCCCACCTCCGGTGTTTCCAGGGGTCCATGTTTTTGCCGTGGTCACAATTTGTATCGTTTAAAGGAATTATGAGATCGATCACTGTTCGTTATTTTCACCTTTTAAAGATATATACAATAATGGTTAAAGGCTATTTATGTTTTTTCTACAATAATGGTTCAATATATTTTGTCTCTGTCTCTCTTTTTCTACACCTTGATTAAATGTAAAATATTGGATTAAAATTATTGTTTAAAATAGTGTTTCCACTAAAACGTGATAACAAAAACAGACTTAATGTAAATTTCGCTAAATAATCTAGAAACTAGGAAATTAGGTGATCAAATTCCTCAAACGAGTCAGGGCACTTCAATTTGTTATTAATATACATCGACAGCTTATCATCTATTCAAATACACAAAAATGCTACGTTGAAGTATCGTTGCAAACAAGGGATTTGAAGAGAGAGAGAAAAAAAGACGTCAATGAATGTTCATTATTTGAATGAGTAATCGTGAGAATAAATTAAATATCAGGGTTTTTCGTGCATCGTGAAGTTTTTTATGCACTTTGTTTCTATATGCAATTTTATTCAAATTATTTTTTAAAGGAAAAAATAAGCAAGCAAGCTTTCATTCGATCACTGTTCGTTATCTTCACTTTTTCATTGGTCTACCCTTGTATCTAAATTAAAATCGGAAAAAATAGTCCTAACCAAGCATTTTGAGCATTTTATTAGATACAATTTAATATTGGAAAACCCTATTAAATTTGTTTTGTCCATTATCATGTACATTATTTTGTACAATGTATGTAAATTAAATATGAAATACTCCGTCTACCTGATAAATACATAGGGTTCACGGCGGGTGTGACTGGTCAACAGGGGGTGCTTACTCCTCATTAGCACCTTATCCCACTTCTGGAATTTCCAGGGGTCCATGTTTTATATTCTTACAGATTTGTATTGTTTGTAGTTTTTTTTCTTAGATCGATCACCGTTCGTTATCTTCCCCTATTTCATGTAAAATGTGATAATAACGAATAATTATCAATCTCATAAATCCAGTAAACGAAAATAATCTGTGAATTACTGATGATTACTTATTATTATTAATTATCAAAACCTCCATTGGAGTAATAAAACCCCACTTATTGAACAATGGTTTAGATACATATACAAATTTTTTATTTGTCATCAAGGATTTCTTTTAAAAGATAGGTATATTCAAAGTTTGCATGATATTATATATATTTGCCACTTTTTTCAGCTTTTCAAAGTCCTTTTTATTTAAATATTTTGGATTTCCAACCTTTCGGCATGAACATCACTGAAGAGACATAATTTGTTGAAATACGCATCTTGTGCATCAAAATTGGTACCTACCGTATATGATTTACATTATGACCCCTCGGTAGAGGCCTCTGCTGGTGGACTGTTAGTCGTATTTGGCTCCAGTCTTTGCCACCTTTTATTCAGCTCTTCAAAGTCTTTTTTATTTAAATATTTAGGATTTCCAATCTTTCGGCATGAGCATAACTGAAGAGACATAATTTGTCGAAATGCGCATCTCGTGCATCAAAATTGGTAACTACCGTGTCTGATTTACAATATACTTATGAGTATATTATTATACTTAATGCTAGACCAGTATCCAGAAATTAAGATAGTCCTCTACATAAGGTTATTTCCGTAGTGACCATTAAACTAGATTAAATAAAGATACTTTTAATGGAATATTTAAATTAAGAATTGAAAAAAAAAGATTTATTCTTATATGTATAATTTTTAATTTCGTGTCGCAACAACGCAATATATTTTTAGGCAAGTACCGGTCGATTTAAACAAAACTTAGTTAACTTACTGGGAATATTCAGTAATTTGAATACAATTCTATGTCTCATGCTTGTTTTTTTTCAATCTCATACAATATATCCAAATATGATTTTTATATATATATATATATATATATATATATATATATATATATATATATATATATATATATATATATATATATATATATATATATATATATATTGAAAAATCCAATTTTTGGTACAGTAAAGTATTGATATATCCAATGAAAAAATCAAGAATCACAAGACTCGAATAATCATTTATATATATATATATATATATATATATATATATATATATATATATATATATATATATATATATATATATATATATATATATATATATATATATATATAAATTTTCAGACAATTACAAAAACTTCATTTAAGATTACAATTTACGTACTGAGGCATTTTACAGGTAAAAGATAAATGAAACAGAAAAAAGGAGGAGCACAGTCTGCCAATATGCATGTTAGCCACACTTTGCATGTTTATGGAGACAAACATTTTGAGGCATTTTTTTTTTTACATTTAATACATTTTAGAAAAGGAATCCCGATGTCATTAGTCTATTTCATATATTTCCAAAAATATATATCTTCACAAAGTCAGAGATCCTGAGTCAACATGTTGCCGTTGACTCAGGACTCCTGATGTTGTGAAGATGAAAATAAAGGTGAAGCTAATATGTTTTCTGCACTTGATATATTTGTATATTATTTTTGTTATAATTTAGGTAATTTAAAATGAAACTCTGATAAAAATTGAAAAAAATCTATATCAATTAATGTTTAAAAGTCGTATAGAGGGATCTTACAATAATCAATATGCAAGAAGTGTGGACTTAGTCAGATCCTGAAGCGCCCCTGTCCTCTTTGATGATTCAAGAATAATAAAACTCAATATGAATAGTAAACACGAATCAAAATTTAATGGGCATTTAATGTCATTAATTAATTTAAAACCAGCACTTTGCCTACCAGCTATTGTATGAAAAAATGTGTTTTGAAAAACATTGAAATGTTTTGAGGATTTACAAATTAAAGTCACTGGAATATAACAGGCTTTAGAAGAACTTTGGTTAAGAATGAAAAAATATGCGAATACTTTTCCCTTTAGAAATATGTGGTTTGTTACAGATTACAACACTTGAAAACAGTAAAAGATAATTTCTGTAATGAAATGATGAATAATTACATATCACCGTGACATATATTTGTCATAAATATGTATTAGCTTGATTTGACCCCTTATCAAATAAGAAATAATGAAAGCAATGTTAGATCACAAGCCATTTAAACATCAAATACTTAATTTTCCAATTTGTGGTAGCTATATTACTTTTAATATCCGTCATTGAATGGATAAATCTAAAATTAATTCAAGATTTAGATGTGTGGTTCGTATAACTATAGACAATTGCAATGATGATATCAATCCGCAAATAGGATAACATGACCGCTGCAGTTATACGTTACAAGTACGATTTTGTACCTTGTAACTAATATTTTAGTTATATTGTCAAAAAGGTCCGAACTTTAAGGAATAAAAAAAAATCTGATATAATCTGTTTTTCTCAACTATACTCTTTATTAAACACCCTACTTCAATTAAACAGTCTATTTAAAGTGAATTCCATAGATACCTTTGAGGAAAAGAAATCGAAAACATCACTTAATTGTCTTAATTTTTTTAAAAAAATTTTTTCGTCCCTCAGAAGTATCTCCTTGAAAGAGTATTAATTATGTAATAAACAGATATTCTTTTAAAAACTGATCTATGCAGAATTTTACGAAATCAATCATAGCTTGCTTTTTGTAAATATTTTGCAAATACCGTCTTTGTTTTGTAAGTCGTCAAATTATTGATAAAGAAATGAATTTATTTATTTATGAGTAAATTGTATTATATCGTTTCAAAGAACAAAATAAATCTTTTATATTGATTTGTCCTCTCTATAAGATGCACTTCTTACTTGAATTTCCTATTCCAAATCAGAAATACATTTATATATATATATATATAAGCAGCCACATATCCTGATAAAGTTTTTTTTTCATTTTGTCAGTTTGCATGTTCAAGTAAACAAAACTGATATATAGTAAACGTCTCAAGAAATGTGGATATTTTTTGCTACACTTAATTATATAATAAAAAAAACTCAATTAAAAAAATTTCAATTAAGAAATTATTAAAATAAAAACTCCTTCATATCTAACATTCACTTTAATATGTATATATGTATCGGCAATAGATACTGTGGTTAGAAAAAAATGTGCATTAAAATCAATACTATTTGTCTGATATTATAAAACTAAAAAAAAAAGAATAAAAGTATGACAAAATGTATCCCTATCTCCGTCAAAAAGTAAGAAAATATGGACATCCAGTACTTTATATCAATGCCTTCATGTTATCAATCAATGTCGCCAATTATACAATGTACATAACCTTTTTTGTACAGGGACGTCAATGGAGAATATTACCTGAACATGTCAGTACTGAAGTCTAATGCACCATGTACAATAGCAATGAAGTTGGGATGTATCAAATCAAAGAACAACAATTTTTCTTGGGAGATCTATTATTATTTATTTCATTAACAATGAGCCAAACCTACGAGACACGTGGTGAAAGATCAAGCTCACGTGAGAGTTAGCGATAATTACATTTTATTCAATTGAACATATGGCGGGATCCGCCCCCTTTTTATGTTGGACGGAAGACTCTGCCGCCTTCAATTACACTAAAATTACCGTACCAATTAAAATCCGCAGTCAAATAAACGGCACGGAGAATCCTAAGCCGCTTTTGGAAGATAAGAAGTATCTTTTCATTGCTGGGAAGTATCGAATTTTCCCCTAGCGGTTATTCCGGGGATGTAGCGATGGCTACAACTTCTTCCTAATTAGAACAAAGAGACAGTTGGATTCCTTAATTCCTAAAACCATCTTAAATCGACAAAATCGTTTTGTATAGAGCTTATTTTTCATCTGTCTTGCAAGGAATTAGAGTTTGTCATTCTTCCATGAACAATAGTTGGCGAGTCACAACAAATCATTACCTTAACAAAATTAAACGAAATAGCATACTAAGCCATTTCGAGAACATGTTTAAGGTATGATATATAACAAATCGCCAGTCGCAAAATTTCTATTTTAGATAGTTTCTTATCTGGTGGTAAGGTAGGTAGTAACTTTCTTAGGTCGGCAAATGCGTAATTAAAAGCTTCCACCCTGACCCGCTCCCTAGTGGCATGGGCGGTCCGGTATTTTTGTGTGGCTCGGCGTCTTCGACGTCTCTCTTCCCTGGTCAGCGTCAAGTTTTCTTGGTCTCTATTTTTTCGATGTTTGATGCCCATGTCTTGATAAAGGAATAAGGAGTCCTCTGTTTCACTCTCAGTCATATATGTCTTTCTTTCTTCCAAAATGGAAATTGGACCTTCAACCATGAAGGATTCTGAATAGATCTTTGAGTTAATTTCGCCGAAATCTTTCATCTATAAATTTTAAAATATTTTGTCAAATCTGGTGCAAATATTTTGTGTACAAAAGTTGTTAAATGAACTCTCATTGTGTCACTTGTCTTGAAGAGAATTTTACGTAAATCTTGTCTCAAAAGGTCTTGAAAGGACAAGAAAACAAACACAACAAACACACACTATTCCTAAGCAGTATATAGACCAGTACCGTTTTGTAAGAATATAATCTGAGATTTTTAGTACATTTAGCTTTTTATTAATAAGTATGATACTGCATGAACATATAGCCCCTTAATTTCAACCAACATCCCATGAATATTAAAATACTTCCTACTGGTGTTCAAAGTCTTAGAAAAAATAATAAAATAAATTTCATACTTTTACTTAGCTTTCTTAATCCCAAAGAAAGTTCACAATGAAAGTATTTAATTTTTAATTAGTACATGTGCCTTGCGGAAGGAAACTTGGGTGATATTAAATTATACCTGTTGTCATCCTAATGACAAAATAATCTAATGAGGCACAGTGTGTGAGAGTTAGTGAGTATTTTATTAGATCGGGTTTTCTAATTCGCGCGGACAGAGGGTCCCCAGACAGTAATACACTCCACAACCATTATTGTTTCCTTGTTCGCTGAAGAGTGTCGTTGTTAGATACGAGACTTCTGTTTAAGTCAAATAGAAACACACACATTCCTCACCAAAAAATTACTATAGTTAATTATAGTTAACTAAAGTTTAGTATAGTTAACTAAAGTGAATATTTTGATATTCTTAATATGATACTTTACTTTCTACATTTTTTCAAAGATTTCAAAGCTTACAATCTCTCAAATTCGATACTAATGGTCTTAAATTTGGAAATAATATGTGAATATATATAAGTAATATTTCCATTTAATATAAAGATATGCATTTATGAATTGGAGAACATAAAATTTAATATTCTGAAATCCATTGTAAAAACTCTTAGATTTACTATAGTTAAAACTTTGATTTACTATAGTAAAAAACTTTGATACTTTAGTAAACTATAGTTTGATAATTTAGTAAACTATAGTTAACTATAGTAAACTATTGTTGACTGGAGTATTTTTTGCTAGGGATATGCATATAAAATCTCTAAAACATACATATTCAAAGTACCAAAATTGATTTCAGGATTTCATATTTCATTTGCTTTTTTTCTAAGAAAGTTCTGTTTAAATATGAGCGTCGCCATACTCCTCTTGACTCTTGTAAAAGTCATTTTTTGATATAAATTTTATATAAAGTAATATTTCATAAAAAGAACACGATTTCTTTATTCTGGATTAGTGCGTCGATATAGCATGATACAGATAAAAAATATTGATGGAAGGAATTTTTCATTTTGCAAGAAATAGATGAGAAGTTTTAAAGAAAAATACACGAAATTATGCCTAATTTTTCAGAATGTGTTTTAATCAAAATTTCACAATTTTTGGTATTACTCATTGAATAAGTAAAAAGACATATTTTTTCCTATTTTTCTTTGCAAAACCTAGCTATAATTTTATTAAAAACAATGATTTCTTGTTTTTCTTATATTTGTATCGTTAGTCTTAAAAACACTATCAGATCGGATTCGGACATTTCCTAGTTTGTTTGCTGATAAATAAATCAACTTAATCAGGGAGCACACACCAATACGTGTCAAACTAATTAGTAATATTTGGCCGGGTTTAATTTGTGTCAGAACCGTCAGATGAGGGTCTGACGCCCACTAATCATTATCAGGCCGAACTGTTTCCATCATTGATGCTGCTTTCTGAATATGCTCCCGAAATGGAAAACAAATGCAGAAAAAAGCCGAAAAAATATATAAAAGTAAAGGTAACAAAAACTTTACAAAGACAACAGAAAGCATAAAGATCACTTAGAGAATGAACATTAGTATATATTAGATCGACAGGGGATGATTACTCCTTCAAGGCTCCTGATCCCACCTCTGGCGTTTTCAGGGGTCCTTGTTTGCCACGCTCTCAATTTGTAATCTTTAATTAGACTTTTAAGCATGATTACGGTTCGTGATCTTCACATTTTATATACTTAGAATGATTAAATATTTTATATGTAAATCATATTCTACTGGCTTTATTTATTTTTTTTTTACCAAAAGAAAAACGCAAATAATAATTTTAAATATTATGAGACAAAGAAAAAAAAGAATCGCTCTATAATGTGTATGTGTGGAGAACCTGCATTTGTTGCATTCTCATTTCCTCAGACATTTTATGGCCTGTCCATGTGATCATGAAACGTAAATAGGAATTTTGGTATTTAATTTCCACCCCAAATTAATCACTTTGTTTTATAAAATGGAACTAATTCTTTGCCCGAAGCCCTATGGCATCAAATGTTTCAAAAATGGACATAATGAAAAACAAAATGAAAACTTAAAGATTGAGATCAAAGACCTTAGCCGCGAGCAAATCATGAACATAAAGACATTCTCTCTGTTTTCACAGAGTCTCTGATATTGTTCGATACTAGTATCTTTAAACATGAATAAACTACCATTAAAAAATTATGTATTTTATTTCTCAAGCCAATTAAACTCATTACAGCGCAACAATAAACGATTTCCAGGGATCATTTTATGACAATCGAAATTTCTTACGTTTTTACATGAACTATAAATATTTTATTCATGCTAGAAAAAGACTGGTCATCTACAAAACATTGAAAACTGAAGTTACCATTTAAATGACGAAAATATATTGCAGTTCCTTATAAAATTAAGGTAATCTAACTAATTTGTGCAGCAGACGCACTCATGTAATTCCAAAGAAACAGAAAAGTGAAAAAAATCTTTTAATTGCCAAAGGGGATCTTGTATTGGTGTTTTATTTTTAACTTGCACCAATAAACTTTTTCTTACTAATTATTACTATTTTATTTATAAACAATTTTTTTTTCATTATACAAGGTTTAACTCAACTATTCTACAAAGTTTATTTTTTCCATTTCAGACAAAATTATACATTTTCGAATTTATTTTTACATTTTATATTTGTAAGGACCTTTTCAATTCCAGTTGTGGACAGTCGTGTGTGAATTTGAATGTCAATGATTATCATTTGATGTCAACTTTAGTGTACTTGTGACTTACTAAGTATCTCGTTATTAGAAAGACGCTTATTATTATTATTATTAATAGCTTATACATGTATATCTAATTATCTTTAAAGTATAATGAAAAAAAAAACTTTCTGAAATTAATCGGACAAATTAATCAGATAAAAGAAATTAATCATAAGAAGAAAAATATGATGTCACTACTTTTGAATGAGTTTCTGTGAGTAAATGGCTTAAGGATTATATATATATATATATATATATATATATATATATATATATATATATATATATATATATATATATATATATATATATATATATATATATATATATATATATATATATATATATATATATATATCTTTGATTTGATAATAATTAACATTCTTAGTACGGTTTATTTTTCTTTTGATGCCATTGTTAGTGTTGTAAAATCTTTACAAAGAGAAATTATTTAATAAAAATTGTAATTTTCTCTAAAAGAAATTAATGCATATTAGATATCGGCTTTCACTTACTGTTAATTTTCAAAATATTGCTACATTGCTTATGTTCAAAGAATTAATTTATAACTGAAAATTTTTCATTAGTGAGACACTCTTTAATTTTGATGAACGACACTTTTTTTTACCACATATAATTTGTTAATTATCAAAGACAATTACTTTTAATACCTCCCTTCTTACAAGTTAAATGCCTTATAAAGTATTTAATTTCGTTGTCAGATAAAGTCGAATCAAGCAGCATCAGTTGTGTTTATCGCCTTAAATTGGACAGCGTGAGAGGGATTAAGATGTTCTCATGCTTTTTTTATTCCCATCATCCGATAGCGATTAGTATAAATAAGTAGGAGAGGTGTTATTAACCTTTTACGCACCCTCGTATACGAAGTCATAAATGATGAGAAGATTTACCTCACGTACCATTGTTTTAAATAGAAGGTATGACTTTATAATAATACCATCAAAGTTAAAAATATTTTGATGGTTGTCAACTAGAGTTTTAAGAGAAAAAACATAAAAATTATTAGATGTATAAAGTTTTGTTCATGTAAATGCCATGATTTGAAACCCAGATAAAGTGAAAGTTCTTAAAAAAAATCGAAATAATTCGTAGTGAATGTCTTCGATGGTCATGTAAAAAATTACATCAAAATTCATTTTCATTTGTGTCGAAATAATTTACAAATCTTGCCTAATTTTTTTCTATGCAATGAGATAGTGAAATGAGGATTTCCAAGAAGTACCATTGATCAAGAGAAAGTTGAATATACGTATATATATTTATTTTAAAATTAATAGTAAAGTGATTCTGAAAATAAAGGTCAGTCAAAGTACTAGCAAAAGTTTGATGAGTGGATTTAAGGTTAAATAGCAAACTTAAACATTGACTCATTCAATAGAATTGCATCATTATAAACTTTACATCTCAGTTTTATTGAAGTTTAATTTTGAGCTACAAAATTAATTAATTTATTTGATCTGAACATTACAAAATTTATAATGCTAAAATGAAAGAAAAGTAAAATAATAGAAGTGGTACATTACCTCTGTTCTCTCCCAAAGTCCCAGAGTACTAAGAGATTAAACTTCACTCTTAAATTTTCTAATAGTTACCAAATACTTTCTTTTACTAAAAGGAGTATTCTTTATGCATTTTGAGGTAGGATACAAATTTATGTACTTGTTTGGCTCATATGAAGTCTCTTTCTATTGGTTCTTTCTGGTTGTCTTCGCTCTCGGGATGATTCAAAAGATATCGATTTTTGTCTGTCTTAGAAAACTTTTACGACATCCGAGGAAAGCCTAATTTGGTTTAAATGGACACATCTTAGTAATTATACATCATGGTTAGGAATTTTGTGCTAATTAAGTTTTCCGGAAAATGGAATTTATCTTCTTTAAAACCATTATTAATGTATCATAAATTTTACGGTTTCTTGTCGGGTGTACATACAACATGGTGATAATTTTGGAGCTGCTAATAAACAATGCATGTAGTAAATAATATTTATAAAGAATATTTATTGGGCAAATTGATTTACACATAAAAATTAAACATGTACATTTTATGTATTTAAACTAATTGGGTTCAGCACTTAAACCATGTTCTGTTACGGAAGCATTTATTTCCGTATTAAACTCTACGAATAAGGACAATATTTTTCAACATTAATGAATGCACAGTGTTTATTTGTTCCACTTAGGTAAAATGAATGATATTAAAGTTTTAAATGAAAATAGCTATATATTGTTTCTTTTGCCAAATATTTAAATATTATTTTCACAATATTTTGTGTAAAATATCTTTTGAGATTATGACCAAAAATAATGTTCAATTTCAAATTCAAAGCAATTTTCTATCAAAAGAAATTCGAAGAATTTTTTTACTCAAAAACTTCCAAAAGTGTTCCCTCAAGCAAAAGTTTTCTTCCTCAATCGTGTAACGGTTTCAGTTGATAAAATACATTGAAAAATGTTTGTTGATTAGTGTAATATTCTAATACACCAATAAGAAACAACACCATACCTGCAAAATTGTGTGGTTTTGTGTCAAGTCTGAGGAACAGCTGCTAACAGTAATTTCCGATACGCATTAAAGAGGAGGGTCCGTAAAGACATCTGAGCCAGGAGCTTTTAATCAGACAACACCGCGAGGACAGTATTCTTCATTCACGTATACTTCTTTCATCTTTTATAAATATCAATTTCTGTCATTCCCCTCGAAAAGAAATTATAAATCATAATGGATGAAGTAAAAGTGGGTCATACCTTTTAAAAAAGTACTTTTTGTATAGTTTCAGTGGTTTTTGTTTCACCTGGATAATGAAAACATTTTAGAAAATATTCTATATTGTTGAGCAGCGTATTTATCTTAGTATAAATATTACATACCCTTTGCCTTATCACGCCCTGTATCATCCGAGACACCAATAACAGCAATTGGCCAAATTATTTTATTTTTTACATACTAAGTAATAACATACAGAACGGATCTTTTTGAACAAATACAAGAAAATAATCACTGATTAATTTATTTCATCAAATAAGTAATAAAGACAAATAGAAAATAAATTCAACCACCTTTTTTCAGAAAATATGAAATTAAAAAAGGAAATTTTATAACAGTTTTCGAGATTTATTCAGCGATGGGTTTGATATCATCCCTGCAGATCCACAGATCACACTATATATACAGAATCTTGATCAGCCTATAAAGTTGATACAGTTATTGTATAGTAAGCTGTAGTGCATAAGCAGAACCATGTATTTTTACTATGTATGTAATAAACATGAATATACTATGATAGAGAATATCACACCTGAATAATTACCAAATCATACAACACTACAATATACCGAAGGTATTTCTAATCGTTTGGTTTATTCCTTGGTGGGTTTAAAAGGTTAATTTAAAACCCTTTTCTACATGATAAAGTTTACTTATTTTTTCATTTGTGAATTGCGTCCAAATAGGTGTTTTCCTGAGAATGGCTGGTAATTAGTGCATTTTCAGAATGTTCAATTGAATGTAATTCACTTTCAAAGTTCTGAATGTCTGAGAAATGGTTCCTCGAGCTATAGTCTATGAAGACTAAAATTTCTCCATCTTTTGCATCATTTGCATGGTCACTGACGTTGTTTACGGGTTTCTCGTACGATCCATCGCTGGATGGATTGTTGCTGCAGGAAGTGTCCTGTCCTGTATCATAATAATCGAGGCATACCTCCTCAACTTCGGAGGAGAGCGTGGTGGGTTTTTGGAGCAGTCTGAGTGGAAGCAAACGCTGATCAGGAGATGTTAATAGAACGTGACCAGCGTCGTTCTTATTTTCCAGCTCTAAGGAATCATTTGTTTCTATGTGCTGATATCGTGACCCAATGACTTGGCTTTCATCAATAGCATAGTATTCTTCACTGTTACGTGCATCTGGATGTTGATTATTTGTATCTTTAATCGCCCTTTTCTTCTTCATTCTGCTCACTTTTCCATGAATTTGATTAGCGATTATTATTAGTAGAAAAAGGGAGAGGATCCCCCCTACAATAACGATAACTGAAGTAGACGTTGTATTTCCCGTCGGACTGTTTGAAGCAGTTTTGGGATCTGTCGTTTCGGATCCTTGCCAAAGATTTGTAGTACTGTATTTGTTATCAGAAAAATCCGTGATTACACTTGAGTTTGTTTGTGATGCTGAAACAGTTGTAATAATTCCTATGTAAATCAAAGAATATTGTTGCAATTCTATTTAAATTATAAAAGAAGTTTTTATTCCATACAATGATTTTGGAACATGGAATAGCTACAAGTATTTATGTACATGTAAAATTAAATTCATCTGCTATTTTTCTTATCCCAAAAGTAATAAAAATACTATTTGGGCTGAGTAAATGTGTATATATTTTATGACCAGGAATGAACCAAAAAAATCCAGAGAAATATGTTTTTATATCAGCTGATGATTTTAGAGGTCCTCAATTCTCTGCTACTGATTTGCATTGTTTCAATGGACTTTTGAGCTTGATCGCTGTTCATTGTCCCCATATTTCATTAATCTTTTTACTATAAGTCTTCAGATTTATTTTAAAATTTTGCCTTAAGAATTTTTCAGTAGTTTTATGTAACGACAAAAACTGAATTAGAATTTACTATGAGGTGCTGTGTTGGTATTTTTGCAATTAAGTGATATTACCTATGTGATATCACTTATTAAAACGTGTGATATTACTCATTCAAATTGATTTCTATCATTTTTTTTCACCTTTTCGAATTTGTGATATCACCTGTTCGAATTAAATAGGTGATATTTGGATTGGTGATATCACCTATTAATTTTGAAATGGTGCTATCATTTATTCGAATGAGTGATTCCATTACTTCCATTTCTTACTACATAATTAACGAATGACCCCTTCTTCAAGACAATCTAGGTTTAGTGCAAAGTTAACTTCCGAAGAAGTTTATTTTCTTAGCATTGATTAAAAATGATGAGACTGATTCTATCACTCTTAAACAAGCTTTTAAAAAGATGATGAAAGATTCTCTGGACTTGTAAACTTAATGTGAACCACATTCTCTACTATTTTGACACAGATTGATCAAATATACTTGAGATTCGGTGTGAGATATCCTTTTAGGCACAAAGGAGGAAAGCGCTGTTCTTATCTTATACATGCATATACACAAAAAGGGTCCATGTAGGACAACTCGAATTTACATATGAAAACTAGATTTCGATTGACACTAAGAAAGTCCGGGTTGCCATTACCCCCTGTGTTATAATATTGGGCGATGAAAAACATGCACCATTTGTTTTCGGTCTCTGAGAAGTTATATATATCTTACTTGCTGTCAGTTTTGCTATATTAATTGATACTTTCCCTCTGTTATTGCTATTTATGTACAAAGTGAGTGAAATGTTTCCTACCTGTATCATGTGTATAAAGTAAATGTATGCAGTATATGTATAGTCTTGGAAACAGTTGTTAATGCATACATAGTTTGAAAAGGTTATATCACCTTTTCGAATAAATGATATCACCTATTCGAATTGGTGATATCAGGAATTTGATTTGGATAGGTGATACATGTATCATCTCCTCAAATAGGTGATATCATATATTTGAAATCCGAAATATTTAAATAAAAAAGACTTTGAAGAGCTGAAAAAGGGTGCCAAAGACAGGAACCAAATACGTCGAAGGATCAGAGCTTTGCATGAGGATCATAATAATAATAATACTTAATTTCTAAATTTTACCAAAGCAATTGAATATATATCCGTATTTTCAAGCTAGTATCGAAGTACTTAGCTACTGGGCTGTAGCAACAGTCCACCAGCAGAGCCTTCACCAAGGGGTCATAATGTAAAACATATACACTACCAATTTTGATGCACCAGATACGAATTTATTAAAGGTATGTTAAGATATAAACAGATAAGATTATTACATTTCTACTGTAAACACTGACAGATCTCAGTAAATACTAGTTATTAACTCCTTGCTTTCATTTTAATATTTACATTTAAAGTTTTTAGGTATGATAGATAAGCATTTTCTTGTCAAAACATGTTTTTCCGAAACTTATTCTAATAATATTTTTTCATTCTGTATGGTTGTTCATTCTGTATGGTCTGTGTGGTTTCTATACTGAACGTAAACAAACAAACCAACACTTTAATTAAAGGAAATTTACCATAGCTGAAACATCCCACCTCATGGCTACATTCAGATATATCACATTGACATTCATCTCCACAGGTAACTCCAAAGGAAGGATAGGGGCACGCGACAGCACAATGTCGTCCAAAGTATCCCGGAGGACAAGCTGCAAAGTACCAAAAATCAAACTGAATTTATTCGAAGTGATCATTTCCAAGGAAGTGAAAATATGAAAAAGATATGTTCCTTACATGATTTTCATCATTTAGATACTCAAAAAAGCATCAATTAGCCTCAAACCTTTGCAGATTCCTCCAACCATGTAATAATTTGTACAACATTCTTCTCTTAAAAGAAATAAAAGAAATAATAAACAAAATTATTCACAAAATTAAAGATTCTAATTAAGTAGAAGAACAATGATCATAAAAGAAAATTACTGATATACAACAAATTTAGAAAAACTAAACATACGTAGTGTTTCGGCCATCATTGTCACAGTCGCCTTTACTCTGTGTATTTCCATTGATAGTGATATAGGCAACCAGCAGATACACAGATCGACTGAAAACACGAACTAACAACATCATATTTGATGAAACTGGTCACTGCTTACATTAATTTAGAAACAGCTGTTTTGCTGCACAGGAAAGGCAGAATGTTTTTTCCGCTCCAGAATTTTAAAACATATTCACATATTCTGCACTATGACCATTCTCGAAATTTGTGAGAAACTTATACTTAATATTACATAAATTACATAATTTAATGAGCAACAGAAACAATATCAGCTGATCCATTTCCTTATTTCAAAATTTGCACATAGTACCTCTCAATAAATTCACGTTTTATCCAATAATCTCAAAATTCACACTAACCATTTTACATTTTTCCCTAAAGCAATAGAATGAGGTAAACAAATAAGCTTTATACAAGTATTTGTACTTACATGTAGAGGTATGTGCTTTTCATGATTTTATACTCTTGAACTGCAAGTAACAGTCGTAATCTCTACGCTTGAATACCAATGTTTATACGCAGGAAGTTTTGGAAACAGAGCAAATAATACATGCAGATAGGAGAGAATTCACTTTGAATGGAAGCTTTAATGATGACTATATCAAATGAAGAGAATCCCATTAGATAGAAAAAAATCAAATTAAAAATATCAGTTCAGTATACCATATAGCATGCAACTGTTTAAGTGTGACTATTATCATCATCAGGACATCTTAAACTACATAAGTTGAAACACTACTGCATTTGTGTATGTATAAAAAGTTTGTAAGATGTTATTTTGCTCCTGATTTTTATTTTTTGAATAGAATTTTGAGCTTGGATACTTTTTGTAATCTCCATATTTCTTTTTAACCGGCGAACATGTATCTCTGTTGGTGGACAATCTGTCCCCAAGGATACCTGTCTTTCGGTACTTATTCATTCATGAGTAGTACACAGTATAACGAAATGATACTGGCAGACGCGTCGCCCAGTATAAAAAGGCGTCACTCCTTTAAATCTTTAAGGGACACAGACTCAAAGAGTTCTATCGGTGTCCCTTGGATAATCCTCAGGGATATTAAACATATGTCATATTTGCAGTCTTCAGATTCCCAGATTTGGTGTAAAACCAATAGTTCATACCAAAAATTGAAAGAATGCTATGTTTCAATAAAAGATATATTTGAAGGTTCCTTTTCCGATCCCATGTCTTCTATTTCATAGTATTCTGTGAAAAAAATGTAAAACCTGTGTCGCTTTGATTACTAACTACTAGTAATCTTACCGGACAGAGGTTCTATAGCAAAACTTGGGAAAACCTGAACTGCAAATCTTCTAATGTTGTCTACGGAATAGAATGTAATCTTTGTGGACTTATTTATATTGGTGAAACCAAGGGTTCACTTAATAAAAGAATATCGGGGCACTTTAATTTACCTGATCATTCTATTTTATCAATGAAAGGTAGAAATCTAGAAAAGATTTCCATCATACTTAGGCCCATCATTAAATACAACTTTCCGTAGACAACCAGAAGAATATTGGATTAGAAAACTAGATACAGCCTTTCCATATGGATGCATGACAATGTCGATAGTGTTGGGAATCTTCCCAGTCTACAGTGTAGCAATGTAAATGTCATGGGACTTTTTAACAATACACAGAGACGTATGCGTAGTCATTGAAATTGGTCTTACAATAAACCTATTGTACGTAATTATACAGTATTATGTCTCCTTTGATTCCGTACTACCTTATGAAAATAAAAAATTAGGTGTTCCTCACATTCGCACCAAACTTTACTTTAAAACTTTTAAGTAGTATATTTGAAAAAGTCAAGGAAATTCCATATTTGGATTCTTCGACACCAGGATACCGGCTTAGATCTGTGATTTTGGATATTGCAAATCATAGGATTTATAAATCGCAACGTTTTACAGATGAAAACACTGCTCAAACAACATGGTTTTTTCCCTTAAACTTCAATGTGCCAAAAAGGAATTGACGCGGTTTATATAAGTAATATTCTTAATCACAAAAGAGTCTAGTTTTGTTTTTCACCATATTTCAAGTTGAAGTCAACATCTTGTATTTCTTAAAAATACACACCAACTACTGCTTCCAAACTTTTTAATTACAAGACATCTCTACAGGGCCTAGATATCGAACATCTGAAACATAATCCTTCAATGTGTTCATGTTCTTCTTCACCCTACAACTATAGTCCTGCTGGACACGTCATTACTGGTGACTTTAATACATGTATAGTTTAAAATGAGGACCTTAACGCCATCATTAAAAATATCTTTGTTTCCCCTAACCCGACCCCAAAATCTCAAGTTGGGTCGGTAGGTAGGCAAATAATTTTTTTTTTCTGACAGCAGTTTTGGAAATACATTCTGAAAAATTGAATAATATCTTTATAAATAAGAAAGAACAAAAGAAACCGATTTTAAACCGAATATCATACAAATGAAGCAACATGTATGGTAAATTTATTCACAAATATTATTCATTTGAACTTGTGAAATATCTCAGGCCGGCGTAAATTTATTGAAATCGAATATTTACAAAAACACAAGATTCGCAAATACAGCACCATCGGACATTCGAGTACATTTTTCAAACCTACTATGATTTTCGAGTACTTACACAGACAAAATGTCAAGGGCCTTGCGTGGCGCAGTAATTCTAGTGTTTCGTTTTGGAGTCACGACGTAATTCAGGAGCTTTTTCTAAGTCACAGGTCCCGACGTGGGACGTGGAGACCAGTCAGTCGAATAAGACCGTAAAAAACGTAGGTCCAGTGTCGGAATATACATGTAGATGGCAAGTAAAAGACCCCTTACTGATGCTTAATAATCAATGGCCGTAAGTGCCGAGTAAAAGTCTAAATTAGGAGCCCTCCACCGGCTCAACAATTTCTAAAAGTATTTTAAAGCAAAGAAACAACCTGTTTTCAAGGGCCTAACTAAAGAAAAATAAACTGGACGTCTCAGAAAGCAGTACCATAAGCAAATTTTAAAGATTTCAACACTATTTGGAAATAGTGTACATGTATAAACAATGTATAATTCAACCAAACCATATCTAATCAAAGTACTCAGAAGTACAGAGAGCCGGGCTCACTTACATAGTAGTGAACAAAGACCGATTGAATTAAGTCAACTAATCAGTTATCCAGATTTATTTTTAGTTGTTTGTTTTCTTTACATCTGAGTAATTTTCACTCACAGTTACACTCCACCTAGCACCTATGCCAGCACCTACTGAAAATTTCGTACAAACTATTAAATCATTGCCAAATAGCCATGGCATCATTGATTATAGTTATGTTTACAGTATTCACTGCAATTCACACAGCCCATGAAAACTAACAATTAACAAATTTACAATTTTTCTTTCATTTGAGTTTGTTATGTACTGCCGGACGTTCGTTGTATTGTGCTCAAAATAAATGTCACTACGACACCACACTCCACAGAGAAGAACAAAATCACAAAAATATCTCTCTATAACAAATAGTATAAATTAAAAAAAAATGTTTAAAAAACTAAATAAAATGTAGCTAGAATTTAACAGCGTAAACATGCAATTTAATTATCACATGTATCGTTTCAGGGTCTTATATACCACTTGCAGAAGTAAATAAACATTGATGCAGCAAGATTAAGGTCAAACGTTTATGCACAGATGGGTCCTCAGCGGGAAGTTTTGCATCAAAATGCACATCAGGTCACATGCTCCCGACATTAGTGTTTGTCTGGTAACATAACCTCCAATTATTTATAGAATGTGACGCAGACAGGGGGACATGATAAAAAAACCTTCGCATATGTTAAATAAATAATTAATCGGAGAAGAGGGGAGAAAGTATAGTTACCATATAATTTTTTTTTTGAGAATGTCAAATTACTTTGTTTAATTTAGTGATTGTATTGCCTCAAAGGTGATTGAGCATACGTACTATATTCTTACTCGCAAATTTGGCGGTGAGGAAGCAGCATTTCCGGTTGAACACCGTAACAAAAGCCGGCTATTGCTCTACGAGCAATGAGCCCGGCTAAAAATTGTGGGCACCAAACAAAAGCCGCCGTTCTGATAAAAAAAAACGGATTTTGATGAAATTGTATTTTATAAAGTTGATTAACAATAAAAAAAATATTTAAATAATCTGATTAAAAAAAAACTTTTCAGTCGGCACGATTTAAGTGGGTCGGTCGCGTTAGGGGAAACAAAGGTAATATTTATTTTGGCCTAAATCACTTATTTTAAAAGAGATAAAATTTAAGGAACCCAGATTTTTCAACTGGAATCATCATTTCATAAATATTATGAATTTTTTTAACAATGACTTTTAACAACCATTCCCCACGATAAATTAAGGTCCAGGCATTTTGACATCATTGACAACTACTTTTTCAATATTAACAGAACTAGTCAATTTACTTACCTTGTCATTGGTTATTTGCAAAATTATTTTGTTAAAAAAACATTCTGATTGTACATAGTCAAGTGCTCTAAACTTGACATTAAAAAGATGCTTTAGTTTCTGATTGACAATATCTATGGTATCTATGTAGTTTTTGGAGACCAGATCTTCCAACAGGTTTCTCGGAATTTCCATGGGTACCATTTGCGCCCCGTATTTAGCAGCAGGTCTATTTTTGTATCCATACGAAGCAGATTTTATTCAAAATCTTATACATGAGACCTTGTGGTCTATAAAGGAAAACCTTTCTTCTTCGATAATTGGATTAAATCTGGAATATTATACATATGTGATTTGTTTGATGACAATGGATAATTAAGACCACTAAACCATTTTTCCAGTATCATTGACAAATCTAATTGGTTATGTGAGTACAAAATTCTTATGTCGGCCACTAAGAGTATTCGTAAAGTTCATAAATTTTCAAACTCAAGTAATATGAATAAAAAAAATGTCATGAATTTCAACTTCCTTACAGGATATTTTAACATATCTGGAAAAATCAAGTAACTTTTTCTACAAGAATCTTATTGAAAAAAAAGTTTTGTAGACCATGTTTTCAAACAATATTATCCAAAAATTTCGGAATATATGAGGAGTCGAATTGGAGAAATATTTATGAATGTAAGATTAAAGATATGAAAGATAAACACATAGCAGAATTCAGCTACAAATTATTGAATAATATATTATGTAACAATGCCTATGTAAGTAAGTGGAAAAAAGATGTATCATGTATGTGAGTACATTGTAACAAAATAGAAAATGTGAAACACCTAATTTTTGGATGTGATAATGTGTCTAATATATGGAATACTATAAGCAGCTTTTTATCATTTAAAATTCAGTGGAAACATATTGTTGTTGGTTTTTTTCCATGAAAAAAATGATAAAACTAAATCTCTAAATCTACTTATTACTTATGTAGCATATAGAATATATAAACATAAAATGCTATGTAGATTAGACTCTTTAAGCGAAACTGAATACAACATAATTATACAATCATGTAAAAAAAAAATCAGTCTGCTACTATTCTTCAGTACTACCCTATCTAAATGTAAACATTGAGCGTAAGATTTTGAAAATCTTTCCAAAATAATGTAATACAAAATTAGTTATTCTTGTATACAATACTACTGAGAAGAGACCTGTCTTCCAGTAGTGCTGTCATAAGGGGGAGCAAATAGACTGTGATACGTATTGTGGCTCCCTCTATTGACAGCTACTTAAAGCTATGATTCATACCTTAATTCATGATGTGTATACTATATTAATATTTTGAAAATACTTATATTCAGGGAATTTATATAATTCATGATGTATACTGTATTAATATATTTTGAAAATATACTGGTATTCAGGGAATTTTTTTTTAATTTGAAACATCTTGCATGATATCATAGGAGAAAATTATTATTGTTTAGAAGGAGCTTAGTCAGGGTCCCATCCCTGGCAGTTGCCTTATTTTTTTAAATTTTTTTATTTATTTTTTTTTTTTATAGATATTAGCGTTTATTTGTTGTTATAGATTAGGATCTGGGAAATAAATTGAAAAAAAATACATGAGACCTTCAACTCGACATTTAGATATATCGACGACGCATTATCAATTAACAATAGTTACTTCCATTCATTACGTCGACTCGATATATCCCAATGAGCTTGAAATAAAAGATACCATAGAGTCTGACACATTTGTTTCATATTTAGATATTTTACTAGAAAAAGACGTTAATGGTAACTGAACAAACAAGCTTTATGATGGTGGCAATATACCCTTAACACCTGAATTTGGGGTTTATGTCTCTCAATTGATTCCATACACAAGAGCATGCTCTACGTACGAACTATTTCTAAAACAAGGCAAGCTATTGACAAACAAGTTGATGTAACAAGAATATCAACAGTTCCGTTTAAAGATAACATTTCAAGTTCTATGATCTATGAAATGACCTTGTCAGCAAATACAATCTATCATTAAGTTATATGCTGATTGACTTTTTTCATACGAATTGCCAGACCATTATTTACACACTGAATTGTCTACGGATTTTTCCGTTTTTCCCGATCATGACAAGGAGCACACAGCGGCTGTGACCGGTCGGAAGGGGATGCTCACTCCTCCATGGCACCTAATTCCACATCCGATATTTTTTAGGTCCATGTTTGTTCTGATCCTGATTTTTATTATTTGAATGGACTTTTGAGCTTGAATACTGTTCATTATCTCCACATTTCATTCCAAACTCTTGAAGCTTCAATTTCAAATAAAATCAGGCTAGGGATAACAACTGTTCACTTTTCAACAAATATATACCATTTCAGCAGATTTAATACGTATCGATTTCTTCAAGATGTTATACATATATCATATATGTAGTCTTCAGGGAACAGTTTTGGTATAGAAACAAGAATTCACACACAAAATTTAATAAATGTTAAGTTTCAATTAAGGATACATGTATTTTTAAAGAATTTTTTTTCCGACCCAATGTCCTCTATTTTCACTTTTTTGTCAAAAACTGTAAAACCTGCGACATTTTGATTACAATTTGTTCTTTTACTAGTATTCTTACAGGAAGTTTCTATACCAAAACTTGTGGAAAATTCTGAACAGCAGATCTTCTAATGTTGATGAAATTGAGATCATGAACATAATCTATACAAAACGTCTTCTCTATTTTACACGTTACAGACAGGTGCTTGCATCATCACAGTGATCATCACAGGTCCCACTACAAATACTCTGGATTCTTACATCCCCTAGGTGATCTACTGAAGACTCAGAATGGGGCTGCGTTTATCACTAACTATTGTAACTTATCGCGAGGAAGGTATAAAACATTGTACTTTATTAACTAGAGCACAAAATCCACAAGGAAACGATTTGTTTTTTAAAGCTAAATAAAGAGAAGTGTTTCAATATACCAGGGGTTTTATTTGATTACATCAAACACGGAAAACCTGCAGGTGCACTTTGTTTATGATGTTCATTTTAATGAATCATAAATAACCGTATCACAGTGAATACATCTTCTCTTACACTTCCTTGCATGATAATCATAATTAGCAAAATCAAGGACTGCTCTATTACAAGCATAAACTTTATTGCATTTAGTACATTTAATTTAGCATTTGATTGATATTGATATGATTCCTATTTTAGATTACCAAGCATAATAGCTTAATGTTTAATATCATCAAGCATAATAGCTTAATGTTTAATATCATCAAGCATAATAGCTTAATGTTCAGACGACTGTATTAATGAAAATACATAATATTTTCGAATATCCCCGGAAGTCAAAATTTCTATTAAAGCATTTGTTTGTAAAATTTCATAAATTCACCGCATCTAGATACATATTTGTGCTTGAAACATCGTCGGAATAAGGATTCTCACTGTTATCTGTCACGTTCAAATGACTGAGAGGTTCGACAGTGTCATGTTTCGGATTATTTTTTTCAGAGGTATGTATACATGGCGATAATTCTAGAACAGGGTCCAAATAATCTGCACTTTTTTTCTTTGAAGAGGGACTGACATCTATGACATCTGAGTACGTGTGTAGGGGCACATCCTCATTCGGCATTAAATAGGAATCTTCACTTCTGCCAGAGTGAGCGGTGCTCGTTGAACTGTTTTCTTTTTGATCTGATATCAATGTATTTTCAGGTATATCTTGATATTCTCGACTGGAAATCTCTGGTACATGGATAATTGTGTTGTATTTGTTCTTTTTCTTTGTAATTAGAGATTCATGTTTACTTCCAGTAGAGTTTAAAAAACCGTCATTGATTTCTGTGTATGTCTCTTCCGTTTGTGCTTGTTCCGCCGGAAGTTGAACGTGTTTTCGCTTGTATTGCCATATCTGCTTATATCCAACTTGAATGATAAGAATAACTAAACATAATGTTATCATACCACCCACTACAATTATTGTAGTGTTAATATTATTTTTCTCACCTATCACATGTGGAGTAGTCAAACCGATGGAAATCGACATAGAATTGAAAGTTAACAGAGAATTGTTTTCAGTGGTAAATGTCGCTCTGTTTTGATTTCTTGTTACAGTAGAGATCTCTTTGTCAAAGGTTGATGATTGTGTTCCGATTCGTTTTGGTGATGTTTCAGGAGTTGATATTTCTAAAAATAATAACAGAGTTCATTACAATATAAATGTTGCAGAATTTAGCATGGTCCACGCTTTTTGGACACGTGTAATTCGACCCTAGTGTGTCTTTCATTAAAGTAGTAAAATAATGACCTGATCTTTGACACCCGTGTATATGATGACATTCGGATACATCACACTTAGTACAGTTATATGTACACAGATCACCGTAAAATCCTAGTGGACAGATTGACAAACATTTCTTCCCGAAATATCCTGGTGGGCAGGCTTAGGGAATTTGTATTGGAAAGAGAAACATTAATTAAATTACTCCTTAAATATTTATGAGAAACAAAGATGACATTTAAATTAATAATTAAAACTATTGATGTTATGAAGTAACAACATTTTTAATTAGATAAGCCAGTAAACAAACAGAACCAAAACAAGAAATAAGATAAAATAAAATAAATAAAAAAAAAAAAAAAAAAAGAAAGGAAAAAACACCCCCAAAACATACCTAAAAGATGAACTTAGCAAGAACCATTGACATGAAAATATTCGGAATACTCACGGATACACTGATTATTCTTTAAATGATAATTGTAATCACATTGGTCTGACCAGTGTCTGAAATCAGAGATATACAATATATGTACAAAATGCAAAATAAATCAAGATATCATTAAATAAAAAGAATACTTACCTTTCTGTACACTCGTAGCGTGTGGGAATTGAAAATATTAAAACAATTAACTCCATAGACGTTATATGACGAAATTTGTAAACAAGAAAATAAACATTTAACAACTATACCGGAAATGTTATATCATTCAAGAGACGATATCAATTACGCATTGGAAAGGAAATGGAATTTGTGTGCTTCAAAATAGGGACATGACGCCTAATAAAACAGAAAAAAAGCTAATTAGAGAATTCGTGTCCCCCGCTTAAGGAAAAAGAAAAGGGTGGAAGTCCTAAAAAAATGCAGATGGAGAAAGACAAAAATAAGTAAAAACCTTGACCTTCCTGCTTTTGGTCTTAAAATCAAAAGGGATCTCTTATAAATTAAAGAAGTTCACGACCTTAAGTCTCATTGCACAAGCTAACGAAGAACTAAACTTATTATCTAAAAACTATATATACAATATATGAATTTTTGACCTTGGTCTCTGACTCTTTGACCTAAGAATCAATGATTCTTAAAAGGTACATGTATATTGACTAATGATATAAAATATCCATGCAAAACATCAAAGAAAGAGTATGTCATTACCAGGAAACTATTTCATGGAAAAAATAAGAAAAAAAAATTGAACTTTATCTTTTGACCTCAAAATTAATAGAGGCCTTGTTAAAGTCATTGGGAGTTATGATGTAAAAAAATTTCATTGCAAAAGATCAAAGAAAACTAAAGTTTTTATCGGGAAATCAGTCTTTGCAATGCATGTATTTCTGACCTTGACCTTTTGACCTCAAAATCAATAAGGCGTCTTCATTAGGGAGTTGTATAAAATGTTATTGTTTAAGCACAAATGCTTTTAGAGATATCGTCCAGAAAGAAGAGTGTCACACGGACAGAATGTCATTGAGAGTTATAAAATAAAATTTCATTGACAATGCTCAATCAAAACTAAAGTTACCAATGGAAATCATTTTTTTTTCAATGTAAGAATTTCTTACCTTGACATTTGACCTACTACACTCAAAATCAACAGGGTTCTTCTTTATGCCGTAGGGGATTATGATATAAAATTTCATTAGAAAAGCTTCAAGTCTTTTGAGATATTGTCTGGAAAGGAAAGTGTTACAAAGAGACAGAAGGACAGACGGACGGACTGATCGAAATTAATATCTCCCACTTTCAGTAAGAACGGGGACAAAAGAGGTGTAATGTACATGCGTATATTTTACCGAGGTACAAGTATCTGTATTTTGAGTACACTCTGATCTTTTAAGTATTTGGGATGTCTTGCTTGATAGGTACACAAAACAATATAAGGGGAATAATACAATCAAAAGATTAAAACGGTAATATACATTTGTTTTACATACATTACATCGTCACAAATACACAAGTTAACGACTGAAATGTGTCAGCAAGTAATTAGTTCATTGATTATTATTTACATTTGCAAATATTTTTCTTAGATGAACCTATTGAAGAGAAAATATGTTCAATTCTGTATGAACTTATTAGGGGTCAGAGGTCATGGCGTGATCGAATCACACAGCGAGATGATATCTTGTCTACATATTTCTGTCTTCGGGCGTCACAGGATTTGATCACATTACCAACCAAGTTCATTTCCCAGAGAACTTTTTAACATTGTTGTTTATTTCTTAAATATTGACATGGATTGAATATTATTTATTTTTCTGAAAAAAATACTCTTAATCACTCCATTAAATGTAATCTAGTTTAAAGCAATCTGTATGTAAGACTTCTAAAGCAGTGGGCTTTTTCAACAAAACATACCATAACATACAATCAACAAGCATTCTGAGAGTATTGCATTAGCAATACTAGTCCCCTACCGGCAAGTGTAATCTGGTTCCCGCTAAGAATTGAAAATGCCATAATTCCGTCAAAAATGAATGAAGCGGGACGAAATGCAAACTTGATCTATAACTAATCAAGGTAAAGCCACATACCAAAAATCAGCTCAATATCTACAAGCGTTTAGAAGAAAATTGCGGAAAACCCTTAAAAATTGAAAAGGCCGTAATTCCGTCAAAAATCAATGAAGCGGAACGAAATGCAAACTTGATCTGTAACTCCTCAAGATACACTCAATACCAAAAATCAGCTCAATATCTGCAAGCGTTTAAGAAAAAAGTGCGGAAAACCAAGTGGGACAGACTGACAGACAGACAGAGGGACAGACAGACAGACAGACGGACAGACAGACAGACAGACGGAAGGACAGACTCAGAGGAAACCTATAGTCCCCTCCGGTTTCACCGGTAGGGGACTAATAATCCAATACCTTTATACGATTATCCATACAGACAGAAATGCCTTTTGTTCTTTGTTAATGAGGGATAAACGGTTACAACCATTGCAGAAAAAAATACATAATCCGCATACGCTCAATATCAAATGGTTAATTTATAAAAATTATAATACTGATTATCTATAATCGGAGACATACTTATGAATTAAAAACACAATGAAAATATTGATGTGTTTACCTTTAAATATTCAGATTATTACATATACGTAAAGCTCCCTTATAGATATGTTTTTTTAAAATGAAGCAACCATTCAGGATCAAAAACCTTTTGTCATACTTCTTTTACGTAATTGCACAGTTGTGGGTTCAAACCCCCGCCGTGACTGATTTAAGTCGATAAAAAAGGTCAGCAACTGTTCCTTCGCCAAGTGCTTTGCACTTAGAAGTGAAAGTCGCAGGTCATTTGGATGAGACCTTAAAAATCGAGGCCCGTGTCGATGCAGACGTATACGTAGGCACAATAAAGATCCCTTACTGCTCAATGGCCCTGCGTGCCGAGTAAAGTTCTTATTTTGAATTTAAGCATGTTCACTCGTATTTGGTGTCGTCTCTATATGAGTGAAAAATTCCTTAATGGGACGCAAAACAGCGATCAATCCTTCTTTCAAACTATGTATTGATTATAAGTAAAGAAAATGCAAAGGTCACAGGAAGATTATAAAATGTGTAAATTTCTCATTTTATTTAAATTTTCATCATTTTTGGTAAATATTGTTCAAGAAAACAGAGAGCGCAAGCATGTCTTTCTCAAATATTCACATGGCATTTCATTTGAACAAACTTGAATAAAATTGGAAGAGGGACGCTTTGTCCTAAGTTTGGTCGAAATTAGTTTACTCGCACTAAGAAAAAAACAAGAGGCCCAAGGGCCTTAACGGTCACCTGAGTATAACAATTTAGAGGATCTATAAACTGAAAAATGAAGCTTTTTTTTCCAAAAGCAAGAAAATTTGTACAATTAAGATCAACAAAATAATTGGTCTAGTATCTATCTATCTGTCCCCCATTTATCACTATTACCATGCAGACTTTTAACAAAATATCTATTTTTAACCCCATATTATTACCTCTCACATTGGCCTCACTTGGCCTTTTAAGAACATTTAAAAAGATAAGTAATTTTTGTTTCATTTTTATTCATCTATTATTTCCAAGTCTACCTGATCATTAAAACTAGGAAAGTACTTTTTGTACTATACAATCAATGTTCTTGCATAATTCTCTTATTCTATTAACCTTTCAAATACCTTATCTACAGTGATTAATTATCAAAGGTGAATGGCAAAGGGGAATAACTTCACTCAGTAGAATACAAATCAATAGAGCCCTGGCCAGGACCAGAACACTTGACCAAATGGTCCAGATGTTTAAAATTCTGGTAAGAATACCCTTGCTTATTAAAACTTTTACTCTGTTTGCCTCCAATATGCCCAGGAGCAGAGAAGATTTTCAAAGAAATAATGCATTTTTACTATTTAACACAGCTCTACGCTAACACCAGAACCCATGACCCAGGGTCATGAAATTTACAAATTTAGAAGAGGTACCCTCATCATCATAACTATGCAACTAGTTGAAGATTTTCAAAGAATTCACACATTTTCACTATATTATCAATAGAGCCCCCCCCCCCCCCCTCGAGAAACAACAGAACCCCTGGGACCACAAGTTTTAAAAAATTTGTAAAAGCATCCTTGCTCATCATAACTATACACTTGTTTCTTTGTTTTATAACCAGGAGTAGAAAAAAAATATTTTGAAAGAAATTATGAATTTTCAATATATAATCAGTAGAGCCCCCCCCCCTTCACAAGAACCCCTGACCCTTGGGCCATGAATTTCACAATTTTGGAAGAGGCATTCTTGCTTATCATAACCATGCACTTCCTTTGTTTAAATAATACTCAGGAGCAGAGAAGATTTTCAAAGAATTGATGCATTTTCACTATATAATCAATAGAGCTCTGCCCTAACAGCAGAACCCCTGATCCAGGGGCCATGAAATTCATAATTTCTGAAGAGGCACTCTTGCTCACCATAAATATGTTTTTATTTAATTTCTTTAACACCCATGAGCAGAGAAGAAGATTTTCAAAGAAATAATGCATTTTCACTATATAATCAATAGAGCCCCCCTTCACCAGAACCCCTGACCCAGGGGCCATGAAATTCATAATTTTGGAAGAGGCACTCTTGCTCATCATAACTATGTACTTAGTTAGTTTATTTAATACCCAGGAGCAGAGAAGAAGATTTTCAAAGATTTAATGCATTTTCACTATATAATCAATAGAGCCCCACCCTAACACCAGAACCCCTGACCCTGGGGCCATGAAATTCACAATTTTGGAAGAGGCAATTTTGTTCATCATAACTATGTACTTAGTTAGTTTATTTCATACCCATGAGCAGAGAAGAAGATTTTCAAAGATTTAATGCATTTTCACTATATAATCAATAGAGCCCCCCCTTCCCTTCACCAGAACCCCTGACCCAGGGGCGATGAAATTCACAATTTTGGAAGAGACATTCTTGTTTATCATAACTATGTACTTGGTTAGTTTATTTTATACCCAGGAGCAGAGAAGAAGATTTTCAAAGAAATAATGCACTTTTACTATATGATCTACATAGCCCCACCCTAGCCCCAGAACCCCTAACCCTTGGGCCATGAATTTCACAATTTTGGTAGAGGGCTCAATGCTTATTACAATCATGCCAACAGTCTGACTGCTTGATGTCCGGGAGTAAAGAAGAAGATTTTTAGATTGCATTAATTTTAGTGGTTTTTGCCCCACCCCTCAGGCCCCAGGGAGCAGGGACCCTGAAATTCAGAAATTTTGTCCCCCTTCACCCATACTATATGCCATATGCCAAATTTGGTTGAAATTGGTTGAGCGGTTTCAGAGAAGAAGCTGAAAATGTTCAAATGTTAACGCACGACGCACGCCGACGGACGAAAAGGTGACCTAAAAAGAGAAAAATGTTGCAATTTAACTGACACCAGACGACAGGTACGGACAAAGCTCACTTGAGTCTTTTGTTAAAAGTGACTAACATCTGAGAGCCATATCAATCAGCTCAAAAAGTTTTCTTTAAATTTAAGAGCTGAATACAAAATATCCTCCTTGTGGGGGACATCAATCACAATTAAAGTCAACATTTCCTAAATTTTATAATGGTATCAATGACCTTGTTTACAAGTAAATTTGAGATTCTCTATTTTACGTAGAGAGAAACATACTTGTGTTTTAAGATGTACCATATATCATTCAAAGTAATATAAACTAATATACGTGAAAAGGTCTAATTCTACCACAAATCACACCAGCCATGGAAGTTTTGATATTATAAATCACTACTTCAAAATCATGAAGACTGTTGTTCAGGGGGTAAAGATGGCTTTCAATCACATGATTGTATTTCCATATCAGGAACTTAACCATGTGCTGTGGTAATACGCTTCAATTCAGGCGACATGAATTCAAATTTTGGTAGAAGAAATTGCTTTTGTTAGTAATTTGAATCGTTTTCTTATTTGTGTCTAAGAAAAAAACTTTAAAAGATGAAATTAATTTTAATGTTTTTAGTCCAACTCTTCAGAAACCCAATCCAAAGCGGTTGTTAACTTTACCAATTATATGCAACATATATTTAAATTTGGGTAAAATTTGTCAGCTGTTTCAGAAATGAAATTGAAATGTAGAAATTTGAAGGGCTAACGGTAAGGGTCGACATTTAAAAATGGATAACAGTATGTTATTAACCATTGGTGGCCTAAATTGAATTTCTGATATTTTTAATTAATAAAGGGTAATAATTATGTTATTGGTGTTTTAAGAAAAACAACTGTTACATTGTATCATTAATCAGTTAACTTAGTAATACAAAATTCCACAGCATTAGGACAAATAATTAAAAAATAAACTTTTGAATTTGTTTTATTTGTTCGTAACATCAAGATACATATTAGTTCCATCAAAAATTTGGCCAATTCGGTCCATTCGATTTACGCATACCGGATCCCGCGGTAATGCAATATCATTATACTGTGTAGAACCGTGACTTGAGTCCGAATGCGCCTGCTCAGCAGAAGGCACGTGTATTTCCGGTGTTATTTCTATAACAGGGTCTAAATAATTATCGTTACCACTTTCTGCCATCTCCCTCACATCATCGTAATTAGAATCTATAACCGGGGTATATGTGTGGAGGGGGGCGTTTTCGTTTGGTGATATATAAGATTCTCCACTGCTGTCGGAATGAACGGTTCCTCCCGATCGTGTCTCTTCAGAAATCTGTATTTGTTGAATCTCATGATATCCGCGTCCAGGTAACTCTGGCACACGATTTAATATATTGTACTTATTCTTCTCCTTTGACTCATCTTTACGTCTTCTTGAGTCCAAATCAATTTCAGGTATTTCTTCGTATGTTTCTTGGGTATGATCTTGTTTCGTAGTTAGACGGCGTTTTTTTCTCTTACATTGCAGTATTTGTTTGTACCCAACTTGAATAATAAGAATGACCAAACATAATGTAATAGCACCTCCCACTGCAATTATTACAGTATTATTATTGTTGTCCTCACCTTTCAAGGATGGAGTGGTTAAACGAGTGGAAATTGAAACATGTTTTAAAGTGGACCAAAAAATTTGTGGAGAAGAACGTGTGCTCTTTACGGATTTCCTTGTAGACTTCTCTCTGTATGTAGAAAGGAAAGGTGTTGTTTGGTAAATTTGTGAAGTTAACTCAAGAGTTGAAATTTCTGGAAAAAAGAGAGACCCAGTCGCATTGAAAAATGCTATTTCTATAGTTGGAAAAAGAATGATAGAGATATAAGATGATCATACCTGGCTTCTCACAGCCATAGACAGGATGGCATTCGGATTTTGTGCATTTTTCACATATATTAACACACAAATTCCCGTACGTCCCGTTAGGGCATGCCGTGACACAATTGTTTCCAAAGAATCCCGGGGAACACGCTAAATGTAAGACATGAACATATTGATTAATTCAAACATAAAAATGCTTTCTTTGGTTAAAAGTATGGGGATTAATGTTGCAGCTGTTACCGAAAAAGTGTCCCGCCTAAGAGGTTTATTTGAATTTATTCTGCATTAGCTGTACCATTAATTGCCATACTATTCTAACAAAGAAAGAAATATCTTTTATTGTTTATATATCTGTGTGTATAAATAATCAAATAAAGTTATTAAGATTAAGTACGTTTAATATTGCATTATTGATATGTACATCAGTGTATGTTTTATTCACGGAATAGCCAAATACAGGTGGCTTACCGTGGTTTTCATAAATAAAGGAGATAATATTCAGTGAATGTAAAAATATAAATATTATTATATATCGCATGGATATTAAGATACCACTCATATGGCAAAAAAATGTTTTTAAAAAAATTAGTATAGGTTCTCAATGACATTTGTTATCTGCATTATAAAATTTGACGAACGAGTTAATGTAAATACGTTAAAAAGTACATAATTTTTTATGAGAAATTAATGCATTAAATTTTGAAAAATACTTACGCTCGCATTTATTGCCCACAACATGAAAGTTGTAACAACACTGGTCTGAAACAGGTCTGTAATGAGTTCACCATACAATATTATCAAGTTGTATTGAAGAAATAACTTTTCATAAGAATATGTGGATAAATCTTACCTTTCCGTGCATTCACCATTTTTTGTTTGAGAGAATACCAGTATAAAGAGACCTATAAATGCGAGGACAAGCAGCTTATCACTTTGTGAACGAAACATTTTAATCAACAAGACGGAAATATTGTTCAAGTTCTTCCTGAAGATTTTAATTTCCATTATTCATCATCATGAAGTTTAGTCTCAAAATAATAAATAGTTTAATAAGATATAGGCTAGTTTTGTTTATTTTGACAGCTGTTGATGAGTAAATGCATATCTGACTAAGTAAATGGTTATTTAATTTTTTTTAAAACCTTCTGTAATATTAATGGTAAATACTGAAAGAATCGAAAAGCTTAGGATATCGATGAACGTACGTTTCCTTCCTTATTATTCATGTTATTTTAGAGATGGCAACGATGTAATGCAGAATGTGTATAGTGTCTTTCTTTTCTTTAGATTTATGTTTAAACTGGTCTATTGATATTCACAGAAATCAACACATATCAGAAAAAACTCTCTCAAACTTGCTATTTTAATTTGACAAAAGAGGATATTCTTGAGTTCTCTCTTAGAAGTCCTTACATTAAGTAAGATATGTAGAAATGAAAAAAAATCATATTAAGGAAAAAGTATGCAAACATTATGCTATACAAACACTGAGATGGTTTTTTTAAAAATAAAAGTCTATACCTAAGTCGTGTCAGAGACATTCATTCAAAAAATCTCCACATGTTATTTTAAAGAATAGATTATCGTTTCTTATCCCTGAATGCAAATAAACTTTGATCTAACATTTAAATTCGAATTACCACCTTGCAAGAAAGATTATTTGTAAATGTAATCAATTTTTTTCCCGAATGAAAAAGGTGAAGATAAGTAATCGATCTCAAATTTTTCATAAACAATACAAATCTGTGAACAAAATCACAGACCCCCGAAAAAAGATGGGATCAGGTGCCTAGAAGGAGTAAGCATTCTCTGTTGATCGATCACACCTGGCGTGAGCGCAATGCACTGATCACGTAGACGGAACATACTGCAATCAAATCCAGTATTGAAATAGGGCTAACAATTGGTATAAAACACGTCAACCAAAATACGACCCAGTGATAGGATATGTTTGCTTTCTTCAACAATGATTTATTTGTTCATTCCCTTGTACAGTATATATACGGAATTTTGTAAATTTTGTTTTTTGTTTTCTTTATTCTCAAAAGAATTATAATTCAGGAAAAATTTCGTATTTTGTGCAGTAAGTCTTTTACCTTTAAAGAAGCATAATAAATAATGCTTTCTTTTTTATATCAACTCATTAAATACTATAGTATTTCCAAAAAAAAAAAGAAAAGAAAAGAAAAGGAACATTCTCTTGAAAATAAGAATAAGAAACGATTTTTCATCCAAGGTCTCTTTGAAGCATTGGAAAGACTAAAACTAAACAGAAAAAAACACTATTATAATGTGACGATTTTCGCTTTTTATTTTATCAGTTGAATTGCATGTCTATCAGGAAACCATGTTAAAAGACAAAAATGTCTGAGAAACATATCACAGTTTATCTCGGAAATAATCAAAATCTAATTTTATCTTATCTTTATCTTTTGGAAAGATGTCCTACCCAAATACCAAATACAATGTTGTTTATTTTCTGTATCTTTTTTTAATTTTTAATGGCGATCTAAATATTAATCCACTGGCTAATAAAGACGTACAGCACAGTGGGGGAGATGACTCTTGCGATTTGAATTAAACCTTTAACTTGACGTTAATTTTTTAAGCGTCAAATTGACGATTGATACGATCCTGATGTATTCAAGGAAAATGGCATTAGAGGCATTGATTGTGGTTTCTTTATATTTACAAAATCCTATCATTGATCATTTGCGCATTTGCAATAAACCCCTCCCCTCCATAAAAGGAAGAAAAGACATATTACCCCTTAAATTTGTGCACATCAGTGAAGTCAACTTTAAAATCTCGGCAATATTTTTGTATTATTTATTGCTTACAATTTCCTGATATTCAGCTGGGCTGTTTCAAGCAGGATGTCTATAATGAATGTGCAACCCAAAACGACATCACTGACCCAAATATGATGACATATTGCCAACATTTTAAAAATATATGCACATTTGCAAGATATAAAATAGAAAAAAAGTTTAGAAGGAAACACATCTGTCTTATAAGAATGTATTGATTAATATAAACCATCTATCGCGGAAGAAAATAAAAATAAATAAATTAAATAAACAAATAATGATTATAATAAAAATATGGAGATAACAAACAATAATCAAGGTCAAAAGTCGATTGAAATAATACAAATCGGAAGCAGAGCAAACAAGGCCCAATAAAACACATCAGAGGTGGGATCAGGTGCCATGGAGGATAAGCATTCCCTGTCGATTGGTCACACCCGCCGAGTGCCATTGTCATGACCGGGCAAACGGAATAATCCGTAGACAATGCTGTGTTTAAATAATCGCCTAACAGTTAGTATGAAAAACGTCAGTCAGCATTCGACGTAATGATAATTATTGTATTTGCTGACAAGGTCATTGTAATGACCATACAGTGCAGAGAACTAATTTTGTTACATAAACCAGCATCAGCATAAGCATTAGTAGCATCAGGATTGAGCTAGCATCAGCATCAGCATTTAAAAAACAGCATTACCAGGATCAGCATCAGCAAGCAAAGGATAAAACCAGCATTGACCTACATAAAATCAGCATTATCCTACTAGCATCAGAAAATCAATGAGTTTTAATTCAGTAAAAAATTAAAAAGAAAGAAAGAATATTGGTTAAAGTATTCACATTATTGATACATAGTGAGATATTATGATCAAATAATTGTAAAAGGCACTTTTATTGCTTTAAACGGCAATGTTGAAATTCATTTTCTACTTCCGGTAGCATGATGCTACTTCCGGTAGCATTGACCTAATTATAAAACAGCATCAGGATAAGGATTACTAGCATTAAATCAGCAAGCAAAGGAAGCATTCAAATCAGCAAGCAAAGGAAGCATTCAAATCAGCATCGATGCTGTAACAAAATTAGTTTCCTGCACTGTAATACTTGCGAAATGATGACTTTAAACGAGACTGTTGATATCCTATTTTCATCAGCTTGTTTGTCAGTAGCTAGCGAGAAATTGTGGAGCGTGCTATTGCATATCAAATTAACTGGGAGATATGAACTCCATATGCATGTGATAAGGTATATTGCTACACAAGTAAGGGAAGTCGACGATAGAAAAGTTTATGTCATCACGTTAATCATAAAGTTTGGTTTTTAGGTTACCATGAACGTCTTTTTCTAGTAAAATATTCAAAATATGAAACAGATGTCTCAGACCCTATGGTATCTTTTATTTCAAGGTCACTGGGATATATCGAATCATCATATGAAGTGACTATTGTTAATTGATAAAATGTAATCGATATATTTAAATGTCGAGCTGCCTAATTCTTGACCTTTGGCCTTATGGTTTGTAATTGACACTTCTTTGGATCTGTCTACGGAAAAAAAAACCCTATCCAAATCGTTCCAGAAGCGCTGCTCTCATACTGACTTCTGTACAAGAAAGACTTAATCAAAACAAAGTTTATCATACATTTCTCACCATTGATATTATATTTTTGATGCTTTGACATTGTTTATCAGTACAAATAACACATGTTCATCTTAAATGAGGATCAATCAATCAAATAGTTCAAATAGTTTAGTTTGAAAGACTCCTGAGAACGAAAATAACAAAGTATTTAAATGGGAAAAGGAACAAGGATACTCTACGAAAAAACAAACAAACAACCCTTTAAAAGACGTCTTCTGGACTTCAGCCCTTTAATCCCGGCAGCATCAAGTTACTTAAAATATTTAAATTATCGTTAAATGTAAAAGTATCGTAAATGTTACTTTTATTTAATCAAAATATCATGATACAGTGATATCTAAATAAGTGTTACACCTTACATTGACTTCATCTAAATGCGTGTCACTGCTTTGTTTTACAGTTCCTTTTAGATTTTCATCTTGCAAAATTATAAACAGTGTCATCGTACGGAGAGGAGTTTTCAAATGCCTGTTTGGGAGGTATCCTCGCTCTTCTCCTTATCAGCTTGCACTTATTTATTTTACTAACTGTTGTTGTTCTAGTAAGTTCAGCGTAACTATCTGTTGTGATTTAATCTTTGATTCTAAATATGTGTTATTATCCAAGCCTTTGGAATTCCCTGTAATGGAGTCAGAGATCGGGGATTTTACTGACACACTTTTCATGTCTTCAATCTCTTAGCCTCTTTCTTTACTCCTCACTAAAATATTAACAGTAGTGAAGGAGAAACTTCAGGAGTACTGTGCAACAATATATTCGAGAAGTGGTGTAAATCAGATATGGATACTTAAAAATCCCAAGGAACCTTTGGAAAATTTGAAATCACAACATTTTACCAAAATCAACATTAAAACTTACGACTTTTTAACTTTATATACAATCATTCCCCACGATAAATTAAAGTCCAGGCTTTTTGATATCACTGACAACTGCTTTTTCAATAAAAATGGAACTTGTAAATTTACTTACCTTGTCAATGGGCATTTGCAAAATTATTTTGTTAAAAAAACATTCTGATTGTACACAAAAGTACTCTGAAGTTGATATTATAAAGATGCTTGAGTTTCTGATTGACAATATCAATGTGGTTTTTGGAGACCAGGTCTTCTAACAATCTATTGGAATTCCCATGGGTACTAATTGAGCCCCGTTATTAGCAGACCTATTCTTGTATTCATATGAAGCAGAATTTGTTCAAAATACGTGAAAAGAAGAAAACACATGCCGTGGCCTTCAACTCGACATTTAGATATATCGACGACGTATTATTAATTAACAATGGTTATTTCCATTCTTATGTCGATACGATATATCCCAGTGAGCTTGAGATAAAAGATACCACAGAATCTGACACATCTGTTTCATATTTAGATATTTTACTAAAAAAGACCTTAATGGTAATCTAACAACCAAGCTTTATGATAAACATGATGACTTTAACTTTTCAATCGTCAACTTCCCTTACTTATGCAGCAATATACCTTCATCACCTGTATACGGGGTTTAAATCTCTCAGTTGATTCGATACGCAAGAGCATGCTCTTTGTATGAACAATTTCTAAAACGAGGTAAGTTATTGACAAACAAGTTGATGAAACAAGAATATCAGCAGTCTCGTTTAAAGTCGTCATTTCATAAGTTTTATGGTCGATGACCTTGTCAGCAAATACAATTTATCATTAAGTCAAATGCTGACTGACTTTTTTTATACTAATTGTTAGGCTATTATTTAACACTGAATTGTCGACGGATTTTTCCGTTATTACCCGATCATGTCAAGGAAATGCTCACTCCTCCATGGCACCTGATCCCACCTCTGATGTTTTAGAGGTCTGTATTTCTTCAAGTCCAAAGTTTGTATTGTTTAATGGACTTTTTAGCTTGAATACTGTTCGAAATCTCTATACATTTCATTCTAGGAGATGCTGAAGAAGCAGTTTTTTGGTCTGGGATTCTTCAGATTGGTACGGGGTTTTAAAAAAATCCTGTCAATCATTTTTTTTTCATGTAAATAACTAAAAAAAACTTACAAGCTAACAAAAAAAAAAAAAAAAAAAAAAAAACCCAGATATGATATACCCTAACTTATTAATTTTCATATGCATACAAGATCAATCTCCTTAGGATAATGAGAACCCACGCTTTTTTACTGACTATATTAATAGTCAGCGCATGTTTATTTATTGTTCTCCGTTTCATAGTAGTTGTATATTTGCGTATATAAAGTTTTGTCAAGAGGAGATCAATAGACAAACATTTGCTCATGGTTTAAAAATGAAAAAAAACCTGTTTCTTCTTACATTGTATCCAAGCGTTGTGACATGTTGAATATTATTATTCACCACGTGATTTTTTTTTTTTACATCTAGTAACTTTTTGAATTCTAAATTCCGTCACGTGACGTGTAAGGTAGTAGGTTATGTGCTAACTAAGACATTGTGTTCGAACTTATAAAATTGTCAGACATCGATTAACAATTATCTTTACTTACGTGGATGTGGTCATATTGTTAATTTCTTTTCTAAATCGTTGTAAATTTTGCACCAATTACATAAGAGAGAGAGAGGTCACACATTTTTCTTTATATATATAGATTGCTTTTTATGCTTGGCTATTTACAATATAAGCTCCACCTCTCATGCATACTTTTAATAACCATATGATCAATCCAGGGTAGGTTTAACTGTTTAAAAATCTAACGTCCCTCTCGAGAGGGACGTTAAACAACAAACAAAAAAAAATCCTTCGGACAAATTAAATACACTAAGAAGACAGTAGACAAAATTGTTTTTGATCTTAATTGTTCGATTAAACTGGATATTGCGTGGACAACTAAGCCAATTACATATCTGTTCAAACAGATTTGATGTTTCTTCTTTAGGGACATATGATACAAGGAAAAAATAGATGCCTGGAAATGTTAATATATTTTTGAAACTATTTTGGTTGTAAATGATGTGAATAGTAGATTTCTAAAATATTAAGAAAAAGTAAACTTTCTATGATGTCTATTATGTTTTAAACCTTTCTGCAACTAACTTTTTCAGTCTACTTAGTATATAGCATTTAAGTTTTCTTTTTTAGAGTTTTGATAAATAATTGTTTGTATACACTGTCCTTAAATAAGATTTAGCATTCCTCTGATGAAGGAGAGGATCCAGGAAATCAAGGATGGAACATGTATATGGCCTATTGATTAATTGTAATTTTGGGACGAGATATAGATATCTGCATGATCTGGGTTTTTTTATTGACTCAGTTTGTTTGCAGTTTCTGGGGTTTTATAGAAGTTTTACTTGCACTTAAGGTTTAAATTGTTTGCATCTCCACATTTGATTGCCATATACAATGGATAGTTAACTAATGCATTTTCTTTTGGAATAAATGAAAATGTACCAAAGGTATCAAAAACACCACACAATTCTTATTCAAATTGTAGGATACTTTTGCTTTGTCCGAAAATTACATGTATGTACACTGTTTACTTAAAAAACATACACTCAAACGCAACTTGATTATCCCATGGAAAGACATTGTAAACAATTATCTCTGACTGCAAGTGAGGCTGTAGCGGCATGTAAGGAATAAATTACAAACTTTATCCTGGTTGTATTTATTACAACTTAAAATCTGTTTGAAATTTGCTTGTATTGTTTTAAGGGGAAACCCTTGTGATTTGTACATGGAATGTTTCCCTAAACGTCAGGTGTGACCTAGAAACAAGGGATGCTTTTAATACTGATTGTATTGGGGATTCCTACTTCTGCATGATACCTGATCCCACATTTGATGTGTTAGAGCCCCATGTTTGCTCTGCTCCCGATTTTTATTGTTTCAATGGACTTTTGAGCTTGATTACTGTTCGTTATGTCCATATTAAATTACTCTTTCTAAGTATCTGATCCCACCTCTGGAATTTTCGGGGGGGGGGGGCAGTGTTTTATGCCCTGTTCACAGATTTTTATTGTTTATAAATTTTTGGGGATCGATCACTGTTCGTTATCGTCACCTTTTTCATTAGCATCTGTATATTGGTGTGATGTACAATTGTAATTTGATTGGTTGTTCATTTACATCAGCCAGAACACACTGCTGATTTCCACTAGATATTGTCGGGTTGGATACCCTCACGTCGACCACGGGAACCTGGCAATGGGGAAGTGGCACATCTCCTCAGGGGACTGTAAGGGACAGTAATTCTGCGGGGCCTCGAGTATGGCGTTTTACTCTCCCTCGTCCAGGCTGGCGAACCCATCGGCACTTTTCTTTTCCTTTGTCTATACCGGATGCATATTTCTAAAGTAATAAACCACCTTGTTGCTGCTTGCTTGCTAAATCAAATATGTCTAGAGTTTTCTACAGGGGTGTCCGGATATTGAATACAAAATACCTCGATCGTAATTTACGCTAACGATACAGGGTGTCACAAAATTAAAATAAAATAAAATAATCTATATTGTTTAAAACTTAATTTATTATTTCTTTTTCATTACTGTTAAGCATACAAAGTTACAAATTTGAAAAATGTTATATTTAAAACGAGCATTGTAGAACCAGTACCTTTGTTATACATTTACAAACACATATATTTTTTTTTCCATTGCAACCTGCAAATATGATTTAATATATAAAAGTAACATTTAATTTTCTTGGGCATAATATGATATTATGATGAATATGACATAGTTCTAAAGAATCGTTATCAGAGAGAGAGAGAGAGAGAGAGAGAGAGAGAGAGAGAGAGAGAGAGAGAGAGAGAAATACCTTTATAAAAGTATTAGTAATATAAGGAACAGTTTAACATATTGAACTTATTTTTCTCTTTGGAATCATCTTTAGGTCTTCTTGAGTTCATTGCAATGCCCATTATTGCCTTCAGTATGATTTTGTTCTGTAGTTAAACGGGTTTTTTTTCTCTTACATTGCAGTATTTGTTTGTACCCAACTTGAATAATAAGAATGACCAAACATAATGTTATAGCACCTCCCACTGCAATTATTACAGTATTATTATTGTTGTCCTCACATTTCAAGGATGGAGTGGTTAAACGAGTGGAAATTAAAACCTGTTTTAAAGTGGACCGAGAAATTTGTGGAGATGAATGTGTGCTATTTACGGATTTCCTTGTAGACTTCTCGCTGTATGTAGAAAGGAAAGTTGTTGTTTGGTAAATTTGTGAAGTTATCTCAAGAGTTGAAATTTCTGAAAAAAAGAGAGATCCAGTCGCATTGAAAAATGCTATTTCTATAGTTGGAAAAAGAATGATAGAGATATAAGATGATCATACCTGGCTTCTCACAGCCATAGACAGGACGTCATTCGGATTCTGTGCATTTTTTGCATCTATTGACACATAAATTACCGTAAGTTCCACTAGGGCATGCCATGACACAATTGTTTCCAAAGAATCCTGGGAAACACGCTAAATGTAAGACATGAACATATTGATTAATTCAAACATAAAAATGCTTTCTTTGGTTAATAGTATGGGAATAAATGTTGGAGCTGTTGCAGAAAAAATACATAATTATCCCGCGTAAGCGGGTTATATAAATCTATTCTGAAATAGCTGTAACTATTGTACTAACAAAGAAAGAAAAATCCTTTTATTGTTTATATTTATGTATGCATAAATAACCATATAAAGTACGATAAAGTACGTTTGATATTACATTATTATATGTACAACATTGTATGTTTCATTTATGAAAGGGCCAAAAACAGGTTTTCATAAGTAATTAAGAAGATAATATTCAGTGAATATATATATATATATATATATATATATATATATATATATATATATATATATATATATATATATATATATATATATATATATATATATATATATATATATATATATAGATAGATAGATAGATAGATAGATAGATAGATAGATAGATAGATATAATATTAATAATAAAATTTGATAAAATCAAAGATATAAAATTTGATGAACGAGTTCATGTTATTATGAAGAGAGAAAATTCTTATGGGAGGTTAATACATTAAATTTTGAAAAATACATTTGTTATCTGCATTATAAAATTTGACGAACGAGTTAATGTAAATACGTTAAAAAGTTCATAATTTTTTATGAGAATTTTTTTTTTATGAAAAATACTTATGCTCGCATTTATTGCCCACAACATGAAAGTTGAAACAACACTGGTCTGAAATGGGTCTACACCATACAATATTATTAAGTTGTAATGAAAAAATAACTTTACATAAAAATATGTGGATAAATCTTACCTTTCCGTGCATTCACCATTTTTTGGTTGAGAGAATACCAGTATAAAGAGACCAATAAATGCAAGAAAAAGCAGCTTATCACTTTGTGAACGAAACATTTTAATCAACTAGACGGAAATATTGTTCAAGTTCTTCCTGAAGATTTTACTTTCCATTATTCATCATCATGAAGTTGAATCTCAAAATAATAGATAGTTTGAAAAGAGATAGCCTTTTTTTTTTTTTTTAAATTTCGTCAACATTTTAAGTAAATATTTATATGACTGTTTGAATGAATATTTATCTTTTTTAAACATAAAAAAATATGGACATAGGGGAAGGTGGTACATGTACCTCTTCAAGATCCTCCCCCACACCCCTTGTGACGGTACATATTGTCGTTTTGTACATATTGTCGTCGGCGACAATATGTACCCACCCTCACTGCACATATTGTCGTCCATCGGTACATATTGTCGCCGGCTGAAAAGTTACACATGTACATATTGTCGCTGGCGACATTATGTGCCTCCCCCTCACTGTACATATTGTCGCCCAACAAATATTGTTGCTAGAAGATTTATTTTGTTGTTTTTTGGTAGTTTTGTGGATGTAACTGGTGTGCTAATCACACTGACGTGTCTCGTATGCTATTTCAAACAGTGTGATTGTGATGGTACATTTTGTCGTCCTGTTCATATTGTCGCCGCCGACAATGTGTACCTACACTTTCTGCGCATATTGTCGTCCATCAGAACATGTCGCATGACAATGCACGGCAATGCTCCATATAATTATAGCCAGAGATACCAAAAACTTAAAAAATGGTCATATACACTTAATTTGATCGCCGAAATATGGCTGAAATATTGCCGACTAGGCGTTAAACAATCATAATCAATCAATCAATCAATCCATTTAAATATGACTAATCGTTGCTTTAATGAGTTTTTAGAAGATAATTTTTGAAGAATTTTCCATATATTCATATGTAAAACTTTGATCGCCCATTGTGGCCCCACCCTAAGCCCGGTTTGCTTTGAAGAATCTTTAATCTGCGCTACCTGAGGATACCTCCATATAAACATCACTAATCACGGGCCTACTGCTGTTCTCAGTGGTGGATCCCGACATTTCAGAACGGGGGGGGGGGGGTCAGATTATTTTTTGACAAGCAAAAAAATTTAAAGTCATTTGTATGTAAAGGTGTGTTACTATATATGTTAAGTAAATTATTTAATTATAAAATTTTACCTGTGGACTAAATTGAGAGTATATTCAAGTTAAACAAACTTAATTTACCAAAGCAGAACAAAATATTTAACCACCGGGAAAAGGGGGGGGGGGAGGGGTGCTGCATCTGTCTGGTTTTTTTGAGATTTTTAAAGATTTTCTGTATATATTCCTGTAAAACTTTGATCACCTATTTTGGCCCCACCCTACCGCTGGGGTCATGATTTAAACAAAATTAGTTTTGTTTGTTTGTTTGTTTGTTGTTATAATGTCCATCTCGATAATTTTTCATTCGTATGTAGACGTCACCACTTGTCGTTGGAGGGCTGAAAATTTAGACCTATACTTGGCACTTAGGGTCATTGAGCAGTGAGGGACCTTTTTCGTGCCAGCACCTCAAAATTGAACGCTATGTAACGAAGCATTCACATTAGTATCATCTCTTCTGAACAAGTACTTCTTGAAAAAGATAAATTGAAAGAATTTTTTTCTATATATTTTATGAAAAACTTTGATCACCTTTGAGGTACATGATCTGAATAAAACTGAATCTACACTTCATTATGAAGCTTTCACATAAGTTTCAACTTTTCTGACACGGTGGTTCTTGAGAAGATTTTAAAAGATGTCACTAAATTTTCACTAATTCTTAACTACTTCCCTTGAAAGAGGGCATGGCCCTTCATTTGAACAAATGTCAATCCCCTTTATCCACAGATGCTTTGTGTCAAGTTTACAGACAGAGGGACGGTCATACAAAATGTGATCAGGAAAGCTCATACAAAATGTGATCAGAAAAGCTCACTTAAACTTCCAGTTCAGGTGATCTAAAAATGCCAACCCCAACACCAATTATATCGGCACACGATTGTATATAAGAATAACGCAATAATTTTCAAATAATCATTACTACTGAACAAAAATATAGTACATGTATTCAATCTCAACGTATATATTACAAGAAAAAATAGTAAGCTGATTTATCAGATATCTCAAGAATTACGGTATCTTGACAAATCATAGTAATGTACATCAATCCCGGTCACAATTTTCTAACCAAAAGTTTTCTCCCTACAGTATTGCGAGTAATGATGTATGTCTCCCTCCGTGCGTGTGCGTTTGTTTGTCAATCTATCTTTCCTTTCTCAAGTAAATATTCGTCAAAACAATATATCGACGACAATATATGCCGACCTTGACTGTACATATTGTCGCCGACGACAATATGTGCTTGTGCTTGACTGTACATTTTGTCGTCCATTATGCAGGGGGAAAATAAGGCTTTTCTCGGTACATATTGTCGCCGGCGACAATATGTACCGATGGACGACAATATGTGCAGTGAGGTAGGTACATATTGTCGCCGACGACAATATGTACAAAACGACAATATGTACCGTCAAACCCCTCTTTACAGCCGTCTTCTATCGATGCCTAGCCTACTCTGTATATTAATGAGACAGAACTAAAGCCCAACTCGGACAAGCGCAACATTCCGGACTTAACATCCGCAACTAGGCATTTTTAATAAAATCAATAAAATTCAATAAAACTATAGCGCCGTTTTAATGTAACTTTCAGCTAAGTATTGTACCACACAAACAACAAAGTAATGGATTAGGGTAAAAAAAATTCAGCTTTGAATTAATTAGATGATATTAGAGGGGTCGGGAAGAGGGGCCACGGCAATAAGCTTAAGTGGAAACATACTTTCAGTGATAGGATTGGTGTCTAGGAGAAGTAAGCACCCCCTGTTGACCGGTCACACCCGCCTTGAACCATGTATATTGATCAGGAAGACGGAAACTTCTGTAGTCAAAATTAGTATATTTACCTCCACTGAATATTTTCTCCTTTATTTCTAAAGAAAACTATTGCCGTTTATCAGTTCATGAACAACACTAGGCATATCACCTGTACGGATTTCTTGATCAGTGGCTGTTCCATAAATGAAACGTACTATGACGTACATATCAATAATACAATAATTAATCTTTTTATTCCTAATTTTAATGATTATTTATACAGATATAAATATAAACAATAAAATGTCCTTCTTTGGTTGTAAGCACTGGGAATTAACGTTGCACCTATTGCAGAAAAACATTTACATAACCCGCTTACGCGGGTTATGTAATTATTCTGCAATAGCTGCGACATTAATTCCCGTACTAACAACCAAAGAAAGTATTTTATTGTTTAAATAAAAACAAATGCCTAACAATTGGTACGAAAACGTCAGCCAAAAAAGCAACAACAACAACAAAATAACAAAAAAAAAAAAAAAAAAACAAAAAAAAAAAAAAAAAACAAAAAAAAAAAAAACAAAAAAAACATAACAAAACAAAACAAAATAATAACAAATAATAAAAAAAAAAACCACACACACACACAAAAACAAAAAAAAACAAAAAAACAAAAAAAACAAAACAAAAAAGACCCAAAAAAAAAAAAAAAAACAAAAAAAAAAAAAAACAAAAAACAAAAAAACAAAAAAAAAACAAAAACAAACGAGCCAATGATAGGTTATACTAGTATTGCTAACAAGGACATTTTAACAACCATAGAATTTACGAAATGCTGACTTTTAAAAACGAGATTGTTGAAATCCCTGTAACATCAGTTTATCTGACAGTAGCCTGCTTCGATTCAAACATTGATCTTACTGAGAGCATGCCCCTGAGTTTCGGATAAGTTGGGAGACGTATACACCATATGCAGAGGAAAGCGGAATATTATATAAATAAAGAAAGTTGACGATGGAAAAAATGTAACCATCTCGTAAATTTAGTTGAAGATAACAATGAAAAACGATGTTTTAATAGCGATTCTCTGTAACCACCTAAACTTCTTTGCCACGCATGGTCACCGAATTTGATGAAACTTTGCCCATTATTAGAACTTGACACCAGAAACATATATCAAATAAAATTTCGTTGCTATGTGTCTTGGTTGCCATGGTAACAGCCAGAAAAGTTGAAAAAATTGAGATTTTCAGCTACTTTAAATATATTTATTAAGCCTTAATAAAGAATAAGAATAATAAACAAACCATTATCCCCAAAACCTGACACCTTGTTGCCACTTATGCTATAAAAACTATTTAGAATTTATCTCTAAGTAAGTGGTAACCATGGGTACATTTGGAATACATTTTAGATGCTGAAAAATGCAGAAAAACCCTCAATATTCACTAATGATAGGTATTCAATGATCAAACTCAATCAACAACCTAAAAAAAAAAACAAAAAAAAAAAACAATAAAAATATTTGACCTTAAGGAGGGATTCTTCTCATAAGAACACTTATTTCTTATATTTAAAAATCAATGAAATTTTCACAGAATCAAGAAGACAATATCACTAAGTGATGGTATCAGTTAGATTAAATTTGACCGTTTTATATTAGAGGCAAGGTCAGGTCAAGGTCAGTACCTTTTCCCTGGACATTAAGAATAAAAAATTACTGTTGCCAATTATGCGATGCCTACTTCTATTTCAATAAATTAAATGTTTTTCTTTTTGCATAAAGAGATATTACCATATAGGATCTATAAGATGATATTATCAAATTGACATAAATAATTTAACTAAAATGGATGTTGGCTAATCCGAATTTTCTCTATTTTTCTTAAAATTTTAAGATATTTTAGTTGTTTTTATATGCTTCCTATATTTAAATTTTTCTTATCTTCACATATGGTAAAGTTGTCAAATAAAGATACAAAATGATATAAAAACAAAAAAGTTTTGACCGTTTACTAAGAGAGAAAAAACACTTTTTACGGATTTTTTTGCTCAAATCTAAACTTAGATTGGAAGCTTTTAAAAGCTAACATAATTGTACTTTGTTTGGAAAATCATATTTATTTGATATATTTTAAAACTTTAGTCCCTTATTATTAATTTAACTTACATTAAAAAAATTTTCTCCAAGTCTTTGATTGTGTAAAAATTATAACTAAATTCATTGTTCTATAATTATTTTGAGAGGCAGAAAAGAAGATATTTTCATACGCCGCCATTCTGCCAAAAATATAGTCCCTGCTAGACTTCAAACTCAGTTTACCATTCCTATTTAAAGTTGTACAATTGTGATGAGGAAAGAAAAATATGATCTTTTAAATCTATTACATCTAAATATATAAAACATATAAGCAAATATACTTCAAATATTTCATCTAGTCAGAAACCAGACAAAAAATCCCTCCTTAAGTAATTAGGTATTGGCAATATTATTCTAAAAATAACTTTCATGGTTGCCATGGTAACACAGTGTTACCATCCAAAATGTGTTGCTAAGATTGGGTTAATGCTACTATCTTCAGGAAAAACAATAAATTTCATGACTGGCACATATATATCTTAGGATCTTGCAACACCGATAACATAAGAAAAATAGGATTAATTGTTACTTTGCAGTGTAACCATGGAAACAATGTACCAGTTGTTTAAAGTGAATTTTTTTTTTTTGCTGCCTTAGGAATTTACTTACCTTTTATTCAAGAAACATATTATTTGACTCACCTTGAATAGCACTTATCTGGTAAAACTAAAGTTGAATATCATATATTGATAACGTTTGTTGAAAAATACAACACTGTTGCTATGGTAACCAAGAAGGGAAAATGTTCAATTTTGTTAATTTTATATCAATAATAAACCCTATGTGCCAGCTTTTTGCATCAAGCTAGAGATTGGGTGGCAGTCAAAATTGAAAGTCAGGTTAGTTGTTCATAATTACCAATCATAAAAGTTTTGGGAATCTACATACAAGGGTATGTATCCAAGGAAACAGAATATTTTTCAGATTTTTATGCATATTTTTTCGGCTTATTTCCATAGCAACGCTCTATTTAAAGAATTGAATTTGCTTTTTTTGAAATGTGAGAATTAGGGTCACATGAACATCTTTAAAAATTGATCATTAGTTATATAGAAATATGCTTTTTTAAACGATAGGATTAGATTTAATCACTAAGAGAGTAAATTTAAAATCCCTTCTTGGTATTAAAACCATGGCAAACATTGCCAACCTATAAGAAATATCATATTTCTTCCATGGTATATGTTACAAGGATCTTTTGTCTATTATTTGCTTGTATTTCAACCTATAATTTTTTTTTATTCTTAAGTGTATGATGTTATAAAATTAAATGAGCAAAATTATTACTTTTGAATAATTTGTTTCCATAGTAATGTATGTAATAGTTGATTTACCAAACATGTTTATCATGCATTTAGAACATCAGGCCTTCTTTGCTTTGCTGCAAACGTTCACTGTGGGACTCTGAACATGTTGAAAAATGCCATTTTTTAAACTTTAGGACATGTTGACATGGTGACCATGTCACGTAGCAACCAATTTCTGCCTGATTTGAGTTTACGGTATCAAAGACTTTTATCATAGAGAGTTTGGAGAAATTCTGAGACTATGCGTGCCACAGCTTATATATAAAAGTTCAAGTCGTTACAGAGAATGGCTCTTAACAATGTTCTCTTTGAAGCATTGGAATGGTTTAACTTAAACAGAAAAAAAATCAGTCTTACATGTATAATGTGATGATTTTCGCTTTTATTTTAAATTTTCATATCCTCTTATTTACCAAATATCAGTTGAATTGCCTGTCTAAGAAGAAACCATTTTAAAAGTCTTTTTTTTTTAAATAAAAAAAAAAGCTTATGACAGTTTATCTCGGAAAGAATAAAAAAAATATTATCGTTTAGAAATATGACATTGTTTTTTTTCTGCATCATTTGTCAGTTATCATAGCGATTCAAATGCTATTAAGAGATAATATAAACGAAAAATAGCATGTTTTGAAAGAAGGAAGCATAACAACTTAGCAATATTTTATATCATTGCATACAATTTCCTGATAATAGTCATGGATACCTGAGGCGGATGTGCATCCCAAAACAACAACACCAACCCAAATATGGTGGCATGTTGCTAGCATTTATTACATAGAATTTTTAAGTATATGCAAATTTGCAAACATATAAGAAGAAATTTCTGAGAAGGAAACAGTTATTTCTTATAATAAATATTGATTTGAAATATATATATATATATATATATATATATATATATATATATATATATATATATATATATATATATATATATATATATATATATATATATATATATATATATATATATATATATATATATATAAATCATCTATTTAAAAAAAATCAATAAATAAAAAGATCAAGAAGATGGCAAATCAATCGAGAAGAGAAAAAATTCTGTAATGTTCGATTAACAATAGACATATTTTATTTGACAATGGCGCTTAATATGCAAAGGTGTATTTAATATATGTACAGTATCATGAGATCTGCTGCTTCGGCGATATTTAGTAGTTTTTTTTCTAAACATGAACTGATGTCAATATGGTGTCAATATTATTTAGGTAATTATGTATTTATGTATTGGGAAGTAAAACTCACCAAGAATAAAGTAAATCATCCCAACATCGAAGAATACATAATTGTAACCTCTATAATACTAGACAGTATTATAATCTCTTTATATTCTATGTCCTCAAAGTGGACATAGATTATTTCAGAGAATACGGGTGTAGTAAGAATTTTGTATTATAAAATTTTGTTTTATTATTCCGTCAGAATGTAATGTTCAACCCACAGAACTGTAATTAATAACCACTCTTTTATCAATGTTGTTGTTTAACTCCCTCTTGAGAATTTCCCCCTTATATGGACTCATATGACTTTGATCAATTAAGATCGTAAAAATCGCGTAATTTCAAGGGACTCGGGGGTATTCCATAGATGAATGCAATTTACATGTGATGCTAGATATTGTGACATTCTCTGTCATTTTAGCAAAATATTGTATACGAAGGATTTAATTTTGAAAAAAAAATGACATATTGAGATTTCTAATTATAAACGTATCCATTATGTAACTGAAGACGAACCTCTTAGTTTGGTGAATCGATAGTCAGGACAATGAATTAAACAGGTTTCTGATATAATTAATAAACAAGTTGGGTCTTTTGTCATTGGCTTTGTTTTTTTTTTTGGTTTTCTTCGCAATGTTTTAAGAGTGTTTAGACTATCAGATCATACATGTACTTTTATGAACTTTAAAAACAATTTAAAATAAATATCAATAAATGACCTTAACCTTTGACCAATTCAAAGGGTTCTTTCCCTGTGTGCATCCTCTATAAGTTGAACCTAATTCTTGTTCTTTGGCCTTAAGGTTTGTAATTAACACATCTTTGAATCTGTCTACAAGGAAAACCATCTAAAACGTTACAGAAGTGAGGTTCTACACAAGTAAGACTTGAAATTAAAACAAAGTCTGTCAATCATTTGGTCACTATTCAAATTATGTATTTGATGTTTGGCACTGTTAATCAATAGAAATAAGACATGCTATTGTAAAAATAAAGAATAATCAACCAAATACCGTAGGTTGAAGGACCCCTGCGAACAAATATTACAACACAGTTATAGGGGAAGGAAAAGGATACCCTATGGAAAGACACTTCTTTACAACCGCCATTTATCTCTGCAACATTAATTTACTTCGAAAATTTATTTATGGTTTGATGTAGAATTATCGCTTATGCTACTTTTAGTTGATTAAAATATCACGATACAGAGACATCTAAATAAGTGTTATCCCCTGCATTAACTACATCTAAATAAGTATCATTGTTTTGTTTTACAGTTTCTTTAAGATTTTCGTCTGCAGATGCCATTACAGAATTGTTAACAGTGTCATCATACTGTGAGGATGATCTGCTTCCTTCGTTACCCATTTGGAAGGTATCCTCGCTCCTCTCCTTGTCAGGTTGCATTTGCATTTTACTAGAAGTTGTTTCAGTAAGTTCAACGTAACTATGCTGCTGTGATTCAATCTTTGGCTCTAAATACTTGCTATTATTCAAGCCGTTGGAATTCTCTGCACTGGATTCAGAAATGGAAGATTTTACTGACACACTTTTTATGTCTTCAATCTCTTGGTACCTTGTTGGTTCCACGAGATGCTGATAGGGCTGGCATTTTTTCTTCGGAGATTCCTTTAGGGGGAAATATTTGCCACTTTTCTGTCTTTCTTCACTAATACCGTCATATCTGCGGATACTACCAAAGGTTCCTGTCTCTTTTATTTCATCATACACCTCTTCATCTTTATCAGGTAACATAACAGACACCCTCTTCCTCAATTTCCTCTTTTGAATATATAATCTTACGCAACACTGGATGACTAAAATTGTCAGTAACAGGCAAAGGAAGCCCCCTATACATAGAATACCTATGACTACCACGTTATTGCTGAATGGGGAGTCAGCTTTACTTATAATAATTGGAACTTGTAGAGTGGTCGCAGATGATATTACCATCGAAGAGGGAGTTGTTAATTCTCTCCGCAAATTTGACGTTGTTATATTGTTGTTAGTAAAATAAGCATGTGTGTTTAGGCTGCCATCTGAAGGAGTAGATGGTTTCTCTGGCATAACTTGCATATCTGTTAGAATAATTGGTCTACTAAAGCTGATTTTCCCATCTGTGAAAAATATCAAAAAATGCCAAAGATATTGATTTGCAAATGAAATTTATAAAGGGAAACTCGAATTGGTTTCTCTGATTTAATTTGAAACACGAATGAAAAGGTATTGAAAAAAAAAATCCATCATACCTAAGCACCCAATCTTTGCATCACAGATGCTGCAGTTACCACAATACTCATTACAATATTTTCCATATGAATTTGAGGGACAAGAACTAGAACAGTTGTGGCCAAATGTACCAAGTTCACATGCTGGAATTTAACATTAATATACATAAGTTATGTTTATATGGTGTTTCATTTCCATGATTACCATTATTAATAATAATTATAATAATAATGAAACAACTAAAATACATCCAGGTTCCGAAAATATACTTACGAGTGCATACACTGCCATTAAAATAATGATTGTAACAGCAAGAAGCGTTGGTACTAAAATGACATAATATTCATATTAGTTTAATATAATTTATGTACATTTAAAAAACCATTTTCTTTACTAAATATACACAAAGATCTATTTTTTCTACTAAGCAAAATACCTGAATAAACACATGTTTGGTTGATTGTTATATCCTTCTCTGAGAATATTGTTGTCTTCAAGGTCACAAACAATACAGAGATTATGTATCAGGCAAACTGTCATTGATTGACAACTTCACAGCGGAAGTAACCAAGGAAGATAACATTGGTGTAAATTACTGATCAAAGACCAAAAACTTCAACTTAATGTAAAATCTAAAAATATTAATAATTCTTACAAAAATTACTTTCATAAAAATATGTCTTAAAACACCTTTTAAAAAATTATATATATATATATATATATATATATATATATATATATATATATATATATATATATATATATATATATATATATATATATATATATATATATATATATATATTTACAATTTTGCAATTAATGACAAGAGGAAAATTCTTTGCAAAATTAAATTTTGGTCTTAATCATAAGTCCTCTTGTAAAATAGGGCCCTGATTTTTACAGAATTTTTTAAATTAAGAATTAAATCGAATATTATAATGAGCTAGAGGTGTGTACCTTTTAAATGCATTTTGAAATGTAGACAAATGTTTAAAATATTAAATGTTTTTCTGATAAATTTTATTTTTCTTAAAGCAAATCTTTGGTCACAATTTAAAGTCTGCATGTAGATGATCTGAAATATTGCTATTTATACGTACAGAATGTACTTTGACAGGGAAAAGATTAAGAGTTAAATTGCATGGAAAATAACTTGTAGTCATCTAGTTCAAAATGCAGGTAATACTGAGAATACATTTGAAAAAATAAATAAAAATAATATGAGTATGAAATTAAATAATATTTATATTTGTCCATACTTAATTTTATATTCTATCACAGTAAATTCCTATCAGCGTGCTTACGATGTAATTAAATATTTTTTCTTTATCATCGACTTTATAAATTAAAGTATATAAAATATTAAAATAATTTAAAATATTTTTAAAGTGAACATCGTTGTAATGGTACATCTGTTATATATTTGCTTGTACATCTTAATGTTTTCTATTCTATTGCTATTAGCAACATAAAAAAAATTGAATTATAAAAGTAGCATTAAATTTTCATTTCATAGTCACCACCTGAACCCTAAGGAATTGTTAGAATAAAATGACCAGAGAATATAAATAAGTAAATAAATATTAAATAATAAAAAATAATAAATATGTAAATAAAATACAATAAACAAATACACACAATAAGTAATACTTAAAAATTAATTAATAAAACAAATGTTTGATTAAAATATTAGTACTGTGTGGCAAAGGGGATAAGACTAGTAAATGAATTCAATATTTTTTGAAATTACTTTTGTCGGAAAATAATTCTTTTCTAATTTGAAAATTTATGAACAACTACCGGTAATCGAAAACTGCAATCGTGAAAAGAATATCAATTAAACCAAAACAAAATGTAGTAAAGAAGCCACAGAAAAATTAAATTCTCTGTTTTATATATTCTATCGTTAACTGCAATTTAAAAACAATTTTTGAATTTTTCTTCATTGGTTTGTGTTTTCTAATGCCATAGTCGGAGGTATTTTTTTTTTATCAAAACATTTTATTCAATATATCTAACGATTTATACAATATATCTAAATGCAGCAAGATTGGATCTTATATTGATATACATTGTACATGTATTTGGAGAATAAAATATCTGAATTCTAGGAATACAATATACAGTATCTATTGATCAGAAAATATTAACCCGAAAACTTATTTGCAAACAAACAAATAAACCGGAAATCGTATACATCAGTTTCAAACTAGTACCATGGCAATATAAGAGAAATTTCCTTTGTAAATCTATAATTGGATATTAGATAATATTACCGGCAGGAACTCATGATATTGTGTTTCCTGCTTTAGAGTACATCAACTTTTTATCAACATTATGTTGTTCTTATGAAATTGCATTCATTTATATACATGTATGTCTCTTGTAAAAAGTTTTCCCACAAAGTACAGTTGTTCAAAAACGAAAAAAAAAATACCCTCACTTTTATATAAAAAGTATGAATGAAAGTTTTTTAAATATATTATTTATACTTTCAATATCAACTATTTTGTTCTAACCATGCATTTATGTGAATTTTGATTATTATATCCCTGTTATTGAGGTATATATTTCCCTTTTTTTCATAACACATTTATGACTTTCCCTGCTGACTAATCATATATCTGTCTCTAAGATATGGTTGATTTGGTTATATATTGAACAGGCATTGTATCTTATTCATGTACATCTAGACAAACTCTTTTGATGATTATAATAACCATTCAACAATTTCTAATAATAGCAAACCTATGGCTCCTGGATCCAGTGCTTTGGCACCAGAGTGGGGTTTAGTAAGTTATCCACTAAAACTACATGACAGCTTTGAAAATGTTCTTCTTTACTCTTGGACGTCTAGTAGAAAAACTATTTAATAAACACTTAAATGTCTATCAAAAGTTTTAAATTCATGTTCCCGTATGGTGGGGCTTAGTTGGTCACCTTTAAAAACAAAATACATATCATCTTTGAAAATATTTCTGCTCATTTATATTAAGTGAGCAAAATATTTCACGATTATATTGAATCCCTTACCCCTTACGTAAATTCAAAATTCATTCTCACTCCGTCTACCATTCAGGCCATAGGGTGCGACTAAGTTGGACATTTATTAAAAATACACCACCTTTTACAATCTCTTTTTTTAAAAAGACAGAAAGTAGAGAAATGGTTTATATGATTATCATGAGTACGTACCTCTTAAAAATTATTTTCAAAAAGATATATCCATTTGGTTACGTATACGAATGAAAATATCTTCTTTCAGTACCTTATAAAAAAGAGATAACACAAATGCATTTATCTATTAATGATACTATTTCTAATAACCTTTTAACATTTAAAAAATGTTAAATATTTTTCAGCACAAAAATCCATTGTAACAAACCATTTACTTGATTAAGCTTGCAAATGGAAAATATCCTCATTAAAAAAATCAATTCTGAAGTGCGTTTTTTTACCATAAAAATCAATGCTACAAACCTAAGGCAGATGGGTTGAAAGCATTTTGTTTTATTTCAATCATTTTATTCATCATGTTTTATCATTTTTTAAAATCATGTATCTACTGACAATAATGACGAAATATGATATGATTTTCCACTTAAGAATTTGATAGTATTGGTAATTTATCTTATTTCTCTTTATGAACAACTTCAAGATATGTCGCATTATTATCATGACTGTGTTCTACGTCTAAGTAGTCTCCATCAGAATAAGCATAATCTTCTGTAGATTCTTCACGATTACCATTTAAAAAATCTAGAGCACTAGAATCGTTAACAGTGTCATCGTATTGAAAGGAGGAGTCGTCCTGCTCTTTGTCTGTTTGGGCACCTGTTACGGGAACATGATGTATATCCGGGTCCACTACTTGTATGTAGTTGTGTCTGTTTGTTGTTTTTTTAGGCTTAAGGTAGGAGGACCCATTTTCCTCTGAACTATTGCTACCTTCTGTCGAGGAATGATTATTTTCCTTCACAGTCGCTATTGCAGAATTCTCTAGGTATTGCAAGGAATTGTTAATTTTTTGATAAGGATGAGTTTTTGCTGTGTATAAATGTGACTCGACACAATACTTATTACTCTTTTCTATTTCTTGATAACTCTGTCTGTCTTTTACTACATTTATATCGTCAATTTCATGATATACTTCCTGTTCATCTGCTGGTATCTTTGTTTTTTGAGATGCAGCTCTAGTAATTTTTTGTTTCTTCAGACGCATCCTTAATGAACTCTGAATCACTAGTATAGCCAGGAATAAGGCAATGATCCCTCCTGTCACCGCTATCACGGGAGTGTAATTATATGGCGTCTCTAACTGTGGGATAACAAACTGTGTAGTTGACTTTAGAGTTTTGATAGATTTAGCAGAGGATGTATTAGACGACGATGAAAAACGTTGAAAGGTAGTAGTGGGAACTGTTATGACCTCTATTTTGACCTCTGTGGTGACCTTTGTTGTACTCCTGACGGTTGTTGTATCTATATTCGTTGTACTCTGAACTGTGGTTTCTGTATTTGCTGTGGTAGGATCTGGAAATTTCAATATTAATACTATTCTATTCATGATACACATGATTTTATTTGCATAGTATTCTTCACAATTAAGAAATTACCTGTACATCCTGTTACTGTGTCGCACCATTCCAGGGGACATGACTCTGGGCACCGCTGGGTGCACAGATGTCCGTATGAACCTTTGTTACACTGATCTTTACAGTTATCTCCATGGTATCCAAGAGGACATTCTGGTAATAACACACTTTCATTATCAGTTTACAATTCATTTACTAACGTTAGAAATATTTGTAATATATGGTCAATTCAGTATCAATATGGTATTTTAATATCAGTAAACCTTAACAACTAAGCGTAGGTCCTTACAAGATTTTAATACACCTAAACAAATTATAGAAAGGATGTAAAATACGCATTTCCTTTAAATCATAGCGTTTTCTTTTCATGTACATTAAAGGAATGAAAACTCTTTAACATTTTATCAACTATGATCGAATAATAAAAAAATCCCATACCTAAGCACACTGTTCCGTTGTCGTAATAGTTGTAACAGCATTTATCGGAGTTTCTGTGAAAAAAGTACCAACTTAATTTTTTTTTTTAAATAAAAATTGATACATGTTCCAGATGAAAATAATTTGAGCAAAAAGTACTCACATTTGCCTGCACATAGTAATGAACCTGCACTGTAATTTGATAAAGGAAAATACAGGTACATTAATCGCCTTTACATGTTCCTAATTGTAACCATATATATGGGACTTATTATGACGAACTATAAAGTCAATTCACCAGGAAATTAAAACAATGTATCACAAGTTTTTAGAGCCGGAATAAAAAGACTTGTCCTTTTATACTTTAAAAGTAATTTTGTTACTTGAATCTTAATTTTTCTCTAATCATCTTTTTTCTTACATTTATTTAAATAGCATTTTTAAATTAATTTGTTGCAATATTCCTGTTATATTAGTAATCATTGTCATTGAAAGGAAATAGAACAGTTCCTGAATCAGGGAATACGATTCTTTTGGGTATATTTTTTCATGGTTCTGAGTAAAAAACAAAGATGGTTTTGGTAATTTGACAAGTAAAGTAAACTTCTAACACCAGAACCGTGTTATCCTAACATTTGTTATCCTAATTGTAGGACAAATAAATGCATACAATTATCCAGGAAGTCATAATCATGTAAATGATAGGATCAAAATACATATAATATGAAATGTGGAAATAACAAAAAACAAAAAGTAATCATGCTCAAAAGCTATTACAACGATATAAATCGGGAGCAGAGCAAACACGGACCTCTCAAAACATCAGAGGTGGGATCACGTCTCATGGAGGTGTAAACATCCCCTGTCAACCGGTCACACTTGCCGTGTGCTCATTGTCATGATCGAGCAAACGTAACAATTCGTAGACAATTCAGTGTTTAAATAATGGCCTAACAATTAATATGAAAAACGTCAGTCATTATCATTGATTCTTAAGAGTTGCACACACTATAAATATCTGCTAAATCAAAGATAATCAATTTTGATATTCAAAATCTTACACAGATTATATCCAATTTTTAAAATATCGCTCTGAGTATCAAACCACTTTTTTGTTGTAAATAATTACTACAGTTATGATGATTTTTTGTCTGTCAGAAAAAATAGCAGAGTTAATTACGTCAACATTAGATTTAAAAAAAATTGGACAGAATCATTATTCACAATTCCATCCCGACAAGTCTCCTGCTTACTGCCTATATAAAATGCCTTACCCGTTAACTCATTGATGCTGAAATATCAGATAACACAGACCCATGAAAACACCAGAAATGAGATCAAGTGCCTAGGAGCAGTAAGCATTCTCTATATATCGGACAAACCAGCGGGAACCCTCTGTATTGATCAGATAAAGGTAGTAATCCGTAATTAAAGCAAGTACCAAAAAATGGTCCAACAACTGGTATGAAGTGGGTTAGTGAAATTACGACCCATAGATAGGTTGTATTTGTAAATAAGGTCATTTTAAGCCTATAGAATTTGAGAAGTGCTGGCTTTTGACGAAATTGTTGAAAGATCTGTTACATCAACTGATTTGTCAGTAGTCTGCCTTGCCAAAGTTATCGTAATCAGAACATGCTTTTGCGCACCAAATCAACATGTAGACATAAAGGCCATATGCAGGTGATACGGAATATTCCTCCATAAATAAGAGAAACTGTTTATGGAAGAGGTGAAGTCATCCCCATATAGTTTAAATGTAAGTTGGCCATAACATCTTGAGTTACTAAACATTCAAATATGAAACACATGTGGCAGACTTTGCAGTGTCTTTTATTTCGAATCCAGTCAGATATATCGAATCGAAGAATGAAAAGGAATATTGCTATTGGTTAAACATCATTGATAAATCTAAATGTCGAATTGAAAGCCACGGCAAGAGTTTTCTCTCTTTGTAAAAGTTTTTTTTAAAAAGTTCTGCTTCACAAGAATACAGGGCAGGTATCGATTGGCAATGAAAGAAGCAGCCATGTGACAGTCACGCTCTTCCAAATAAGTTATTAAAAGGTAGTTCTTTGTGTGTAATTTCTTTGAATAAGGATAGTTATGTACAATATTTTAAAAACAATGAATATTTTTTAACAATAAGAGTTTAATGAACAGCAACTTTCATTAAGCTGAGATGTACGTTTTCTTGTTATAGTCGATACGTTTTTAAAAGGAAGATATATAAAGGCTATATTTTATAGATGTAAATATATAGAAATGAAATAAATCAAATCAATTTATTTTTATCAGCGTGTAAAGACAGATGTTTGAAACTTGCTAGTTTATGCAAGCGGAAATGTCGAAAAAGACATATTGATTTCCTGCTCATCAGGAAGATTTATATCATCCCAGTATCTATTTTAGTAAATTGAGTGATTTAAATTTGTATTGATTACGTTGTGTTTTAATTACCTCATTGAGCTAAAACAAGGCTCAATATATAAGTAAGAAGAAAAACAGTGTCATCTATTATCAACCACGTATATGTACATGTACGTACAAAATCAAACTCACTTTAACCTTTCTGATGTGATCCACTTGTCAAATCTATTATGCACTGTCATTTTCAATAAAATCGTTACTTTATTAAATCCCCCTACAATTCGTAATTTTGTTTTCTCATTTATTGCGAATAGGTGAAAACCACTTTCCTCTGTCTCTTTAATAAACTATTTCTGTTGTCAGTCATTTTCTTCTGTCTCTTTAATAAACTTTATCAATTCATATATTTCTGTTGTCAGTCATTAACAAACATTATTTTTTCCAGGACTAAATCAGTTAAATTCGTTGTGTATTAATTACCTCAATGAAAAAATGGACGCTACTCTAAATTTCGAGGTTATAATGCTTAACACAAAGATATTGAATTCTTCAAATTATGAAAAATGAAATGACGTTAAAACATATATTTTAGTGTAATATAATCCATTTCATTTTTCTCATCCTATATATTGTATAGCATGTATATGTTACATATACTTACCATCCAGAAAAATATTGTTAAGTGTTTACTAAATTTGACAACTGAGTACTCTGTCTACCTTATCAATACATAGAACTCATGACGGATGTGACCAGTCGTCCGGGGATGCTTACTTCTCTTAGGCACCTAATCCCACCTCTGTTGTTTCCGAGGGTCCGTGTTTTGGCACTGTTCGGATTCGTTTTGTTTACTGGATTAAGAGATTGGTCACTGTTTGTTATCTTCACACCATACCAACGTGTAGTGATGCCTTGTTTAAAGCTAATAACCAAGTTGTAGATCTGTACAGCAATGAGTATTAACTTCACTGACTATTTTTGTATACCAATATAAGATAGAAAGAAATTGTAAAATATCGATAGTTTTGAGATACATTATACAAAAGTGAGATTATTTTCAGGGTATTTACATTTATATTTACATATATACATTTATTTAATTATGCCCATACAAAATAACGCATGGGGTCCCTTGTATGGAAGGTCATTTTACAAAATATCAATTATTATTGTTATCTATCTAATATGCTGAAAGGAAGAGTTATCACTCGTAGGATGACATTTATTCTTATGAAGAAATAGTGTTCAGAGTTGATAGTAAATATAAATAATTGTAACAAAGAATACAACTGGAAATGATCCAACGTAAATATAGTTAAATATAATATATATACAACGATTGAAAGTTCCTACCATATTCTTTTAGCATTTTACTCTCGATATCTCGAATCATCGAATATGTCAAAGTTTTTTCCTTGGTCCCATTGAGTTCGAGATAACGAGGTTTGAATGCATGAAATAGAATTCTAGCGGTTACCAAATTAGACTCGGTTAGGTATATTACTTGTCGTTCATCTCTGTATTTTGAACTCCGGCTTTTGTCTAGGAAATCGTATGAAAAAGTAATTAGATATACTACACGATCAGTATGTACTGTTCCCAGCTGACAAAGCAGGTAACATCATTGTCTTTGTTTGTAAGGCTCGTTATTTTCATTGTATTTTAGAGGAACTGGGATTTAATTCTACAAGTGGCAATCCAACTATATCCATAGCTCCCTTTTTAGGGAGGAAATTCTTCAAAATCATATGTCAGGTTTTAATAAATTTAATATTCCCAACAACCAGAATGAATTTGAATTATCATATTTATATTGGATTTCGAAACTTCATAAGAATCCCTACAAAAAAATATACATAGCGGGTTCCAGTAAATGTTCTACCAAGCCCCTTTCTTTACTCCTCACTAAAACACAATGTAATAACAGCAATGAGGGAGAAACTTCAAGAGTACTGTGCAACAATATATTCAAGGAGTGGTGTAAATCAGATGTGGACATTTAAAAATTCCAAGGAACTTTTGGAAAATTTGAATTCACAAAATTTTACCAAAATCAATAGCATAAAAATTTTCGATTTTTCAACTCTGTATACAACCATTGCCCACGACAAATTAAAGTCCAAGCTTTTTGACAGCTGCTATTTCAATGAAAATAAAACTCGTAAACCTTGTCATTGGTCAAAGTTATTTTATTGAAAAGACATTCTGATTCTACACACAAGTGCTCTGAAGTTGATATAAAAAAGATGCTTGAGTTTCTGATTGACAATATCTATGTAGTTTTTGGAGACCAGGTCTTCCAACAATGTTGGAATTCCCATGGGTACCAATTGCGCCCCGTTGTTAGCAGACCTATTTTTGTATTCATATTAAGCAGAATTTATTTAAAATCTTATACATGAGAAAAAATGTCTTGCTATGGCCTTTGACTCGACATTTAGATATACCTACGACGTATTATCAATTAACTTTAGTTATTTCCATTCATACGTCCACACGATATATCCCAGTGAGCTTGAAATAAAAGATACCACAGAGTCTGACACATCTGTTTCATATTTGGATATGTTACTAGAAAAAGACACTAATGGTAATCTAAAAACAAAGCTTTATGATAAACTTGATCACTTTAATTTTTTAATCGTCAACTTCCCTTACATGTACTTATGCAGCAATATACCCTTTTCCCCTGTATATTGGGTGCATATCTCTCAGTTGATTCGATTCGCAAGAGCATGAACAATTTCTAAAACGAGGTAAGTTATTGACAAGTTGAAACAAGAATATTAGCAGTCTCGTTTAAAGTCATCATTTCGCAAGTTCTATGGTCAATACAACAATACAATGCAAATACAATCTATCATTAAGTCAAATGCAGATTGAGTATTCATACTAATTGTTAGGCCATTATTTACACACTAAATTGTTGACAGATTTTTCCGTTATTTACCGATCGTGACAAGGAACACACGGCACGGCGGGTGTGACTGGTCGGCAGGGGAGTCTCAATCCTCCATGGCACCTGATCCCACCTCTGATGTTTCTGGAGGTCCGTGTTTGCTCAGCTTCCGATTGTGTTTTAATGGACTTTGAGCTTGAATACTGTTATCTACATATTTCATGATAAAATAATACTGAAACTCTTTAAATACTCTTTAAATGAGAAGAGGATAGAGACGGTAAAGTAATATGAGTATATATGGAGAGATGGAAAACGGGAGGAAATAAGTCCTGGGTGGTATTTTCTCAGTTGTTCTGAGAACATAACGTTGATCTGTATTGGGGCAAATTCTTCTAACGTTCATAATGAAAGGGAGACACTCAATGTAATTGAGTTTTTTTTTTTTATCATTTTGTACATTTATATAATTTCATATTATTATAAAAAAATATTTTGACTGTAATTAATATTATTGATATTATCAAATAAAATACATTGCAAACCTGTCACGATTTCCTAGTGGTAGGGCGTTCGCTTCGTGATTGAGAGGCTCGGGTTCGATTCTCGTTCCCCACACCGCGTCAAACCTGAGAGGTATCACAGGTAGTGACTGTTCCTTCGCTAAGTGCCCGGCATTAGAATTGAAAGTCACGGGTCTTTCGGAAGAGACCTTAAACACCGAGGCCCCGTGTCACGGTTGGCGTTGGCACGATAAAGAACCCTAACTGCTCAAAGGCCCTGAGTGCCGAGTAAAGGTCTAAATTTGAAGTCCTATACCGGTATATCATGTGATGCTTTTAAGTGCAATTTTTATTTATTTATCTATATCTAACTACATTGTTTTAATTAAACAGATTTTCTTTTTAAATTTGAAAACATTTTTTAATTTAATTTGAATCTTTCATAATATAATACTAACAACTTCAGCTGATTAACATATTTTGCAAACAGTCGTAAATGACCGTTTTAACATTCATCAATCTCATGTCTATACATCTTTTAGTATTGGAAAATGCCATATATTGCATATAAAGTATAAACTGTTGATTGACTATGATTTTTAAACCTACTTATATAAAAATGTTTTATATATCAAATTCATCCTCTTTAAAGAAAAGTGGCATTTAATACACGAGGAAAATATGATAACCTAAAAAAACATTCACATAAAATACCATTTTCTGTTTAAAAAGGTTGAAATTGGTTATTTTATGTCTTTATTCACATTTATCATATTTTATTTATGATTCTGACATTGAAAAACTCCATTATCCTCTTTAAAATGTATACTCCAAAAATATAGGGAAGATGGTATACCCTATATATTTTTTAAAATTATATATTTTTTAAATGGACAAGTGACTCGAAAATGCGAAATCTTTACAGTTTTCTTTAGGAAAATAAAGAGTTTATCTACAAAAAATCTACAAAATATCAAAATTTCAAAATATTTTAGGAAGGGCCGAACACAGCCTTATCGAAATTTCTCATGTTTGAGTGTATCTACTATGTTTTAATGCAATATCATGCCAAAATGATTAATGATTTACACCATTTGCTAGAATCCCTCCCTCCTCCCCCGCAAAAAAAATCATGAAAATAGATACTTAATCTATTTTAGTATAAAAAATGATGAAGTTTAGACACATTAAGTAAAATAAGTTAAAAGATATGTATATATAGCAATTTATTTTGCAAGAACAGAAGAATAAATAATCATGGTTTTTAATACCAAGTTCAAAGTATTTCAGCCACAAACACAGAGTTCACGAGGATTAAAGCATTATTTCAGAGTGAAACACCAAAATAATTAGGTTCTACATGCACTTGATGTTCCAGGTTATTTTTGGTATAAAATATATGTTTGAGAACAGTGTTTAACAAGATTCCGATGAAAACATTCCAATTTAACTGGAAATTCATTAAATATCTTCCTCATAACAAGGAAGAATTGCATCTAATTCCAGTATCTCTATTGCAAAACGACTTGAAACAAATAAGTGGATACTATAATCACAAAATAAAGTGAGCTCTTTAGAATTATTGTTTGTTATAGTTTTATTAATCGTCAACTACATTGATATGGGATCAATATAAGAAGATTCTGAAAATAATTCACTTGTAACATCTAAATATGCACCAGAATATATATCTTTATTATTTTCAGACATCACATCTTGAACTGGATCTATGTATTGAGAACATAATTCCCCTTCGTCGCTATTGTCTTCCCTTAAACCAACAGCGTCTATTATACCACTAGCGTCCAATCCCTCTGCAGTAATACCGGGGTCAACTACCTCTATATAACTGTGATGATCCATTTTTTTGGTCTTTGGTTTGAGATAAAAAGTTTGACTGTCATATGAACCATTACTTGTTGATGAAGGATTTGATTCGCTATTTTCCTTTTCAGCTTTATTTGCAATTTCTTGATATTTCGACTCCTTATTTCTCATTCTTTGATACGGCAACTCTTTAACAGACTTTGTATTTTTAAGTTCATAGTACTTTCCAAATTGTCTGTTGTCATTTTTTTCACTGTGTTGCCCATTATTACTGATCAGAATGGCTTCATTAATTTCTTGGTAGGTTTCCTCTTCTTTCACTGGTAAACTATTCCTTGCTATCCTTCTCAATTTCTTTTGTCGACCCTGATACAGTTTTATACAGAACTGTATCATAATAACGCCGAGAAATAAAGCTATGACCGCTCCAATTCCTATAATGATAGTGAAGTTATTGATTGGGGACTCTGTACTGGTTGGTTGTGGAATAACTGTTGGTTTGGATGTAATTCTCAGGGCTTTTGTACTTTGGGTCTTTTGTTCCACTGTCACTGACGTAAAATGGAAGGGTAATTTTGTCGTTTGATTCGTAAATTCATTTTGAAAACTGGAGGTGATTTTAGATTCGGTTGTAGTGTGGAAAACATAAGTTGTCTCTCTAGGGTATTTTGAAGTATTAATCTCAAGTTTTGTAAATGCATTTTCATCTGAAAGATTTAGTTAGATTGCAGTAGCTCAATTACTTATATCATTTCTTCGAAAAAGAATTTTAAAAAATGAAAGATAGTTGATCAGAAATGCACGGAAACAACTCACCTGGCGGGCACCCGGTCTCATGGTTACAGCTCTCTGCAGAGCAGTTGCACATTTGGCTGCAAATGTAACCATAGTAACCAGCCGTGCATGTCTTGTCACAGTTGTGCCCAAAATAGCCATTAGGACACACTAAAGGTAATTGATTTTGTACAAAAAAAGACATTAGTTTGACAGATGAATAGATATAGAACTCTTTCTGCATAAAATAATATACAGTCAAACTTCATCTTCTCAAACTCGATGGGACCAAAAAAAAAAACTTCAAGAAACCTGATGATTCGAGATATCGAGGTTAAAATAGTAAAAAAAAATAAGCCGTTGGGACTTCCAAAATCACTTCGACATATCTATGGTATTCGAGATATCAGTGTTCGAGATACCGGTCAACTCTCTCTCTCTCTCTCTCTATTGCTTTCCTAAATGTGATTTTTATAAACATAAGAAAGCTTATAACCTATGTTGAAGTATATTTTTCTTTAATATAACCATTTTTTATTTGCTTCTTTATCTATTTGTTGTTAAAGCACAATTATTTTCAGTAAATATCATTAATCAATAAATCTACTTCAGATCTTGGGAATATGAACACACCATTTTGTTGCTCGAAAGATGGGAAACTTAAAGTTGTTACTGCTTTTACAATTATATAAAATAGGAATGAGGAACAAAACATACCAATACACGCTGATCCATTAAAATAATGATTGTAACAGCAGTCTGTCAAATTTCTAAAAGGACAATACAAAATGAAACTGAAATTGAAATTGCTTGTAAAATAGAATTATTAACTATTGAAGTGTGTAAAAAAAAAAGTTAAATGGCGTTACCTTGCCACTTCCAGATTGCGCTTACACATGTCTGCAGTGAACAGGAAGAAGATAAATACTGTGTGTCCACTGAGCACATAAATCCGCTATAATTTGAAAGGACAGCAAAGTGAAGAAACTCCTTCTGAGTAACGTGTGTTTTCTAGGAATATTGATTCTAAATTATTTGGTCATAGAGATAACATTTACGTGTTCAAAAAAATTCTTTTATTTTTCAGAGGTCATTTCGATTGTGAATGAAAGAATTATCTAAATAATATTTTTTGGACTGTTACATATAATTTTGTGATGTATTGATATAAAATTTTGAAATTAAATAAATACTGTGAAAACAACAATTCGTCTTTGGATTTCCGTTGAAAAATGATTGTTCTTTTATGTCGACACACAATAAAAATCGTGATAAATTTTCTCAACAAAAAGAGTATATATATGTATATATTTTAAATCTGTTGAAATTCAAAAACTCAATTTTGTGGAAATATAAAAAAACTTTAGTAAAATTCATTTGTAACAGTCAATTTTCATTCAATCAGACGAGTCATATTTAGAACAATTTTTTTTGGTCCTAAATTTTTTATTAGGAAATATTGACATAAGTTCTACATTTAGGCATTTAGGCAAATTATGCAGGAAATAAAGGAGGAAGAAAAAAATCATTCAAGTAACTGAACACCAATATCGCATCTTCATGAAATTCATAAAATTAGATGGGATTGCATAGCACATTTAAATAATTATCAACAGTCATAGTAAGTTCAGTTCAAACAAGTTTCATATCAGAAAGATATACTTGGGAGAACAAGTATCTTGTTTACATGGTGCACAGATTTACATGATGTTTCAGGAATTCTAGTCATGATAAGAGACCTTAACTCTATGAAATGGGTTTTTTAAGAAACAACTTTTCTACAATTTTAGAAAAAAGAATTAAAAAAAAAACAACAAAAAACAAAAAAAAAAAAAACAACCATAATTATGAATTTTATTCCATTTTTAACATAAGGATTTTGACCCTCCCATTTCTTTTTAGACTCTCTCTCCCTTTCTCGTTCTTAGAAAAAATACTGCAATGAGAAGATTGTATGTTAACTTTATATTTACTCATCTAGTATTGCATTGTTATACAAATTTTAAAAGAAAAAGAAATATTTAAAAATATGCGGACTGTAAAATTTAACTTATATTACAACTGTGATTCATTTATATACATGGATGATTACAATACAAATATATGACTTGCGAAATTTGGAAAAGAAACACATTCCCATATGAGATAAAAATCAGATGATATACCGGTATAAAATAAACCATTTGTTCTTAGAAAATTCTCTTGAGAAAACATGCATGAAATCGACACCAATCGTAGGGAAATTGGAACTAAGAGACAACGGAATTTAATATCCTATGTAGAAAAAATATGCATAATTCTTTTACCATTGATATTATTTGCATCTTAATTATCTTTATCAAACCTAGCCCTATGATGACCTCTGTTTTCTAAATAAATGTTTCAAGATTATATGCTCGTGTCCCAGAGTTAACCAGGAAAAAAGCGCATTGACGATAATAGTCTCCAGCTGAAGTTTATTCTTTACAAATAAAACAAGCATTCTGAGAGTATTGCATTAGCAATACTAGTCCCCTACCGGCAAGTGTAATCTGGTTCCCGTTAAAAATTGAAAATGCCATAATTCCGTCAAAAATCAATGAAGCGGAACGAAATGCAAACTTGATCTATAACTCTTCAAGGTAAAGTCACTTACCAAAAATTAGCTCATTATCTGCAAGCGTTTAGAAAAAAATTGCGGAAAACCCTGAAAAAATGAAAAGGTCGTAATTCCGTCAAAAATCACTGAAGCGGAACGAAAATAAAATCAAACTTGATCTGTAACTCCTCAAGATACACTCACATAGTAAAAATCAGCTCAATATCTGCAAGCGTTTAGAAAAAAAAGCGGAAAACCGAGTGGGATAGACTGACAGACAGACAGCTAGACGGACAGACAGACAGACAGCCGGACGGACGGACGGACGGAGAGACTCAGAGGAAACCTATAGTCCCCTCCGGTTTCACCGGTAGGGGACTAGCAAGACAAACGAAAAACGTTCTAAAATCTTAGTCTATGGATACTATATACATAGAATATATTATTAGTCCCCTACCGGTGAAACTGGAGGGGACTATAGGTTTCCTCTGAGTCTGTCTAGCTATCTGTCTGTCCCTCTGTCTGCCTGTCCCACTTGGTTTTCCGCACTTTTTTCTAAACACTTGCAGATAGTGAGCTGATTTTTGGTATACGAGTGTATCATAATGAGTTATAGATTAAGTTTGCATGACGTTCCACTTCAATGATTTTTGACGGAATAACGACCTTTTCAATTTTTTCAGGGTTTTCCGCAATTTTTTTCTAAACGCGTGAAGATATTGAGCTGATTTTTGGCATGTACCTTTACCTTGATGAGTTATAGATCAAGTTTGCATTTCGTTCCACTTCATTGATTTTTGACGGAATTGTGGCATTTTCAATTTTTAACGGGAATCAGATTACACTTGCCGGTAGTGGACTAGTAGTGCTAATGTAATACTCTCAGAATGCTTGTTTACCACTTTATATGTGCAGTTGATATTCGAGAAAAGACACTAGCAAATGAGACTTTAAAATGAATTTAATGTACAACTTTAATAACATTTTTACGACATTGTACTTGATGTTGCAATATTTATATCTTAAATTTTAAAATCATCCAAAAACTATTCAGTCAAAGACTTACTTTGGAACTGTTTTTGTTACTAGGATCTGATGTATAAGCCCTTCAGTATCGTTTTGACACTATGTCACCATAACAATACTCGTCTGTGTTGACACTTACAGTCGGATATCTAAGGTGGTTGCAATTTCTGTCTGATAATTTCTCTGTATCATTTGTATAGTTTAAAAATTCTATCATTTTCCAGGAAAAGAAAAACGTGTATTGAGTTTGTTGCTCTGGTTATTTCTCGTATTATGTTTATTTATTTGTTTGTTTGATTATTGTTTAACGTCCCTCTCAAGAATTTTTCACTCATATGGAGACGCCACCACTTGCCGGTGGAGAGCTGTTAATTTTGACCTATACACGGCACTCAGGGCCATTGAGCAGTGATGGATCTTTTTCGTGCCAGCACCTACTCGGTTTATATGGTCTCATCCGAAGGACTGGTCTCCACGTCCCACAGTGGGATTCGAACCCGCGACGTAAGGATCAAGTCCTTACTCTGCGACTCTAGAGCGAACGCTCTAACCACTGCGTCACGCGGGTGACTTCTCGTATTATGACAAAGCGTGTAAATATGATGGGTCAAAATAACACCTCCTGCTGCGGTTTAATTTTCTCAGATCATGCTTAAAACATTTGAATATGTCTCATTATTAGTCATTAGACTTGCCTTTGAAACAAATCACTCTAAACATTTCAATTTTGCATTGAATTGTTTTTTGTGTTTTGCATCCTTTGAGTAGAATGGACAGATTTCCGAACCCTTGATATCAAGACTATTTCACTTTTCAGCAATATGTTATAAATTAGGTAACTGCTACTGATGCCTGCGATGTAATCCTACTCCAGTGATAAAATTATCAAGAGGGGGAAGTATGGTCACCTAGAGTGGAAGATCATGTTCCTCCCCAGAGACATGTACAAATTGTAATGATGGGTTCTACTGCACAGGTCCAAAGTGTCAAAGTAAGAATTGTCAGTTCTTCTTAATACTCCAGCTTATCAAAACTTTGATATGATATTATGAAAATATCTGTAATTTTAGAATAAAAAGGCCTTTTTTCATTCTCCCCAAATCTTTATTTCATACTTATACTGAATTTTAATGCAAAAGCATGAAAAAATTATCCCCATAATTAATTATAAATTTTCTCTAAATTTACCTTGAATAAATTAATTTAAACCAAAAAATTAACAAAATATAAGAAGCTATAATAATACAAAAAATACACTTTCGCCAGATTTCGTCTATTCTATGACCTAGATCCTGCATTCAGGTCTGCTCAAATTTTCAGTTACTCTACGTACTGCAGCATACACATAAAAGTAGTTGCATGGTGTCGTAAAAAAACTACTGTGACAGATGATGTTGTCAGTAAAGGAAAATATCACTAAACTGAGGTCCACTGTCATACTCTTTTAGTATACAGTGAGAAAATATCCTAAAAATAAACTATAACATTTAGGCCATATAAATATTGCGCCATGCATCACAAACCCTTGTACTGGCATTATTTCTATAAGATATACTCACTGTGTCAGCCTTTCTTGATCATTTTTTGTGAAAATTTTATTGAGACATCAGTATATGCTAAAAAGGAATGCCTATTGTTATTTTATGATAAAAAGTCAAAACAAGCTTCAAGGGATCAATATCAAGTTTGGAAAAGAAGACTGAATCCTTTTGGAACGAAAAAGAGTTACTTTTTCAATATCTACATTTTCAATGCACATATTTTCGTTTACCAGATTATGACAAGGGACACACGGCGGATGTGACCGATCGAAAGGGGATGTTGACTCGTCATGGCACCTGATTCCATTGCTGATGTTTTAGATGTCCCTGTTTGCTTTGCTAACAGTATGTAGATTTTTGTCTAGATTATTGTTCGTTATCCCCACATTACATTCAAAATGAATAAAACACTTGTTTTTCAATTATTTTTGTAGAACCAGTCCCTTAAATATGGTATTAGAAATGTTTGTAGCATCTAGATAATTTCATCAGTAGTCTTATCCACTACTTTTTAAAGTTAATAACAATGGAAATACTTTTCTGTCCTATTTGGTAGCACATCATCATACTGTATTGATAATGTACAGTCTTGAGACTGAGTTTTATCACTGTCAGCTATACAGTGTACTGCATCTAAATATGGATTCTCAATAACTTCTGTATATTGATGAGGTGTTGGGCCAGCAATCGGCTCTAAATACGAGTCTTTGTCTCTATCAGGAGAGTCTGTGTTATTTGATAACTTACTCAAGTGATCATGAGATACAGGACTTGTATTTGCTGTATCTGATGAAGGTGCATTATAATTTTCCTTATTATTAATGTCTGGTGTTTCACATTTTATAAATAAGTATTCGTTTTTTGTTGCTTCTTTTAACTCGTCATACTTTGTCTGTTGCATTCTAGAGTCTTGGTAACGATTACTTCGGACACTTGAAAGAATAGCAGACTCCTCTATTTCATCATAAGTTTCAGGATCACTTTGCTGTGTTGATGTTCGTTTTTTCAATTTCGGTTTACATTTACCATATATCTGAATCAGTGTTAGAATTGCCAAAAACGAGGCAATAATAGTGCCAATGATAATTATCACATTATTATTATTTTTTACTTCGTTTTCTGATATGATAACAGTTCTTGTCGATATCTGTCGACCATTTTCCGACTTGACCGTTGTCACATGTTTTGTATCAGCTTGTACCATATGTATCTCTGATGTTTCCTCATTGATTTTCATAAATGTTGATGTAATGTGTTGAGATGTTGTAATTTGGTAAACTCTGGGAGTCGTTGCATCTGCAAGTTGATTTATTTCTATTTCATTTCAAAATTATTTATTCTAACATATATCTCAAAGTCTACAATGATATATATTTTCAATCATTTGCTAGACAGATAGAAAATCTGAAAACCAAGTTTTTATATCAATGTGGTAGTCCATAAAAACGTAACATTAATATAACATACAGCTCTTTTACCTATTGCTTGACATCCATAGACATGGTTACATAGTTCATCGGGACAGTCGCACTTTTGCCCACATGATTTTCCGTACTCAGGAGCAATGCATGTAACACTACAATTATCTCCAAAGTAACCGTCATTACAAGCTGATTTGTTGAGAAAATATCAAAAAATAAAAATATGTTTATAATGTTTTAAGTTAAATACATATTAATCACTAATACGAACAAGTATCAATGACTTACGTTTGCATTGGTCATCACTCAGGTAGAAATTATAACAGCAGGTTAAAGTTTGTGACCTATAAATAGTTTAAAAGTTTTGTGTGTTTGTTTGTCGTTTAACGTCCCTCTCAAGATATTTTCACTCATATGGAGTTCAAAAGTATATGACTAACACACCTGTCAGATACAAATAATACTCATTTTGTTTCGTAAAAAATACGTTAAAAACAGGATATTATATCAGAATTAACAAAACAACATACGTAAAATGTTCTATTTACCCTTCAGAGCAATTTCCACTTATCTCTTGGGACTCGGTGTAAGTATAATAGATATAGCTAAAGAAAATCAAGGCAGAAATACCCGATTGTCTCACCAGTTTTTTCATAACACCAATTTAACAAACTCATTAGCTCATATAGACGGAATTTCTCGAGTAAAATGAACCGGAAGGAAAACAAATGATGTAGTTTTCATGTCAGATACGACAACCATTTATGAATTTAAGGATGACGGCTAATAAAACATTAAAGAAAAACCCCAAATCTTAAAAGCCTTTCTATTTATTTATTTTTTTTTTAAATTCATCCATGCATTTTGACATTCTAATTATTTATGATCACACAGTAATCTTTGAAAGCGTTTTTATTTGCATAACACTGAAAAAAAAAAATGCGCAAAAATTAATTTAGACATGTTACGTTGAATTCAGATGATATAAAATATCTGTCAATGAAAAATCAAATCCAAGTAAGTTCTTTATCAATGATTTCTAATCAAAGTTAAAATGAATGACTGTATCCGGGATGTGTGATTCTTCAACGAGAGACAATGATATTATTTTGTTTCTGTTCCACTATTATTATTAAGGTCTGCCGTACTCAACGGAATACCTTCTTGCTATTCTTAGCTTTCTTTTCCAACCGTGTTATTTTTTCTTTCAAAAACAGCTGGCTAAATTTCATGAAACTTTCTGATGATATAGAGCATAGAAAAATCTATATATGAAAATATGTTTTGTTGTTGTCACTTCCATTCAGAGATTTGCGTACATAAGTGATATTTTGATGGTTTTTCCTTGCGTTTACTAAAAACGGTTTCAGGTAGAAACGTGATAATTTTAGCGATGACAAGGCTATATGTGTAGATATGACATTTATTTCACAGGAAGTGCTGCGTGTCATTGCTCGCTATTAAGCGAAAAAACATATCGAAAATTTTTTATCTTTTTAGACGTGTCCTTCAATACTTCATTACCTATGAATATCGATAAAACATGTAAAAAAGAAGTTGTTCAAAATTAAAAGTTCTTTCGATTAGTATCAGAAAAAAAGGAATGACCCTTTAAATCAGGGATCTAGCGGATTATATGTCCTAGAAAGATATTGGGAATTTGCGATATAGCATAAAAGCAAAGTGGTTTACATCACCGAGCAGCAGCTAGTGAGGTATTTAAAAATCGTCTAATGACGTCACATCCGACAAACCGGAAGTAGTCAAAACTTGCTTATATATCGACCATAAAACTTGCGAAATGATGACTTCAAACGAGACTGTTGATATCCTTTTTTCATCAACTTGTTTGTCAACAGCTTGCCTCGTTTTAGAAATTGTTCATACGTAGAGCATGCTCTTGTGTATCAAGTCAACTGCGAGACATAAACCCCGTATGCAGGTGATAAGGGTATATTGCTACATAAGTAAGGGAAGTTGACGATTCGGATTGAAAAGTTGAAGTCATCACGTTTATCACAAACCTTTGTTGTTAGGTTACCATTTACGTCTTTTTCTAGTAAATTATCTAAATACAAAACAGATGTGTGAGACTTTGTGGTATCTTTTATTTCAAGCTCACTAGGATACATCGAGTCGCCATATGAATGGAAGTAACTATTGTTAATTGATAATACGTCGTAGATATATCGAAATGTCGAGTTAAAGCCCAAGCAAATGCCTTCTTTTTCTCATGTAGAATTGTTTGAATAAATTCTGCTTCATATGAATACAAACATAGGTCTGCAAATAACGGGGCGCAATTGGTACCCATGGGAATTCCAACAGATTGTTGAAAGACCTGATCTCCAAGCACTAAATAGATATTGCCAATCAGAAACTCAAGCATCTTTTTAATATCAACTTTAGAGTACTTGTATGCACAATCAGAACGCTTTTCAACAAAATAATTTAGCAAATGACCAATGGCAAGGTACGTATATTTACGAGTTCCATTTTTATTGTAAAAGCAGCTGTCTATGATATCAAAAAGCCTGGACTTCAATTTATCGTAGGGAATGGTTGTATAAAGTGTTGAAAAGTCGTACGTTTTGATGTTATTGATTTTGTTAAAATTTTGTGATTTCAAATTTTCTAAAAGTTCCTTGGAATTTTAAAGTTTCTACATCTGATTTACACCACTTCTCAAATATACTGTTGTACAGTTCTCCTGAAGTTTTTCCTTCATTACAGTAAGTATTTTAGTGAGGAGTAAAGAAAGAGGCTTGGAACATTTACTGGAACACGCGATGTATCTTTGTCTGTAAGGATTTTTATGAAGTTTAGGATTCCAGTATAGGAATGGTACATGTAATTCAAATCATTTTGATTGTTGGGAATATTAAAAATATTTAAAACAGACATATAATTTTGAAGAATTTCATCCAGAGAAAGGAAGCTGTAAGTTGGATTTCCACCTGCAGAATTAAATCCTAGTTCCTCTAAAATATAATTCAAATAATGAGCCTTACAAACAAAGACTGTGTTGTTACCAGCTTTGTCAGCTTGGACCAGTACATGTACATACTGATCGTGTAATCTATCTAATTCCCTTTTCACTTCTGAATTATTAAAGACAGAAGGATAAATAGTTTCATACAGCCCCTCAGTCGCTTAATGCGAGATTTCAACATCCATCTGATGCCATTAATCCATTCTGACAAAGTGTCTAGGTCTTCTTTTTCGTGTTTGACCCATCTCCTGGCGTAACCTTCAATATAATTCATAATATTTATAAAATTATGACGCCAGTTGAAAGAACAGGGTTCCCTAAATTTCCATATGGAAAGGCTATGTCTTGTTTCCTAATCCAGTATTCTTCTTGTTGTCTACGGAAAGGTGTACTTAATGATGGACTATTAGTATGATGGTAAATCTTTTCTAGAATTCTAACTTTCTATGTATAACTTTCTGTATATCAATTTATCAAACTAATATTTAATATTTAATTGTAATATAACTTATCAATTCATAATATAAAAATTCTCTAATCATTAACAGAGGTCTTTAATTTATGGTACTCTGTAATTCATTAAACAGATGTGTATGATTGCTGATTTGCTCAGGATCATCTTTGAAGTAAACTATCATTTGTGGAAGAGTCTATGCACTTGTTCAAAATTCGAATTAATGTAAGAAGCGAATAACAACAACAAATATTTATTGCTCAAGAGAAAAATGTCTTTTATTTTGTAATAAAATATGGAAATAACGAACAGTAATCAAGCTCGAAGTCCTTTTGAACAATACAAATCGGGAGCAGAGCAAATACGGACCTCCAAAAACATCAGAGGTGGGATCAGGTGCCATGCAGTAGTGAGCATCCTCTGCCAACCGGTCACACCCGCCGTGTGCTCCTTATCATGAGCGGGAGAAACGGAAAAAAACCCGTACACTATTCAGTGTGAAAATAATGGCCTAAGAATGACAATTCAAACACATTTTGCAAAACATTCTTTAATTCAGAATAGCTATAAAATCATCATACGACTCCGCAATCTTTGTTCTAGTCCTGTCTATATTGGAATTAAGATTAAAATGCAAGGTATGACAAGAAGACATATTAGCATATATAAATTTCCTACATTCTACAATATCTTTTAAAGCATAAACAGCTTGTAAATATGTATCGTCTTCACATATGTCAATGTAACTGTTGGCTTTCTTTGGGGAACTTGACATGCTTGATGTGTCTAATGCATGGTGCCATGAGAAGTGTCGTTTTAATTTCACCTGGTTCTGCAAAGCTTTGTGAGTGGTAAATGTCTTGTATTTCTCAATATCAGTGTAATATTTACCGATTTCATTGTATCTGGAGGAGTCTGATACTGATTTAGATAACTGATCATAGCTTGTCCTAGTCGTGCTCTCATCTTCTATATTAATATTTTCTTCCCCTAAAATATCTGGGTTTTCTTCAATTTCCATATATATGTCAGTTTCTTGGTTTCTAAGCGACGTTTCAACAACTTCGTTCGAATCAGGTCCAGATCCTTCTGTCTTTTGATTAAAAAAAGATACTTTCTTTCGAGTAATGCAACAAAAAATTGCAAATACCACAATCCATATGACTATAACACCTGACGCTATAGAAATAGTAAGCACGATCACCAGGTTTCCGGCGTTACTCTCTGTATTTTTGAATGCCCGTGTATTTTGAAATGTTTCAGTTGCTTGACCATAGGGAGTCTTTAAGTCTTGTTTTGATACTGGTGACTCGTACATTCGAGTGAAAGTTGTGCTGGCAGGTAACAATGTGCTGAATTCACTCTCTATGAAAAGAATTAATTACAAGTAATTTTTTTTCTTAAAATGAACTTTGAAAATTTTTCAAAGTCCTTTGTATCTTAAAAATAATTCATAGCTTTTCTTCAACATATTCTCTACTCAGGCAAATATTTCTCACGTGAATTTCATGAGAAATTTTGAACGTTAAATTAAGTAAACGTAAATAGATTACAAAATGAGTATCTTTAAATGCTATCATGTGGATTTCCGTTCAAAGCTTACCTGAGTAATCTTATAATTTTTAAATACAAAATTCAGTGTGACACTTTTTCTGTGTTAAACTCATATGAAACAAATTTGACTCTGTATAAGTTGTTTTGATGTATATCAAAATATGGAAATATTATTCTTTACATTATTTAGAGAAAACTCTGGTAATACTTAAAGAAAATGTTGATGCTTTGAAACATTGTAAATGAACACACTCATTTCCAATAAAAAGTGAGGATGTGTGATAGAGACATGCATAAATATGAATAAATTACCGTTGAGGCACCCCTTTATGATGTCACATTCATCAATATCACAATCGCACGTGTAATAGCACAGCCAGCCGAACTTGGGTTTTGTGCATGCCTTGGAACAATTTTGGCCATACGAACCAAAAGGGCATTCTGGGATAAGAGTGTTACATGAAAATATAACAAAATAGTATTACTGTAAAGTTATAATAAAAAAGTATTCAATTTTCATACTAGAAGGTACTGAGAGACCAAATCCTTACTAATGCAGATTTCACAAAATCAGAATAGTAAATAAATATATTACATGTATTTTCATACATTGTAAAGAGCTTTCTCATTGGTTCGTTTGATATCACATGTCAGTGTAAAGAAATGCGGATAGATCTGGACTTTCTAATTATAAGCATGAAAAACTCGGATAAATCGGGACTTTTTATAAAAAAATACACCAACTCCTTATTTGTAATTTTCATGTCATAATGGATTTGACAAACAATGCCTTGAATATGGATCCACTCTTCATGGTTCACATAGATGTTTATATACTAATTATAAATTGATAGAAAAATAATCAAACAAATTAAGCATTTTGATTTGGTACATTCCCTCAATATTCCTTTGGTATGAAGGAAACGCAATAACATTGAAACAGCTTCCTTTATTTTGACATCAGTAGTCTCTCTGAGTTAAAAAAGAAAGAAAACTTGTTACGATTTTTCAAATTTTGTCTTGTAAATCTCTTAATATAAATACTATATCAAATGTAGCCCTTTCATAGCGGCAATCCAAAGATAAATCAACTTCAAAGAAAAGCATATCGACATCGTACTTCGTACTCGGTCAATATGCTTTCTGTGAAGTCAATATCTCTACATCATGGAAGGCTATTTTTGCAGAAAATTCATAGTAAAAAATCCTGCGCGGTAACTTTTGTTGGATGTACCAGAAAATCAAAACAATTGGATGTACCAGAAAATCAAAACAATCTCGTTGCTTACATTTCCCAAAACGTGCTAAATCTGTGTAATACATATACTTTTCAAGACATTTGGAAAAAGTGAGCATTAAAGAATTCCATCAAGGCTAGTTTCTACATTTTCATCCTTAGGCATAGGTTTTCCTAAGTGTCTCTTTTTTAAGACCCTTTTTTCAATATACCGCAGACAAATGCGGATGTACAAATACAAAGAAATGAGAAGGAAAACATTCTCCTTTCCAATTTGTTGGCATATATTATACATATATTACGTGGCTTCGAGGGCAACATACCAGAATATTTGCCCCCGAGGTGACAGGAAAGCCCTGGAGTGTTATGTCGCCCGATGCCGAAGGCAGAGGGCGACATAACATTCCAGGGCTTTCCTGTTACCGAGGGGCAAATATTCTGGTATTGTTGCCCGAGAAGTCATGTAATATATGGTATATAACATTTTTAAAGAACCAAAATCGGACATATTTATTGACGACTATATACATGTATGGACCTGTGTAAATATCTAAAAAAAAACAAACAAACAAACAAACAAACAAACAAAAAAACACGCAAATCGTTTTTTTAAATACATGTAGCTGATTGGTGGGTACTAATAGTTTCGATAATAATGCTAAGGATCATTAACACTATTGTTGTTAAAATGATAACGGGAGACGGCTGAAAGTTATGAAGGCCGATTTCTCTTCCTTTATAAATAATTCCGAAATATTCCGTCTTGTTTCATTGCAGAATGTTTTCAGCACGCTGACATTTGTGTTTATAATTTTTGTTGTATTTACGGAATTTTCTCCCCAATCAAACTGTCTAGTTCCTCTGAATTTAAATGAACATAAAAAAACGCAGACGTACTTCCTCTGTGAATTTCGAACCCGACTTAATCAATATGCAGAATGACTGCACGCGAGGGAATATAACGGTGTTCGGGAGGGCAATATAACTGTTTCCGGTGTAATATAACTATATCCGGCGTGATTCAGCAGTTTTTCAGGGCATATGGATAAAAATATCATATTTGTGATATAATGGGAAAATTCTTCAAAAATGTTATATATATATATATATATATATATATATATATATATATATATATATATATATATATATATATATATATATATATATATATATATATATATATATATATATATAATAGGGATGTCAATTTTGTCAATAATTTATATTCGAATATTCAATGAAAGTATTCGAATATATTCGAATATTCGATAAAATAAGTAAAATCTGTTTTATCTAAAATATGCATCATCCTACTCTCATGAAAGGTTTAGCGTAGGTATGCTTATATTGGAAGTAAAATTGTATGTAGGTGTACAATGAGAAATACCATTTGATATTTCTCAATGTTTGAAATAAATAATTTATTTGAATGTAGAAAAGTATAATTTTAACAAATGAAACGTGTATTTATAGTAGCTCCAACTGAGGAACCAGTCGTCTTACAAAAGGCAGGACAGTCGTAACGGTATACTGTTCAGATTTCAATACGTGTAATAAATTACAATTATCTGCCTGATAAGAGATATGATTATAATCTTTGATACAATGTAAACAAATATTTCCATAGACAATTTTCCTAGGTAATTAACTAATTTCCCGATAATGAATATAAAATTCATGATTATGTACAACCCTAGATAATCATGTTATTTGCACATTTATTCTGAAATTAAGCCCTTTACAATATTAATTACAGATTAATTCTATCGGACATTCATTCAATGATCAATTAATTTTATTTTGATAAGTATACTCTTCACGCCTTTTAGACATTCTTAGGTTTCATTTGTTGTCCTCGATTCTAGATCCGATCGTATCTAACTAATAAAAACTATGAAAGTACGTTTTGTATTATACATAAAGCATTATTGTACAATTCTTTAACACCTTACTCAAAACAAAATACATGTTATTTAGTAGATTTATAAGCTAAGAAAGTAGTGAAAGAAATCAGGCGATCGAAATTGATCGCTAGTAAATTAAACAGGGATAATTCCAGCATGGTTCTAATAAAAAAAAATATTAATCAAAGTACTTCTTTTTATGAAATCTGAAAACACCGAATATTCGAATCTTAAATTCATATTCGAATATCAACTCATCGAATGAATATTCGAATGTTCGAATATTCGTTGCCATCCCTAATATAAAACCATCCATACCATAACATTTGAATATCTATCAAATATCACGGACATGAAATAAACAATTTTGTGAAATGCATAGGTTCCAATTCACATGAAATGAAAGAACAAGGTTCACTTAGGGCCTTTTTGTGAATTTCTGAAAACTGAAACTGCTTAGTTTTAGTTAACAATGCATTAAATTTCATTTAGACATTTAGTGATTGCGAATCTACCAAAAATGACGTAATTTTCTGGCTAGTCAATGCATTATGACGTCATGAAATGCGTCATTTTCCTCATATCCTGAAGAATTCTACAAAAACAGCCAATTTTTAAAGCTATTTTTCGATATTTAATATAGAGCGCAATCTCTGATCTAAAATATGCAATTATTTACTGATAGAACCGTTTCTGAAGATTGCAAAACACGTTTTATTTTTTTAGATCAGAGGGTGCGCTCATATTATTTTTCTTCTCTGAAAGTATTTAAATATACCTGTTTTCCTTAAGATTCAAGAACATTGCAATTCCATAAAGCTTCTTTTCCAAGACCTGGACTTTAAGGAGAAAAATTTAATAGGAAATGAAAGCACTTAGTCTCTACTTTATCTTGATGTTTAAAATGGAACATAAGGTGTTAGTCAATAAATTGGTATATCAACAGGACCATTGAATGCCTAAAGTGAACCTAGCTCTTTCATCGTATTATAATGTATATTTTAAAAAAAACGTAATGATATAAAACGTGATTGTTTACCAATACAGTCATTCTTCACTCGATCGTAGTAATAATTATCACAGCAGTAATCTAAACCACCAATTCTGCTGAAAAGGTTTAAAAAATGAAATTAAAGGAAAAAAGGTTTTTTTTCATTTAATTTAAGATGAAAATATTTTAGAATGGGTATTTAAAACTGAAAGTTACTCACGTGCCACAGAATTGAGAACTGGTCAGCAATTTGAGATTCAAAAATATATGAACATGAATGCAAATATAGATTTTTAAATGAACGAAATGCATCTTCATTAGTCAATGAAAAAGATGAGGCTTTCAAAAGCTTTCCCATTGAAATGGATAAAACAAGGAAACAATTACGTAAAAGTTTAAACTAGTGTAAAAAACGCTAACATTTACAGCAAGTATTTCTATGCAAAAGACCAGGGAATATACCTGATAAAAAAAAATTACAGAGAGTATCTCAAAATAACGAGAAAACAAATTTAAGATCAATGCCCTAATTTAAAAATGGTATCAAGAGATATTTTTTATAACTATGAGATATTGCATAATTACAATATCTTACCTTCATGCAAAGATGTTGTAACAAGATCTTCCCTCATTTTGTAAGTATTTCTCGCGAGATTTTTTGTCTTTTTGATTTTTTTTCGAAATTTCTTTACGTAATTTTCAATTTCTTTTCTGGCTCTAAATGGTTTTTCCCTATTGTTGAGATCTTTTTTTTTTTTTTAATTTTAACAATAATCCTATTTTCGGTAAAAAACGATAACTTTCTTCCACGAGCTCTCTACCGGCTGAACTACCACGACGACCAAAATGAATAGAAGATATCTATATTGTGTGATTTAATATCTATTTTATCCGAAGAGTTGAAATGGGGAATGTTCTCGAGGTTTGCTGAACGAATATACACCAACGAGCTGGTCATTATCTATTTATGTTTTAGTCAAAAAAAACTTTGAGATAACCCCTGTTAAACTTTGTTTATTAACGTCAGCAACGTGATGCCATCAATTTTTACCAAAATCAATGGCGTCACCTTGCTGACGTTGACGTGCCAAAAGAAACTTATTTTTAAATCTATACAAAATGTGAAATCTTAGAATGAGATCAGCAGCGTCTTTTACAAATATATGACAGTCTGTTGGAGATTTATTTCAAAAAAGGGTAACATCTATCATCGCAGTAGCCACGCGGTTACACCCAGATATTCTACTTACCTATACAATATGACGTCATATAATATAATAATAATAATTATAATAAATAATTTCTATAGCGCCCTATATAATAAAACTATCACCCTAAGGCGCTTTACATAAAATGTACATAAAACATTACATAGATTGCTTTCAAAATAAAATTAGCCTAATATTGAAACTATTAAAAAAAAAAAAAATACGGTTGATTAAAAGTCTAGTAGTAAAAATATTTTTAAAAATCACAAAAAAGATAAATCTAAAAAGTCAATCAAAAGCTAATTTATAAAAATAGGTCTTCAATTGTCTTTTAAAACAATGAATGGATTTGGCTTGTCGAATGCGCACCGGAAGGCTGTTCCACAGATGGGCAGCGGCATAGTTAAACTGTCCTTCGCCATACGTTCCGGTGCGCACCCTCGGTAAATTGAGTTGCAGACTACCGTCCGATCGTAGAGTACGGTTAGTTTTACGGATAGTAATCAGTTCCTGTAAGTATGTAAGCTATATGACGTGAACTTTAGAAATAACGATTTTTTATGATTGATTTGAGGTCCTAGAAATGAATGGAAACATGAAAAAGCTTAATATCAACAACATCTTGTCGTTTCTGGGTGGTATAAATACATGTAGCTATGCATTTGTCAAGGAGGTTAAATATCAAACCCATGACGTCGTAACTGAAGATCAATATTTGCAGTTTGAAAATGAAACGTAACGAGAATTCATGTAAACAAACACATGAAATCGGAGTTTAAAAGCATTTAACATGAATATCATTTGTGATTCATGCGGAAATAAAGCTTATTAATAAGGTATGCTGATTTATCTTAACAATTTCTTCGTATAATGAAGGCAGACAGTGTTTTTACATCCCGATTAACCTTTCCTCTGTTGTTCGTAACAACAAAGACGCAAAAGTTCAACAGTACGCCACATACTTTGAAACATAAATTTTGTTTCTATCGAAAGGTTTTATTCTATAGTTTTTGGAAAGTGCTGTTAGAATCGTGTGATTAACGGAAATTGGTGAAATTATTTCGATCTTATGTACAAAATGTATAAATTTTGGTAAGGTTTCATCCGAAAGTATGGAATAACTATTTCTGTGATAGGCGTGTCGGATTCTAGCAGCACTTTTCATGGTCCAGAGATATTTTTTCATAAATATTTTAGCAAAAAGAAATTAATTCTCCGCGGAGTAGTGTTCAACTTTTCACTTTTTCATTTAGGATTTATTTCTATTTATTTATTTATAGACGTCACATGATGACGTTGTGGTGGAGTGCTTGCTTTAGTCTCATTGAAGTCTATAGAATGGAAAATCAGGGCTCTAATTGGCGACTAATTTAGTCGCCATGGCGCCGAAAATTTTTTCCATAAGTCGCCAATTTGGCGACCATTTTAAATTGACTTGGCGATCGTCGAATTCTGGAAATTTTCACATTTTTAACAATTTTTCTGAAAAAGCGAAAAGAAATATAAAAGAATAGGAAATTATTTATAAAAAGGGATATGTCATGTTTTCTTAGACACGTCATGGGTCCCTATATTCTTTTAACTTTTTAAGTTGGCGCCTTAGAGAAATTGTCTGGCGGCTAAAAAATTGCCTTGGTGACTAAATTTTTTTTGATTAGGCGCAAGCTGGCGACTTAATTTTAGAAGCCACTTAGAAGCCTGATAATGGTAGTAAATGTTTTATCCATGACATTTCCGATTTATCAATATTACATTTTCAAAAAAAAAAAAAGGTGTAAATTCTCCGAATTCTGGTCTGTGTGCTGCCTTAACATACATGCGCAGTACGATACATTAATAATTTTTGACATTTCATTGAGCTGTAATGAATCTTTTATTATTTTGAACGAATATTTTTGCTCATTATTATTTATTTCATAAGATCAGATCTTCCAATAATCTGTTGGAATTCCCACGAATACCAATTGCGCCCCGTTTTTAGCAGACCATTATTTTTGTATTCATATGAAACAGAATTGATTCAAAAACTTCGACATGACAAGAAGAAAACACTTGCTGTTGCCTTTAACTCGACATTTCGACATATCGACGACATATTATCAATTAACAATAGTTACTTCCATTCATATGTCGACTCGATATATCCCAGTGAGCTTGAGGTAAAAGATACCCCACAGTCTGACACACGGGTTTCATATTTAGGTATTGTTCTAGAACAAGACGTTAATGGTAACCTAACAACAAAGCTTTATGATGAACGTGATGACTTCTACTTTTCAATTGTCAACTTCCTATACTTATGTAGCAATATACCTTTATCACCTGCATATGGGGTTTATGTCTCTCAGTTGATTCGGTACGCAAGAGAATGCTCTACGTATGAACAATTTCTAAAACAAGGCAAGCTATTTACAAACAAGTTGAAACAAGGTTATCAACAGTCTTGTTTGAAGTCATCATTTCGCAAGTTTTAATGACCTTGACAACACATACAACCTATCACTGAGTCAAATGCTGACTGTCGTTTTTCATACTAATTGTTAGTCTATTATTTATACACTGAACTGTCTACGGGTTTTTCCGTGTTTTCCGATCATGACAAGGAGCAAACGGTGGGTGTGACCGGTCGGCAGGGAATGCTCACTCTTCCACCTGGTCCCACCTCTAAATTTTGAGGTCCGTGTTTGCTCTGCTCCAAATTTGTATCGTTTCATTGAACTTTCGAGATTGAATATTGTTAGTTTTCATCATATTTCAATAACTTTTACAATAGAAGTTTCGAGAAATTTACTCTTAAAGCAAGGGATCGTTCAATTCCGGAAGAGCTTTTGACAAAGTATAATCGTGTATAAAGCATGGGTTTATTTAATGGGTAGAATCCATTATATGCATGAGATAAATTTATATACTGCAGTGTCACATTGGAAAAGTTTATTTTACAAAAAATATTCTTTTTTAACTGATAATGAAAATTCATAACACGAACCAACTTTAATTTTTAATATTTCTTGATAATACCAATGAAATCGTCATATTGAGCTTGCGTCTTATATAATTTAATATTTTTATTTGAATGAGCTGTAGATGTATCAAAAACGGCTTCCAGGTAGTTATCATCTGAGAGTTCTAGGTAACTATTAGTTTTGTACGATGTTATATTCTGTGGAACATTGATCAGATCATGCCAAGAATGTGACCTTTGATTCGAACTCTTTTTAAAATCCATTGACGACGGATCCATAAAATTAAAACAAACTTCCTTGTTTTTCAGTTCTTTGTAAAGATTATTATATTTGCTTATTTGCTTTTCCTGTAAAATGTCATAGTTTTTTCCGGGAATATTTGGCAATGCTATCTCTTCCCTTTGTTCCGTATGCACCACACATTCGTCGATCTCCATGTAAGTTTCCTCTTCACCATTCAATGTGTTGTTTCCGGATAAATCTTGAACTCTGTCGCTTATGGGAACAGAAATAATATTTGATCGCTTGGATAGCTTTTTATACATCATAGCAATTAAGAAAACTATAATTATAATTGCTATGGTGACAACACCCCCTGATATAATGACATATATGTATTGAATCTGATTTTTTGATATTTCTGCATGTCTAGTTGTCACGTCAATTTGATATAATAATGTACTTATTTCCGTTGCTGATGACAATTCTCTATATTTTTCGTCTTCTATTCTTAATCCTTTTGATGACAATGCTGTAATTTGTAGAGGCGTCGTAGTTGACTCAGCAGGGTCGGATGTATAAAAGTTAAAGCTATCTAAAAGAGACCAAGTGATATTGTATTTGACAATATTTTTTTTAAAAATGTGTATGTTTATCAAATGTTATTAAAGAAGGATGAAATAATGTATATTTTAACCACGTTGTTCATTTTTTAATATTATGAAAAAATACTCTAAGCATGAAGATTAAATTCAGGAAAAGCTTTCTTTCCTTTTGAAAATACGACAAATAATAAAGCAAGTGCAGAAGTGCAGAATTCGAAATTAGAAATACGAGATTCGAAATTCGAATTTCGAGATTCTAGATCTAAATTAACCAATCAAAACTTGGATTCAAGATTCGATTACTCTTCTTTGCTAAGTTTCGACTATCAAGAAATCGTTGTATTTACTTATATTTAACAGGTCAATTGAATAAATAACAATGCAAGAAATAATGCTATATACATATATATGTATATCAAAATGAAGTTTAAAAAAGTATGCTTAGGCCGAAATAAAAAATACCTTTGTTTCCCCTAACGCGACCGACCCAATTAAAACGCGCCGACTGGAAAGTTTTTCTCATAAGATTATTCCAATATTTTTTTTATGTGTATCAACTTTTATAAAATAGAATTCCATCAAAATCCGTTTTTATCAGAACGACTGATTTTGTTCTGTGATTTTCAAGCGTTTGTTGGAAACAAAATGGCACCCACAACATGTCTCGGTCACGGAGGGTTAGTTCATGTTTTAAAAGAAAGACGACGTATCAACCTTATGCGTTTAGTATATAAGAATCCTACACTCTTGAAACACGTTGTTAATAAAATAAAATATACAATGACCTATTAAGCGTGTTTCGGTTGTATTTACCATCTGTCGTAAAATGAAGTACGTAGAGATCATGCTTAGCCCCGTAGGCTCTCCTCATGATACCCTTCATGAACAAACCAATCAATTTCACTGCATTTTATTTAATTTGTGTTTTGATCTTATAAACAGTTCATCAATATTTCTTTGTTTAATACATGTATATGGGACCATAAGAGTTATAAATAAGTCTGCATATTTCATCCTAATGAATAGAATTCAAACGTCCTTTCTTTATGTCTTTTATTCATAGGTTAAACGTCATGACTTTGACATTGTGTATGTCATTTTATCATTTTTAGTTATAAGTTGTCTCAATTAAATATAGTTAACATACTTTTTCCAAATAGATTTGAAATTATGATGCAAGCTTCCTAAGACGTCCGTGTATTTTTCTTTAATAAGGCCCTTGAATTCAAGATTGGTTGTTTCTTTGATTTTAATTCCTTTGATAATTATTGGGACAACAACATTTATTTGAACATATGTCTGGTGAAGGGCTCAAAACTTAGACTTGTAACGGGAATTTTAGGCCATTGAGCAGTGAGGGATCTTTTTCGTGTTAGTATCTACTGCGACACAGGACCCAAGTTTTTATGGTCTCTTTCGAAGAACCGGTTTCAACGTCCCGCATTGGGTTTTGAACCCGTAACTTAGAAAATAGCTCCTTACTTCGAGACTCAAAAACGAAATGCTCTAGAATCAATGCACATTTCGAAGCCCTTGAAAAAGTACATTGCATGTATAAGCACTGGAAGCTGATAGTAAGTATGAAAAAATACCCGGATGTCCGGTCTTTGCATACCCGAGAATCTTTTAAACAGATTTATGTATTCAATTTCAACAAATTTACTCTGGTATATGAGACATTTCACAAGTTCGATTGAATTAATTTACCTTAAATGTTAGTCGAAACGGCATTTGTATGGTATTCTAGCTGTTTATAAATGGCTTTCCTTTGTACTTAACTTACTTATAAGGGTATAATTCCATTTAATTTTAAGAATGTATTTTCAAAGCCGCTGTCAAAAAAAAATTATTTGCCTACCTACCTACCCAACTTGAGGTTTATAGGTCGGGTTAGGGGAAACAAAGATATTTTTAATGATGGCCTTAGATTTCTCATTTTAACTTGTTAAATGATATAATAGATTTATATCAGGAGTATCTGTATGGCAGATTAGCCATGTATTTACTCAGCAGAAATCCTTTAGTGACTTGTTAGTTAATAATGTCGACTTGTAAGATGTTATGTAGACTTGTCAGATAATGATGTCTGATCACCAAAAACCACATAGATATTGTCAATCAGAAACTCAAGCATCTTTTTAGCATCAATTTCAGAGTACTTTTTTGTACAATCAGAATGCTTTTTAACAAAATAATTTTGCAAATGACCAATGACAAGGTAAGCATATTTACGAGTTCAATTTTTATTGAAACAGCAGCTGTCCATGATATCAAAAAGCCTGGACTTTAATTTATCGTGGAAAGTATTTGTATAAAGAGTTGAAAAGTCGTATGTTTTGATGTTATTGATTTTGTTAAATTTTGTGATTTCAAATTTTCTAAAAGTTCCATTGCGTTTTTAAGTATCCACATATGATATACACCACTTTTAGAATATATTGTTGTACGGTACTCCTGAAGTTTCTCCTTCACTGCTGTAAACATATTAATGAGGAGTAAAAAAGAGGCTTGGTAGAACATTTACTAGAACCCGCTATGTATACATGTATTTGTATGGATTTTTATGGAGCTTTGGAATCCAGTATAGGTATGGTAATTCAAATTCATATCGATTGCTGGGAATATTTAAAATATTTAAAACTGACAAATGGTTTTGAAAAATTTTTAATAGTAATTCTAAAGATTGTACCAATATCAATTGATATTTCGTATTGCTTTCAATCATTTATGTTAAATAATTTATCGTCGTAATAAAATTGCCATTCCGCCATCAGGCTATTTATATATTCTTAATATTTATCTCTTGCTTTGTTTAACAGACAATAATTAGAATTTATGCATACTTGGCTAAACTAAACCACAAAGTCATTTTTATTTCGTTTTGATACATTAAACAATTTTTTTTCTTTCATTGTTTTTAATGAAATGACCTATTCGTTATAAATAAAAAAAAATGATTTCTTGAAATTCAGAAGTTAGCAAAGGGGAGAAACCGAATCATAAATCCACCTTCTGATTGGTTAATTTAGACCTTAAATCTCGAAATTTAAATTTCGAATTTCGATTCTTCTGGGCTTTCGCAAGCAAGTGTTTACCATTGATGCAGCCAAGCTTGATATGACACAACTCAAGAGGACAGTCACACTCATCATAGCACAGATGGCCGTACTTCGGGGGAACACACACTTTGGAACAATTTATGCCGTATGATCCCAAAGGACAAGCTTGTAAATGGACATATTTATGTTAACGTTGCTTGAGAGATGATGAGTAACACTGAAATGAAATATTTAGACTACATTCTGTACATACCTAGACATTGCTTCTTGTTACTGTTATAGAAGTAGTTTTCACAGCATGGTCCTTTTCCGTTTCCACTACAACAAACATTTAGAAATAACATACTTGATGTACCTTATGCAGATATCTGTACTCTTCACTAATGTTTTCAGTTCAAATATGCAAAGTCCTTTTAATTCAAAGAAGTCTTCGTACAGAAACTTACTGGCTTCTCCATATGAGGAACGTTAAACAACAAAAAAAAAAACAAACAAATAAACAAAAACAGAAACTTACTTTCCACAAAATTGTGAATTTATCCTAAGAATGAATATAAAGAGAGGAACGAAACTGCAATCTTTAAAAGATACATAATAAAGTATAACCATAATGTATACTCCAAATATTCCCAGTATGAGATAATCAATAGAATTTAAATCATTTCCTCATAAAACACTGGTTTAAAATATGTGTACGAATTAATTTAACACGACAGAGAAAAGGGCACCAAGAGTGTTGATTCTAAAAGGAAAATAATTAAATTGTTGTTAGAGTTTTTCTTACTTGTCAGAAAGGTGGTATCCTCTGAGTATGTGCTATGACTCGAATGAAATATGGAGATAACGAACAGCATTAAAGCTTAAAGTCTATTTAAACAACATAAATCGGGAACAGAGCAAACAGGGACCTCCAAAACAATAGAGGTGGGATCAGGTGCCATGGAGGAGTGAGCATCCTCTGCCAGCCGGTCACATCCGCCATGTGCTCCTTGTCATGATCGGGAAAAACGGAAAAATCTGCAGACAATTCAGTGTGTAAATAATGGCCTAACAATTAGTATGAAACGTCAGTCAGCATTTGACTTAATGATAGGTTGCATTTGCTGACAATGTAAATGTATCGACCATAAAACTTGCGAAATGATGACTTCAGACGAGACTATTTATATCTTTGTTTCATCAACTTGTTTGTCAATAGCTTGCCTTGTTTTAGAAATTCTTCAGACATGGAACATGCTCTTGCGTATCGAATCAACTGGGAGACAGAAACCCAAAATGCGGGTGATAAGGGTATATTGCTACATAAGTAAGGGAAGTTGACGATTGAAACATTGAAGTCTTCACGTTTATCATAAAGCTTTTTTCTTCGGTTACCATTTAAGTTTTTTTCTAGATAAATATCTAAATATGAAACAGATGTGTCAGAATTTTTGGTATCTGTAACTTCAATCTCATTTTGATATATTGAGTCGACATATGAATGGAAGTAACTATTTTTAATTGATGATTTGTTTTAGGGAACCTAAGGATGGAGGGGTTTTCTTTTAAATTTTGGACAACAATTCTTGTATCATCCACTACTTGCCCTTGTCTTTTAATGCACGTGGATTAAGGGACTCTTAAAATGCGAATCTCTCTCGGATCACACTTTTCCAATACTAAGGGCGTTGGATGAAGCAACTTCTAGATTATGGATATCCATGATCCTCTGTTTTAGGCCATGTGTAATATTATTTAATTGTCGACTCCTTATATCTAATTTATCAAATCATGGGGGAATGGGGATTTTTTTTTTAACTTTCCAAATATGAGGATTTTTTTTGTAAACCTGCTAGTCTTTAGAGAAAAACTCAGAATATTTGCCAACTCCGGCCGCAACTGACCCAAGTCGATAAAAAAAAAAAAATAGATAGTAACTGTTCCTTCGTTAAGCACTCTGCACTTTAAAGTGAAAGTTCATTGCGGGTCTCTCGGATGAGACCTTAAAAACGACAGGCATTGACACGATAAAGATCAGTGCTCAATGGTCCTGAGTACCGAGAAAAGTACCTAGAAAAGTATAAATTTGAAGCCTTTCACATGTACATGGTGAAGTCTCAATCTCTTCCAATGCATGCATGTCTTAAATTTCTATCCAAAATATAGCAGTTGCTATGATAACAAAAATCCCCCCAAAAATCAATGAAACAAAAAAGAAGAGACAAAAAACCATAAAGAAAATGATAGATCCACAAATGCCTCGATATTTACTTAAAATGCAATTTTAAAACTATAACTTCAACAATTAAACAATTAATTTATTTAAATTTATGGGATTTACAACTTCAATCAGGCAGAACTGTCAGATATACATTCAGGGATTCTTCGTTTATTTTATTGTTTACGTCAGCGCTGTCTAGATAGTTTTCACTAGGAGAAATGGTTGGAGATGTGTAAGGACTAGAACACAATTCTTCCCCAACATCATCGCTCATTCCACAAGCCTCAGAGTTTGGTAACATATAACCATCATTATCGTGCGAGGGACTCCTTTTCTTGAGATCCAGTTTACCATGCTGTGAAGATGGACTTGATATATACCTAGACCCTGTCACACAGATAGGTGGATTTACAGAGGATGTTTGTTCATCATCTTTAACCTCTGAATAATCATTAACGCTCTCTATCTGGTAGGTAGAATTTTCTATCACACTGCTCTGAACTACAGTTACGAGTTCCAGGCTGTGTTCTGGTTGGCTTTTCTTTGAAGGTCTGTTATGACCTAAAGGATCATATCCCATAATGTTTCCTTCTGTACCAAAGTCATTTATCTCTTGGTAGGTCTCAATTATCTCAACACTCGCTTTATGTGGTATTTTAGACTTTCTTCGTTTTGAACACTTCTCGTGTATATGTATGCTGACGTAAATTGTGAAGATGATGAGGAAAAGCGAAGAGACACCGAAGATACCCAATAAAACAGGATAATAGGAATCAAAAAAGGAAGGTGTTGCTGTCGTTGAAGCTAAAAATGATATAATTGTGGATTTTTGGAAAGAAGTAGATTTCTGAGCTTCAAGGGTGTTAAATTTGCTTGATGAATACGTTGTGGCTTTTGAAGCAGTGCTTGTTTGTTTGGGAACTGTAGACAAACTTCCTCCTCGTGAAGCTAAGATTGTTGTTGTTTTTGTTGACTCTGTTGACTCTACTTAACAGAAAGGGAAATGTTTTATGGCTTCCATATGCTTTTATATCATAACTTCCTAAAAAATCACAATTTACAAAAATGTGTAAATCAAGAGGAATTAAATCTTTTAAAAAGGTATTTTGTTGTATTATCAAATGATGTTCAATCTTTTATTTGCATCTCATGGTACACTGATTACAGGTAATAAAGAATCAGGTTCACAAATCTTTTATGAATGCTAAAAAGTATTATGTCAATTGTTTTGGTACCTGTGTATATTGGACAACCTGTGGAAACGTCACATAAGCTCTCATCACATTCGGAACATTTCTTTTGGCACCCATAGCCATAAAAGGGCTTTACACATGATTTCGAGCAATTCAATCCGTAATAGCCTGGTCTACATTCTGTGAAAATGGTTGATAATCAAATTTTATTCATGATATTTCCTTTATACTCATAAAAAGATCCACAGCTTAAACTTTTCCTAGCATTTCATTGGATCTAGAATATATTTTTCCCCATTTTACACATATATCATTCTAAATGGATAAAAATATGGTTTCGTTCTGTACCCGAATTTTAACACTTTTACATTGGTAACTTTGTCACATTCAAGAATGATAGACAATTAAACTGTAATATATTTAGGTATTTATCAAATAAAAAAGTGAAGATAACGAACAGTGTTCGATCTAAGAAAATCTACAGTCAATACGAACAGGGCATAAAACACGGACCACCCGAAATTTCACAGATGGGATCAGGTGCCTAGGAGGAGAAAGCATCCCCTGTTGACCGGCTACTTACCGACACATTTGCCCATTTTAGCATTCCATTCAAACTCTGCAGGACATTCTCGTTCCCTGTCAATTCAATTTATAAGATTTAAGATTATACTTAGCCATTCTATAGAACAAAATGATTTTAAATAAAAAATTATGTTTATTCCATAAGACAAAGTCTTTAAAGAAAAAAGAAGAATATCTATTTCTGAACGTTTTAAAAGAAAATTAATCATAGGAACAAAAAAGGCTTTCTTGGAAATCAGAAAAAAATGAAACTTACCTTTTCTTTCTCTCTGGCATTTCGACTAAGAGATAGTAAAACAAACTGAAATATGAATTCTGAAACTGAAATATGGATCAACAATTTCCTTTATCATAACAAGAAAAGTATTAGAAAATCTTGTTAGTAACTGCAAAAAATGTTGCTATGAACTTTGCTCAAACCCAATTTAAAAGAAACTGATATATTTTTTAAAAGGACCACAAAAATATTTTAAGTAATACTGCGAGAGGAAATCAAACCTATTCTAGCTGATGTGCGCTTTCGTTAGGCAACGGAAACAAGTTGATAATTCTCAATGGAATGCTGTACATTCATTGTACAAGGAAATTAGATTTGAAACAATAAATAAATTATAAATGCAAAAGCATTTAAATGGTTTTTAACTACAGTGTATTCATAATATCTATGTTTATCAGGAGACATAAAACACAAATAAAAATGTAATATTCTGAATTTATTTGCAGATATAACAAATTGACTGTGAATTTTGGCTACTGTTTTTTTTTGCTATGTAGTCTTTCTTACCTGAAAATACTACTCCCTTATCAATTTCTGTCCGATTTCAATAATACTCGTTGAACAGGAGACAACATTAATTTTGTATAATTATGTTTTTAATTAAATTCGAGTAACATTTATGTCATGGTTACTTTATAAATAAATCCTGTGAAACTCTTTTAAAACGCTCCTTTGAGTCCAATTTCATTAAAATGGTAAATCTGTAGACTACACAAAGATACATAGTTTTTTAATAATATAAACCTATTTATGAGCTATGAGTTCAATAGCAAGTTTATTGACCCCCCCCCCCCCCCCGCCCCGACAGCAACTTTTTCCCGCAGCTGCGCTATGGGAAATAGTTGCTGTCCAGGGAGACAATTAACCTTGCTATTGTCCGAATAGTCATGAAATAGGCGTTTTATCATACCGAAGCAGACATTAATTACGTCACCTCAAGATCGGAATAAAACCAGAATAGTTCTAAGACGAAACGCCAGGGAAATGGAATGCTGCCGGTAAATAGTTCGATGACTATTTCACCACGGGCAAATAGCACAAAAAACTATTCCACGGTGGGGCTTGTTTAGAAAATTTAGCATGTTTATTCCTTATATTCTTATTAAGGACCCTCTATACACTGATGAAAAATGTTTTTGGGACTTTGAGAAAATTATTTTGCATAAAGGAGGATATTTTGAAATTAACTAACTTATTTTTAATATAGGGAGCGTGCCTTTTTTATTCAGGAAAAATCTTCAAAGACAATGGAGTAATAGAAAAGAAAAATTGCCTTCACTTACTCAAATGGATAAAATACATGCAAATAAAGTTTTCAAATACTCTATCTTGGTCTAATATAATGTTTAGAATACTAAGATTTATTTCAAATTAAATGATTTAGTTCAGATTACTATTTATTCTACTTGTATGTCAAATGGTAGTTCAGTCTAATTACACAAAAGTACCCTGAAAATAGAGTGCAGTGTAGAGAGGGTCCTTAAGAAAAAAAATCACAGAGGTATGATAATATTGGTTTTCAGTTTCAACTTTTTTGTGTTCGCATGGTAAATAAAAAATATTTGTTAAACCATTGATTAAGTGAAGCCTACATGATTGAACATGCATTTATGCTTCCCATCACATTTCGTTTTTGTGCAGTTTCCTCCATGGTTAAATTTTCAGATCTGGAGAAGCCTGAAATTTTGTTCAGATATTGTAGAACAGGTTTTAGCACTTTCATTTCCTTTATTGCAAAAAATTCATCACAAAAAGTAAAGCTTTAGTGTCATTTCTATTGATTAAATTATGCATTTTGTTTGCAAATGTCGTCCTGCTTTCTTTTAAAGACATCTATGACACATATTTTTGAGATCGATCACTGTTCGTTATCTTCACCTATTTCATATGCTTATTTATAACCTCGATAAGAGAACCTTGTCGCTTATGTGAGCCAAAAGCTTAACGATTAAAGTTTCTCTGCCCGTCGGTCTCTTTGTTAGATGCATTTTCGTCTTCTTCTCCAGATACAGTGAGTCAATTTTAACAAAACTTGACATGACGTTCTTGAGAAATGTGGATTAAAGTGCTTTGTTTTTTTTTCAAATGAAGAGCCGAGCCCTTCTCAAGAAGACTTTGTCATTCAAAAAACCCCTCTAAACCCACTAAGCCATAAAAGCAAAATTTCAGCGAAAGTGAAAACATTTTTTATTATTAATTGTAAATTCAATTTTTTTTCAAATTATGACTATGGTGGGGCTACAAAAACGGCTGAAAGTTTAACAGAGGAAAACACCGGTAAAATCTTTCAAGAACAAAGAAAAAATAGTCATATTGATATACGAGCACCCTTCCCTATGTTTTTGAAAATACAAATCTCTGCAAAGCAATGTCTGTAAACAACTATAGGGTTCAAAGTTCGATATTGGAGAATATAGGAAACATCACGAAGACTTTTCTAAAAAAAAAAAAAGGTGGTACAAGTATATACGTAGGGTGGGCCACAAAATTGGGTCAAACTACAGCATAGGAATCAGAAGGAAAAGTCTATAATAACATTTCCTATCAAGAACACTATGACCGAGTTCGGAAATAGCAAAAGTTCACAGTAGTTGATGATAAAGACTTTCTTAATACCAAATGAACAATTGAGAGGTCTGTAAAGCTCTTTATATTCTAAGGACGCTAAAAATTTTGAATCAACCCGTCGCTTCCTTAAGCTTAAATTTGCCTACAAAGCTATAGCTGTTGTTAACATTAGCAACTTCTTAGACAAAAAAGTTCAGCCTTGTATTCCATAATTTTTTAAGCTGGTCTACACCTTGCACTTCCTACAGATATTCCTCAACTGTCGCATACACACTTTTCAATTACAAACAAACTGTTTAGAGCCTAGATATTAACCATCTAAAACAAAATCCTTAAAGTGTTCTTGTACGTTCTCGCCTTTGATCTATAGTCCAGTATGACACATCATTACTGGTGATGTAAATTTAATTCAACATGACACCAAAAAGTCTACCACATCTGCTTCATACTTGGATATTTTACTGACTAGAAGCATCAATAGCCACTAACAAGTGAAGTATTTGACAAGTTTCCCTATTTATGTACAGTAAAACCCGGTTATAGCGAGGTCCTGGGGATTTGTGAACTTCACTGTATCCGTAATTATTATATCCGTATAACGAATTCGATAAATTATATACATGTACAATAAATTCGAAATACGCATATTTTCCTTCAAGTATGACTACTTAATATTTCCAGGAAAATATTTTAATTTCAAAAATTATCTAGAAATGAAAACTTAAGATGAATTTAATTTCCAACATAAATCATTCGATAAACATTGTCAGTGCAATACTTTAATTTTTTTGATATAAAAAATCATTTCATAAGATGAACATCTTTTGATTTACTATAGTGATACCGGTCGTTCGGATGAGACCGATAACCGTGGTCCCGTGTCGCAGTAGGTGCTGGCACGAAAAAGATTCCTCACTGCTCAATTGCCCTAAGTGACGAGTATATGGCAAAATTTGCAGCTCTCCACTGGCAAGTTAAGGCTTCTCCATATGAGTGAAAAATTCTCGAGAGGGACGATAAACAATAAACAAACAAACAAAACTATAGTGATAATTATGAAAACTTTGATATACTATATTGATCACTATGACACTAAAGTGATAACTTTGAAATACTTTAGTGATAACTATGAAAACTTTGATTTACTATGGTTGTCAATCAATATGGGGATCAGGTGCTTAGGAGTACTAAGAGTACTAAGCATCCCCTATTCCGTAGTCAAATTTAGCATAAAAACAAAGACCTAACAGTTGGCATGAAACGCGTCAGTCAAAATAAGACCCTTTATAGCTTATATTTATTAAGAAGTCGTTATAACAGCAAAGAATTAACAAAATGCTGACTTGAAAGAGGTCATTGAAATCCCTGTAACAGATCTTGTCTGTCAGTAGTCTGCCTCGGTTAAAAATTGATCGTACTCAGAGTATGCTCATGAGTATCGAATACGTTGGGAGACGTAAACACCATATACAGGTTATAGCGGAATACTACTACGCAAATAGAAAAAGTTGGCGATGATAAACCCGGTCATTTCGTTTCTCATACAATTTAGCTATTAGTTGGTCCTAATCGTCTATAGTCAGTAAAACATCCAAATATGAAACAGATGTGGCTGACTCTGTGGTGTCTTTTATTTCAAGTTCAGGGGGATATATCGAGTTGACATATAAATGGAAGTAACTATTGATAACTGATACAACGTCGTCGCTATATCTGGATGTCGAGTTGAAGGCCACAGCATGTGTTTTCTTCTCATGGAAAGTTTTTGTATAAATTCTGCTTCATATATAGGAATATAAAAACAGGTCGGCTAATAAAGAAGCACAATCATAATTATGCACAACAAACGTTTTTAGCCCAAAGTATATGAGCTTGTTTTTAGAGTGATTACTGTTCTGTAATTAACTACAGGTACCAATATCCCATGTCCATATTACCAATATCCCATGTCCATATTACCAATATCCCATGTCCAGATTACCAATATCCCATGTCCATATTACGTAATGAATTGCGTAATGGGCTGCAAGGTCTTGGTGCTCAGTGGTCACATGAGCCCTGAATTAATCCGCATCCAATATCACTCACTAATTTCATTCCTTTGTTTATAAGCTTGATATTCATATTTGTATTTTTTCATTAATCTAAGTTGGATATTAGTGTTCGCTAATATCATCAACAGTAGAGGAAAAAATTGCAGGAGTACTGTACAAAAATATATTCGAACAGTAGTGTAAATCGGATGTGGATACTAAAAAAACTGCAAGGAACTTTGTAGAAAATTTGAAATCACAAAATTTTGCTAAAATTAATAACACGTACAACTTTTCAATACTTTAAGGTCATATGATTAAAAAAATGGATGCCTGAATTGATATATATTTTTGGACCTACTTTGATTGTTAATGATGCAAATATTAGATTTCTAAAATACGTATATTAAAAAATTGTAAACTTTCTATGATGTTCAAAATTCTATCTATATGTCTTCACCCTTGTAAATCTATGTAACTTTTTACTTTGTAGGACAAAATATACAAAAATGGATTAAGTTGTTATTTTCAAGATTTTTGATAAAGGTTTGTTTTTATCATCCGTCCTAATTATAAAAACATTTCTCACGATGAATTAAAGTCTTGGGCTTTTGACATGCTAGACGGCTACTTTTTCAACGAAAATGGAACTCGTAAATTTACTTACCTTGTCACTGGTCATCTGCAAAATTATTTTGTTAAAACATTCTGATATTACACACAAATACTCGGAAGTTGATATTAAAAAGATGCTTGAATTTCAGATTGACAATATCTGTGTAATATTTGGAGATCAAGGCTCCCAACAACCTGTTGGAATTTTCATGGGTACTAAATGGGGTCCGTTATTAGCAGACCTTTTTTTGTATTCATTTGAAGATAATTTATTCAAAAACGTTTACATGAGCAGAAGAAAATACTTGTTGTGGCCTTCAACTCGACATTTAGATATATCGACGACGTATTATCAATTAACAATAGTTACTTCCATTCACATGTCGACTCGATACATCCCAGTGAACTTGAAATAAAAGGTACCACAGAGTCTGACACATCTGTTTCATATTTGAATATTTTACTATAAAAAGGGGTAAATGGTAACCTAACAAACAGCAAAAAGGTCTCCTGCTGTGGCCTTCAGTTCAACAGTTAGATATGTCGACGACGTTTTATCAATAAACAATATCAATTTCATTCCTACATTGCTATGTGCCTTTTCTCTCGAAATAAAAATAATCACCAAAGAGTCTGACACATCTGTTTCATATTTAAATATTTTACTGGAAAAAATTTATGACAAATGTGATGACTGTAACTTTTTTATCGTCAATTTATGTAGTAAATACCTTATTTATGTAGTAATATGCCATAACAACCTGCATATGGAGTTTATGTCTCCCAGTTGATTAGGGACACAAGCGCATGCTCTACGTGCAAACAATTTATTAAACGAGGCAAGCTATTGATAATTAGGTTTATGGTACAAAGATTCAACTGTCTCGTTTAAAGTTCAAATTAAAATACAAATTGTTAGGATTTTTTCACACTGAATTGTCTACGGATTTTCCCGTTTGCCCGATCATGACAAGAGGAACACGGCGGCGGCGGCGGTTGTGACCGCTCGACAGGGGGTGCTTACTCCTCCATGGCACCTGACCCCCCTCTGATGTTTAAGAGGTCCAGGTTTGCTCTGCTTCAAATTTGTATTATTTCAGTGGAAAAACACATGACAATATACACGCTTCAATATACTACGTTTTTTGACAGGTAAAAATACTTAAGTTTTTTTTAAACGTTTCTTATCCTTTTGGCTAATTTGGAAAATGACCTTCATTCACTACATCTGTAAAAGATGTTTTGGTGACGGTTTCAATTTCAACTGTTATTCTCCATAACATGCCATTTGTATATAATATGATTTTTCACACACCCACTGAGTGAAGATCAAAGTGAACTTATGATCAAAGAATAGCTCTTCGAGCAATAGCGGGATCACAATAGGAGCTAAAGTTTACAGAAAGCTTCTTTACCAGCATTCCATTTTGGCACAGACACAAGTTTGTTCATATCATTGCTTCTTGGAATAGACTGAGGTTACTATATATATATTATATCTGATGCAAACTATTTTACCTGTACGTCTAATCTGTCAGTTTTCTGTACCGTTTAAAAATGATTAAGTAACTGCTGATATAATATCTGAAATTCATTAATATTCCTTAGAGAATTCATGGAATACACGTAAAATTGTTTTAGACAGAGCTTGGAAAAGGAAGATAAATACGCCAGTAAATTGTTTTTACAAATAAGTATTCAAAATGATTTTTAAGCATGTGTTATCTCTCATTTGGTATGAAAAGTATGGAATGATACTGAAGGTAAAGTGATACGAGTGGCAAAGCATATTTATATTTCTTACAGAAGAAATGATTGGGAAGTTTAATACTCAGATGTCAATGTTGTAAATTAAGACATAGAACACAATACACTCAATTTATAGAACAGACAATAACTTCATGACGGAATTTAATTTTCTCTGCACACTGGAGGATAATGTTTAAATGAATTTCCTCGAAACATGTTACAATTTGTATTGTTTTGAGCTTGATCACTATTTGTTATCTTCGAATTTTCATGAAATAGAAACTTTTCAAAGAGGAAAATTATACATTGGTTTGCAGAACTTAATAAATGTTAGTAGATTGGGCAACAGGCATACAATGTCTATAAATACTCTCTCTATACAAGAAGTTTTTTTTTTTTTTTTTTTTAGATTTTTATTTATGGGCTTGTTGTTAGTGTGAACACAGCTTATACGAAGAAAATCTCTGATGTAGGATAAAAAGGTATTCAAATGTTTGTTCAAATGTATGATGCTATTTTTAGCTGATTATTAAAGAATACAGTGTGCAAGAAATGCATCGATTTGCTCCTGAAATTTTTGCAATTCACGTTTGATTCTATTGAACGTAAAGCAGTTAAATCAAAAGAATTTAAAAGTAATTACCCACTCCATGCATATAATAGCATTCTCTCTTATCTAATTCAATAAAAAAATAAGTTGCTGCTACATGTATGACAAAAGACGGATGTACTGTGGTTAGAAGTATGAACAAAACAATGTAATATTATTTTATGTAGGTCTTGGAAGTAATTAGTGTGAGAGATGATTGCAACTGACAATTTATGAATGAACAATGATATAAGATGAATCTTTTTCTTGGTTATTCCTTTTAAAGAATGACAAATCTTATTTCATTATAATATACATTTTCTGAAACTCAAGTGAATAACCGATGTCTGCATCTGTTTTGTTTTAAAACAACGAACAGTCAGTTTAAATTAGTATTCATATTTTCAGAACGATTTCTTGAAAATATAGATGATTTTTGAAGTTGAATCATTAAATTGTGTTATATGCTAAACGGGTCCAGATTGAAATAAGAATGCTTACATGATTTCCAATTTTTAAAAACAAATATATCAATTGGATTAATTATTTGTTTGGGATAGGTATAGGCATAACATTTCCGTCATCTTATAAACAAATAACGCTTATTTGTGAACCTATTCAAACACTCAAACTTTATTAACATACTTGGAACTTAATACTTATTTTTTGCATTTTTAGTATATACAATTCAATGGCAGGAAATATCTCATTAAGGATTTGATATCAGACAGGGAAACTGTGGAGGGCCTGTGCCATTCTTCTGAAGTTGTTTATTACAGAAAAACTCAATTCATTCTTAAAGAGGTCAACTCAGGAGGGGCTGATTATCAAATGTAGACTTTCATTATTAAAATGTTAATAGACTAATTGATACAAATAAATTGAGGTTAATGAGCACAGTGTCCTATACGTGTTTTTGTTTGATTTTAATTTCCTTTTTGACAACGCAGAATTAAAATTAATTCGTAGGCCCCAAAGTCCTGGTTAAGATTACAGAGACAGTGAAGCTGCATCTTTATTATTTCCCTTCCCTTCCCTCCAGATGAAAGACTGCATGTCGCTTGATGATTTGCGTAAGTAAGAAGTGTGTTTATTTTTCATTCTACTCTTTTCCTTGTTCCAATCTAATTTTTTCTCCTTTATTTTTTTCATTGGAACAAGGAAAAGAATAGAATGAGGAAATGAATAAACTTCTTACTTAAAGATTCAGCTTCATTGTCTCTAGAATCTTTAACTAGTATTTGGGGCTTAAGAATGAATTTAATATTGCGTTGTCATGAAAGAAGTTAAAATCAAACAAAAACACGAGGAATCTGAATAAAGACACTTACAAAATATTCTTTCATGGAAAAATCCCAAATTCGTGATCTCAGACGACGTATATGAAAGTAAAAGCAGTCTTGCTCTCTTTAATATCATTAAAATTAGACATACAGCATTTATTTAACCCCCCCCCCCCCCCAAAAAAAAGGGAGAGAAACATGGGAAGAAAACCACACATATGGTATTTGTTTTTATCCCTTTCTAAGTTTACAGATAATCTCCCCAATTGATCTTAGGAATGTTAAGTGATTACAAATATATATTGACTCAGGATTTGTACATGTACAAATTTATATTACAACTAAAAGTTTTTTTCATTGACAAAGATGTACATGTACAGAATGATACTGGTATTACTAATAAAGTCAATTAATTCTGCGTAGATTATAGAGTTACTCTTACATATGTAATTTGACGGCTCATATCGGCCATCGTAGATATGTGATAAAAATCTAATCATGGCTGCCGCCGAATCGAATTTGTCCATGGCGCAGCTCGCTTCACCACGATACACAAAAATTTAACCTTAGCGGGCCGCCATGGTAAAACCCCTTGTAAAGAACCCTGTTTCAATAATTTATGATAAATTTATAGAAAATATCACTTTGCAATGAACTCCACTTAGTGATTTTAATATGATAAATTTATAGGAAAGCGTAGAAATTTTATTTTTTTTATGATTGAATAATTCCCAACCCTAGCTCTCTGACTAAATAATCGTATTGACCTCAAAAACAGCAATAATTGTGTATGTTGCATGTAACTTCCGAATTACCAGTGAATACTATGTAACTTCATATGCACTTTTGACAAGTAGAATTTACCTTATTCTTTAAATTAAATGTTCCAGTTAATGGCATCTTCAACGAAAGAAACAATCACTCAATCAAGATTGTCAACCTAGTACATATATAATGATCAATTGAACTGTCGTTAGAGCTTTACTGTGTTCATTCATCATCAAAATATAGGACAAATGCAACATCCAAAGCATAACTAGGAGGATGAATCCAATGATGCAAAATCAACCAAAGCAGGACTTAATTGTTGTTACCGAGGTTTGAAGGAAAAGCGAATCTCATCACCTATCCAAGAAATAGCTTCAAATGTAAATCAAAATTCTGACTGATAGACAATTATACATGTACTTGAACGCAATTATCCTTTATAATATTGAAAAAAGGTTAACTAACAAGCTTTCGCCGTATAAAAGTTGTCACGCCCCTTGTGTCCCTTGGGAACTGTAGTACATTGGCCAAAATTCAGAAACCTAATGGCTTTTACATGACATGTTCAATCATATACTCGCAAAGATATTTTTTCCGGACCAAAAATTTTGTAGAAAATACTCTGAAGTGTATAATTTTCAAACCAATCCTTATAACGCCGGTAAGCACCATACACTTGGCTGAAATTTAAATTCACTTAAATCTCTGCAAATCTGTATGGCATTCATAATTATTAGCAAAAAGAATATCGTTACTTCTTTTCTAGAAGGATTTGCCAAGGCAATAAAATGTGACGAGCGGACAGGGAGTATTATTTACCCGAATTTTCTCTAAAATGTGCGGGTATTACTTTTATTCGACATCCTAATGATAGATGTGACATGTCGGTTGCGATAGTAAAAAGGAGTGACAAAAAGTACAGTGATTACTAGTATTTGGTTTTAATGTGCATTCTGTGTCTGATTACATGTAGGAAAAGAAATCATGGGTAATAAACATGTAAACATATAAACATGTTTTAATGTAAAAATCACAAGGATACTCTATGAGGAGGTGATATACACGCAACATGGATTAAACACATGCTAATTATTCAACCTTCATCTTTCACTGTCTAAAATAGCAAAAGTAATACTGAAAAAAAAACAAAAAACATAGCACTACTTTTCAACATTATTCCAAAGATGTTGAATTTGATCCAGATATATAAACAAAACTATGGATAAAAAGACAGATTAAGTTAAAGGTGATGCATGAGTGTCGCCATGCTTTGTGGTAGAATTGAAACATCACTATATAACATCATTCAAAAGGAACAAATTGAAACAAAAGCTGTGTTTAAGCTTATCATTTGTAAGTTTCATTCAATAAATGTTTTTTCTTCACTTTTGCATGAATCAGAGTTTTTCATATTGTTTAGTTGACCCTCCATCGGAACATATTCATCTAGTTTTCCACCTTCGTTCATGTCAATGTATCCACTAACACTTTTGGATGCTGCAAAGGGATCTGAAACAGGTAACAGATTGGGATTACGGTTATTGCTAGCCTTTCTTAACAACACAGGGGGTTCTGAAACTCCCTGTTCTGTCTCCTTTAATATTGGAAAGTGCTCTTCTACGGTATTTGTAATTTGAATTGCGACAGGCACTGGGGTTATATAACTATCTCTGTTTGAGGCAGGCATGCTTTTGGAGGGTAGAGTAGAATACTTCGTTCTTTCCTTATCTGACTGCTTAATTTGTTCGTACTTTACTAAGTCACTTTTCCTATTATTATCTGACCTGCAATTCATAGGGAGTGAGGAATATCTTTTCCTATCCTCTTCTGACTGGTCAATTAGTTCATATTTTCCCACATCGCTCCTTCTGCAATCTTGTGACGTGGAGGGAATTCTTAAATCGTTTATTTCGCAGTAGGTATTGACATTTCCTCTACTGGTCACTATAGAATCTCGTTTTTCAACCTTTACTTTTCGTTTTCCTCTTATCAGTACGATGATCACAATGATGAGTAACAGTATGACCAATCCACCGATGACAGACATGATAATGATATTCAGAGAAATGTCTTGGGAATCCCCAGCCTTCTGTGTGTCTTTGATGACTTCTGACTCCATTTTTTGGTTGCTTGTTACAAAACTCTTTGATGTGTTTTTGTCATCCCATATACTATACCTCGTTGACTGGTCGTCATTTTTGTACATCGTAGTTATGATAGTTACTGATTTTGTTGTCACTTTCCTTGATGATGAGGTAAGTGATGCAGAGTCTTGTGGACTAGTTTTCTGTACAGCTTTAAAAAGATACAATAGTTAAGTACATATATTCTACTTGTCTTTATCTAAACGTTTGTTTTGGTACATCATGCATATATATTCAAATTAATTTTAAAGAAATATCGTTTATAATAAATTTTTCCCCATCTCTCATAGTATAAAACATTCATGTATGCATATAAAGAATTTTGTATAAAAGTAACAAAAAATTCATGTCCCAGTTTTACTGTAATACGACAAAATATAAATCTTACAAGTTGTTGTTTCTCTACATCCAATTGCCGGATCACATGCATCTCTTGAACAGGTACAGTATCCTCCAAGACATCGTCTTCCATACTTTGGATATTCACAGTTAAACTGACAACTGGGTCCAAACCTTCCAGCTGGACAATCTGCAAAATGGGTTTGGAAAATGCTAGCCTACACATGAAATATCTGACAGCATCAAGTAAAACAGACCAATATATTCATGTTTAACTTACCCACGCATACTCCATTTTTAAGATAATAATCGGGACAGCAATTTGTTATGGACGATGAATCCCCGGACCTAGCCATAGCAAGAAAAGGGTTTAATTTCTAGAGTGCCTTATCAACAATCAAATTTAGATTGCAAGAATTTGACAGATGGCTTTGCTGACAATATGTTATCATTGTTGCAAACATGTTTTTGCCTTAGATAGTTGTTATCATACTTACAAATTTATTCCATATAAAAGATTTTCATCTGCATCTAAGCAACACTTTCAAAACAAGTGACTCACATTTTTTAATTAAGATTAAAGACATATATCTGTTGTTTACTTACTTTCGGCAACCTTCCAGATATCTTGTTAAAGAAATAATAATCAACAAAGAAACCTTCATTTCTTTTAAAATGAACAATTAACAAATTTTACCAGCTCACTTCTTTAAGTTTAGACAAGGAAATAAATTATGTATTAACAACTGATGACTGGAACTACATCAACTACGGGTCAGCTGATCCCGCTTCCTGTATCTTAATCTACTTAACTAATGACACATCACTCTCCTTGTATAGCCAAATTATAGAGTCTTCTGATTGTGTTTTCTAGGGCTAATTTTAACTAATAGCTAAGGATACATTCACAGCCAAATATTTTCTCGCTTCTAATAGCATTATATTGATAGAAAATCACGGAAAAAATGTTCATTTCAGTAACTGTCTGTGTCTCACTTCATAGAAAACAGCTTATCCAGTATATCTCAGTAGCTTTTTATGGAAAGAGGATATCTCGACTTTTTAATTGACCTTGTTAAATGAGGTCTATAACAATGCTGTACTTACTCTTCGCACGTCCGAGTCCCCGGTATATTATACAGGAGCAGGGAAATGAAATAGCTGAAGAAATTCGTGTCCATGGCAGTATAAAGTAGTAATATTGCTACAAGTATGAATCATCAAGAAATAGAATGTTAATTATTAGCCAAAACAAGGCAATAACATGGTTTTACATTAACTTTTACTGTAGCGTAATATATTTTAAAAGATAATGAAAATAAGGATGTATTATACTCCATTCTACATGTACATCTTCTTAACTAATTTAGAAATATATAACAAAGTAAACTACATTGTTGATTTGAATTAAGAAAGTTAGCATTTTTGATTTTGTATAAAACACTATGGATACATACCTTTAATCACAGAAGATATGTATTCTGTGTTGAAGTCACAAGGAAATGCATATTAATCGATTAACATCTGGATAAACTCTAATTTCCTCATGAGAAATTACAAGATACTTAATCACAGTTTGACAGATGCAGAAAGAGAGATAGAGAGAATGCATGTTTGTGCATGGTAAACCCCTTCCCCCTAAGAATCCTATAATCGTCCACTTATCCCTTAAAATTATTTGATTTTGAATGTAAATTGTATTCGTGATCATAACAAAGCATTCTTTTTTCTGAAAATCTTTATGGTGCCTATTCCCCGCTTCAATTGACTACAAACCTTACACTTTTCATAAAGAAACATTTAAAGTGAAATAAAACGTAGGCAAAGATGAACAATACTTTTTCACTTAAAGTTCTTCAAAATTGTTCATGTCTATCTTTACTGCTACAAAGTTACATTATGAGTGTAAAATATGGTTAAATAAATGAGTGAATGGATTTTGACAACAACTATGCTAACCGAGTTAGTAACTTGACTTATTTGAGAAATCAATCAGGGTTCCCAATGTCAGTCAAAGGGAGGGGGGGTAAATTTGGGAACTTCCTGTCCAAATATGACATGCACGATTTTGTCCAAAATGTGCATACACATAGAAGATATAGGCATGTACCATACATGTACCATACAAAGAAAAAGAACGAAAACTAAACGACAACGTTGAGGGCAGCTGTGTTGTACATCATTAATTCCTAGCTTCTAAATCATTGAAAACGCTATATTCATTAAGTCAAGGTACCATACAGTGTGCATATAGGGTTTGCATATAAGAATCGACAAAAAGGACCAAGAAATAAGATTTGGGAATGTAGAAATGTCAGGACTATGCTGCTATATTGCACAGCAGCGATAACAGATAAATGTGCAGTCATACCAGCGTATCTGAATGCCATAGTATATGGAATGAAATATGAAGATAACGAATAGTAATCAGGCTCAAAAGTCCATTGAAAACAACCCTGCTCTGGAATCGGCAAGTGCCAATATGCGTGGCCATACTTGATTGTCATTGCACAAAACTAATATGCTTATTAGCACAATTTGCTTAATCATATGCAGATTTTTTCACTTGGTTCTTGTGGCAGTGCATGGCCATAGGAACCGGGAGGGGGAGGGGGCACGGGCACGGGGGGCGTGTCCTCGATCCCCCGATAATTTTGCTGATATATAGAATACTATAGAAAACATAGCTACTATATGCTTGTGCTGCAGTCAATAATAACGTCTGGTGACCTTTTTCTTTTTTTTTTTTTTCTTGTCAAGGAATTTTTTGGTAGTTGATAGTGCCCTCCAAACAGAAAATGCATGGTTGTGCTCCCCCCACCCCCCAACTGAAATTGCTTCCTACGGACATGTAGTGATTAGGTGTGCAGACTTCCCTGTAGGCGTATCTTAGTGATTAATCACTACAGCATTTAAGATATCGTTTTGATGTACTCCTCTGGAACTAGAAAATCGTTAGAGAATAATTAATGGAACTCAGCATGCAAAATTTGAAAATATTCGAAAAATAAGGACTTGTATTGAATTTAAGCGGAAAATATAAAATTGTTGAGGAAAAAGGTAAAAAACAAAACAGCAGAGGCTCCTATAAGTAGATATGTTACTGAAAAAGTATGTTAAAGAATTTTGTAAAACAGTTGTACATAGTTATTTCTGTACATTTCCAATTTTCGCGACACCTGCTTTACAGGAGATAGACACATGTGTATTTGGTATTTATAAACAAGACAGCATTTTTCAAGAATATTGGAAGGTGATTTACATAGTGTAGTGTTTAATAATACAAATATACACGATACAAATATACACGGGAATGAAATTTTCGTCTGCAGATTACGCAAAAATAAAATTATCACGCATGAATGTATTAACATTATAACAGTCCTACTTAAACACACATTGATCACAAAATTTTCCTATCAAACATACCTTATTTTAAAATTCCCCAAAATAAATCTAAATCTACCATCATGTTACAAAAATGGAATCTAAGAGCTGTATAATGCAAGTCGATAAGATACCCCCCCCCCCCCCCCCCATTTCTCCGGATCTTGGGTATTTTGTTACCTTCTAGATATTGTATGTGAAATATGAGATATTCCCTTATCAAATTGCAAACTTCATATCAAATCAGGATCACTTATATGTGCAAAGTGAACATTACAAACAGGAGAGGTAAGCATCCCCTCTCGACCTGTCACATCCGCCATGAGTCCTCTGTATTGATCAGGTACTCTAAATAATCCGTAGTCAAGATTAATATAAAACAAATGTCCAACTATTGGTATGAAACATATCGGTAAAAATATGAGCTAACAATAAGATGTATTTGCAGAGGATGTCATTATATGCAAAATGCTGACTTTAAAAGTGATTGTTTAAAGTCCATGTTACATCAACTTTTTTGTCAGTAATCTGCCTCAGTTCAAAATCAGAGCAATCTCTGGCTTACCAAATCAACTGGGAGACGTAAAAGCAGTATGCAGGTGTCATTGCGCGTGGAACATATTGTTGGAAGATCTTGGCTTTAAAGATAATAAAGATATATTAAATGAGGAACATGGGCATTTTCTACATCACCATCAGAGTAACTGTGTGTAGAATCAGAATTTTCTTACGAAGTGATGTAGGCAACAAGATATGAATTTTTCGAGTTTCAATTTTTTTGAAGAAGCAATTGTCTATGATCTCAAAGAACCTGCTCTTAAATTTTCTTGAAGAATGGTTGTATAACGTGTTGAAAAGCCAAGCAAATTTATGCTTTTGAGAATGAAAGAAATAATTTCAAATTTTCCAAAAGTTCTTTGGAGTTTAAGAGAATCAACATCTGAATTATACCACTTCTTGGATAAATTGTAGCACAGTACGTCTGAAGTTTTTTCGTTCACAGCAGTTTTTTTTTTTGGGAGGAGTAAAGAGAGTGATTTAGAGAACATTCACTGGTGCACGCAGTGTATTTATGTAAGAATTTTTATGATGTTTTCCAGTATTCGTAAGATTCAAAGTCCCTTCCACTGGAATGATAAAAGTATTACACTAAGGTATTTTGATGAATTTCATATTTTGAAAAGAAAGTTTGAGTGTAACAGTAAGTTGTATTACCAGATGTGAAATTAAAGCCAAGTTCACAGAAATTAATAATTAGTACATGTAGTTAGAATTAATTGTTAATGTAAACTTTCTAATTCTTTTTCACTTCCAGTTTACTGTAAAACTAAAGGTAAATAGTACGCATTTTGTCTTTTATTCTTCTGATACGAATCTGTATATGCGTTATAAAAATGTATTGTATATCTTTTAGAATCCAACACTGATCAAACATCCCTGCTTCACTCAGGGAGCTAAAGTGTGGAACACCCCCCCCCCCCTTTCATCTTGATAAAAACATAGTAAGAGTTTATAATTTCTCAAAATTATGAGATTTTCCTGTCAATCATACTATGCAAGTAGATTGTACTTTCTCTTACGTTCAGAGATTGGCAATATAAAATTATAAGCTCTCACTATTAATTTTGATTAGGGGGGTGGTGGTGGTGGGGGGGGGGGGGTAGGGTATCCACACTTCAGGTGTGTTTATGCTACTTCACTCATCCCTATTATTTTGCTAGATTTTTTTTCTTCAAAATCAAAACATTCAAATTATATTTCTCTCCCCTGTTATTTATTTTTTGTCTTTGGTCTAAAATGCAGCTCTGTCATTTGATAATGTGCCTGTTACTGCCTGTCTACAGAAACGTGTCTGGTTGATTTGTCACAATTTGTTTTTTTTAACTTCTCGTCGTATGTAAAGTCGAGATTGGTAGCTGGTCATGTCTGTAAGACCGGTTTTTATTTGTCGACGTATTATTTATTCAGATCAGGTCGTAGACTTGAGAAGATTTGTTCTTCTTAATCTCAAAAAAAAAAAAAATAAAATAAAATAAAATAAAATAAATAAAAAAAAATGTATGATCTGTGTTGTCTATCGATAATATCGTGAATTTGGTCTGATTGGTTTATGTGTGTATTCGAATGGCATTTCTATGTGGACAGGCATTTCTGCAACAGTGAGTTCTAACAAATTTTTTTTATCTAGGTTTTTGTTATTTTGTTCTTCTTAATCAAAAAAGAGGTATGATCTGTGTTGTCTATCGATAATATCGTGAATTTGGTCTGATTGGTTTATGTGTGTATTCGAATGGTATTTCTTTGTGGACAGGCATTTCTGCAACAGCGAGTTCTAACAAATTTTTTTTATCTAGGTTTTTGTCATTTTTTAATCATCCATTTCATTAGTTTATTAAGTTTAAATTTTACAAGATTATGCACCAGACATTTTCAAGTATTCCATGTGAATACGTTCATTACAAATTATGGAAATACAAACATTTACTTAACGTTTATTATATACCGACTCTGTATTCATAAACAGTACGATAATTTCCTTGGCCAATGCTATTGTTCTCATCATTAACACAAAAGTTTGCCGGTTATTTACATACAACAAGGTGACAAAGATATTAAGTTCTGGTTGTCAATATTGATAATATATTCGTTGTTGTATTTTTACGATTTCGTTTAGTTAATGTGTTTTGTTATTTGAGTGAGTGTTGTAGATATGCATACTGCATGTGTGTATGTTGCATATGTCCTTTTCATTCTTTTTTAGTCCTACAAATTTATGTTTTACATACTCTTTGTCCTTCTTCAAAGTCTGGTTTACGGGGAAGGATTATTTCGGCATAATAACATGGAAGAGCTTAGATTGGACTGTAAAGAAAAGTTGGGGAGGGGGCTTTTGTGAAACAGGTCTCCGAATGAAAATTTCAATACATAAAAAAATAATAACAGTGAAAAAAAAATTGTGAAATGGGGGGGGGGGGGGGGGCTAAAGAAAACTGCCATTTAGAGTTCCATAAAAAAAAGTGGCCCGGGGGGGTTTCTTATATTATGTGCCCGTTAACATACTTGAAGGGATAAAAACGAATGGGATTGAAGTGAGAGCTCCCCCCACTTTTTGTCGCCAATTACTCGAGTCTATGCCGTATGTAACACATCAAAGATGTGGAATAATATCAATTCGTTTTTATAATTTGATTGAGTTAAAACAAGATAAATACTCCATTTCCAGTACGAATTGGTGATAAATATTTAAGATGTCATATTCTCTAAACGTTGTATTAATTAATTCAAGCATATAAAGTAAGAAAACACGCATAAGATCTAAGAAAACAAATTGCATCGCATAATTATTAAACACTATTAATATGTGATAAAGTTGTCCCACAGTTGCTGAAAACGCACCTGTTTCCTTTCTACCCCCCCCCCCCAACAAACACACAATGGAGGATATTTGCAAAATCTCTGCGTACGCAGTACTCAGTACGTATTGTGTTCCTTGTTATGGGTACACGAGGGTTGTCCAAAAAGTTCGTGGATAATGGCATGTTTGTCAAAATGAATGGTTCAAGATGTGCTTAAGACCGCGGAACATTAACTGGCAAAATTGGAAATATGCAGCTTACGTCATTTTCGTCTGTTACAGTCAAAACATTTAATGATGGACAATGAAATGGGCGGGTACAATTCGGCACGGACGTCTGCGAAAACATTGGATTGAAATTGCAATTCGAAATTCATTTTCAATCCACCTCAGCTACGCTAGAGCGCACGGTGTTACTGATTGACACAGAAGACAAATAATTTGAAATATATATAAATCAGAATTTTCTATCCCATGCTTTTAAAGAAATATAAAGGGACAAATATTTGATTTCTGTTTGGTATGTGTGTGTTTGGTGGTTGGGCGGTTGGAGGGGGGGGGGCTGAACGATCTTGGAAATGAATAAGAACGTTTTATTTTAGTTTGGACAAACCCTCCCTGATTTTGTTTGTCAAACATTTTTCAGAGAAGAAAAAACTAAAAAAAAATTAAAAACTCTTGTCGTCCTAGAAATTAATATATTCTTCCTGTGAAGGCATGACTCGACAATTTTTGACACCCCACCCCACCCCCCTTTCTAGAATCAAATGGCCATCACCTGAAAAAATAATCTCTTTATTCTAGGACTTTGACGTGTCCTTAAAATTATAGGCTAAAAAACTCGTATAAATATGAATTTCAAACAATATGTATTTGGGAATTGAATTTATTTGTCTTTTGAATCATACATTCACACTTTAGGTTTGAAAACAGCTCAGATGGATTGAAATTAAATTTCATATTTTTTTCAGTGAAGAAGAAAATAAATAATGTCTTTTGTCATCCTACAAATATTTAATATATTGTTTCATGTGAGACATAACCATAAATAATCTGATTCGACAACATTTGCCAACCCCCCCCCCCCCAACTTCTGGAATCAAATGGTCTTCCCCTAAAAGAATATACATATAGCTATATCTCCTATAACTTTTGTTTGTCCCCAAAATAAAAAGTTGTTATACATTAATTTCAAACTATACGCATTTGGGAACTGAAATTATTTGTTGTTTCGATCATACATTATAACTTTGCGAAAAATAGCTCAGGTGGATTGAAAATGAATTTCGAATTGCAATTTCAATCCAATGTTTTCGCAGACGTCCGTGCCGAATTGTACCCGCCCATTTCATTGTCTATCATCAAGTGTTTGACTGCGACAGATGGAAATGACGTAAGCTGCATATTTCCAATTTTGCCAGTTAATGTTCCGCGGTCTTATTGTATACCAAAATATTAGTTATGAAAATCCAAGTCGGAATAGTTTGGTTTTTATTGTTTGAACTTAATATTTTAGTAAAAATCTCGGTCATTAAAGGACGCCGATAGTACAAACGGACCAGGGTTACAATGCCATGAACTTTTAAATAAAGTGATATGATTGAAATTATTTTCTTTTTAAAACGAGTCAAAGCTGAATAAAAATTTAATATATCACAAATAAAGCGGTTATCGCCATTTTCTGATACCTTTAGTATTGCGTACTAAATAGACAATGAAAATATTAAGTGAAAACCGCAAGAAGTATGTTTCAAAAATTGACAGAAATTAAAAGCGACGTCGGCCATCCGAACGGGACAGCGTCCAATCATACAATTATGGTTAATATGGTTGAAACGTCTTCAAAGAGAAAATATTTATTCAAACAACTTAAATTTATTGGAAAAAATTTAGTCTAGTGATTTGTAATTGGTGTATACGATTTTTCAACGGTGTGTAAAATTTCGGAGACACTACAAGAAGTGTAAAACCACTGTTATTTGATAAAATTCATGACGTTGTTATAAATATAGCGTCGTCGGGCTGGGCTAAGCATCCTGTGTTTACTAAGTGTTAATTTTGATGACGTTCGTAAATTATTGTGTATTGTTTTGAATTTTTGAATTTAAATTATAATCTATACATAAATATAATATTGCACACATTTGGCAATGTGGCATGATAAAGAAAAAAAGAGTGCGTCTATGAACATGCGGTAAAAATTCAAAATTCATATTTCTGACGTTATCATGAAATAAGCGTTACGTCAGACTGGCCCGTGCAACTTGCATATACAAAGTATTTACACCTATAATGTTCAGTAAATAGTGTGCATTGCTTTAATTTTTTGTACATTTACTCAATCATGGTCTATATTAAGGTATTATCGTACATGTTTGCCATTGCGGACTTTATAGAGAAATTTAAGCATTTGTCCACGAACTTTTTGGACAACCCTCGTACATGTACTTCCTGCTTTCTCAGTTTTATAAAGGATTGCGAAAATGTGTCTCTTTTTACATAATGCACAGTATTGTTAAAAAAAAACCCTTCTCATGCAAAAAACCTGCGGCAGTCTGTCGTATTTATATAATAAAAGAAATAAGAGTACCAACCCCCAACCCCCCAATAAAAAACGATTTTCCCACAGAGATTTCATTTTTGATTCTTGTATATGACATGTAGACCGAAGGCTAAAGCATCTCGTCATAATATCAAAATAAATGAAAATACTAGATCATATATTTATTTGTCACACAATAATGGTACAATAGAATAAAATATACATGACTGTATGCAGCCACTGAAAGGTTTTCTTAGAGAGGGAAGGAGAGAGAAGAAAAAAAAGCTATTACAAATGCGTTTTTCTTTTCTTAGCAAAGATATGTACAAATACTAATTTCGCATTTTGACATAATTATTGACAATTATGAGTACGAATTACCTTCTCGGCAGAAGTATTCGTAACGTAAACTCGCCCAAACTTGAAAAATCTATTTTGTGTGTGTGTGTGTGTGGGGGGGGGGGGGGGTAGTCGTTGACTTCTTTTCATACCAGCTTAACACAGATCCGCTTTTTATTTGGTTTATATATAAATTTAATTCTTTATTGCATAATACACCCATATGGGTCAAGCAATACAGTTCATAATAAGAAAATAAAACATAGAACAATGAATGTATTCATTGTTACAATAGGCGCAATTTAAGTAATTTACTCCTTATATGTTACACCGATGTGGACCTTTTATTTCTTAATTCTAATGATTGTTTTATAAAAGTGAAAACAGCCGGTATAACTTAAATAGTTGGGCTAAGTATATATTCAAGTTTCTGTATGGGTGATTTGAGATAGAATGAGGAACAATTATCTAACATGGTTTTTATAAGTATATTCCTTGCTTGTATATTCAAATTACATTGTAAAAAGAAATGAAATTCATCATCAATAGCATTACATGAAGTGCATAACCTTTGTTGTCGAGGTATTTTCTTATGTCTACCAGTTTCAATCAGTAGGCAGTGGTCACTTGTTCGAAACTTAATTAGTAATTGTCTATTCTTGAAACTATTTTCAAGCATAAGATATTCTTCCATATTAAGATTGTGTTTTATTTTACTGTACAAATACAGTTTGGAGTTTTCTGTGAATTTGGATACTTTTTCCATAGTTTTGCCTTCATAATTATTTAGTACTATGAACTCTGCAAATTCCGGGGGGGGGGGGGGTTCCAGATCACCTCCGATCCCCCCTCTAGATCCGCTCATGATAAGGTTGTTTGTTGTATACATGTAGATCTATGTACTCAGTTCTAAAGTCCCTCAGTTCATGGTTTAATACATACACGGAATTTATTTTTTCAAAGAAAAACCATTATTTTCAACAGTGATTTGAAACAAACTACTACAATCCCAGAATGACCAGGACTGATACGGAAACATCCAGCTTCATCAGGCACAACATTTTATGTGGCATATATACAATGGCGTCACTTCAATTATTATGGACTCTAAAAAAGCATACTGCTCTATTTTCAATTGTTTAAGATTTGTGAAGGAAATATTCGATAAAAGGACGGATGGACTGTCTGTCCCCATTTATAAACCCGTTATACGTCGGCGATGTGTATTGCAGTTGACCGACTTTAGCGTGGGAGAGAAGCAATCTCGGTTACTTCCTTTGATGTGGTAACAATGTGACGTAGTATTTAAACTTCTCGACAAGCAAAGCGTCAGCACGTCACAAACAGTGAAATCCTTTAGGTCTAATGCAATTTGCTCTAATTAAATGTAAAATTTAGAAATTATTTGTCAATTAACAAGTAGTAATATAATAATATGAACATGATAAAATAAGGAAGGAACTGAAAAATATTATCTTCATTGGGATAAGTAGGGAAAAAATGACAGAGGAAACATTTCATCCCAAAATAGCATAAATTCACAATCTTTTAAAGTCACTAATGAAAAGAACGGAGTGATATGAATATATAAAATGTAATGCATATTCTTAAAAATGTATAATGTTCAAGCAAGTCTGGAAATAGCTAATTATATAAACACTTGATTCGATAATAAGGCATTTATTAAAAAAAAAAACAATTCTTATTATAATTGAATCATTTTATGAAATATAGCAACTTAGCGTTTCATTACAGGAAGAATAAAACAGAAAAAAAATTAATACAAAAATAGTATTTAATTCTGGGAGAGAACTTTAATCTTACATAATTTTAAAAATCGATTTTTCGGTATTGTTTTCAAACTTGTACTCTTAGCTATAGGCGTGTCTGCATTTGTTCATCACATGTTTTCACCTTATTCTTTAATATTTTCTCCTTGCAGTGAATCATTCCCAGTACCATTTTCAGCGCACATGGAAACGTAGTCTTCTTTTTTGGTTCCCTTATCCATATCAATATAACCACTAACTTGTCCTGAGGTTTTACCAAACCTTTTTTGTGTAGTTTTTAAGTGTGATTTGTCAATTCTCATCTCAACTTTTTTGTCATCTTCCGCATTGTCATCCGATAACTCCTGCACTGGCATTTTTGACAGTGTTTTGCTATCTCTCATTCTGGTTTTCCGATCATCTTTTCTGCTTTCCAGTATCTTCTGCATTGAAACATTTGACATCGTTTTACTACCATGTTTAGCGATGTTTGTTCTAGAGGGAAGAGCTGTGTACTTAGTTGCATCTTTTTTGGAATGATCGATGACTTCATACTCCTCGACTTCAGCTTCCGTATCGTTACCTCCATCGTCTATTACCTTATCATCATCTATTTCGCAGTACGTATCTACGTGTCTGTGGCTTGTAACGTTAGATTTTCGTCTTGACGACTTTTTCTCAAGTCGTATCGTAATCTTTCCCTTTAATTGGACTAACAGAACAACAATAAGAAACCCGATAACAAGAACACAGATTGCTGAAATAACAGCCACAACAACTGTAGAACTGGAATTTTCCTTGATTAAGACTCCTTTTACTTGGCGTGTTAAATTCCTATTATTATTTTGTACATTATATTCAGATGTTGAGTTTGGTAAGGATGACGATAAAGTAAGAATGGAGATGGTATTAGTTTTAGAAATGATTAATTCTGAAAAAAAATCGTAAATAGAACATCATCAGTTGAATTCTTTTACTATAAAATCAATTTCTTTTGTGGCATTATATTCTCATGGTCTGAGGAAAACATGCTGAAAACATGAATATGAAACTTAACATGAATGTAATGGTTTCTTCATTACACAAAACAATGAAAATTATATACGCAAAAATTAGTAATTTCACAGTAGTTTAATACCATATTTAATCAAATGTACGTTTTAATCTTTTTATTTCAAATTTGACATTAAAATATACAATTGTTTTAAAATACAACAAAAACTCACCTTTTTTGCAGCCTTCTGATGGATCACAAATTTCTTTTGGACATTGGCATTTTCCGTCCAAACATCGGCGTCCGTAATCAGGGTATGTACAGACGTAGTTACAGTCTGGTCCAAAAGTTCCGGACGGACAGGCTTGAAAGAATTGTAAAGAATCATGTTTGATATAAAAAAAATTCAAGAACTTTTGTGAGAAAAAAGAAATAACTTATCATGAATTTGGGGAAAAAATTGAATTGTGCTTGCTTGATGTCTCGATTGAAAAATTAAACTTACGAACACACTTCCCATCCAAAACATGATAGTCAGCACAACATGATGTTGCTTTACCAGTTCTTCAAATTAGTTACATATATATCAAACTTTGAACAAAAAGTCAGCATCTCAATTCAAAGTGATTAGATTCTAGAATTAATAACCCTTTACTGTATTTTTTGTTTAGTTATACAATTACTATAAGAGCAGCATGGGCACATTGGCCTCTTCTAAAAGAATTATGCTTTATAATAAATACAGATCTTACTTTAAGCAATTCTCTGTTGCTGATAAATGTTGAAGAATCACAATTATTGTCGTAAGTCTACAAATCAAAATCTTCTGAATCATGTTTGGTTATGGTGAGTATTCCATCACGTATAAATTGTAATGATACTGTTTGAAGCTTTGAGGAAGTTATTACATAAAAAGCTTTAGAAGTTTGGGATGAAAACATTTTATTTCACTTAGCCAATAAATAACGTTATCAATCTAAAAAGGACAACTCTAAAATAAATACTTTCTCGGTATCTATGTTCCAGGTTTTTCTCTCTCCGAACGGAAATTTCGGTTCATTACTTCTGGATGGAGCTAATTATTACCAGTTAAATCATCTCAATAATAGACATTGGAATCATTGTGGGAATTATAAAGCTAAGTGTTAAGGAAACATGATTATGCATGATTCCTTCTACAATAATTTGAGTCGATAGAGCTCTCCCTAGGTTGTGGGTTCAAGCCCCTGCCGCTACAAACAATAGGTAGCAAACGTTCCTTTGCCAAGCATTTAGCACTTTAAAGTGAAAGTTGAAGGTCTTTCGGATGAGACCTTAAAACCGAGGTCACGGTAGGCGTTGTACGATAACGATCCCTCACTGCTCAATCTTATTGAGTGTTATGTACAGGTATAAATTTGAAACTGTAGTTTACTATAGTATTTTTTGTTTTAAAGAACCTCTGGAATTTCAGAGGGTCTGTGCTTTATGCCCTGTTCACAGATTTTTTATTGCTTGTAGATTTTTTTTATTATTTTAATCACTGTTCGTTATCTTTATCTATTTCATTCCTTGCAAGCAACTATTTTTAGATATACATGTATAAGAATTTGTACTGACACGAGTAGTCAGTTTCATAATGATAAACCGCTTTTATAAAGAAGATGTGCGCATTTGACATATAATCTGCATATTTCACTGTGCTATGGGCACTGGAGATGGATTTTAAAAGAATAACGAAGCAGCAGATTTACACAAGGTGATAAAGTTTCTTTTTATAAGGTCTCTGGGTCTTTCCTATTATTTTATTTTATTTTTTATTTTTTTTTTTACAAATGTTTGCTTGCTTTTTTCAGTTTTTAAATGCTCACAATTAACGTTTTAAAATCGTCTGGAGATGACCTGAAGCTAGCAAATTTAAAAAAAAATGTATCTACCAAATTCTTTATCCTGCCTTAATTTATAAAATATTCTAGAAAATCAAAACACAATACATGTATATTGATAAAATTTTCCCGTTTCCAAATCACAATAACCTGATTTATTATATGATTGAATAATTCCTATCTCTCTGATTGGCTGAAATCCAACAATGTAGACGAAATACTATGTTATATTCACCTGGCATTCCAGTGAATATAAGGATTTATTTTCGCTACATTGGTCTGAAAATAGATTGGGAATTTCCAAATTGAAACAAATCGTTTAGAAAAGCTATTTCACTTGCTACCGACTTACACTCAGTTGAACATAACATTAGGAATATATCATTTAAGGTGGGGGTGGTTAGGTTATGGTGCAGGGACATCCCCCCCCCCCAGCATTTTTTTCTTAACGTAAATTTTTACTTTTATTTTAGACTTAAAATATTTATTGAAAAACTGGTCCCCCACTAATATACCTTAATTCCCCACCCCTAACTCCACCCAACAAAATTTGAATTTAAGAGAATTCTCTTTTCGTAAGGGCTAATTAAAGATTTTTTTCAGCTGTCAGTTTTCCATAATAATATACGACTGGTATTGTTTATTTAACCCTACTTCTCTCAATTCATTTGGGTTCTTCAACAATTGTAAACAAGTAAGATGGCATTAACTGCTTAATGAGTTCAAGTGTATCATTTAATCATTGAATCATATAATAAAACAATTATCGCTGGGGGGGGGGGGGGGGTCAGTCAGTACGATGATTTAGCCACCTTGGAAGTACAATATTAAGCTTGCCCTTCAGGATCGGTGAATATTGTACTCCTCAAGTGGCTAAATCATCGTATTCAAACACAGCAATTGTTTGTTAAATTCAGTAAAGAAAAGTCTCTATATTCTTTATATAGAAAAACGGGCAACATAATCGATATAAGCTATAAGAATATTGGCTGTCATTTAATTTTTACTATTGACTGACAAAGAGAGTTTTCCCACAATATTATTGATTTTTATTCTGGTTAGTAGATTGATTTCTTGTATCGTAATGATGCCGTCGCGACTTCCAAAAAACAACGTCACAATAAAAAAAAAAGGTAGCAGAATCATGGCAATTTGAAGATTCGCTACCATACAATCAAAGTGCAGGTAACGCATTGGACACAGCTGAGTTGCTGAATGTTAATGAATGAAATTAAAGCTCCATTTATCCCTTGTATAATAATCTAAAATATCATGTGACATCATTGAAATTTTCACTTTCATGCAACCAGGTTCTTACAGAATCCAAACAATAAATACACCCCACTCATTATTCAAGTTATTGCACCATACTTAAAATGATTATCAATTTAATTCACTTTAAAAATCTTATGTGTTCAAAGGTGTCAGATTTTCTATTGAGTGAATTTCTGCTGGTCGATTAGCAATATACCAATTTCAGTTTAGTCATAGATGCTCATTCAGTCCTCATACATTACTTAGTTTATTACATTGTGATTATTTGGATAATTTTCAACTTTAAGTCTGGGAAGGTCTTTCGGCATTTAATTGGCTTTCATTTGGTACTGTCTTAAATTATACAAACAATAGCTAATCTTTAATTTTTGATGATCTTCGTCCTTCAGCAGGTTTGGTACAAAGTCTTTATAAATGTAAATTTATTGAAGCTACAGTCCTTCATTTGCTCTTAGGTATTTTTTCTCTTCTTGATTGTTTTACTGTCTACAACAAAAATATACTTTTTTTTGTACTCCATGGAATAAATACGCGTATTTATTTTAAAATCATTTTTATTTTGCAATCCAAGCACAGTATAACACAACGCACAATTTACTCAATCTGGTAAGCAGTACGAGGGTCGTAAAATAAAAAAAAAGAACAGCACAAGAAGCAGATTCTTTATATTTTTTATTTACTCAAAATATTACATGTTAACCTTAATACATGTCTTAAGTTTTTATACCCTTGACCAGAATGCATCAGCATGCTCATCTTTAGGAATGCCCAAAAGACACGGTTTGTATTACAAAAAAAAGCATGGAAATGTAAAAGGAATTTTGAAGGAAAAAAGAACGTTTACAGAGCTTATCCATCCCCCGTATTCACTAAATCTCAATCATTGTGAGATTTTTTTATTCCAAAAACTCAAGAAAACAATCAAAAGATTGTACAAAAATGGTACAATTTAATGTATGTCATTAAGAGTGCTATTCATCAGTGTATTTTGGACGTCTGAAAAAAATGTACCAATGTTACGTTTTAAAACCCATAATCCGATTTAGCATGTCTTCTTGTAAAAGTGTTTATTTTTTTACTAGACCATTGGCATATTTAACGTACGTTTCCTCTTAGGCATCTGTAATGAAATAAGGCACCCGTCTGATAAAGAAATATTTTTAGATTCACATTTCCTTCATCAGAAATCTATAAACTGTGATAATGAATTGTTTAGTGTCTTATCAATTTCTTTCACTGTACATCTGTTATTTAAAGATATCAGGCTGGTCACAGCATCAACATTGTTTGGTGTATCTACAGATTTTGATCAACCAGTTCAACTGCAATCTTGTAACACTTTTCCATTTTTGGATTTCTTGATCCATCTTAACACTGTATAGTTTTAAGGCTTGTCTTTCCAGATGTCAAAACCATATCTTTCATATTATTTCTCCAGCGATTTTTGTAACGAATCGTAGTTTTTACATACGCCTTCATTTTCATCTTCTTGGGGGAGACCATTAAAAACAGTTTCCGACTCATTGTAGTGATCATGCTTACTTTAGAAATTCTTCTCTTTGCAAAGGGAGTAGGAAACAGAATGTGGTTTTTGGTGATTGTGAGATTTTAAAAAGTACTTCTCGACTGTGAAAAAATAAAATTAATTGCTTCTAAATTTATTATGATAAACCGTATGTTGTTTTACTTATTGAACGACCCTCATCTATTTAGAATTTCAGTAAACAAAATATTGAATGTTACGATACTGCTTGCTGACTGATGCATAATATTCTTTTTTCTCAAATCTATACATAAGTTCGACAGAAAAATACTAGTTTATCACCAAGAAATGTGTTAAACATTTTTCAATTCTACTCAATGACATTTTGTTTCTTTTATGTGTTCATATCACAATAGTTTTCTAACGGTCGACAAGGAAAGTTTACTCCTTCATGGCACCTGATCCCATGTTCCCAGGTCCATGTTTGCCCAGTTCACAATTTGTATTGTTTGGTTGGACTTTTGAACATGAATAATGTTCGTTATTTTTATATTTTATTTTCAAGAATAACTTGAAAGAAATCATTTTCATAAATATATATTTAAAGAATCATTAGTTTAAAAAAAGAAAAATTATTGTTGACATTTAAACAAAGATCATTTACATTCTATAGATAATTTTACAGTTTTTTAAAAAGACATTTTGTACTAAGACATAATGATTCATCAATGAAATTGAAGAATATTTATTTCTTCTGTGCAATAAAAATTTAAACTAGAGGTAGTAAGAGCACTTGCTGGGCTAACAAAATGATACAAAATGATACCCCCGCTCCCATATGAGTATCATGGCAAAGTCCATTTTTTACTGTGGGAAACCCCAAATATCTGTCCGATCGAAATAAATGAAAAGAAGGTGTACAATGGCACTATGTAGTAAAGATTGTATGAAATTCTTTTTAAATTGTATGCAGTGATATAGCAGGAGTTGCAGATTAGAGGCGGGTATCCCCTTAATGTTATAGAAACAATGGCAGTGTCTATTTTTTGCTTTGGAAAACCCCAAAATATATCCGACGAAACGTAAAATACGAGGTGCACAATGGGCTATATAATAAAGATTCTGTACAACTCGCATTAAATTTTGTTCAGTGGCATAGGAGGAGTTCCGGATAAGATATGTGTACCCACAATACAATAGAAAGAATGGTAGTGTCCATTTTTTACTTTTGGAAACCAAAAATATCCATCCAATTGAACCGAAAAATAAGAGGTGCACAATGGCACTATGTAATTAAGATTCTTTGAAAGTATCAAAAAAAAAAATGTATTTAGTGGTATAAAAGGAGTTGTGATAAGAGATGGTACCCCCAAGTGTTACGAAGGTACGAAAAGAAGGGTGGACATTCCATCACTATACACCCCGTGATTTTCAAGTTGGGGTAAAACAATGAAAATGAGTATTTCCAGCAAAAATTGATTTTAAATGTTAATCTTTGCGTAATTGAAAAACAAATAGATAATTTTAGTTTGGCGAGTTATTTACAAACATGTTTCATGTAGAGAGGAAATTTGTGATAAAGTAAATAAATATATTTACAACACAGGTTCCACACAGAAGTAAGGAAACGTTGTTATTTATTTTTGTATAATAAAACACCATAGTTTGTCACCATAGTTTAAAATTTTAGAGTTCCAATTGAAATTTTACTTCCCTTGTAGATATTCACGGGATTCAAAATTAATCAGAAATTATGGAAATCAATTTACAAAACGAAAACGCTGGTAAATAGATATCTTAATGTAGTACACAATAGATAGGCCAAAATTTCCCTCAAATTCATTTTTTTTTTTAAAACTTTGATATTTTGTTCTAGGATACAAAATCTCTTTTTATATGTAATATGAAAGAAATTCAACCGCGTATTTTTTGCCCACATAGTTTGAAGTATGGCCTATCAGACCCATGTAAGAAGACTGTGAAATCAAACATTCGACATGAGAATGCGCCTTATTTAAAAATCATCAATTGCAAACCCGTGTGATGCTTTTTTTAAAGGCAACCTTTTTGTTACTAAAATTCAGTAAAATAAATTGATAATGGTAAATTTGAGTAACTAGGACATACGTAGCCCCGGAATTGAAAATTCACATGTAAGTATGCTTCACTTTAAGTTCTCCTAAGAGAAAATGTATTATTCAATTTTTACAAATGATCAACAGATTGACTGAAACGGATCACAGATTAAAATGTGTCAAAATACGGAAAATTGAACCGATGCTTTGAGAGATTTTGGAGATTTAAAAAATTTCAATGGCAAAAAAGTGAAAGATTCAGTAGATGACGTCACAATATATTTGACCTTTGACCTCTTAAGATGACCTTGACCTTTAATGTACCTAAAGAATTGCGACTCCTTATATACATGTCCAAATATCAGCCCTCTACTATTTATGAATCAAAAGTTACACTGCGTTTAATAACAGACTTTTATATCGCATTTAGACAGCATAAACACATCCCAAAATGTAAGCTACAAGTGAGCAATATATAGGATGTCTCCAATTTTTAAAGAAAATATGACGAAAACATGTCACAGCTATTCATTGTTTTTACAAAGATCATTGATAATTGACAATATTGGGATATTATTCTTTATTTCTCAAGTAATTTTTAAGAAATTAATTAAAATAAATTTAATAGGTGTTTTGTACTACCTTAAATTATATGTACCGATCGATATTTTAAAATAAATATATATGGTTTTATTTATAACTTTTTTTACCCCAGTCCCCCATTTACACGAAATCAAATAAATGCACAGGAATCGATATATGTTAATTACAAAAAAATTATAAACAATTCATGTGTCCATTTCTCTCTGCAAGAAAACAAAAACAAAAATTATTTTTGATTTAAAAAATGTTTTTACGTAAGCCCAATCCAGGTGTAACCAGATAGTATTATACAATGTCTTTGGTAGAAGTTGTGTTATTTTCAGATTTTTCTGCTGCCATGGGAACATAATCCTCCTCTTCTCTCTCTTTGTTCATATCAATATATCCGCTGACTTGGGCCGAGGTTTTTCCCATTCTCTTGGGTGGGTTTTGAATATTGATTTTTTCTTTCCTCATTTGTACTTTTGTATCATCATCATCATTATTATCGTCATCCTCCAGTATCTTCTGCATTGAAACAGTGGACATCACCGCTCTTTCCTCTTTCGATAAACCTGGTCTTGGTGGTAGTGGTGTATACTTTGTTCCATCTTTCTTTGATTGATCGATAAGTTCGTAAATTTCAAATTCATTCAGTGTTTTACTTTTGTCCTCCGTCACCTCACCTTCGTCAATTTCACAGTAAGTATCAACATGTCGTTGGCTTGTTACATGGGGTCCTCGGTTTGTTGGTTTTTTAATCCGCATTTTTATCTTACCTTTGATTTGGAATACTATTACTACAATAAGCAAGCAGACGATGAGGACACCTATTACTGAGATGACTGTCATCACAGCAGCAGAACCGGCTTTGTTGTCGTCAGAACCGATTTTATTATCTTCAGACTTTTTTACATTTATCTCCTTCGGACTAGTACTAGTGCTTAAATTTCCAAGAACAGCCCTGTGGTTTGACAGTGGAACACTTCTTGTTGTAATTGAGGTCAAATGGGTGGATGATATCTGTTTGTCTTTTGATGCTAAACAGGGAAAACAAAACGAAGAGATCTACTTCTAGTAAAGACTCTCTCATACCATACTTCATTGACTTTTTGAATGTTTTAAATATCAGAAAGACAATATTATTAAAGCTAAAAATGAAACTTCTTAAAATATAATGATAAGATTCTGTAAAAAATCATATGATAATATATTCAAAACTAGATGATATTACAAGCAATAAGAGTTGAAAAATATTGTTAAATTCAGTTCGCCTTTCATGAGCAATATGCTTTAGGAAATGATTTTGATATAATACTTAGAATTAAGAACTTGAAAATGTGTTTATGAATGCATATGGTATACTCACGATTTCTGCAGCCAGTCTTTGAATCACACAGTTCCTGAGGACATTGACAAATACCCTCTAAACACCGATGACCATACGATGGGTATGGGCATGTGTGAGTACAGTTTGGTCCAAACAGTCCAATCGGACAAGCTTAAGTGAATGAAAGCAGTCTTAAAACATTATCATACAAACAACCTTTAGTTTAAATATCCGATTATTACCATTTAAAGGCTATACTTACGAACGCAGTTTCCGTTTTCTACATAGTAGTCTGCGCAACATACCGACGATGTTACGGATCTAAAACAAAAAGAAAGAGATATCATACAGCTTCAGATAGAAATAATCCATTTCAAAGTTGGACTATTCTGGAAATATGGTCAGCCTATCAAGGTAGTTTTTGATAATAAAAAAAGTACATTACAAAGAACTACATTCTATTATGGGATTCTAAAAAAATAGGCACATATTTACATCTGTTATTAGAATATTCTTGATATGCGTTTGATAATAAGCTTTGATGTTGCTTATGGCTCAATATGAACATGGTAAATAGTGTTTGTATTGTTGAATTTTAAGCAAACTTTAAAAACGATTGCCTTACTTTAAACAGTTTTCCACTCCAAATATTTTTTGGAAAGATAAGATTATCGTGATCCAATGTACAAATAAAGCCATATTTTGGCCACAGAATTTTTTGATAACTGGTGAGAAATGTGATTGATATAAATATGAGACAAATAAATTGAGGAAGTAATTGATATTGATAGTAATCCATTTCATTATAAACAAGTGTTACCGGTTTTATATATTGAATTCTCTTGATCATCGATAGACAATTTGTTTTTAATAGCCATACAGTTTTGCAAATTATAACATAAAATTTCGACGAAATTCCTGTTTGGTACTTCAATATTAACTGAAACTTTGCAAAAATGCTTTGGTTTGAGCTATAACTTAAAAAGTGTTGATGATATTGTTTTGAAAACTTGATGTTTTCATTTCTAGCTAAGACGAATATGAAAAATTGTCAGGTAGTAGATAAAAAGTTTTCCTTTCTAATGGGGAATGATGTCTGCGGCATTTCTTTGATCTCAGGAATAACTGTAGTGGACTTAATGATAATCATTTTAAGCCTATCTGTCTGTCCTTTTTTCTCTCTCTCTATTTTCTAAGCACTTCCTCAAATTTCATTAGATTTAATTGTAGTTATTGTTTATAAGTGTATTATATAATCAGGATATTATCAAAGATATGTTATTTAATTATATTCATAACTAAACAAAGGCATTTTGGGTACAAACACAACATAATGAACAATTGCATGGAAAAAATTGATTCTTACAAAATCAAAGAACTTTCAGAAAATTTAAAGTCAAATTCTTCAAAAGTCATTAACATTAAAAGGTACAATTTTTTACACTATATTCAACCATTCCATACGATAAATTAAAAACTAGGTTTTTTGATATGATAGATAACTGCCTCTTCAATAAAAATTGAACTCGCAAGGTTTTAAATGAGTCATCAACAAAATAAGTGTTTAAAATCACTCTGATTCCACACACAAGTACTCTGAAATTGACATTAAAGGGATGCTGGAGTTCCTCATTGACAATATCTATGTAGTTTCCGGAGACTAGGTCTTTCAACAGACTGTTGGAATTTCCAGAGGCACTAATTGTGCTCCTTAACTAGCTGACCTGTTTCTATATTCGAATGAAGCAGAATTAATTAAACAAAGGACAAGATAGGCTAAGACCCCTTTTTGGCCCCTGGTTTGAGGTGTCTTTTAGAATTATGCAACAGTTTATCAATAAAAACCTGTTGTGACCCCTGCCACAAAATAAGTATTGGTTCTAAGTTATGGGATACCCAGAGGTCACAAAAAGGTCAGAAAATATGCCATTTTCCGAATTTTCTCATTTTTATGCAAATTTTCATCGATTTTACAACACATTTTGTTTCAGAAAACATAGAGCACAAGCTTGCCTATCTGCCAAATTTATATATTTCATAAACTAGCATCATATGCATCTTATGTATAAAAATCTCAGATAGGCAAGCTTGTGCTGTATGTTTCCCGAAGTGAAAAGTATCTCAAATTTGACGAAATTCCACCAGAATTGAGGAAATTCGGGAAAATGTCCTTCTTCTGCACCCTCTTGTGGTCTTCTTGTAAGTTTAAATCAAAATAATTAATGCTGGTTTTAAAACAAGCATCATTTTAAGTTCCTAACTACAAACTATTACAATTTTAACTGTGTTCTGATTTTTACATCAAATAAGGGCCCGATTCGGCCGTTACCATACCTTGTCCTTTCACCTGAGAAGAAGAAAACACTTGCTGTGGTCTTTAATTCTACATTCAGATTTACAGACGACGTATTATAAATTAACAACATATAACGAATATATATATCCAAGTGAACTCGAAATAAAAGATATCACAGAGTATGCCACATCTGTTTTATATTTGGGTGTTTACTGACTATAGACGATAAGTGCCAACTAACAACTAAATTGTATGACAAACGAGATGACTTCAACTTTTTTTTAGACATAAACAAACATACATACACATACACAGATACACTACAGCTGGAAGGTTTAATTACAGATTTTTAGGAATATACATGAAATACCAAAAAAATTGAATACACAAAATATGCTAAAATAATAATATAGATGACATAAATTTATCTATACATGTATGTTCTTGTTTTCAAATATCTGGTTCCAGTTCATCCATCTTCTTTGATACACATGAAGTTCATTGTTAATTTTATACAATTTGTCTTCAAATTTATAATACACATATAAGTATTTATTGATATTGTGGATAGTTATATTTTGGTTATTTCTTGATTGTTGAAAAATCTTCTGTTTAATTAAGTAGCAATATGAGATTAATAATTGTTTCTTCTTTAGAAGAACCAAGTATAATTGTGCAAACATCAAATTTTATTACTTTTAAAGTTTTTTTCAAATATCCAAACTTCTAAAAGAGACCGCAATGGGTTAATTTTAGGGCAATAAAGAAAATATGTACAATTGATTCAACATTTTGCTGACATAAAGAACATAGATTATTGATAATCTATGTTTTTTTTTCTAAACTTAAAATATACTTTGTCGGCTTTTCTCCTTCTATCCACTTAACTTTTGTTCTCACAAACAGATCTTTAATGTATTCTTTTCGTATATCTTTCAATTTTCATTTCGAATATTCCAACTTTTTTTCTTTTTAAATTTCCGGTGAATTATCAGTGTTTCTATTGCTTTCTAACTGAGATATTTCTTCTTTTAATAGAGGGCGGAGCCCTCTCACGGGCCCGAAGGGCCCGTGAGAGCGAAGCTCTCCCTATAGGTAACACGTATATATGTAAAATATATTGAATTCTATTGTAAACTATATTTTTATTACAATACCTATGGAACTGAGAACCTTGTCGCCAATATGGCGTCCATAGTCTTTTCCATCTTGAATCTCGCGACGAATTCCCGCATAGACGAGAAACTGGAGAATCGTAATTTTAATTCCAATCCTGCTTTAATGAAGTTTTATCAATTCTAATAATCAAAAACACCCTTATAGTACACATCTTTGTTACTTTCGTTTTCAACTAACTTGCATTCGATCGTCATAGACCTGACATGTGACGTCATTCATTACTGAATCAGCGGAAACTGTTGAATTTTTAACAAACTGTAATAATTGATATTTCATATGCGTACTCTATTTTTAAAGAAAGATTTATTCAACTTTTAATAAACCTTACTAGAGTCTATGTTTTTGGTGAAACAAAAAAACTCAGTTCAAGGAATTCCAGTGACGTCACTGTCTAGACTGCGTACTACGCACTATGGAGGGGCGGATCTTTCTGTGGCCCCTTTTACCAGACTTTATGGAAAAGGAACAACTGTAATTTATTTGTTGATAAATTTATTAATTACGAATGTTTTTAGGATTATTTTCAATACACAAACTAGAAATATAAGATTTTTTGTGACATAGTATGATTTTCCTCTTGAATAATACATTTAAAAAAAAATGTTTTAGTGGTAAAATATTGCATGAAAAGCTTTACTGAATTCTGGTATGAACTCAAGAAGGGGGGAAGGGGTATGCATTTTAATTCTTTTAAATTTTATTTTTATTATTTATTTATGTATTCATTCATTCATTCTTGTCTTTGATTATCTGCTTGTTCCTATATATGTTTGCAAGTGGAGGCCTGTGTCTCATTTTTGTTGTTGTGATTTTTTTTTTCTCACAAGTTTTACCACTTTTTTTAAGTGTCAAATTTCAGTTTCGTGAAACTCACCATCAAAAGAAAAATCTTTGGACATGTCTGAAGCTCAAACTACCACATCAAACACATGTTCCATTTATACATGTGGATACACTTCAACGGATAAAGTAAAATGATTTCTAATTTTTATTTTAAAAAGTACTTTTAAAAATATAGAACAGAAAATTTATTCAGCCATTTGGAACCCATGGTGGATTATGATAGTGTATAAAGTCCAAAATCATATGAGGAAATCTAAGTTAAACAATACATGAGGAACTGCAAAACACATGACATGACCTGAAATGTACCCTATTATTCACAAGTTTGGGTTTTAAAATTCTAATAGTTTTGGCATAAACAATTTAATATCTGGAAAAAACTTTTATTGAGTTAAATTTGTTTTTCTAGATATTAAAAAGAAAAGATTTTTACCTTGCTTATATGTTAGTTTTGAAAGCACTAAAGCCTATTCGAATCAGATAAGTTTTTAAAAAAATTCAGAAACGTTAAATTTACTCTACATTTTTTCCATTAAAATTAAGAAAATAATTCTCAGAAATTTTGCGATGCTGATACTTTTAGCCCTCACGATACACAGCCCTAGTGTTGGTCAGATGATCAGTTTCCAAATGTCCTGAAAACCCAGGAGTTAAATTATCTTTCTGTAGTTTGGGTCCCAAGTTCGACTTCCGATGTAGTCCCTGACAATTGTCCTTATTTGTATTTGATGTCATGACCATTCATTGGAAGTAAAACATGAGAATTAAATGACTTGATGTTTCTGGATTGAGGTTTTTAAATTAAGTCGTGAAAGATAAAGAAATGATGCTCATGCATGCAAGTTCACGTATTAATTGTTGCACAGATACATAGGTAAAAGAGTTAACGTTTAAGAGTTCTTGGGCCTTGCACGGCCTTGGTCGGTTGAATCCTTGACTGGTCCGGTGCACGCTCTTTCCCCGTTATGCTACTTGATTTTGAGTGCACTGGCTAGGCGATTCATGATGAAATATCTTAGTAAAAGTTTTCCAGATTTATGAAACCAAATACCCTTAAATTTCTTTATTTGAAATGAAAAATATTTGAGGTAAGAGAACTTAAAGCTGAGCTCTTTGTTATGATTTTCTGACACTAATTACAACTTGATTTTAAAACTGATTTATCATTGAACAATAAAATGTAGAAATGTTCCCTTGATGGCTCCGCCCTCACCAACGGTCACACCGTCTAACATATTATTTATATTTTATTTTAACTTTATTTTCTTTTTTCTTTCGTCTTGAACAATAACTAATCGTAGCCCCTCTGATGCTTAATAGTAATTGTTCAAAAAATTGTTGGTCGTCAATAGGATTGTAATGAGAAGCCATTTATTGTTATTTAAGTATAAATTTAATATTCTTGATCATTTGATATTAAGAAAAAACCTAGTCTAGCTTTTTTTGGATTGTTTTTAAATCATGTGTACCTTCGGAGTGTCTCGTATTTTGCCCTCCAGGGATCTGTAAGATTGTTTCCTTCCTTTCTGTTTAAAACAACATCTCAAGTACTCTGAAGTTAATATTAAAATGATGCTTGAGTTTCTGATTGACAATATCTATGTTTTTTTTTTTTGGAGACCAGGTCTTCCAACAATCTATTGGAATACCTATGGGTACCAATTGCACTCCGTTATTTTATAAGCAGACCTATTTTTGTATTCATATGAAGCAGAATTTGTTCAAAAACATACGTGAAAAGAAAAAAAAAACACTTGATATGGCCTTCAACTCGACATTTAGATATATCAACGACGTATTGTCGGTACGATATATCCCAGTGAGCTTGAAATAAAAGATAGCACAGAGTCTGACACATCTGTTTCATATTTGGATATTTTACTAGAAAAAGACTTTAATGGTAATCTGACAAACAAGTTTTATGATAAAAGTGATGACTTTAACTTTACAATCATCAACTTTCCTTACTTATGCAGCAATATACCTTCATCACCTGCATACGGGGCTTATATCTCTCAGTTGATTCGATACGCAAGAGCATGCTCTACGTATGAACAATTTCTGAAACGAGGTAAATTATTGAAAAACAAGTTGATGAAACAAGAATATCAGCAGTCTCGTTTAAAGTCGTCATTTCGTAAATTATATGGTCGATACAATGACCTTGTCAGTAAATACAATTTATCATTAAGTCAAATGCTGACTGATGTTTTTCATACTTATTGTTAGGCCATTATTTACACGCTGAATTGTCGACGGGTTTTCCTGTTATTTCCCGATCATAACAAGGAACACACGACGGGTGTGACCGGTCGGCAGGGGATGCTCACTCCTCCATGGCACCTGGTCCCACCTCTGATGGTTTAGAGGTCCTTTTTTGCCCTGCTCCAAAATTTGTATTGTTTAATGGACTTCTGAGCTTGAATAATGTTCGTTATTTCTATACATTTCATTAGAGAGCATGAACTTGCTCATTGGATATAACACATTTACAACGACTATTGTTATTGATATCGGTATCACTGTGTATATGTCCTTGAAGAATGTTACTCAGATTTCGTTTTTGTGTTGAAGTAGTTCGTTTGTAGTTGCGGATAGCGTTTGATCTATGGTCCGTTATCTCGGAAATGAGTTGCTCGTCTACGTTAGAGTGATACAGTCACTTGACTGCCGACGCATGGAACGATTGGCTCACTCTAAATCCTTGTAGACCCCCTTTCTTGCACAGATCAGAAACTACATCTGCAAGTTTATGTCTGTCGATGGGCTGCACAGAATACCATTGTTTAACTGTGGGTTTTGTAAGTGGGCGAAGATAAAACGTGTAGCATGATTGTACATCGGCACACTTACTAACGTATTACTCATAATATTTCACTTTACATATGTTAAGCATTTGTTTATTTTCATATGCTTGGATAAAGTTTTGGAATTTTTCTGTATTTTAGTCCGCCTTGATTACTTTTCCATGTGTCCTCCGTATAACTTAGAAACTTCCCTTGTTCGTCCTCGGAAACGGTTGAGAACGAACTCTCTCCTCTCCGTAAATAACGATGTTTCTGCCCACCACGTAAGGCAAAATAAAGCCCAATTTGATAAAGTAAGGTATGGAGAAGCTGTTTGGGAATAGCGTCTCTTTAGACCATAAAATAGCAATTAGCAAAGCCTTTTTTGCGCCACCGACATTATGCTCGGCCTTTCATCTCGTTACATTATTCAAAGTGTTTTTGATTTGAGAAAACTCGTCATCATGATCAGTCAAAAGCTTTTAGTTTTGCCCAAGGGTATCCGCATACAATAAAGTAAAGTAAAGAAACTATACAATGTTTTTGGGGTATATTCAGATCCGTCGACCCTCTTTGCCTCACATACAAAATTGACAAGGTGTAATTTAACTCATCCTTTGTCATTTTATCAATATCAACTAGATCCGACCGGCTCTTTGACATTTCATTCCGAAATCTTTGCCGCTCTCTGAATTTGCTGACAGCCCACCGTATTTTTGACCTAGTTGCGGGCGGAAACCTAAAATGACATAATTTAGTTTAACAAGATATTCATTAATATTTGATATCATATCTTGTTTATACATGTATTTTCCTTACAGTAAATTATCCTGTGTTTTGGATATTTTATGAAAATAAAAAAAAATATACAGAATTGTAATCTTTACTGATTTGATTGCAAGTCTGATATTTCTTTGTCTGTTTTCAGATCGTGAAGTCGGCTTTCCCTTTTCACATTTGTGCCGTCAAAACAAGTAAATCCTTGTCCGTATAGTTAACATTATTTAATATGACTTCTCCATTACTTAATAGCAATAGACCACCCGATTCTTCACGGTCATTCTTGAATGATCACTATGTCCATTCATAAAGAACAAGAGGCCATGTAAAGGTGAATTTTAAGCAAATCAATTTACTCGTAGCGCTCAATTCCTTAAAAGCAAGGGCCTCGGCCCTCTCAGGGCTTCGGCTCCATTTTTTAAAGGAATGGAGCGCTACTCATACATTAACCCCTACGTAAACCGCTTTATTTTTGCAGACAGAACCGAGTATTAAAATTCGTAGATTAAACATAGAATTTAAAACAGGAGCAACAAAAAAGATAAGGAATTCTTAGAAATAATTCAAAAATTTCTTGTTTCAAAAATCTTTGCTTTTTTTTCCTGTTATCAGAGACTTTGTAAAATTTCATCTCAACATATAGAAAATTCTCCTTTTTTAAAAGCATTACATATTTTCCTTAAAATCTTTGAGAGCTTAACGGAAGAGCCATTTACTTTCCTTATAACCCACGAAGTGGAAAGAATATAATTTTGTTTCATTATGAGCATCATCTTCATTCTCCAGGGAGGAATTATCCCCTTTATCTCCTGCTGGAATCAAACAGCTGTATAAAAAGCTAGCTCATTCAATGTCGGAAATACGAGTAATAGACCTGTCATCATTTTAGGTATTGTATGAAAGGTTTTGGAGAAGGCTGTTATGAAAAACTTGTTATAATTTTAGATCAACGTGAAATATTGCTTGAGTTTCAGTCTGGTTATTGGGGTCATTTTTATATAATCATGAATCTACCAACATGATCAAGTAAAAACTGAACATCCCAAAAATTTAAACTTCAATACCATGTATAATTGTTTAAAGTTTTTTTTTTTAGCTTAGAAATCTTGGAAACATTGACCATCATGGTGTCAACTCTGTAAGTTAGAACACAGTATCATTCAAAGAAACTAACTTCATACTTTGTTGTTCTGAAGCCCATTTCTCTTATAACATTCAGTTTTGGTACAATGTAAGTTGACTTTATTCAGATAAAATCAGCAGTCTTGTTTTTTCAGTTTTTTTTCATCAACTATGTTTTTAGCATTTTTTGTCATTGGGCTAATTCTTGCATAATCAATACAATCATATTTTTAGAGAGGATGCTGCCTTTTATACCGAACAGGTAAGCCAACCAAACCGAATAAGGCAAAATAAAATCCACTTTTATACCGAACGGGATACGAGGTGACTGTTTTACCAAACAGATCCCTCAAACAAGCTCCTAGTGCACTCCATAGCAAGCTCCTAGGGTAGCGTAAGAGAGCCAACACATGCTCTACCTAGCATGTAAAATACATCACCAGGCATAAAATAATCATTTAAGCATTGAATTCTTATTTTTGGATGTTGTCGGTCTTATAACACACTTGGCCGTGCTGACAAATTGAATACCGCTTCGCTAGCTTGCTCATTAATTTACTATTATTGAGTTATAAATGTAAATCAATTTCAAGTTTATATCTCCCACTAACGAAACTTGGAGGGGATTTAGAAATCACCTTGTCCGTCGGTTCATCCATCAATATGTCCATCCAATCTTGTCTGGTCCATAACATTTCAATGAAGGTCATTTGAACGGGTTCAAAGTCACCGGTAGAAGAATACTCAATTTGCGCAATTCTATAATACTCTAATGAAAAGACTTGAAAGTTTCTACTTTACTCAAGGTTTATACACGAGCTGTGGGTTTGTCATGACCTTGACCAAAGATCATTTGGGCATGTTTGACCTTATCTAAAGGACAAGGAAACTATAGGTTTAAGTTGGACTATCAGTTGCAGAATTAAATCCAGGTTCCTCTAATATACCAATAAAAAATAAGCTTTACCAACGAAGATAATGTTGTAACCTGCTTTGCTAAATATTAAAACGCAGATATGATGAAGTTTTTTGTTTTTATTTTTCTGCAAAGGGAGCTGTCATTTTGAACGAAAGCAAATTTTAACGTTTATACAAAGATTCATATTGATCAGAAAACAAATTCATCTATACAGAGAAAAAATAATTTTTTTTTTTAAATTTTATTTGGCGAACATTGGCCATGGAATATATATCATTTTAAGGGATGTCATTCAACCCAACACGTTTTTGGCAAACCAAAACAAAATAATCAAATTAACATAAATTGCAACAGCTTTCATCATATGTACACAAAATATGTTAAAATGACCATTCCAGGTTATCCACGGATAGGTTCCTATTGAAGCAATTAAAACTGTTTGAAATGGTGTATATCTTGCATAAAATGCACACATTTGTTTATCAACATCAAGAATCAAATTTTTATTAAATACACAATGATTTCACGTTCTCCTCATCAAATTCACAGTAATAAACCAGGTTTGAGTAGGCCTCAGTTGTTTTGTTGTCCTCAAACGTCCTATCACTTTATGCCACGAGGTTGTTTCAGTAAATCATCCTGGAATTCTTGAACAACTTGATGCTGAATAAAAAAAAACAACAGAAACCCTCAACATTGATAAAATCTAAGAATGGGTTGAATGGGTGTGATATTTACGACATGTGCAGTAAATTAAAGGATATTTTCAAAATAACTGTACTCTTTCTTTTCACCTACTCAGAATCCGAAAAATTGTTGAATTAAAAATTATTCCCGATTTTTATATACCCTAGGGCCGCAGTTATGCAGCTCTGAACAACTTGCTTCATAGATATCAAAACAAATGCATGGAAAAACTTTTACTTTTTTGAAGATGTTGTAATGGTGTAGACAGCCTGGCATCAATAGACTTGATCAATCTCCTTAAATCTTCAAGAAGCTTAACAACAATAATTTTTCGTGTTTTATCATCCCAATTTTAAATTTTGCATTGATAACTACAGGTAACTGACAGGTAGGATCCAGTTGTAGAATATGAATACATGTATGTCTTGTATGCCAAACAGACTGAACAACAACATAATCATATTCTTTACAAAAAAATAAAAGAAAGACTTCAGTCCCGTTTCATAGGATGACTTGGTGTTCTTGGATATTGAAGAATCTAGCAAACTGTTAACCTGAATTTGTAATTTATTCACAAGATCACAAGATCTACAATTTCTTTATCCAAACTAAATATGTGTTTAGTCTAAACACAATACCATTTAACACGAGTCTTAAAAGAAGATTTCGTATTAATTTCATGATTCGTTTTGACCTGGAAGATAGGGTATTTATACTACTAATAAGGGAAAGTAACTGGACTTTCCTTATGTTGCAACCCCCCCCCCCAAAAAAAAAAAGAAAATCACAACTGCACTATCTGTAAAGAATTGCAACATACTAGAATCCTCCCAAAATGTATCTGGAAAAATAAGCAACCCAATTAAAGTGGTTCAAGAAAACAAGCCACATTCTAAGGTGACTTTAACTCAACTGAGAATCTTATATGATGTGGCTTGAATACTCAAGGTTGTGCAGTCGAGGTCATAAACTCAACCATAACTCGTAGTCTACTTTAGACCATGATATGTGGGATCGAAACTGCTGCGGAGTCTGAATTGCTCATCATATTTCTTTCACCCCAGATTGCCTTCCCACATCTTGATGCCCCCTGCAGACTTATGTCATGTAAATATTTCAGACTACATTGAAATAAATTGGGGTGGGCTGAAGCATATATATTGACATACACTTATAACATCAGTCCATCTACTAATGAATTCGATCTTTTCACCGGACTTAGCAAGCTCTCATGTAACCAGCTCTTTTGTCTCTATTGTCAAGCAATAACCAAATGTCCCAATGCTCTCACAAGCAATGCTAGTACCAAGGCGAGGACAGATGTGGGAGGTAGAATTTCTTGTGTGGGACTGACTACATCTGTAGGCTATTGGTAACCAAATATTCTTCTGAACTAAATAGACATTGTTTCTAAACAGTCGGTTCCTGAATTTAGTTGCTGGCAAATCCGCATTAGGTTTTGATCTCTTCGTTCTACACCCCGTCGGTTGTATTTCCTAGAATTCCACTTAGTACTCTTAGTTTTTGGAGGCATTTCGGCTAGAAAAATGAAATAAGAAGATAACGATTAACATAATTTATTTATGAAAAAATTTAAATTTTAATAGAAAAACAAAGGATTGCGAGGAAAAACACAACATGCAGTTTTCGAAAAACCAACTTATCCAAGGAAATAAAACATGTTTGATTCAAAATCTTGTGAGATAAATCAAGAAATATTTATAATAAACAAGATTATCAATATATTTATGTAAGAATAATAAAATTAAAGTATATTTTTTTCAAAATTAGATAACTCCTTTTTTGCACCTACATGCATATGTACTCTCCATCCTGCACATTGTTGAAAGAAATCAAATCCACAGCTTCCCGATTTTTATATACCGGAGGGCCGCAGGCCCATCCCGAAAAAAAATTCAGACCTATTTTTTTACCGTAAAAAAAGTCATAAATTTTATATGCAAAAAAAAAAGATGATAACATTTTGTACATACATGTGTAGAAGTATATATATTGCATATCTCATAAATGATAAGATTTTTTTAAAAAGCATTTTTATAATGGCATGCTTTGATTTTCAACCCCCCCCCCCTTCAAAAGCGCATTGATACCTAATTTTGCACATATGTATAAAGTGGTTACCATTCGGTTTAGAAGAAAAATCCTTCTCATCAGAATCATTTATTTTGTTGAGGTGTCTTATTTCCTTTCCACCGATGGTGACATTTTCAAATTCAACAGAAGACTCATTTCTTGATGTTGTTGAAGTTGTCATAGTTTTGAGTGCTGAACGCTCTTTAGTTCAATAAAAATGGACTTTTTATTATTGTCTATGAGAAATACATGAGTAAAAATTCTAAAGAAGAAAGCGTCAATCTTTGTTTCAAAAAAGGTTTGTACACATATACTGTAAACGTGGAAATTTTGACGACGTGCTAATTTTGACTATATTGACGATTTTTCTTTTCTCGTCAAAATTTCCACTCGTCAAACTTCATATCATATATATAGCGTCACAACAGACATTGACCGTTGTACAACTTTACCGCTTAATTTTCTCGGCTTCCCCCATTAAAACTAGATTAAAATTACTGTTTAATTTTCTTGTAAATAGTTATGAAAACATATAATCACAGTTTAAAAACCATTGAGTATGTCATATACTATTATTACCCATGGTCACAACATTCTAACTTTGAGTAATTATCACGCCGTGTTTGACCTACTTTGTCACCTCAGGCAATCGGTTTCGTATAATGAAAACAAAGACTAGTACAAAAGAGCAATTAATTCAATCAAATCTTATACACTGTAGATGGTTTTTACAAGCACAATTAAATTTTATTGATGAAAACGCTTGTAAATGAGTTCCCGTGGAAGTCGCGGTCATTCCTTAAAACATCGTGAACTCGCACAGAGCGGCTTAATCGTAGACGTTCTGAAGTCAACTAAGCCAATGAATCCATCAAGTTTTTGGTCCTCTAGCTTCTGGCGAACTTACTCTGAGTACTAGTTTTGAAACTGGTTTTTTTTTTTAGGAGTTCTTTGTATTCATTTTTGTTTTAATCTTGTGAAATCAAAGATATATACAACTCTTGATTCAATATTTCGTCAAAATTAACACTCGTCAATTTTCGTAAACAAAAAATCGTCAATTTTTCAACTCGTCAAAATAACAACGTTTACAGTAATTTCTTTGGGAAATATAATAATGACGAACACGAAAAATAGTAAAATGTTGCGATCATTGTTTTAGGCATAATCAATTACAATCTAAATATATAATTTATAATATTTCAATAATAGTTTGAATCAATTAAATGAAAATACATATGGCTGGTATTATAAAAACATTCTTCAATAACTTGCATGTATTGTAGCGCTAGCCATCCTGTTCATTTTGAGCATGATATCTAAAATCAACCAAAATAAAATAAACTAAGGTTCTGCTAAAGGCAATTTTTTTAAGAGTGTCCAAATTGTTTTAATTTTCCTAACTGTTGTGATCTGCGAACTTCAACCCCAGACAGTCATAGTATGATGTTGTAAAAAAAGTGTTTGAGTTAACATTTTTCCAAATAAGGGAAATTATTTATAGAAATCAAGAAATAAAAATGCACTTTGCAATAGCAGATTTTTAAAACAAAATTCTAGTCCTGTTATTCACAAGTATTCAGTGGCAAAATTACGTCCAAATTATTTTACATATAGTTATAAAGTGCAAATTAGCGATTAAACATCTCATTTCATGCACTGAAGCTAAATATGTAATATCTATGTGCGTTCGTAACACATACTTTCACTTTACTTTTGCTTGCATTTTATAAATATATACATCAACTTGAATACTATTGGACTAAATTTTTTTTAATGATCTGCTATTTCAAAGAATTTTTTATTTTTATTTTGTACAAAGAATATATCTTACATTGCCTTTAGTAGAACCTAAACGTCTGAATCTAAATTGTATTACACTCACGATTTCTGCAGCCAGTCTTTGAATCACACAGTTCCTGAAGACAGTGACAAATACCCTCTAAACACCGATGACCATACGATGGATAGGGACATGCGTGACTACACTTTGGCCCAAAGAGTCCAATCGGACATGCTAAGTGAATGATAGCAATCTTAATACATTATCAAACAAATAACATTTAGTTCAAATCTCCGATTGTTACAATTTAAACGCTTTACTTACGAACACAGATTCCCTTTACTACATAGTAGTCTGCGCAACATACCGACGATTTTCCGGATCTTAAACAAAATGAAACATATTATACTAAATTCAAATAGAAATAATTTATTTCAAAGTTGGACTATTCTGGAAACACGTTCAGAACTATCAAAAGAGTTTTTCACGAACAATCATATTGTGTGTATATTATAAATAGCTACAATCCATTTTGAGTTTTAAAAATTTGAGACACATTTTTTTCCATTTGAGTGTTTGTTAAAAGTTTCAACTTTTTGGCGAATTGGTTTTTGTGATGAGTTTTAAAAGATGTTACTAAATTTTCACTAATTCTCAAATACTAGTATCTCCCCTTGAAAGAGAGCCTGTTCCTTCATTTGAACAACCTTGAATCGCCTTGAATATTTTTAATACTCCCAACAATCAACATGAATTTGAATTACCATCAGATATCTATACTGGATTCCGAAACTTCATAAAAATCCTAACAAAGATACATAGCAGGCTCCAGTAAGTGTTCTACCAAGCGTCTTCCTTTACTTCTCACTAAAATATTAACAGTAGTGAAGAGGAAACTTCAGGAGTGCTATCCAACAATATTTTCGAGAAGTGGTGTAAATCAGATGTGGATACTTCAAAATTTTTTAAAAATTTTAGATCACAAAATTTTACCAAAATCAACAACATAACAAGCTAATTCAGAGAATTTGTGTCCCCAGCTTAGGGAAAAAGGAAGAGCATGCGCAGTTTTTTTTTTTTTTTTCGGGGGGGGGGGGTCACACTGCACCCTGCATTTGTAGAATTATTAAATGTATACATGTATATTGAAGCAAATTTTAAAAAATGCCAATATTGATATAAAGATTTCATTGCTTATTCTTTAATATGTGTATGGAAAATTATTTTTAATATACAGAATATTTATCACACTGTTATAATGATTTTATGAGTTTGTACACGCCAGACATCATAACTTTTTCATTTCACATGAATAGTATCATTTTGTAAATCCAAAAAAATAAATAAATAAATAAATAAAAAAAGAGAATCGTTCGGGGATTGAACCCGGGCCTCTTGCTTGCTAAGCGAGCAACATACCACTAGACCACGGATGCACTTGAATATAGTGCAAATTAAATGCAAACATTAACTCACATATAATGTTTATATTGACGTTTGATATTGTCAAAATTTTAATCAATACAGGGTGTCTAATTTAGCCTTTACTAAACAGTTCTAATAGATGTAATAAAAATATGTCCGCCGACAACGTGTATTATACGTAATAACTCTCCACAAGCCCCTGTGCTAAAAATAGTGCCATGCGACTTTTAATACAATACATGTAAATAATAATTAAAAAACGGGGCGGGACACTTTGAGAGGGGTGAGAGAGGCCCTAGGAATTGTATGTTATTTTACGTCCAGTTCGAGAATTTTTCACTCATATTGGGCCGTCACCATATACCGGTGAAGGGCTTCAAATTTTGACCTTTTCTCGGCACTCAGGGCCATTGAGCAGTGAGGGATCTTTATCGTGCCAACGTCTGCCGTGACACGGGGCTTCGGTTTTTCAGGTCTCATCCGAAGGACCCGCAACTTTCACTTCGAAGTGCCGAGCGCATGGTGAAGGAACAGTTGCTACCCATTTTTTATCGACTTAGGTCAGTCGCGGCCGAGATTCGAACTCACGACCTCCCGATCACAGATCGAGCGCTCTACCGACTGAGCTACCGTGAACGGTAAGAGAGGCCCTAGGGAGTTATGGTATAAAATTTCATTGCAAAAGCTCAAAAGCTTCTTGAGATATCGCCCGGAAACAAAAGTGTTACACACAGACGGAATGTATAAATTTACGACCTTGAACTCTGACCTTTTGACCTCAAAATCAATAAAGGTCTTCCTTAGGCCATAGGGAGTTGCTATGCAAAATTTCGTTGCAAAAGCTCAAGGGTTCTCGAGATATCGCGCGGAAACGAAAGCGTTACAGACAGACAGAAATACAGACGGACGGACGGACGGACAGACAGACCCAAATCAATATTCCGCACTTTCAGTGAAAGCGGGGAACAAAAAATTACAAGTTTTCAATTTTATATACAAACATTCCCCACGATATGTTAAAGTTCAGGCTTTTTGATATCATTGACAGCTGCTTTTTCAATACAAATGGAACTCATAAATTTACTTACCTTGTCATTGGTCTTTTGCAATTTTTTCTGTTAAGAAAACATTTTGAATGTACACACAAGTACTCTGAAGTTGATATTAAAAAGATGCTTGAGTTTCTGATTGACAATATCTATGTGGTTTTTGGAGACCAGGTCTTCCAACAATCTATTGGAATTCCCATGGGTACCAATTGCACTCCGTTATTTTATTAGCAGACTTATTTTTGTATTCATATGAAGCAGAATTTGTTCAAAATCTTATACGTGAAAAGAAGAAAAACACTTGCTCTGGCCTCCAACTCGACATTTAGATATATCGACGACGTATTGTCAATTAACAATGGTTATTTACATTCTTACGTCGATACGATATATCCCAGTGATCTTTAAATAAAGGACGCATCTGTTTCATATTTGGATATTTTACTAGAAAAAAGACGTTAGTGGTATTCTAACAACAAAGCTTTATGATAAACGTGATGACTTGAACTTTTCAATCGTCAACTTCCCTTATTTATGTAACAATATACCTTCATCGCCTGCATACGGGGTTTATTTCTTTCAGTTGATTCGATACGCAAGAGAATGCTCTACGTGTGAACAATTTCTAAATCGAGATAAGTTAATGACAAACAAGTTGATGAAACAAGAATATCAGCAGTCTCGTTAAAGTCGTCATTTCGTAAGTTCTATGGTCGATACAATGACCTTGTCAGCAAATACAATCTTTCATTAAGTCAAATGCTGACTGACGTTTTTCATGCTAATTGTTAGGCCATTATTTACACACTGAATTGTCCACGGATTTTTCCGTTATTTCCCGATCATGACAAGGAGCACAGGGTGGGTGTGACCGGTCGGCAGGGGATGCTCACTCCTCCATGGTACTTGATCCCACCTCTGATGTTTTAGAGGTCCGTGTTTGCTCTGCTCCAAAATTTGTATTGTTTAATGGACTTTTGAGCTTGAATACCGTTCGTAATCTCCATATATTTCACTTTACCCAAAGATGCTTTGTGGCAAGTTTGATTGAAATTTGCCCAGTGGTTTTGCAGAAGAAGTCGACAATGTGAAAAGTTTACAGACGGATGTATGAACAGACGAACGACGGACAAAATGTGATCAGAAAAGCTCACTTGAACTTCCAGTTCAGGCGAACTAAAATGTCCCATGCTCACACCAAGAAAAGACGTTGTTCGTCTGAGTTAAATGATATATTGAAATCCCTTAAAAAAAACCCATCATAATAATAACATTTAAAGCTTGCAATGGCCAACACATGATAAAACGATTGTATATCTAAGTGCTATAATCTTTGTCCAAGGAATACACGCGCAATTTGTATTCACTGATACCACAAGATAGGAATAAAGACAATTGTCAACAATTCACGTTAGACAATAGAATAAAGAAAACTAGATAAACTAGAATTCTACGTTTATAAATCAATGGTTTGTACATGTGAGCAAAGAAATAGTAGATAATATTATAATAGTTATTATTGCTTAACGTCCCTCTCGAGAATATTTCACTCATATGGAGACGCCACCACTTGTTGGTAGAGAGCTGCAAATTTTGACCTTTACTCGGCACTCAGGGTCATTGAACAGTGATGGATCTTTTAAGTGCTAGCACCTACTGCGACACGGGACCTCGTTTTATACGTTCTCATCCGAAGGACCGATCTCCACGTCACACAGTGGGATTCGAACCTGCGACGTAAGGATCAACTCCTTATTCCGCGACTCTAGAGCAAACGCTCTAATCACTGCGCCACGCGGGCGACAGGTGCATATTTCATTTAATTTGTGAAATGCATGAAAAAAATTGCAATGTGCTTCCCATAACGATTTAAAAGTGGCTTTAAATTTCAGAGGTATTCTTATTACACCATAAAAACCAGTAAACTAGTAAACCAAAACTTCTACTAGAATATAGATACATTGTGCAAATGAAAGAAAAAAACAAAATGCAAGGCCCATAGGAATAAATTTCAGTTTGTCAGGGCACAACCAGACATTTTAAGTTGGGAAGGACACTACCAAGAAAAATTACTTGACATGCGAAAAAAAAGTTTAAATTAATGATGTTTTCTATGGTCTAACTTTTTTTGTCGGCAAATACATTGTAGTTGGATGATGTTTACCACCTCTCGTTCAAGAAAATCTTGCACTTTGTTGTGTGAATAAACTGTTATGATAACAGCGAAAATAAATAAACTAAAAAAAGTAAGGGTTTTTGGTGAGGTCGCACTTTGCGCGCCTAAGGCAACCATGTAACAACCCATTTATTGTACTTTTTTGTTACTTGATTGGATTAACTAATTTATCCTGATCGGGTAGGAAGGGTCTCTCATATGATTAACATTAACCGTAATGTATTTTTAATCTAATTTCCAATCAATTTACATTCAAAATTTAAAAAAGACCTGTGCAGACATCGGTATTATACCACAGGAAATTAAGGATAAATGTTGCCAATAGAGTAAAACCTTGCAACAAGTATAGAGATAGGCGAACAATTAAAAATTTGTCGATAAACAGCATTTTACTTAATCTTTTTGTAAAATAAAACCACTAGAGGAGTTTAAGTAAGGGTTGTTACGCGATTGATGAGGGTACGCTTTGCATATCCAAAGCAACCTTTAATTGCAACTACCCACTTGCTGCATTGTTCATTTTGTCTTGACTGCATTATTAAATTTTACAGGTCAGGATAGCTAGAGGCTCATAATAAATGAAAAGTTCCGCGCGGATATCAGTATAATATATATATATATATATATATATATATATATATATATATATATATATATATATATATATATATATATATATATATATATATATGGTAAACCGATTACTCGGTCGGAACAGTGGTAATCGGTTAGTCGGAAAAATTAAAATATATGTAAATTTGAACGCAAATTTCAAAAAAAGAAATCTCTTCATCAAATTTGATAATTTAGCATCTTTACATATATATTCAAGCTGATTTGATGGTAATTATGGTTCTCCAAAATGTGATTAGGGGTAATTAGTCATTTTGTGTTGTGTTAATTACTGTTTTCAAAAAACATCATGTCGTTACCCGACTGTCCAGTATCTTTTTAAAGATATCAAATAAATCCCCGTTGAGCACTGTGAATTAGTGTTCTATCTTTTGTCGTCATCTTTTAAGTTATATTATTAAACAAACAATGTAAATTAAGTGAAAGTTCAGACCTAGTTTTGATTATGGGGACAATGCAGAAAGAACTTGCGTTATCAATATTTGATTTCTCAGGCATGCTTCATGGTTTTCTTAATTTTTTTTCTTGTCTATATTGAAAATGAAATAAAATGTATGTACACATAGTTTCCTGATCAAGGAAAAACAGAATGTTTCTAACTTCTAATCTTCTTGTGTATATGGATAGAGCTATACTTGAAAAGAAATGTCAAGAAAATGTGTATTTTGATAACGATTAGCCTGGTTCTCTGTCCCCTTTAATGTTTCGTATACTCCGCAATACTCCTGCATTGGCAAGGATGAGCCAGGAAACCAGGCTAGATAACGATTAACTGGTTAATCGGTCAGAACTACTTGCATTTAACCGATTAGCAATTCTGTATTCGGGTCTTTCGGATATAGACTTTCAAACAGAGGACCCATGTCACCTTAGGCGTTGGCATGATGAAGAATCCTTACTGCTCGATGGCTCTGACTGCCGATTATAGAACTTTATTCACCAGTAATTGTGAACTTTTATGATTGAAAAAAAAATCTCGATAGGAACGGAAAACAACAATAATAAATCAAGCAATCAATTATAATTTTGCTGGAACTGAAAAATGACAAATAAGCAATTTGATGAAAGTTAAACATTTAATTTTCGATATCATCATCATCCACATTACTGTAATCTTAACAGTGAAGCTACAATGAGTACAGTGAGCGTAGGCGCATATTGTCGCCAGTCTGCTAGAATATTTACATTTGTAAGACAATATGTGCAGCAAAGGCAAGTACACGTCATCAGCATCAATATGTAAAGGACAACAATAGTTTCACAATTGCGCTGTACAAAATAGCCTACGAGAAATGTCTGTTTGATTAACACACCAATTACATTTACTTAACCTAAATTAAATCCATAAACAACCCTAACTGTGGGAAAACAATATGTTTAGTGAGGATGTTGCAAGCGAAATTATCGACAACGATATGTACAAAACGACAATTTGCACTGTCACAAATTTCAAAAGGCCTTTCATATTGTTGATCATGAAAACTTTAAGGTATTGAAATAAGACTATTGACTAGTTTAAATCTTATCTATGGAAGAGATGAAGATAACAAACAGTGTCGATCTCATTAATCATTTAAACAACATAAATTGTGATCACACAAACCAGCCAGCAAACCATGGACCCCTGAAATTACTAGCGGTGGTAACAGGTGTGTAGGAGGAGTAAGCATTCCCTGTCGACTGGTCCCATTCACCTTGAGTCCTCTGTATTGATTGTGGTCCCATTCACCTTGAGTCCTCTGTATTGATTGTGGTCCCATTCGCCTTGAGTCCTCTGTATTGATTGTGGTCCCATTCGCCTTGAGTCCTCTGTATTGATTGTGGTCCCATTCGCCTTGAGTCCTCTGTATTGATTGTGGTCCCATTCGCCTTGAGTCCTCTGTATTGATTGTGGTCCCATTCGCCTTGAGTCCTCTGTATTGATTGTGGTCCCATTCGCCTTGAGTCCTCTGTATTGATTGTGGTCCCATTCGCCTTGAGTCCTCTGTATTGATTGTGGTCCCATTCGCCTTGAGTCCTCTGTATTGATTGTGGTCCCATTAGCCTTGAGTCCTCTGTATTGATTGTGTCCCATTCACCTTGAGTCCTCTGTATTGATTAGGCAAAGGGATAATCTGTAGTCTAATTTTTATTATAAAAAATATGGGTTAGAACAATTGGTAAGACAGGTCAGTTAAAACACAACCAAACGATAAGTTGCATTAGCTAAGAGACTATTTTTAAACGAGATTGCTGAAAGTTCTGTAACACCAAAATATTTGTCGGTTGCTTGGTTTTAAAATCGATCCTTCTCAGAGCTTTATATTGCAAAATTTTCAAAGAATGCATAAGAATTTTTTTTTAAAAATTCAACAAACACGAAAATTTAATTTCAAGATATACTGGCTTTGAACACAATCATGGCTTAAACTAAAAGTTTACAGAGAACGCTTTTTGTACTTGTACCAGCTTTACATTATAACAAGTACCAAAATCATGTTACAGCATTGACTTATATTTAAAGATTGTAAATTATTGAAAATGTTCATTTGTCTTATAAATTTTCGAAGATGTTTATCTTACATTCAGAGGTTTTTTGTAAGGAAAAAAAATTCTGCGTGGCATTTTGATGGCCCCCTATATTCAACATATAGAAACATAATCTTTTCCTAATTATTATTACTTATCAATGCAAAAGCAAAGCGAAGTACAAATACTCGGTCCACACGAAAAATTGCATAATTTTTATATAATTATAATGATCATCAAAGTTATTCTTGAGTGGCGATTTATTTCTTCCTTGAAACAATTCTGGAATTTTATCACATTTCTTCCTGATTTCTGACGCAATGTCTGAAATGTATATGTAAATATAGGCACATTACAATCCATTTTAGTGTATTGTAAATTCTGAAAGAGAGGTTAAATATTGCAACACAATTTTACTGAAAAAACATGTATCCACGGTACACACAAAGGGAACCTAGCAAAAACAATTTATAAAGGACCAGACGGTCAGCGTTCAAATGTATCATTAACACCTTTATAATATGTTTCCCTCTTGTTACACAACTTATACCAATGTTTTGCGTCCAATGAGCACTAAACATCTATTTATACTTTTGGGGGACTATAGAAACATGTATCAAATATACATGTATCAAATCGGGCATTAAATGCACAGGTGAACATATATATGACCATAGGCCTCTTATGTTATTATTTAAATAATAAATTCCAGTCTAAAATTAAAGATTGCATTGAAGCAAATTCTGAATTTAAAAGAGAGAATTTCAGAAAAAGGAAAAAAAAAACTTTCCCGGCATACGATAAACAGAAGAAGAAATCGGCTAAAATTGGAATTTGAAAACGTCAGTTTTTCGACCCCCATTTGGGCCCAAAGGTAAAAATGAAAATTTGGAGACTTATTGCACATCTGCAGGACACCCTAATCATCTTGCAAAATTAAAATGGCTACTGAATAAAACGTTGTGTTTTGTGAAATAAAGTCACTTTCTATCCGCATTTGACCCCAAGTTGAAAATGAGAATTTCGAAACCTTATTGCACATCTGTAGAACACCTCCAAAATATGAAACGTCTAGTGTGTAATATGCAGAAGGAATTCTAAGAACCAGGATTTTTTGGTACAAAAACTTGTTTTTTTAACCCCATGGTGAAAATGAAAATTCTGAAACCTTACGCTCATCTGCAGGACGCCAACAAACATCTTGCAATTTGCACAAGATGAGATGGCTACTGTATAAAATGTAAAAGGATTAAAAGGATAAAGGTGCTTCAAGTTGAAGGAAAACGAGCAGCATCTCGTAGGAATTTAAATGGACAACAGGGTTTTTCACATTACAATGCCCGTGATGCATGTGTCTTTGGCCAGGGAACCCTCCTGACAATTGTATTCACTGATAGTACAACAAAGGAATACAGACGCAAATCGCCTTACAATATGGCTTTAAATTGAGAAACCTAGAATTCCACGTTTATTTAACAAATGATTTCTTTTAATTGTGAGCATGGAAATAATAGATTAAAAGTGGTCAGATTTCTATTCATCTACGAAATGCATGGGAAAAAAAGTTCTTTGTGCCTTTCCAATCGCCTGCAATGTAGATTTGTTGTTTTTTTTCATAGCGTAAAGTTCCTATAATATCTATAGTAACCCACAATGCAATTCAACTCACTCAGCTGATATATCTGTTTAAGCCATGTTGCTACTTCATTTGCTAATCTGACAACAAAAATATAGTCCCATTTCCCATGTACATGTACGTATGTTTGTCCAAAAAAGAAATTTTAATACATAACTGCAAAAACTAATGTCATAAAGTATACTTTTTGAAGTTTGAATAAATTCAAGAGAGATTGAAGTACATTTCTACAGATATTATACAATGGTGAAAACTGAAGAGCAATATAACTTTTCTGTTTTCCATATCTCCACGTGCAAGTCACTTCCTAGCCACATTTCCTTGCATAATTTACCTTATCTCGCTGTAGTCTCGCTACTTCTCGCCAGAACTTCTGCCTGAGCAAATAGGAACTCCTTGGGTTTTACAATTTGCAGAACACCGAAAAATAAAACGTTTCGAACACATTAGTAGGGGTGTAGGTTAAATGTTCTAGGTTTAACGCGGCGCGGCGAACGAGAATTGAACCCGGGCCTTCCGATCACGAAGCAAATACAACTACAACTAGTAGGCTACTTCGACATTTTATTTTGAAATGTCCTTTGTATAATGACTTAAGAAAGATTTTCGGATAAGATAGTGCTATACTATATCAAGTGTTTTTAAGTTTATTCAATCGCCAAATACGTATAGTGTAAAAGATCTGTTAAATTTTGGTAAATTATTAAATGCTGACAATTTGTTAAGATCAGAATAGAAAATATACTCATGAAAGTGTTTTTTATGTCCAATCTCTCTCTAATGTTTGTTCTTAATTAAAAGTCTCATTTTATTATCATTGATTTATTTTAACAAGTTCAGTGATATAAAGTATTTTTAATAGCGAGTGTTTAATATAACAAAGAGGTCAATTGTAAAGAAAGGCATATGTTTATAATACATAAAATACAACAGTTAGATCGTGTTGTCTCATAATATGTGTAAAACAGCAACGAGAGAGAGAGAGAGAGAGAGAGAGAGAGAGAGAGAGAGAAAGAGAGAGAGAGAGAGAGAATCTACAAAAAGATTCAGAGACATTTCGTTAAATAACTTGAATTGTGATAAAAGGACTGTTTTACTAGTTTGTATCATTAACTATCTAGGATGTATCATTCTCATGTTTTTCTGAAGTCATTGGAACATAATCCTCCAATTCAGTTCCTTTATTCATTTCAATATACCCACTGACCTGTGTGGCTGTTTTACCCATTCTCTTAAGTTGGGTCGTGCCAATGTGTTTATCTTTTCTCAGCTGCACTTTTGTTTCATTCTCCTCTTTGTCGTCATCCTCCAGTATTTTCTGCATTGAAAGGCTGGACAGAATTGCTCTGTCCTCTCTGGTTAAACCTGGTCTTTGTGGTAACGATGTATACTTTATTCCATCTTTTTTGGATTGGTCGATTTTTTCATAAATTTCCGATTCACTTTCTTTTTCCATAACATCGTCATCGTCAATTTCGCAATATGTTTCAATGTGGCTTGTCATTTGAGAACCTCTTGCTGTTGACTTTCGTATTCGCAGTTTTATCTTCCCCCTTAGTTTGAAGACAATTACTGAGATTATAACACATATGATAAGTATACCAATTACTGACATGACGATTATCACACCTGCAGAACCGGATTTATTTTCTCCATATTCCTTCACCTCATCGTTTGTTTGATCCTTTTGGCCAGGATTCCCCAAGTTTGATTTTGAAATGGTTTTTGGTGAACGTGAATCCGAATCAAACAACGGATTAAGTATGTTGAATGAAGCTAAATAAGCGAAAAGGTGAATTATATCCTTCTTTGAAATGTAACAAGGGTTAAATATGAAAATTCAGTCAGCTTTGATTTATATTAAGAGCATAAAACCTTAACTGAGAGAGAACTGTCCATGGATGGGAAATAAGATAATTCTTGTATACAAAGTTTATTGTTATGTAATTTTATGATACAGATTTTAAACTCTTTATAATCGATTAAAATCGTCTTCAAGACATTTTTATACTTTGTAAACGTTTATTAAGGCATCTATAGCTATTGTTTGAAGCAAATCAAATACTGTGTATAATACTTACGATCGCTGCAGCCAGTCTGGGGGGTACATGATTCTCGAGGACATCGACACTCACCCTCCAAACAACGATGACCATAACTAGGAAATGGACATGCGTACTTACATTCCGGCCCAAACAATCCCTTTGGACATGCTTATATGAAAGACGCATTGGAATCAGTAGAATTTCAAATAGAATTTAAATATGCTAAAATATTCAAAACAAAATACATCGTATTATGATAAATATTTACTTACGAACACACTGCCCTCCTACTAAAAAATAGTCAGCACAACATAAGGTCGATTCTCCGGATCTGGAAATCGAAGAGAAAGTATGACTTACAATAATAGGTTGCTTGGAGTAGAAGACATTTCTAAACTATCCTAATAATAAAAATTGCATTTACAAATGCTGTTATTACATTTGACCAGAGTATAACTATAACTTGATAAATACAGTTCATAACCTAACCATGAATTCATTAAATAGTCATAAACGGTGCACGTAATTTGACAAGGAATTCGTATTTTGTCGACCTGTTCAACGGATTCAATTCATACTTAAACATGTATTAGAACGAAATATGTGAAATATCGAACAGTAATTGATCTCAAAAATCCTACAAACAATACTAATCTGTGAACAGGGCATAAAACACGGAACCCTGGAAATTCCAGAGGTGGGATCACCTCCTGACCATCGGTCACACCCGCCCTATGCCTTACGTATTGATAAGGTTGACGGAATAATCAACAGTCAAATTAAGTAAATAATGCCTAACAATAAGAATGAAATAAGTCAGTCAAAAAAATATCCATTGATAAGTTATATTTGCTATCAAGGTCATAACAACGATAATAGAATTTACGAAATGTTGACTTCAAACGACAGCAGGCGTTTTCTTCTTCTCATGTAGAAGCTTTTGAATGAATTATACTTTATATGAATATAAAAACAGGTCATCTAATAAAGGAGCACAATCAGGCGCGTGGCCAGAATGGAAATGAAGTGTATACAGAGAACGGCAGGGCGTCTGGGGCCGCCTTGACACCCCCCCCCCCCCCCCCCGTGGGTCCAGGACGAAACCCTGGTGGGGCCCAGATGGCGAAGCCCCCGGAAGCTCCTGAGTTTTACGATATATTTCATTCATTTTCTTGCAAAATAAAAATTATGCCATTTCGCCTTTTAGAAAATAAAAGCCATAGTAATATTGTTTTTAACGCAAAGTTTATACTTCCATGGAAATTTATTGTACGTGCAGTTGAGGCTAAATATTTTACCGATATTTTGGTATCATAAACTCTTTATTAACGTTCAACAACAAGCATAATAAATGTTAGTTATTAACAAAGAATGTCGTATTTTAATCATATACGAGTAGATCATAGCATTCAACGAAATGTTTGAATTATGATTTCTCAAAGATCTTTTTAAAAGAAAATATCCGTGTATTATAGAATCATTACAAATTAATCAATGATTTATTTGGATTTGTCAATGATTTAATAAAAAACTTCAAATTTGATTATACAGACATGATAATATTAAATTTGATTCGAAACAGTATGACACAAAACAATTTGAAACACAAAATTTTTTTTAATGGTACTGAGATTTTTTTTTCAGAATAACCTTCCGTCTCTCTCTCTATTCTAATTAAAAAAAAAAAATTATTTATTTATTTTATTTCATTTTTGAAAATGATGTCTACACACTTGCGTATTTGCGTATAGGCAGCTACACGCCTGACAATTAATGTCCATCGGATTTCCAACAGATTGTTGGAAGACCTGGTCTTCAAAGACTACATAAATGTTTAATACGAGTCAGTCACATAATTATGTTCATGTAAATGAATTTACATTTTTGCCAAGGTTATATTTATGTTTTCTAGTGTTGACAAAGGATTTAAAAGTTTTACAATATCAAAGTATATTCTATTAAGGCAGTAGTATCATGAGATAATTTCTGTATACTATTATCATTTATAATACGAAAAGACTTCTTAGATTTGGACACAAAATTGAAGAAAAAAAGTCTTACTTAACGCACTTCTCCACCCCAGAAGATATTTTAAAGAAAAGGATAAATATCCAATAAAGTAAAGACCTCATGATCATGATGTCAATATATATACAATAAATAAAATGTATTACTGAAATTGATCTAAAACAAATAAATGAGGAAGTAAACATTCGTTGTGTCAACTTTGAAATTATGAGTTACCGGCTTTCTGAACTAAACTTTACATAATATTTTCAATACCATTGATATTTTAACTTTCTGTCATAATTGTTTAATCTAATGAGTTTATTTTGTAATTATTTTCCTCATCGTTGTGTGTAAAATCATGCCTTAGCTTTTAAATATTACTAACATTTGCAACATGCAAAGACCAGTAAGGACTTCTCTCAATGAAAATAGTAGATCAGTTGTGTAACAGGCAATACAGAAAATTAGTTTTAAAGAATTTTTTTTTTTTCATTTAAAATTTCCGTGTATTTTTTTTTTAATGTGCACATAGAAGAGAAAAAAAATGAAATATATGAAAAAGAGTGGAGCACATTATCTCATGCGCTCTTCCTGCTAAAAAAAAGGACTAAACTGTTACCCCATTAAAATGACATTCATTTTTATGTAAAATGTACTCCAAGATATATTTGTTGTATTATTTTATTATATGATTCAATAATTCCTTGTTGGCTTAATCCAACATTGTAGAAAAAAATACTACGTTATGTTCACCTGCACGTGACCGTTCATGTGAACATAAAGGTTTATTTTTCTTTATTGGACTAAAAATAGGTTAGGAAATTCCAAATTGATACAAATAGATCTAAAAAATTAATTCAATTGCATTCAACTTCCACTCAGGAGAACATACAAATCAGGTACATAGAACCAGGGGTGGGCTGGGGTGAGAGGTGCAGGGGCCTGTCCCCCTCCTCAGACTTTTCTTTCTAAATGTAAGAAAGGCTGATTGCCCCTTTTCCCGGTAATGGACACTGACATCCACCCCATCCCCCGAAATGAAATTTAGAATTTGGAGAAATTTCATTTTTTGGGGGAGAATGACTAGTTAAAGTTTTTTTTTTTTCAGGTAAGTTGTCATTGTTTCCCTCATAATGTACCCCCTTTCAAAACGATCCTACGTGCCTGACATTAATTTCCCTACATTGCACCTCAAATAAATTTAAAAATTCCAAATCTATACAGCTTTTCTCATTGTGTTTGGCTAGTGCTTAAGCAAATTTAAATAAATAAGATGGTATGGACTGCTTAATGAGTTTGTATCATTTAATCACTGAGTCATATACATGTAATAAAACAATTATTACGACTTTTTCACTCAATACAATGATTTTGTCACCTCGGGACTCGGTAAATATTGTACTCCTCATGAAAAACAGCAATTATTGTACACTATAGTTGCATTTTTAAAAAGGTTATAAAGAAGAAAACGTTGTCGTTAAATGTACTCTTGTGCTGGCCTGAAGTGAATAGCTTTGTTTTGTTTGTTTGTATGTTGTTTAACGTCCCTCTCGAGAATTTTTCACTCATATGGAGACGCCACCACTTGCCGGTGGAGAGCTGCAAATTTTCTCTTATACTCGGCACTTACGGCCATTGAGCAGTGAGGGATCTTTTTCGTGGCAGCACCTACTGCGACACGGGACCTCGGTTTATACGGTCTCATTCGAAGGACCGGTCTCCACGTCCCACAGTGGGATTCGAACCCGCGACGGTGAATAGCTATGAAATTGACTCGATTTGTACTTCTTACGAAATAAAACTGTCGCCCGCGTGGCGCAGTGGTTAGAGCGTCTGCTCTAGAGTGGCGGAGTAAGGAGTTGATCCTTACGTCGCAGGTTCGAATCCCACTGCGGGACGTGGAGACCGGTCCTTCGGATGAGACTGTATAAACCGAGGTCCCGTGTCGCAGTAGGTGCTGCCACGAAAAAGATCCCTCACTGCTCAATGGCCCTGAGTGCCGAGTATAGGTCAAAATTTGTAGCCCTCCACTGGCAAGTGATGGCGTCTCCATATGAGTGAAAAATTCTCGAAAGGGACGTTAAACAACATACAAACAAACAAACGAAATAAAACTTCATCAGAGTTATGGATCATATCTTACACAAATTGTTCAATTTTGTTGTTTTACAATGGACAGGATTTTGAAATTTACACATGGCATCTTTCATTCTTTGAAGTCCAAAGCATCTGTTACTGAGTGAATCAAAGTCTTTAATTTTAAACTATCAAATTATTTCTACAATGAAATATATTTAACACATGCATTGAAAAGGTGTTAACTTTTTTTTGAATTTCGCATCTTCTGAGCACAAAATGTTTGGTATTTTGTAAACAAACCTTGGGATAAAGTTGTTTTATACCTTTCATAACATAGATTAAACTAAAGATCATGCGCAAAGAAAATATAAACGTAAAATTACACACACTTAATCACATATCATAGTTTTCATAAAAGCATCATATACATGCAATAAATCTCATCAACAATCAATTGCAAATCATAATATAAATCATATGCTAGAAATAACATCAAATGCATGACATACAATAACCACACACAATATATGATAAACAAGAAATCACACTTAGACAAACAAAACAGATAAACAGAAGAGAATATTTTATTCGTTATCCCCTTCTTTTCAGGATATATAAGCGTTATGTAATGTTCTTATAAAATTTCAATTGTATTTCCATTATTTTACTGTCGTGCAAATTTACCTGTTTAGACTTGATCCACATACATGTAGTTGGTTTTTCTATGGTGCTTTTTCAGACAGAACATTTTCATAGTGTCTGACTCTCGAATTTATAATGGAATATGCTATGAATTAATTTTTTATGCATACAGTAATCCCTGGCACAATGTTCAGTTTCAAACAGAAACGTGAAGCTTTGCATCATTCTGTGATGAACTCACCCTTTAAAAACCAGGCTCTGGTTTTTTAAAACCTAAAATAGCTTTAAAATCACACTCTAGAAAACATTACAGGTTAATATTTACATGTAACATGAATAAACATGAAACCTGCTCAATTATTTAAAAAAAAAAAACTAGACAAACAAACACAAAACTATATTTAAAAAGACTTCGGAAAATGTATGGCAATCATTCATCTAGAAGATATTTAGATGCATTAATATATTGATCATGGTTATTTTCCAAATCGTGTACTCTGTTGTTCGCATTAATATTTTATTCTGACAATTTTCAGTCTGTTGAGGCAAAAATTATCACAAAGTCGAAAAATGTTGGTTGCTATTTTGTTTGAAAGGATCTGTTGTATGATGGATGCTTTTAAACTACATCTCCAAACCTCCAAAATGAAAAACAAATTCAAACCATTTTTAGGCATCCTGACCCGAAGGCTTAAGTGAGCTTTTCTGATCGAGATTTGCCCATTGTCTGTCTTCGTCGTCGTAAGCTTTTCACATTTTCATCTTTTTGTCAGAGTCTTGGCACAGAGTATCTGTTGGTGAAGAGGATTCAAGTTTGTACAAATAAAGGGCTACACCTTCTTCCAAGGGAAGATAATTAAGAAATAGGGAAAATTTAGAGTGGTTATTTTGAAAACCTTTTTCTCAAGAATCGGTTGGCCAGAAAAGATTTAACATATGCAAAAACTTCCTGACATAGCGTAGATTCAAGTTTATTCAGATGTGACCCCCTTGGGGAGGGTGGGGCTACTATGGGCGATTAAAATTTTACATGGTACCATATATGATTGATTGATTTTATGACGCTTTACGTCCCATTCGAGAATTTTTCTCTCACATAGAGATGTCACCATAAACCGGTGAAGGGCTTCGAATTTAGACCTTTACTCAGTACTCAGGACCATTGAGCAGTGAGGGTTCTTTATCGTGTCAACGCCTACCCTGACACGTGGCTTCGGTTTTTTAAAAAGTCTCTTCCAAAAGACCAGCAACTTTCACTTCAAAGTGCTGAGCGCTTGGCGAAGGAACAGTTGCTACCTATTTTTTTTTTATCGACTTAGGTAGAGTCGCGGCCGTGATTCGAACACACGACCTTCCGATCACGGAGCGAGCGCTCTACCGACTGAGCTACCTTGAGGGTCATATGGTAACATATGGGAAAAATCTTTTAAAAATCTGAAGAAGAGCAAAGTCATGATTCGTCATATTTTCATACAAGCATCCCCAGTGTAGATTCAAGTTTGTTAAATCCATAAATCAAATCCCCACCACCTTACTCTCCGTCATTCTTGATCGACATCAAAGATGCAAAAGATCAACAATACACCCCATACTTTAAAATATAATATTTGCGATCAAAAGCTCTGTTTTTAAATACTTGGAAAAACCGCTGAAATTTTAAGGCAAATATGAGTCGGTGAAAATTCTTTTATTATATTTAAAAACTGTAAAAAGTTTGAAACGCGGAAATACGGAACAATTATTCTGTGATAGGACAGTGCGATTCTGCAACATGAATTATGGTCCAGAAATATGTTTTTACTTAATTATTTTCTCTTTAACATTGAATAAACGCCCGGGGGGTAATGTTGAACTTTTCACTTTTATCTGCAAAAATATTGAAATTTATGAGTTCCTTTTTATTTTGAAGAAGCCCTTGTCTATGATATAAAGAAGCCCCATATTTAATTGATCGTGAGAAATGTGTGTACATAAAAAGTATAGAAGTCTTAAGTTCTGATGTTTCTGACTTTAAAAAAGATTTTATGGTTTTCAATTTTATGATTTTTAATAATTCTTGATTGTCACCACTTTTTGAATATGCTGAAATTTCTCTTTCACAGCAGCTAGTATTTATGTGAGGAGTAAAGATAGGAGATTTGTACGTCATTTGCTTGCCCTTCCAAAGTATCTTTGTTTGTAATAATCAACCAAAGAGCACCCCTCCTCAAATTTTACTTGCAGCACCAATATTTTTCAAGGTACATTTAATCTTAATCTGAGGTTTTTATCAGCAATTTCACTTTTCAATTAAGTAAAGTCTTAGCCTATAATAAAAAACCTACTAAAAATCTAGAGAATTTTATAGCGTTCAATATCTTGGCGTTAGTTTGTATTACGTATATGAGTATGTCCGAAACATTCCGAATAGAAGCGTTCAATATCGAATACCCCGTTGTAAACAAAAAAGTCGTCTGGTCAACCTCTAAAAGGCAAATTTATGATAGGTAGTGACAGCTAGATAAGATCTGTTTATTTTCATTTTTTTTATTTTCAAAATTGAGATTATTAATTAATGATATTAATTTAGTCCATATTAGCCTCAATAAAACCCCAATAAGCAAATCATAACGCTTGGTAGGGTCATTCGAATGATGCGTTATTGAACACGTACAGGACAGACGTTAATTTAAAAATTCTTATTAATTTGAGTCATTTAATTGAAATAATTAATAAAAATCTATGGGAGATGTTTAAGCTATATAATAAATGAGTTATTGAACTTTATCTTGGTAAATATAGGCTGAACATATGCATTCGCAAGCTCGTGCCTTTGTGCAGCCATGCAACTCGTGCCAGGCGCGGATACAGGAATTGAAATTAAGAGGGGGGGGGGGGCAAGAAGTAGGCAGGGGGTCCTGAATTCGACGAAACTATGATTTACGCTAGCTTTGACAGTTGTTTTTTTTTTTTTTGGGGGGGGGGGGGGGGGGCGGCGCCGGGTGCGCCCCCACTTAAATCCGCCACTGCGTGTCAATTTCAATATTCACCAATATAAGTTCAATAAACCTTTCTCATTCGGCGTTTTTCTGAAAATGTAAAAGGTGAAGGTAACGAATTGCGATCGATCTCATTATTTAGGTAAGCAATACGAATCACGTACATAGCAAAAACATGGACCTCTAGAACACAAGAAGTGGTATCAGGTACTTGGGAGAAGTATTCATCCCCTGTCATTCGGTCAGCCCTCTGTATCTATCAGGTAAAAGCAATATATCGATCGCAGATTTGAAATTTCTTTACGACTTTAAACGAGGTTGAGAGCCCTGTAACTTAAACTTATTTGTCAGAAGTCTGCCTTGGTTTAAAAAATTGATTGCACTGAAAACATACCCTTGCGTATCGAGTCATTTTGAAGGAAAAAAACTTCCTATGCAGGTAATACTGGAATATCACCACAAACATAGAGGAAATAAACGATAGAAAAGCTGTAGCCATCACATCAATTTGTTAAGTTGTTTTTTGGTTCATTTGCGTCTATGGTCATTGAGCAGTGAGGTTTATTTTTCGTGCCAGCATCTACTGCGATACGGGACCACGATTTATACGGTCTCATTCGAAGGACCGGTCTCCACTTCCTACTGTGGGATTCGAACCCACGACTTAAGGATCAACTGCTAACTCCGCGACTCCAGAGCGAACGCTCTAACCACTGCGCCACGCAGGCGATATTCAAGTTCAAAAATTGTTTGAAAAGGAGATTCTCTTACATTACTAGAGGATTAAGAAAAACAAGAATCAGAAGTGCTTCAAGGCTCAATAAACAGTTTTATCTCACTTTAGCATTGATAACATAATAGTCAGACAGCATGATGTTGCTTTATTGGTTCTATAAATAAATAGATACATGTACACATCAAACTTGCATCAAGACCTCAATATAATAATAAAAATGGATGATTTCTGGTAACGCATAATAACCCTTTAATGTATTTTTTGTTTAACATTTATTATAGGAAATGCTTGGACTTAGCCTTATCAAACTATATGAGAAATAGAGATCTTATTTTAAATAATTCGCAATCGTAATGCGTGGTGTATCCACAAATCAAAGTCATCTGGACTTTAGATGAGTATTCTATCATGTATGTACTTGATTGTTACTTGAAACATTAATCAAGGAAGCAATTACAGATAACATTTAAAAGACTAAATGTGATGAAAACAGGATTGTGTTTTTTTTGGTCGTACATGAGATCCGGAGGATTTGACATCCACATGCCAAAAACGACGGCAATAACTATAACTATATAAAGAAACATTGAATGTATACGAAATAATCGAAGCAAAAATATATGGTTTTCTGAGAAGAATATGCATTCGAACACACTGCTGATCTGTTACAACTTATCTGAACATGATAATGTAGAGACTAATCCTGACAACTGAAGTGATACAGTGAATTCGTTCATCTGCTTTGGGCAAAAACAAAGTAGAGAATCCATATTATAATATTTTTACATTAACAGTTATTTTTTGAAGTTATTTAAACGACGTGTATCTAATCACTGTATAGATGTAGCTCGTTGTATGATAACGAATTTACTATGAAATAATACACAATTTCACTGTTCCTGTTTGATCCACATGCTCAACGAATTCAACTTATAAGACTGATATTTTTATAAAAAATCTGCTTATTGCAGATGGATGTACAAAACGCCATTTAACTTGAGTCCACTTGATACAAACTAACTTAAAAAAAAACAGTCATGAAATCATTCACTAGATTTATGGTTATATTGAGTAGAAATAAGTCTTACCACAAGAAATTTTGAATTTTATTCTTGGTTTCTAAAAAGTGTCTTTAGGTGACAAAAAATTGTAAAATATGTAATAGAAATGGCAAAAAATGAGACTTTTTAACCGTGTAGAACAATTGCAATTACTTAATATTAAATTAAATTATAGCCCATATTCATATTTTTATTATGCTTTATTTTTGAAAAAGTTTTCATATACATAAGATATAGCATATCATATAAGATATCATATAGCCCATATTCAAGCAACGTTTAGGAATATGGAATTTTATCTCAATGATGCATGTACATGGTCATTTTTTATACTGCTCATGTGCCTCGCGGATAATCCGGGTTGCGCATACCAGATTCATTTTTTTTTAGATATGTTACAGTGACTATATATACCGAGGTCCAAAACGTATTTTCCTTCTTTTAATCTAGCAGACGATCGCGAACACATTGGTAGGTTGGTTCATGTGAAAGAAAGTTTTAAATTTTGTGTTATTTAAAAAAAATGTGTTCGATCCTGGCAGCGCCTACTTATATAGAGCATGATTGGCTATTTTTAGTTAAATATTTACTTTGATGGTGCTTATTTCCATCGGATTGAATGTTTACTGGTATAATTTCAATTGACGTCATTCGCCATATTTACAATGTTAAACTGGAAACATAAGACAGTCTTATTAAAATATTGTTTACATATTTAAACTCCATGTTAAAGAAAAATATTTATTGAAATATAACCAGGACCAAGAACTTGTTTTGAATAACTTAGTATCAGCAAATCAGCACGGGAATAGTTTGCAGGCTAAAATAAAGAAAGAGGTAGACGAGAGTCGCATGGGGGTCCATTTTTATAACCACCAATGCTTAAACTTGATATATCTCCACTCGGGATGGTACCCCAAAATGATGGCGGTTGGTGAATGATCACACATGTCTAACCAAGCGCTATTTAGTATAAAAGCATACATAGACTCCGAGGGACACAACAGTTAACTACACATCTTTTGACACAGTTGTGGATACCATAAGCAAGTTGGGAAGGGGGCACTCTTGGTAAAAGCAGACATTAAAAGTGCATTTAAGAAGGACCTTGAGCTGAAAAAAAAATGTCATTCAATTTTCTTCATATTTTGTATATTTCTAATAAGAATATCCCATATATCTTAAAGCAGTTATATCTGATTCAATAGGTTTCTTATAACATTTTAGAGCTGTAAAGCATATTGGATTGCAAGAATTAATGCAATGTTAATCCATAAATAAGGAAAATAATCAAGGTAAGCTTTAAAAGGGTATGTTTCTTCATGACTATATAGCTACTTAAGTGGTTAATGGAATAAATCAGATTAATTTTACATGGCGCTGGTCAGTGGTGACTGAGATGATGTAGTGACGCCTTCACCAATATGTGGGACAGTCATTGGTGGCGGATGCTCTTGCGTGCATGTGGCATTATCGTCAACCCCACCTCAAATGGACCAGTGCTGCTGTTAACTCGTATAATCTTGTGGCCCTATTGGCGCATTTCCTTTTATTTTCAACACTTGTAAATCGAATTTCAACATTGAAATTCCCTGGATATGTAAATACGATATTGGCCCATTGAACAATATTGTATTGATTTAATATTGATGACATTGCTAATGAGATATTGGCCCATTGAACAATTTTGTAGTTGACATTGCTAACATTGTAAATGGGATAAAGCCCTTTGAACTTTATTTTATTTATTTGACATTGATAACATTGTTAATGAGATATTGGTCCATTTTACCCATATTGCGTGGCGTTGTGCATTCGTGAACTTTACCAAGTGCACAATTTAGCCCATTTGGGGTCACCACTTTTGATGGTTGAGGAGACGACCAGGCCGGCGGCCGCTTCCAAATTTGTCATAAATTATGTCACCGCCACCAGATACGCACAACTTTAAATAAATCTATCAACTACAAAACAGTTATTTCTAATAACATCTGAGATAGATATATATTTATTAATATTATATGTTTGTAGCAAGATGTCCAAAACGTATTTACATTTTATTTTGAAAACACGTCTCATTTTTTTTTAACTTTACATTAAGAAAATATGAAGAAAAGTTAAAAAAAGAAAAAGAAAAAAAAAAAAAAAGGATTCAGTCACAACTTTTGAGTGCCAACTTTTCCAGCATCAATTAATTTACAGAAAATGTATAAAAAATATTTTTTCTAAAAGAAAATTTTAGGAAAATAAAATGAAAATGAGCATACATATATGTTTTGCTGTGAAAAAGATGACGATATCGAACAGGGATCTATCTCAATATTCTTAATCGGCAGGGACCATTGAAAACTCCAAAAGTAGAATCAGGTGCCCTGGAGTAGTGAGTGTCCCATGTCGACTTGGTACACTAGCACTGAGCCCTTTGATCAAGAAGACGGAGTAACCGGTAGTCAAATTTAGAATAAAAACTAACGGCCTTACACTCGGTATGAAACATATCAGTCAAAATACGACCCACTGATAGTTTGTATTTGCAAACAAGGTCTATAAAGACCATAGATTTTTCAAAATACTGACTTTTAACAAGATTATTGAAATGCCTGTAACATCAAAGTGGTTGTCAGCGGTCTGCCACGGTATAAAAATTGAAGGTCCTCCGAGCATACTCTTGTAAATAGAATCAGTAAGGAGACATAAGACCAAATGTAAATGATTGTCAAGCCGTGAACTTTCTTCAAATCTGTCTTTGGTCTTATTAAATAATGACCATCGTAGTTATGGATTCGATCTTTTGAACATGAATAAGATAAAAACAGTCTGCTCAATAGTTAAAATTTTGTACCTCTGAGTATTCATTTTCAATTTCTGTGTTATTTATATGAAATTTAGAGAGACATTTTTCTCGTTTACCGCAGAGTTTGCTTGAGCAAAGTTGAAAGCCAATGGCAACAAGTAACAGTACAGAGATAGAAGTCCCAGCAACAGTAATTAAAACAATTACTGTGTAATCACCTTGCTTTCGAATGATGATTCTTGACCCTCTGTCATGGTATTTCACAGTTCGAGAAATATTTTTCTTTCCAAAATCGTTTCTTTTGATTTGCCATTGGTTGTCTTTGTCCATTATCGCCATTGGTTGAGTTGAAATTTTTTGTGAATATTGATGACTGCTTATTCCCGATGGCAAGATTTCTACAAACACGTGAGTTTTATTTATACATGCTTGAATCTTTGCAATAAATAAGGAAATAAAGGAGTGATAAACAACTTAATTTAAAGGAAGAAAAAAACTTGAAGCTCATTCAAATATTATGTGAGTCTAGGCTATAGTAATGGTAAATAATAATAATACTGAGATTTTCATTTGAAAAAATCCTTCATTTCAAAGTTCATAGCTTATCTAGTGTCAACTTATGATTAAAACGATAAGGATTTTTTAAAATTGATCATTAACTTTCCTAATGTTCAATGTTACATTTTCAAACGAGTTTCAAAAAATCACACGGTACAAAATTAGTTAATTTCGAAGAATATCAAGAATGATACAATTCTATGAGAGTTGGAGTCATTCTGAAATCATTACAAACTCTTTCACAAAACTAATGGAGTTCAGTGAATAAAGTAGGATAGTCAACATAAAGTTGTTAACTTTCAAAAGAAATTGTAGTAATATATAGAAAAGGGTTATAAACCCTTTGCATAAAGCTGTTCGGTTTTCCCATTCCTTTCAAAGCAAATATCTGCTTTATTTTTTATTATTATTTATAGATTTTGCCGAGAGATCTTCAGAGTAGTACACATCAGAGTCAAACAAAATGAAAGAATTTAAAGAGCATGATATGTACAATGTTCCCGCTTTTCTAGACGAAAACTTCAAATTTTTAATATCGACCATTTACAAATCATCTATGGTCTTAAAATTTAGTCATACCAATTGCAAAAGTGTCTGCAGTGTATTGTTAAGATTGAAACAACGGTTTCTTAATCCATTAGGGGGTCTTTTTTTTTCTTTTGTTAAAATCGCACATTAAAAGATTGAGAGGCAATATGAGAACCATCTATCCTTCTGTATTTAATAATCCAGAAGTGAAAAAATAATTAGATAGATTACATGATCAGTACGTACTGGTCCCTGCTGACAAAGCAGGTAACAAAATTGTCTTTGTTTGTAAGGCTCATTATATTAAATGTATTTTAGAGGAACTTGGATTTAATTCTACAAGTGGTAATCCAACTTATACTCATAGTTCCCTTTCTAAGGAAGAAATTCTTCAAAATCATATGTCAGTTTTGAATATTTTTAATATTCCAAACAACCAAAATGAATTCGAATTACCATGTTTATATTGGATTCCGAAACTTCATAAAAATCCTTACAAACAAAGATACATAGCGGGTTCCAGTAAATGTTCAACCAAGCCTCTATTTTTACTCCTCACTAAGATATTAACAGTGGTGAAGGAGAAACTTCAAGAGTACTGTGGAACAATATATTCGAGAAGTGGTGTAAATCAGATGTTGATACTTAAAAATTCCAAGGAACTTTTGGAAAATTTGAAATCACAAGATTTTACCAAAATCAACAGCTTAAAAACTTACGACTTTTCAACTTTATACACAACCATTCCCCACGATAAATAAAAGTCCAGGCTTTTTGATATCATTGACAGCTGCTTTTTCAATAAAAATGGAACTCGTAAATATACTTACCTTGTCATTGGTCATTTGCAAAATTATTTTGTTAAAAAACATTCTGATTGTATACACAAGTACTCTGAAGTTGACATTAAAAAGATGCTTGAGTTTCTGATTGACAATATCTATGTGGTTTTTGGAGACCAGGTCTTCCAACAATCTATTGGAATTGCTATGGGTACCAATTGCGCCCCGTTATTAGCAGACCTTTTTTTGTATTCATATGAAGCAGAATTTGTCCAAAATCTTGTACGTGAAAAGAAGAAAACACTTGTCGTGGCGTTCAACTCGACATTTAGATATATCGACGACGTATTGTCAATTAACAATGGCTATTTTCATTCTTATGTCGATACGATATATCCTGGTGAACTTGAGATAAAAGATACCACAGAGTCTGACACATCTGTTTCATATTTGGATATTTTACTTGAAAAAGACGTTAATGGTAATCTAACAACCAAACTTTATGATAAACGTGATGACTTTAACTTTTTCAACCGTCAACTTCCCTTACTTATACAGCAGTAAACCTTCATCACCTGCATACGGGGTATATATCTCTCAGTTGATTCGATACGCAAGAGCATGCTCCATTATGTTCAATTTCTAAAACGAGGTAAATTATTGACAAATACGTTGATGAAACAAGAATATCAGCTGTGTCGTTTAAAGTCATCATTTCGTAAGTTCTATGGTCGATACAATGACCTTGTCAGCAAATACAATTTATCATTGAGTCAAATGCTGACTGACGTTTTTCATACTAATTGTTAGGCCATTATTTACACACTGAATTGTCGACGGATTTTTCCGTTATTTCCCGATCATGACAAGGAGCACACGGCGGGTGTGACCGGTCGGCAGGGGATGCTCACTCCTCCATGGCACCTGATCCCAGCTCTGATGTTTGGAGGTCCGTGTTTGCTCTGCTCCTATTTTGTATTGTATAATGGACTTTTGAGCTTGAATACTGTTCGTTATCTCCATATATTTCACACCCACACATAATTTTGATGTATCTTTTTTATTCATAAATTGAAGAGTTCCAAAAAGGGAAGAACCTATGAACGGCTCTTATGATATTGTACACACATTCTAAGATAAATGTTGAAAAAATATACCAGCTAGAATTACGTTTGATTATTTATATAAACAAACTTTTAATATCTTTCCAAAAGCTCCTGGTAGTGTATGCTGACTGATTTTTTGTCTTTAAACATTTGAAAGCATTTCTATTTTAAATTTACAATATCCTGAAAAAATTGATTGTCAGGGTATGTTGCGTATTACCTAAATGTGGACGTTACAATACTAGATACCTCTGAATTTAAATACTACTTTCTTTGCTAAATTCCCAAATTGAAAGAATATTATCATTATATATTTTTCAGTCTTGAAAACTCATAATTTTCAAGTCATTACTAATTTATGACTATTTGTAATAAAAAGAAATTCATTTTTAAATTGGTAAAAGATTTAAGGAATAAAAAATAACGAAATCAAGTGACTTATTTTCTTTCTTGAACAGTTGAACACAAGTTATTTAAATATATAAAAATATAAGATTGTACTTTATAAAGAGCTCGAGATGAAAAAAAAAAAAATGTAAAGGGGTGATATGACCTGAGCAGCACACATGCAAGTGATTTAGAAATAACATTTTTAGTAGTAAACACCGAGTGCATGTTAACCTATGAATTTTGAATTTAATCTCTATGATAAGATTATTATTCACCACTTTTATTCGAGATTTTTAGCATGACATTTATACAATATGAAAGTTATACATGCAAAAAGTATTTGCGAGTAAAGCTTGGTCGCAACCTCTCGAATTTTTCTTTCACTCGAATAAAAATTGGTTTACAGTACCGTCTTTACAGCCATTTGCAGGGTCGCATAGAATGGTTGAACAATTGCAAACACCTTCCAAGCAACGACGTCCAAAGCTTGGGTAAGAACAATTGTAGGCACATTGACGTCCGAACGACCCACGGGAGCACTCTTAAAATAAATTATAAATATTGATTTAAATTGAACCTTTTAATGTTAATAAATTAAGTCTTATGTCACATATAAACGCTTATCTCTAAATTTTATAAAAAATTACACTGTAATTACAATGGATGTAAAAAAAAAACCCAACACAACGATAAGTATTATACATTTTAATGGGAAAAAGCGATTTTGAAAGAAATCATAGATAATAGTTAATTCATTTTTCATCAAAGAAACTTAAGACCAAACCTGTCAGGTTATGCATAATTCATCAAAAATAGCTTACTGTTTGATATTTTAAAAAGGAAAAATCATAAAAGAAACTTACCAATACATTTCAAGTATGTGAAATCCCATTTAAAGTCAATTGGACAATATTCGCCGCTACAAAACATTTACTATTAAAAATATGAGTTATCAACATAATGATATAGTAATTCTGATGAAAAAGAGAAAGAATGAAAATAGGTAAAACACTTAAATACATGTACCTGACTATAAGAGAAACTAAGCCAAAAATTAAAACCACTGATGTGTTTGCACTTTTAAAGAAATAGCTGCTTTTCTTCAGTGCGATATCTGCCATTCTGGAAATTCGGGGATGTGAAGGATAGTCAGGCCATCAATCCACAGAAAAAAAGAAGTATGATCAGATCAAACAGACCACGTGGCTCGGATCTCCAATCACACAGATAATTTAAAGGTGCTTGGACACAGTTTTGAAGTTAATATTTCCTCAAATTTTCTGTATGATTTCATGACTGACATGTATATGTTGCTATAGCATTTCATGCTAAATTATAATAAAAAACTTTTTTCATCTCGAAGTTATTAAAACTTCGAATATCTTGACGCTTTGGATTGACACATTCTTGCGCTTTCACATATTTTAATTTCATTCATTAAGAAAAGTGGCAATTTTGTTGTGTATTAATGAAAAGTATTAAAACTTTAACACAGAAAATTCAGAGTAAAATGTTCGAAAGCAAAACCCACTCACAGTATTGTAAGTCCGTGCTCAGTGGTGTGTGCAGAGTTTAACAATTGAACACACCCGGTGAATCGTAAACATTAACAATATCAGAGCTCGTGCCCTGTTTACAAAAACAGTTTACGTTTCACGGATGTGTTCAATTTGTTAAAGTCTTTACATATCACAGAGCACGGACTGACAATACTGGTGAGTTGGTTTTGCTTTCGAACATTTCTTCTCTGATTTTTCTGGATTATAGATGTAATATTTTGCATTTATACATAACAAAATCGCTTCTTTTCTTAAATATTAAGGATAAAGTTAAAATTTGTGTAAGTGCAAAGATGTGTTAATCAAACGCGTCCCGGAATTCGTAATTCCAATAATTTCCAGATAAAATAAGTTTTAATTATATTTTCGTGTGAAATGCTATTGAAATATATAAGTCTTGATATTATACAGAAAATTTGAGAAAATATTAATTTCAAATCTGTGTCTAAGCACCTTTAAAATAAAACTGCAAAATACTAGCTTTCAAATTGATTTCACGAGGCCTAAAAGCAGGAGTAAAACTTAAAGCACTGTATGGCTTGAGGATTAACGGAGTGGAATGAACTCAAAACATGATACAAATAATACAGAATGCTCGTGCAAATGATTTAGCCCATGATCAAACATCCATTATGATGAATTATTTAGTTATTGCAAAGCTAACCGTAATTTTTATATTATATTTCATCAATTACTTAATAAACGTTTCCCTGTTTAAAAATACTACTGTATACAGCACAGGCGTATTAGACCGCGTCCACTCGGCGGTGTGTTAATCCTTTCCGCGTTACACCGTCGCGGGTTTTGATCGCGGTACTACCTGCGACCGTGTTTACACCGCGGAGGGGCCAGCTACCTTTTTTCTTCAGCTTAGAGTTGTTACCTGTAAAGTGTTGTCGAATTTTAATCGCAACGGAAAAAAGGGGGGGGTTAAATTTATTAAAGATCATGGCCTACTTTATATCGTGAATAAAATTAAATGAATTTTTGATTTAATTTTAAGTATTATCGAATTGTATAGTAATTATTTATTTCCTATGTTTTTTATCAATAGTCACTCAAATTTAATTATTTCTAAAATAAAAAAAAAAAGCATATACATTGTAACTGCATGCCAGTACGTGCGGTAAAATTGGATGAAATGTGCGGTAAAATTGGATGAAATATCGTCAGCTCATTTACGTACATATTTATTTAAAATCAATAATTCCAACATAAATTGAAAATGCTAAATATTCCACCTTATAACAGAAACATTTTTTTTTAAATGCCATCGTTTCTTCATGAATTAAAATGCAGTGTCCTCGATTAGCCCGTGCATTTGTGTTCTCACTTACATGTAGCTAATGTGTTTTTTTCTGCGATATTCGATTACAGTCTTTGGTTTCTTAAAAAAATATATGCCTTTGTATATATCGGATATAAATATTAGAATGAAAAACGATGATAGAAATAGATGGTAACAGTATCAATTTAAACACATGTACATTTAGGAATATATTGCACCATTAACTGCTGATATTATTATTATTATGCGCTAAACATGCAAGACTGTAGAAGTAATATCAACATGATCTTTTTTTCGTTATTCTTATTAATAAAATCAATACATCCTATATCTTCAGGATAATTTCAAAGCTAGATTTTCATTTTCTTTCTTTTTTTGAAATTAATATGATCTTGCTCATCAGTATTACTAAATTTTCGCGAGATAGTCATTGACTCTTTATTAGCAAAACAAAATTTTCAAGAATTGTGGTTATTGCTCTATATAATTTTTTTAGGAATACTAATATACGCGAGAATGAAATTTTCGCGAGCACACTGTCACGCGTAATTTCGCAAAAATAAAGTTTTTGCGGATACAAAGTGATTTATAGTGTTACCTCCAGATTACTCAGGAATGTTTTAAAACATATATTTTTATGGAAATTAACCATGTGATTTATAAATTAAATGTCTTAAGTTTAGTCCAAGATCAGATAATAATAGATCTTAAATTTAAAGAGCAAGGCCGATTTCCATATTACTCTGAATTTGTTTTTTTTTTTTTTTATTAATAATGGAAGCTTGCAAAAAGAAAAATAAGAATCTGATACAGTAAGGTCTTTTATAAAATTATTCTGGTCATGATTTTTTTCAAAAACTTGCCGATTTAATTATGTAAGAACCTTAATGTATTAGGCCAGTATATTTTGATTTTTTTTTCATGAGCATACAGGTCACATACAGTAGCCTAGTTGAAGGGCGCTCGCTTCGTGATCGGGAGGCCCGGGTTTGATTCTCGTTGGTCTTGCGGCGTTAAACCAAAGAGGTAAACATAGGTAGTGACTGTTCCTTCGCCAAGCAACCGCCTCTAGAAGTGAACGTCACGGGTCCTTCGGATAAGACTTTAAAAACCAAGGTCCCTTGTCGGGGTAGGCATTTGCACGATGATGAACTCTAAGTGCTCAATGGTCCTAAGTGCCCAGTAAAGGTCTAAATTTGAAGCCCTTCATCGGCATACGGCGATGTTTCTAAATGAGTGAAAAATTCTCGAGTGGAACGTTTCACAATATACAATCATTTGATCTATCAGATAATTTTAAATATCAATATCTAAACAGAGAATCCTGCAATACTACTGATAATACTGTCCAATCACATTGAATGATTGTTTACAAGTACGGCATTTGTAGCAAGCAGCAACACGTGGTCAGTCAAGCCTGTTTTCTGTATCTGTCATATTTGGTAGTGATTAGATATTCCTAGTACGAGTAGAATATCTTCGACAGATTTTGATTTATTACAATATTTTTGATTCACACAACTAAGCACTAGTTTTTCTGAACATCTAAAATGAAACTCTAGCGCATTTTTTGTGAATTAATTGTTTGTAATATGCAATGTTTAGTTATCACTTGCATACCCCACCCATGTACTAGTACTCAGAAGTGTTTCTGTACTAGATTTCATGTAGAGGTCCTTTTATCCGGTCAATTCACAATTGAATATGACACGTAAGATTATAGGAAGTAAAACAGGTTTTGACTCGCCACGTTTTGCCGTTATCTACCGTAGTAAACAATCATTCGACATGTTCGATGTAAAAGGTAAAGATAACGAACAGTGACCGATCTAAAGAAATCCAAAAAACAATGCAAATATTTCCGATTCAAGAGAAAATAAAACAGGTACGTGTTAGCTTATTTATTTTGCAGATTATATATTTGGAATACATCATACTCATAAGAAAGCAGACATGATAAAGTAAAGTTGGGATATTTTAAAAACATTTCTCAGTAAGTAAGGGATGATGTTACAGAAAAAAAAATGCTATCCATTTTTCCAAATTGTTCGAATGGATTTCTTTTTGTTCATCATGTAGAATATATGTACTTATGCCATGTTATCATAGTTTTCGTAAAGTTTGTATAAAAAATACATGTTACGACAGAAAAACAAATATGAATGACAAAAAAAGAACAAAAGGAAAAAAAAACATTTGGAATACAGTCAAAAAAATATTTCTTTCATTTTCGGGTCCCTTGTAATTGCAAAACCTTTTTTGATGCTAGTTTTCTTTTCATCAGAGCCGTCACGGTAGCTCAGTCGGTAGGGCGCTCGCTCCGTAATTGGAATGTTGTGTGATCGAATCACGACCGCGACTGACCTAAGTCGATAAAAAATAGGTAGCAACTGTTCCTTCGCCAAGCGCTCGGCACTTTGAAGTTAAAGTTGCAGGTCCTTCGGATGAGACTTTAAAAACCGAGGCCCCGTGTCACGGTTGGTTTTGGTACGATAAAGAACCCTCACTGCTCAATGGTCCTGACTGCAGAGTAAATGACTAAATTTGAAGCCCTTCACCGGTATGTGGTAACGTTTCTATATGAGTGAAAAATTCTCGAACGGGGCGTAAAAAACATCATCAAACGTTCTTTTCCTCAGACCAATGACTGAACTGCATGAGCAGCTTGTGTCCACTGTGAGCAAACATTCTACAAGTGTACATCTTTAGCCTAACGAATTCACTCTCCGGCCGGGGAAGAGGGGGGGGGGGGCTGCATTTACCACAACCTACTTCCTGCTGTTTTAATTAGATAGAGACATTCCAAGTTTAGTGCTGAAAACACAGCTCATTCATCAATGACCTGAAATGATATAATATCTATTTTTAATACAGAGTTTCATCTGCGAATTTTGTTTATCTGGTTCATGTGAGTGGTGGTGTCAAATTTTAAATTTACCGCGTGGGAGTAAATACGACATTTAGAACCTGACAGCTAGTTGACAGTAGCTGGTGAGGATGACATTTTATAAAGCACATTTATCGAAGAAAAGACAACAACACAAAACATTGTATAGTTATTGAATTTAATATATATACCCTAACTGTGGCGTATAAGTGGGCACGGCATTGTATTATAAATTTAAATTTGGCTGCCATTTCAACTTGGGCAAGCCACAACATATCAACATCACAACATCAACTCAATGTTCAAATTCAACTGTTCAATACAAATTACAAACTTCAACACGTTTGTATTTCAACTGTTCAACACATATCTGAACTTCAACTGTTCAGTCAACATCAACATTATTCAACAACTAAGCAACCTTAATCAGCGTAACCCCAGGAAACGGCGGACGCTGATTAACAATTTCACGTAAATTACTCTAAGTTACCTTTACCCCGGGAAACGGCGGTCAAAGGTTGATAAATGTCATAGAGTTTTTTGCAAATGTTCATTTTCTTTTCTTGATAATAATAAAGGTGCCACGCAATCCGCCACATGGACATCAAACCTCAACTATTTGATGTCCACCGCCACCTAAGTGGGGAAGTGGCACCTTATATTAGCCTGTGCCCACCTCCTATCTAACTATCCGGGTAAACAGGCCCCCCTCCCTGACTAAACTTTTCCAAAGCTCCCTGTAACGTGTTTAAAAATAAACTGTTACCCAAATCTGACAAGTGTACCCCATCTTCCCTAAATAGTTCCTTGTGATTTTTCTTAATGTCATTATATTTTATATACATCCCCCCATTTCTCAAAACTAAATTAGCTGCAAAACTGTTAAGCCGAATACGAGCTCTTTCCATAGCATGAGTATCTTTTGAAAATTTCCAGTTGTTTCTTGGTAAAATTTGTGACCAGATAAGTTTTGTTCCCTTGAACTTTTTCAAAATAAATTCAACAATGGAATAAACTAAATTTCTGAGTTCATAAAGTGGTTTGCTTCCGAGGTCGTTGCCCCCACAGTGAAGAATAAGATAATCAGGTATACTTTCAAAACGTAAAATATGACTTAGTTTTTGTTTTAAAGTACCTAAACTAAGGCCTGAATATCCCTGCCACCATATCTGAATACCTAACCTTTCTAATCCAAGGTTTTGTCCACCCGATCTTAATACTGATGACATAAAAGCCCATCTGATGATTGAAGAACCCACACACCATACACGAGAAGCTAGTGTTGTATAAAAGATAAAACACAAAATAAAATTAAGAGAATTCTATACTATTGAAGGAATTTGTGTACATGGTATTCTTATATATGACTTATAGGCTAAAGACTTCCACCTGCCGGATGTTTTTATTACGTCTTCTGAATATCCTACAATTGCCAATGCGGTTGCTCCCCCTATCCTAAATGAGTGTGTTTTGTAATGCTTTGACTCTATGTTACAAAGCTTAAGCGTTTTCTTAAGTACAGCTGTAAATTGATGTCTTCTAAGCGGAGAAGCATCAAAATGACAAAACAATGGCCCCCTTGCGGAGGAAGGGCGTATCAGTAAATATCGATGTAAATTTTCTACTGGGCATAAGGGCCCCCCTATGGCGGAAAGTACAACTTCTGTCCCTTTCCCACATTGGTCCGTTTTACAATATTTCAACATTATTTTAAGTGAGACATCTTTTTGGATCTTAACATCTTTAATATCTAGAATGCCTTTAGTCTGTTTATTTGATGAGACAATTTCCCCAACACGAAAACAGCCAAAAAATGCCAACGTGTAAGCTGAAGTAAATAATAACGTTTCATAGGAATCTCTACAAGACAAATGAAGGCCATTGATAATTGTTGAAAGAATTCCTGAGGTTATAGGTAAACGTGAGTCGGGCTTTGCGCTTATTCTCTTTTTTCCCTCTAACATTTTAGATATAATGAAATTGTGGGTGGGGTCATCAGAATTGTTTAACTTGCACTTGAAACTTATTGCTGAGACATATGTGCGTATCGTGGAATACGCCAATCCCTCCAAAGATGACGCTGCTATAAATTCTACTATGTCTGACAACTTTGGCGGCCAGGAAGGCTCAATGTTTTGTTTTAATCTAAAATTGTCAAACTTAATTAGTGCCGTAGTGTACGTTTCCTGCGTGTTCTTTGATATGGATGCGGTCAGCAGATTGCTAACTTCCTGTCGTATATCAGCTGAAGAAATTCTTTTGAAATTCGATCTGGGAATCTCTGTGCCTTTGGTGCTAGCCCACGGAAACGGCCCCACTGTTTACGAGAAATAGAATCAGCAATTTTATTTACTGTGCCTTGAATAAACTTCGCTCGAAACGAGAAATTAAATTCCATGCATTTCATGATAAGTGTCTTAGTAAAAACATTATGCGCTTAGATTTAGAAGTTTGAGAATTAATAATTTGAACCAATGCTTTATTGTCAGTTCGAAAGAGCACTTTCTTGTTGCATAATGCAGGTCCCCATAATGTAATTGCCAGCAAAATCGGTATTAATTCGAGACATGTTATATCCCTCATAATATTTTTAAAATGCCAATGTCTTGGCCAGGCAAAGTACACCCATTTTCCAGCAAAATACGCCCCGCATCCCAACTTACATGACCCTGCGCTATCTGTATATAATTCTAGAGAATGGTTACTTGACCAATAACTTTCTGGAAAGTAAAGTGTCCCATTAAAATTGACCAAAAATTTTAACCACGTTCTTAAGTCGTCTGACAATTCTTCTGTAATACGAATATGATGATGTTGTGCCCGAATTCCTGACATAGTATCATAAAACCTTCTTAGGTAAACTCTACCTGGGCGTACAGCTCTACACACAAAACTTAAACCTCCTACTAGAGATTGCATTTCCTTAAGTGTGACTTTTTTCCTCCCTAACAAACTTTCTAATGCGTCACGCAGCGAATTGAGTTTTTCTTTTGGCACCTTTACCTGCATTTGCAAAGTATTTATTTCTAACCCAAGGAAAGTTAATACCTGGACCGGTCCTATAGTTTTTTCATGAGCAATAGGAACACCTAAGTCTGAACACATTCTTTGAAATTTGTTCATTAAGATTTTGCAATCATCTGTATTGTTCCTACCCGCAAAAAAGGAAAAAAAATTGTCTAAATTACTTCTCTTTATAATTCCTTTGTGATGAAATCAACTTTCCCGAGGGCTGTGTGTTATCAGAAAGAGGGAAATTTAGTTTGAGAACGCGTTATATGACACTACCTTTCCCCGCCTACTCGAAGACTGACGTTAAGTAAGCTAGCTAGTTGTACAAGTTATCACCCTTTGCTTGTAAAACCATCACTGTTGTCTTTCTTCAATAAACTCATCTATTTTTTTTTTTAAATTAATAGATGTTGTCATTAATTTACAATAACTCTTACTTCTTTACTCGCTGTACTTATGTGTGCCAATGTCATGATCGGCTAAACGGAAATCAGTGTTAAAATAATGGCCAAACAATTTGTATTAATCTGTATGGATTTTCTAGAATACTAGCCTCGAAATGTAAATGTGATCAAGGAAGGGCTGCATAACAACAAACAATCATTTATATTATGCATTTTGTTTTAATTTATATGTCCACAAATAATGTTAAAACATTTCATTGATTTCACTATGATTGGAATCTAAAGGAAAAAAATGAATAGTAAGTTCTTTGTAAAATAAACTAATTTGACTATATCCGTAAAAGCTCAAAGTGTTTATTTATCAAAACTATTTCCAACATGTTTAATTTGTTATTTATTACTTGTACAACAAAACGGCTTTGGCATCTGACCCCAACACAGAAGTTAAAATGTTGTGCAAGTTAATTTCACCAAAATCCCGATATTTCAATATTTCAACCAATGTTTAATAACAATCGATTCAATTATATTGATTTACAGATAGTTGTGGTAATTTGCACTGAAACACTTCAAACACTTCAGTACAGATTACTTTGTGAACGGATTTTTGGTCTTAAATTCCTCGACCTGTAGCCAATAAAAATTTTGATTAATTATAAATTGCATCAAAGTTGTTCTGTTAGATAACAGAAAAATGCAAAAAAAAAAAAAAAAAAAAAAAAAAGAATATTTACTTTAAAAATGAATTTCAATAAATAACACTGTTATTCCATAGAAAAAAATTTTTGGTATTTGAAGTTGTTTTAGCATGAATATACATGCAGATACAGAATGTTCTCTTTCGGATGCATTACAATCCGTCACGTTAGCTCAGTCATAAGAGCGCTCAGTGATCGAAAGGGGTTGTGGATTCAAACCCCGGCCGCGACTGACCTAAGTCGACAAAAAAAAAAAAAAAAAAAAAAGAAAAAAAGAAAGAAAAAAAAAGCAGCAACTGCTCCTCCGCCAAGCGCTCTGCACCTTGAGATTAAAGTTGCGGGTCTTTCGGATGAGGTTTTTAAAACCGAGGCCTCGTGTCAGGACAGGCGTTGGCACAATAAAGACCCCTCGCTGCGCAATGACCTTGAGTGTCGGGTAAAGGTCTAAATTTGAAGCTCTTTACTGGTATATGATGACGAGTCTATATGAGTGATAAATTCTCAAACGGGACATGAAACAACGTACAATCAATCCGATACATTACATATTCAAAAGAATATAGAAATCATATAAAACTAATATTGATTTCAATCAAAAATGATACTCTGAAAGCAATGAAAGTGTTCCTATTTCAACCGGGTGTGCTTCATATTGTAGTGGTTCTACATAAGCTATTAGCATACAGAAAGACGATTCAGAAAAAAAAAAACCTGTAGCCTTAATTTTTCATAACATGAGTCAAGTCAAATTAGTTGTCATGATAATCAAAATTGGATTCGTTTTATATTTTCATTGGAGGCAATGCCTTGTATTTGCTTTCGTCGATCTTTGTCTCGTCCAGACATACGTATGCACCAGCATTACTTTGCCGTGTACTAAATCTGTTAGGAACGAGATTTTTGCCATCTATTTCATAGTAAGATATGACTCGCCCACCATTTGATACACACGGCACCCTATTCTTGATTTTCTGGTTCCCTTTCTTTTGTCCTCGGCGTAACATCAGGACAACCATGACGATCAATGAGACGGCAACAGTGGAAACAGAAGACAAGGCGATGATGATAATCGTATTAGACCAGTCCTTAGGTGTGTTTTCTTGGGAAGACTTTGACTTATTACTTGTTTTGTCATCCATGGAAGTATTATACTCTGAAAACCAGTTTAAGGTCGTTTATTCTTCATTTTGAATCAATTCAATTTTGTACTCTTCTTCACAAATTTGATAGTATTACTTGCTACATCAGGGAAAATAAAAGGTATAATCAGAAAACGGGTTTTAAAGTTATTGAAGGAAGTCTTGATTTTTTGACATTTAGCTCCATTCCTTAGTAGCAATCAACATTCAATCATATTGTTATGTTTTGCTTTGGTAAAATAAAAATAAATATTTCCTTCTTTAATGGTATAATCCATACCTAACACACATCCATAAGTGTTGTTGCACTGTTCCTTGGAACAATTACATTTGCCTTCTACGTATGTATTCCCATAACTTGGATAAGGGCATGTATGCTTACATTTAGGTCCAAAGTATCCTTTAGGACAGGCTTTGATGGATTCAAACAAAAAAATAGTTAAATTTAAGTTTGGTTTTGATATACTGATTTTTTTTATATTCGGTTAAAATTTCTGAATTTTAAATAATTTTTTCTCTCAGAATTACTTGTGCAATGCATTGAATAATTTTACAATATATCATTCAAAATTAAATTTAGCTCAAATATACTTGATATTTCAAAAAACCAAACACACAAAGAAAAAAAAAAGATTAAAAATATATAGAACTCGAAGAACTGTAGATTTCTAAATAAGAAAACATTATAGACATCATTAAACGTATCATGAAATAGAATGTAAAAAGAGCAAATTAATTGAAAGATTAATGTTTCAAATACATTTAGTGCCTTTTTCTCTTATTGTTAACATGAGTAAAATGATGTTTTTAAATGATATTTCAACTACAAAATAATCTCCATTCATCTGAAATATTGAGATAAATTTATGTGTAAAACAAAACGAAAAAGAAACTGTGATGTCATTTTCAATTCTCAATGTGTATTTTATGTAATTATATTTCTTAATTATAATATATTATGTAACATATAAAATTCCCTCTTTCTTACGAGTACATGTCCCATTCTTTAAATAATAATCTGCACAGCAGATCTCTTTTCTTTCTGTGCTGCAAATACAATGTTCATTATTTCATACATTTCGGAGACATATTGCATTGAATTGTTCTTTTGATAGTGTTCGAATAAGAATTTCACGTGTTCACCTACCTTAAACATGACTTTTCTGCTTTTATAAAACAAAATATCTCGAAAATCCCTATAAAAAGCAGCAAAATGTGAATTATATACATTGTTTTCACTCAGAGTTTAATTGCATATCTGAGAGAAAAAGAAAAAAATCTGGTGTTAAATACTGATTCAGTAAAATTGTTCAGGAAACAAATATCAATCGAATCAATGCTTACTTGTTTTCATGAATATAACAAAATTCTTCAGTGCTGGTTTACGTTTAAGGTCAAACGTTTAAGCCCTTATATTATTAGACATATATATATATATATATATATATATATATATATATATATATATATATATATATATATATATATATATATATATATATATATATATATATATATATATCTCACAGTACGAAGGTAGTTCGAAAAGTTCGCGGACTTCTGTCAAAATTTTTTTACTTAATGTAATATTATATCCAAATGTGGTAGAAATGTGTTAATAAATAAATCAAATGATTTGTAATAAAAATATTTAAAATATACAAATTTATTTCAGAACTGTTCGGAGTTGAAACTGCGAAAATCGGATCGCGGAGCAGGTCAAAATTTAGAAATTTCAAACAATACACTAAATAATGTATAAAGGCATATCCTCTAAAAATGGCCCAAAAAGAATTAAAATCCTAGACATTCAAATTAAATTTTTTTACGTTATTCCATACTCCAAATTATAATTATTATTCTGCTTCGTTGAAAAGAAATCAATTTTAGAAGATAGTCTTCATTAAAAAAGGCAATAAATAAATAAGAAATTTTTATTTAAAAAATGAGTAGGTAGAATGCCACGAAGCAGACAGTTAACGACATAATTTTTTGTTGTACTTTGGAAAACTCTAGTAAAAACCCGAAAATTGCTGGAGAAAGCAGGGAATATATCGTGCATGTAAGTGAAAATGGCACAGGCGGTATTTGAACGATTGAGGCTCTGTATAGAGGTCGATCTGTAAGAAAATGGATTATCTATAAAAATCTGATCAATTTAAAAAAAAAAAAAAATCAAAGTCACGGTAAGAGATAAAATGATGAACACAATAGCTGATCTTGTGAAAGCACAGTTACGCAAAAAAAAAAAAATAATAATAATAAAATAATAATAAAAAAATAATAATAACTAGAAACTCATTGCGAGCAATGAGAGGTCTTCCGTTCGATTATGAAAATAAAAACGAAAATTCAAGCTGAAAAAGTGATGAAAGAAATTCAGACACTGGAGATTTAACCCTGGTCGTCAGAGTGAAAATCCAACGCGCTAACCATTAACCAATCTCTTTTTAGCATCACTTCCTGTCACGACCGGAAGTAACGGCGATACAAGATTTTCTAGCGATTCAAATAAACTGATTACTGACTATCAGTCCTGACAGTTTAAGACTTCAGTCGTTTACTGTTGCCGAGCAATATAGTGAGAACAAATTCTAATTTTGAGGACAGGTAAACACGCGACCGGAAGTGAATTTTATATAAATCTATGACTTTTCTCTAGACATTTGCAGTATCTACAACATACAAAAAGGCTCTCGAGTACTTTATCCATAAACAATATTTATGAGAAATTAAATATCGAAATAACGTAGTTTATCACCTAAAACCGGAAGTTGACGTTTTTTTGTTTCCGGTGGAATCTAACATATTTCAAAACAGCGAAAGAGATGCAATAAAGTAATGCAAACTTTAATTTAAAAAAGAAAAGTTAAATTTTTTATTTCTTTGATCTCTTTCTGTGACGACCGGAAGTTACGACTGACGCATTTAACCAAAGTGGTTTTGCCTACTCTTCAAGGTCTGTTACTCATAAAAATTTGGTGTTTTAATCTTTTACCTGTTTTTGAGATTTCACTCAGACAATTTCTCATTTGGAGGACAGAAAACCGGAATTGAATTTTTTAAAGATATTTGAGGTTACTCTAGACATTTGCAGTCTCAATAACATATTTAAAATTCATTTCAAATACTTTATCTATAAAAAATATTTATAGGAAAGTAAAATACTCAAATTATTTAGTTTTTCTCTTATAACCGGAAGTTGTCGTTTTTGTTTCCGGTGTGACTAACATCTTTCGAATCTGCGAAAAAGATGCAATAAAGTGATGCAATTTTTAATTTAAAAAGAAAAGTTGAAATTTTCGATTTCTTTGATCACTTCCTGTGACGACCGTAAGTGACGACTGACGCTCTGAACCCGAATGGTTTTGGTTACATCTTAAGATCTGTTGCTCATATAAGTCTGGTGTCTTATTCTCTTACCGTTTCCGAGATCTTGCTCACACAACTTCTCATTTTGAGGACAGAAAAACACGCGACCGGAAGTGAATTTTACAAAGATATTTGACGTTACTTTAGACAATTGCAGTCTGAATAACATATTTAAAATTCATTCCAAATACTTTGTCTACAAAAGATATTAATGGGAAAGAAAAAATGCTCAAATTATATAGTTTTTCTCTTATAACCGGAAGTTGACGTTTATGTTTCCGGTGGGACCAACATATTTCGAAACTACAAAAGATATGCAATAATGTGATGTAAGTATTGATTTAAAAAAGGAAAGTTGAAATTTAATGATTTTCTTTCATCCCTTCCGTAAGCGACCGGAAGTGCCGACGACGAACGAAAAGTTGCCCTCTCCAATCTAGAAATCATGTTCTATCATCTCTAACAAGTCTCCAGTTCATATCTTTAGCCATTCTTGAGAACACTCGCGGACAAAGTTTCATTTTAAAATCAGGAAATTGTCCATAACTTGGCACTGGAACCGAATTTACCAAAAAACGGAATTTTATATAAAATTCATATAAAGACCTTTTATCCCTGAAAATTTCAAAGAAATTCATTGAATAGTTTTCGAGAAATCGCGTGCACAAAATTTTGTCTAAAAAAAAAGAATAATAACTAGAAACTCATTGCGAGCAATGAGAGGTCTTCCGTCCGATTTTGAAAATAAAAACGTAAATTCAAGCTGAAAAGGTGATAAAAGAAATTCAGATACTCTGGAGATTTAACCCTGGTTGTCAGCGTGAAAATCCAGCGTGCTAACCATTAACCATTCACTTTTTTGCATCACTTCCTGTCACGACCGGAAGTAACGGCAATACAAGATTTCCTCGAGATTCAAATAAACTGATGACTGACTATCAGTTCTGAAAGTTTTAGACTTCAGTCGTTTACTGTTGCCGAGCAATATAATGAGAACAAATTCTAATTCTGAGGACAGGTAAACACGCGACCGGAAGTGAATTTTATAAAAAAAAAAAAAAAAAAAATCTCTGACGTTTCTCTAGACATTTGCAGTATCTGCAAAATGCATAAAAACATTTCAAGTACTTTATCGATAAGCAATATTTATGAGAAAGATTAATATCGAAATAACGTAGTTTTTCACTAAAACCGGAAGTTGACGTTTTTGTTTCCGGTGGAATCTAACATAATTCAAAACAGCAAAAGAGATGCAACAAAGTGATGCAAACTTTAATTTAAAAAAGAAAAGTTAAAATTTTTGATTTCTTTGATCACTTCCTGTGACGACCGGAAGTTACGACGGACGCGTTTAACCAAAATGGTTTTGCCTACTCCTCAAGGTCTGCTACTCATAAAAATTTGGTGTTTTAATCTTTTACCTGTTTTTGAGATCTCGCTCAGACAATATTTCATTTTGAGGACAGAAAAACACGCGACCGGAAATGAATTTTTGAAAGATATTTGAGGTTACTTTAGACCTTTTCAGTCTGAGTAACATATTTAAAATTCATTTCAAATACATTATCTATAAAGAATATTTATAGGAAAGTAAAATACTCAAATTTTGTAGTTTTTCTCTTATAACCGGAAGTTGTCGTTTTTGTTTCCGGTGGGACCAACATCTTTCGAATCTGCGAAAAAGATGCAATAAAGTGATGCAATTTTTAAATAAAAAAAGAAAAGATGAAATTTTCGATTTCTTTGATCACTTCCTGTGACGACCGGAAGTGACGGCTGACGCTCTGATCCCAAGTGGTTTTGGCTACATCTTAAGGTCTGTTGCTCATATAAGTCTGGTGTCTTAATCTCTTACCGTTTCCGAGATCTTGCTCACACAACTTCTCATTTTGAGGACAGAAAAACACGCGACCGGAAGTGAGTTTTTGAAAGATATTTGAGGTTACTCTAGACATTTGCTGTCTGAATAACATATTAAAAATTCATTCCATATACTTTATGTACAAAAGATATTAATGGGAAAGAAAAATACTCAAATTATGTAGTTTTTCTCTTATAACCGGAAGTTGACGTTTTTGTTTCCGGTGGGACCAACATATTTCAAAATTACAAAAGAGATGCAATAATGTGATGTAAGAATTGATTTAAAAAAAGAAAGTTGAAATTTAACGATTTCTTTGATCACTTCCGTAAGCGACCGGAAGTGCCGACGACGAACGAAAAGGTGCCCTCTCCAATCTAAAAATCATGTTCTATCATCTCTAACAAGTCTCCAGTTAATATCTTAAGCCATTCTTGAGAACACTCGCGGACAAAATTGCATTTTAAAATCAGAAAATTGTCCATAACTTGGCACTGGAACCGAATTAACCAAAAAACGGAATTTTATATAAAATTCATATAAAGACCTTTTATCCCTGAAAATTTCAAGGAAATTCATTGAATAGTTTTCGAGAAATCGCGTGCACAAAATTTTGTCTAAAAAAAAAAGAATAATAATAATAATAATAATAATAAGAAACAATAGAATCACTATAAGGTCTTCCGTGGAGACGGAAGACCTTAATAATAATAATAAGAAACAATAGAATCACTATAAGGTCTTCCGTGGAGACGGAAGACCTTAATAAGGAACTAGACTCTTGTTGCCATGGCAACAAAAAAGCCTTCCGTTCTTCTAAATCTGTAAGAATTTGCTTTTTTTTCTGTGTAAAAAACATACATATCATATTTACTGTGAAAGAAAAAAATAACTGGAAAAAAGTCCTTTCAGTACTTAAGGTACTTTGATTTTCATTATCAATCTTGTATAATACATTTGGCACCTATAAGAGATACACGTATATCATTAGCAATTTAAAAATAAATTGTTTGCAATCATTTCTAAGACAAACAAACAGACGAACGAACACCGTACTATCATAAACTTCACTGTGTGTATGTTTTGGCATAATTGTGATGGTGTTATAAAAAAATATAATGAATTAAGTTAGTATCACATTAAACGTAAAGTCACTGAGTTTTGTAAAGTTATAATATCAAGATTTGACAGCATACCTATAAGACAGATTATTCAATTACAGTAATTCTTCAGCAATCGATTGATTGATTGATTGATTATACGTATGTTGTTTAACGTCCCTCTCCAGAATTTTTCACTCACACGGAGACGCCACCACTCGCCGGTGGAGACTGCAAATTTTTGTCCTATACTTTGGCACTTATCGCAATTGAGCAATGGGCAATCTTTTTTATGCCAGCACCTTCTGCGACAAGGGACCTCGATTTATACGATCTCATCCAAAGGATCGGTCTCCACGTCCCACAATCGAAGTTCATAATTTTTTCACAAGTTTGTTGCATCAGATTTACTTAAAGATCATACTTCGAGATCATTTCGAACTCAGGCTACTTAATTGCCTACTTAATCAAAAAAGTGATTTTGATTGACAGGTCAACACACGTGCACTTCGTGTGATACTTTTTAAGCTGAAAAATATACAGGATGTGACCATGACTGACTATGAAATCAGAAAACATTTAATAAAGAATGGGTGTGACCGATATAGAACTAATTTTTGGTCTATGTAAATGAATAGGAGGATCGGGATTAAGAGGGAATCTCCCCCCCCTCTCTCTCTCTCTCTCTCAGACGTAAATTGTACATTTCATAATGACAAATCTACCATTATAAAATATGAAATTCTGTATACATGTAAATGGTAATTATATTCACATGTTCCAGATTTAAATCTAAAACGAATATATAATTCAAATGCCTAGCTGCACGAAAGTCTCCAAATATTAATCAAGACGGGGGGGGGGGGGAGAGAGAGAGAGAGAGAGGCTTCAACGGAATTAGATAGTTTTATGTTTTATGAATTATAAGGACCATTATTTCACGCAGAATCGCGCTTTCACATATTTTTTTTTTAACTCTTTGAGTAATTCACAAGAATCCAAGAATCGTCTTTTCACATCTTTTATAATTCCTTGGGTATATAGAGTATAGATCATGTGTCATGAATAATTTAACTTTTTATTAAATATACATGTAATAACCAAATCTAATCTATAGATTGATTTTCTTTCTTTTAAGTGGCAGATATCAATTTATTTATATAGGCTTTAAAACAGTACTGTATTACAATTTTCTATCGCTCAATTCCTTTTTGAGTGTATGTAATATTTTTTAATATCGAAAATAAAACTCGGAAATCGGGATTCAAATCATAGAGAATAATAAATCGTCTACATTATAGAAGGCTTATAACTATCGTATTCTGAACTTACTATACGAGATAGATAAAATTGCATGCCTGTCCATCACTATAAATGTATATTCAGTGCTTATAATATATTTACTTGAATTAGCTACCTAGCATATATTTTATTTATTTTTTTTAGATATATTCATGTGTAAATCAATTAACTGTCAATACAGACTTACATTACACTGGCAACTTTAAACTATACATGCACTGGAAGCGGTAACCAACGTACTCTTACATTTAGAAGAGTGAATATGGAACGTCTAAATATTTTGATATGGAGAGTGTATATGTCTCTGACGTCATCGATACTTTTTCCGCCTTTATCTCGAAAGTTCTATTCTCACTTACAAGTCAGAGTTATCTTTCTTTTCCCATTGTATACACACTAGGTAAATAGGGGAAATGAGGGTACCGAAAATCTGCAAAATGTGGAATCTGATTTCAAAACAAATTATATATTTAGTATTTGTAGAATAACCTCTGTTATACATAATAATATCTTGAAAAAATATTAAAAAACAAAAAAAGTTGAAAATTGACCAAACACAAGTTCACTTCCGGTTCGGACAAAAAGTACCAGAAACACACGAAAACAACTTCGAAACAAAGAGAATGTCATGATCTAATACCCCTGTAAATTTCACATCTTTACCTCAAACCGTTTCCGAGAAAACTTCCGGACAAAAGTCCATTTAAAAATTGGAAATTCGGCTGTAACTTCGGACCGGAAGTGAATTTTTCAAAAAACGGAATTTTATATAAACTTCATATATCAGCCTACTATCATGTGAAAAATTGTGAAAATCTATCCAACCATCTCTGAGTAATCGCGCTCACAAAATTTGGGAGGAATAATAATAATAATAATAACTAGATGAGATCTCGTTGCGAGCAACGAGTAGGTCTTCCGTCCGATTTTTCGATGAGATATTATTTTGACTATGATCTTTGTTAAAAGATAATAATATATAGACTTCCCTAATTAAATTTCATTCTTTTGATTTATATAACATTATCAAAGAGCTATAGATGACATGCTTTTGCTCCCTCTGAGCCCCTAGTTTCAGGGGTCAGCCCCTTTTTCTTAATATCAGTTGAAAGGTCTTGTGATTTTGAAAACGTTTTGTTCAAAAAATATTCAGAGATTTCCTTTCGTTTTGGAGATATGCTGAATGGAAATATTTAGGGGCCACCCCTCCAAGTCCTTAATGGGGCCGTTTGACAAAAATTGAAAGGGTGCATATTGTTTAGAACATTATTCTGACCATCTTTTGTTCAGCATTGTATATCAAAATATTCCCCCTTTTCGAGATATAAAGCGTCAAAGATTTAGCATTCTGGCCCCTTGTGACCCCTTATAACGTAACGTATGATCAGAATCTTATCATATATTGTTGTAAATCGTTAAGATAAACATCTTTGCTTCAGTAATGTATTACAGATTATTGATCGTTAAAGAGTTATAGATGAAAGACTTTTGGCCCCTCTAAGCCCCTATTTTGAAAGGTCAGCCTCCTCTTCTTGATATCAAATTAAAGGTCTTGTGATTTTGAAGACTTTTTGTTCAACAACTATTCAGAGATTTCTTTTCGTTGTGGAGATATGCTGAATGGAAATATTTAGGGGTCACCCCTCCAAGTCCTTAATGGGGCCGTTTGACAAAAAATTGAAAGGGTGCATATTGTTTAGAACATTATTCTGACCATCTTTTGTTCAGTATTACTTATCAAAATATTCCCCCTTTTCGAGATATAAAGCGTCAAAGATTTAGCATTCTGGCCCCTTTGTGACCCCTTATTACGTAACATATGATCAGAATCTTATCATATATTGTTGTAAATTGTTAAGATAAACATCTTTGCTTCAGTAATGTATAACAAAATATTGATCGTTAAAGAGTTATAGATGAAAGAATTTTGGCCCCTCTGAGCCCCTAACTTGAGGGGTCAGCCCCTTTTTCTTGATATCAAATGAAAGCACTTATCATTCTGCACAACTTTTGTTATATATGTTTTAACAAAATATTTACAGGTATAAAGATATGATAGAAAACTTGTCAAATTTTGCGAGATGCTTGTGAGCCTATTTTTGGAGCCCAGGCGAGCTTTGACGCCTTTTGCGCCGGGAAGATATAGACGCAAAAAAGCACATCTACAATCCTTTTTCTACCTTCACTGAAAATCTCAACTCAATATCTTGAGTCGTTTAGGAGTGATTGCCAGGACAAGCCGACCCTCTGAAAATCAGAAAATCGTCCATATCTCACGACCGGCAGTGACGTCATCGACGACGAAAATTTCCGACAAGGTTCAGATGAATATCTATCAGATGTGAAAGTTTGGTGAAAATCGACCGAGCCATTTCCGAGAACTCGCGTGCACAAAATCGGTTAGAAAAATAATAATAACTAGAAACTCATTGCGAGCAATGAGAGGTCTTCCGTCCGATTTTGAAAGTAAAAACGTATAAATTCAAGCTGAAAAGGTGATAAAAGAAATTCAGACACTCTGGAGATTTAACCCTGGTTGTCAGCGTGAAAATTCAAGGTGCTAATCATTAACCATTCACTTTATTGCATCACTTCCTGTCACGACCGGAAGTAATGGCGATACAAGATTTCCTCGCGATTCAAATAAACTGATGACTGACTATCAGTTCTGAAAGTTTTAGACTTCAGTCGTTTACTGTTGCCGAGCAATGTTGTGAGAACAAATTCTAATTCTGAGGACAGGTAAACACGCGACCGGAAGTGAATTTTATAAAAAATCTCTGACGTTTCTCTGTACATTTGCAGTATCTACAAAATGCATAAAAACATTTCAAGTACTTTATCGATGAGCAATATTTATGAGAAGGTTAAATATCGAAATAACGTAGTTTATCACCTAAAACCGGAAGTTGACGTTTTTGTTTTCAGTGCAATCTAACATGTTTCAAAACAGCGAAAGAGATGCAATAAAGTGATGCAAACTTTAATTTAAAAAAGAAAAATTAAAATTTTTGATTTCTTTGATCACTTCCTGTGACGACCGGAAGTTACGACGGACGCGTTTAACCAAAATGGTTTTGCCTACTCCTCAAGGTCTGCTACTCATAAAAATTTGGTGTTTTAATCTTTTACCTGTTTTTGAGATCTCGCTCAGACAATTTTTCATTTTGAGGACAGAAAAACACGCGACCGGAAGTGAATTTTTGAAAGATATTTAAGGTTACTCTAGACCTTTGCAGTCTGAATAACATATTTAAAATTCATTTCAAATACGTTATCTATAAAGAATATTTATAGGAAAGTAAAATACTCAAATTTTGTAGTTTTTCTCTTATAACCGGAAGTTGTCGTTTTTGTTTCCGGTGGGACCAACATCTTTCGAATCTGCGAAAAAGATGCAATAAAGTGATGCAATTTTAAATAAAAAAAGAAAAGTTGAAATTTTCGATTTCTTTGATCACTTCCTGTGACTACCGGAAGTGACGGCTGACGCTCTGAACCCAAGTGGTTTTGGCTACATCTTAAGGTCTGTTGTTCATATAAGTCTGGTGTCTTAATCTCTTACCGTTTCCGAGATCTTGCTCACACAACTTCTCATTTTGAGGACAGAAAAACACGCGACCGGAAGTGAATTTTTGAAAGATATTTGAGGTTACTCTAGACATTTGCTGTCTGAATAACATATTTAAAATTCATTTCAAATACTTTATGTACAAAAGATATTAATGGGAAAGAAAAATACTCAAATTATGTAGTTTTTCTCTTATAACCGGAAGTTGACGTATTTGTTTCCGGTGGGACCAACATATTTCAAAACTACAAAAGAGATGCAATAAAGTGATGTAAGAATTGATTTAAAAAAGGAAAGTTGAAATTTAACGATTTCTTTGATCACTTCCGTAAGCGACCGGAAGTGCCGACGACAGACGAAAAGGTGCCCTCTCCAATCTAAAAATCATGTTCTATCATCTCTAACAAGTCTCCAGTTAATATCTTAAGCCATTCTTGAGAACACTCGCGGACAAAATTGCATTTTAAAATCAGAAAATTGTCCATAACTTGGCACTGGAACCGAGTTTACCAAAAAACGGAATTTTATATAAAATTCATATAAGGACCTTTTATCCCTGAAAATTTCAAGGAAATTCATTGAATAGTTTTCGAGAAATTGCGTGCACAAAATTTTGTCTAAAAAAAAAAGAATAATAATAATAATAACTAGAAACTCGTTGCCATGGCAACAAGAAGGTCCTCCGTCCCTTCTCTGTCATCAGACGTCATAGGAGAATTCATTCCTCACTTATAACACACCATGTATTACCTTTATGCAATCCTTTTAACTCCTTCGTATAAAGAATATATTAAAATTTAAAAAATGTGAAAATATCCAAAATTCAAACAGCAATAAATACCAGACAACACTTTAAAATAAAATCGTAAATTTAAGGTAAAGAAAAATGATGAAAAATTTCAGACATTCTTGAGATTGAACCCGACTCGCCTGCGTGAGAGGCACGACGTTAATCACTATGCTATTGGGGACGCACGCTTTGAGAGGAAAAGTGACTAATATCTAGAATAAGGATTTATTAATGTTGAAATAAAGTATATATTTAGCATTCAGGTAAGACTTTCTAATATCCTTACTGAAATCATTAAAAAATATTGAAAAGAAAAAAAATTGAAAACCGATTCTCGAAATTGGCTTCAGATGGTGACCGGAAGCATCGACGATGCATTAAAAATTAACTAAATATTTACAAGTCATCGTCTAAGATCTTTGATATGTCTTACATTCACATCTTTAGCCGTTCTGGAGGAGTTTGGAAGACAAAAGTCCATTTTAAAATCAGGAAATTGTCCATATCTTGGAACAGGAAGTAAATTTTCCAAAATTTCTTCGTGATAAACAAATTTATCATTGTCCATTACCTTTGAAAATTTCACTGAAATCCACTTTTCGAGAAATCGCCTACACAAATATGTGGGAATAAAAAGAATAATAAAGAGATAAATTGATTTTAAATCAAATTATTTATTTTTTTTTCAAATGAAAGTCTCTATTATCAATACTAATATCATAAAAAAATTGGAAAAAAAAGTGTGAAAAAATTGACTTTTGAAGTTTGCTTCCGGCGGCGACCGGAAGTAATGACGATACCAAATAAAATAAAGTTGCAGATCTTCTACTCATGCTCTATCATCTTTGACATGTCTCAAGTTCATATCTTTAGCCATTTTGGAGGAGTTGCGAAAACAAAAATCCTTTTTAAAATCAGGAAATTGTCTATAACCTGGAACCTGAACGGAATTTTCCAAATTTTCTTTGTAATGAACAAAGTTCATATCATTGCCCATTAACTCTTAAAGTTTCATTTAAATCCAAAAAAAAAAAATACTGTTTGAGAAATCGCTTGCACGAATTTTTTTTTTTTTTTTTTTTTGGGGGGGGGGGGGGATAATACCTGGAATATGGATAAACTAAGTTTAAACCAAATTATATATATAGATTTCAAATGAAAGTCTCTATTATCCCTACTAATATCATTAAAAGAATTGGAATAAAAGTTGGAAAAATTGACTTTTGAAATTCGCTTCCGGTGGCGACCGGAAGTTATGACGATGCCAAGGAAAAAAGACTTTGAAATCTCCATCTCATGCTCTATTATCTTTGACATGTCTCCAGTTCATTTCTTTAGCTGTTCTGTAGGAGTTGTGAAATCAAAAATCCATTTTAAAATCAGGAAATTGGCCATAACATGGAACTGGAAGGGAATTTTCCAAATTTTCTTTGTGATCAACAAAGATAATTCCATTGCCCATTACCTCTTAAAGTTTCACTGAAATCCAATAAATACTGTTTGAGAAATCGCCTGCACAATTTTTTTTTGGGGGGGAGGGGGAGGTAATAACTGGAATATGGATAAATTAATTTTAAACCAAATGATATATTTAGTTTTCAAATGAAAGTCTCTATTATCCCTACTAATATCATTAAAAGAATTGGAAAAACCAAAAAGTAAGAAAAATTGACTTTTGAAATTCGCTTTCGGTGGCGACCGGAAGTAATGACGACACCAAATAAAATAAAGTTGCAGATCTTCTACTCATGCTTTATCATCTTTGACATGTCTCCAGTTCATATCTTTAGCCGTGCTGGAGGAGATGCGAAGACAACAATCCATTTTAAAATCAGAAAATTGGGCATTTAATGGAACCGGAAGCGAATTTTCCAAATTTTCTTTGTGATGAACAAAGTTCATATCATTGTCCATTACCTCTCAAAGATTCACTGAAATCCAATAAATACTGTTTGAGAAATCGCCTGCACAAATTTGGGGGGAGCCGAATATAATTAATGAAATATGGATAAATTAATTTCAAACCAAATTATATATTTAGTTTTTAAATGAAAATCTCTAATATCCCTACTAATATCATGAAGAAAATTGGAAAAACCAAAAAGTTGGAAAAATTGACTTTTGAAATTCGCTTCCGGCGGCGACCGGAAGTAATGACGACGCCAAAAAAAATAACGTTGCAGATCTACAACTCATGCTCTATCATCTTTGACATGTCTCCAGTTTATACTTTTAGCCGTTCTTAAGGAGATGCGAAGACAAAAATCCATTTTAAAATCAGGAAATTGGGCATAACTTTGAACCGGAAGGGAATTTTCCAAATTTTCTTTGTGATGAACAAAGTTCATATCATTGTCCATTATCCCTGAAAAATTCACTGAAATCCAGTGAATAGTGTTTGAGAAATCGCGTGCACAAATTTTTGGAAAAAAAAGAATAATAATAATTATAAGAAACAATAGAATCACTATAAGGTCTTCCGTGAAGACGGAAGACCTTAATAATAATAATAAGAAACAATAGAATCACTATAAGGTCTTCCGTGGAGACGGAAGACCTTAATAATAGGGAAAAAGAAACCGAACGAAAACAATAAGGTCTTCCGTTGGAGACGGAAGACCTTAATAAAAAGAAACAATACAATCACTATAAGTCTTCCGTTGTGAACGGAAGACTTAACAATAGAATCACTATAAGGTCTTCCGTGGAGACGAAAGACCTTAATAACATTGTCAAACAAATTTATGCTATTGGAACAATTGTTAGCAAAAGAAATTTCACATCTTTTATTGAGTAGGTATTGGGCCATACTGTGTGATGTAAAGGCAAAGTATATTTGCGAACCTCATGACGCAATGTTTTAGACGTTACGATGTTTAAAACTAAATCACATGGAATGAAATCTCACACATAAACAAAATAAATATTTTTACATATATTAATGTGTTCATTTTAATTTTTTTGAAAAAAAAGTATAACAAAGATTGACATGGTCCGCAAACTTTCCGAACAACTATCGTACGTCTTCATTCCGAAATTGATACAGTACCCCCCCCCCCCCCCAGGTCGCCTTCGTAGCGAAGTGGCTAGAGTGTTTAATCTAGAGTTGCGTAGTAAGGAGGTGATCTTTATGTCGCGGGTTCGAATCTCACTGCGGGACGTGGAGGCCGATCCTTCGAATGAGACCGTATAAACCGAGGTCCCGTGTCGCAGTAGCTGGTAGCACGAAAAAGATCCCATACTGCTCAATGGCCATAAGTGCCGAGTAAAAAATTAAAATTTGCCCCCCCCCCCCTCCGGCAAGTGATGGTGTCTCTATATGAGTGTAAAATTCTCGAAAGGGACGTTAGACAAACAAACAAACAATATTTCCCCCAGTATAATCTTAACACTTCTTGAAATCATCAAAACTTTATTTTAAAAAATCTCAGTATCTTATTTTGTTGAACTACTTTGTGATACTTCTTCTTTGCTTACACAATAAATAAAAAAACATACAGCTGCACGTGTATATGTTACCATTTCAGTTTAATATTACACTTTCTGCTACTGAAGAACGAATGTCAAATCGTTTTCTGTTAAATCCATATCGTCTATTCCAAAAGTACCGTACTACTATTTTTCTTAATTTCTATTGCCTTCCATTTTTTAAAAAAAACATTATGGTTTAGATTTAAAATTTGAAAAAATAACATCTTACGCTTTCATTTATCGTAAACTATTAGCATAACTTCCATAATTCCCCCGTAGGAATCTTTAAACAACAAATATTACTCTATACGTTGGTATTTTGAATTATTTTTTGGCGAAATTTGTGCATCTAGTATGTCATGCTTCATTTCAACTTCCAAATATCAGTAAACATATTCAAACTTTAATATACCCCTACACTTATCTTCTTATTCTATATACATGCCACGTTTTAGGTACTTGGAAGGATGACACCATACGTGTTTATCAAATAGTAGAATTAAAATGAAAAGTATTGACTATTATGTGAAGATGTCGATGGCATATTGACAGATAACGGAATAAGACGCAAATACCACTATAATTCTATGTTATTGATTTGGCATTTGTTTATGAATAAGGTATGCTGAATTATTTCATCAATTATAAAATAATTTCTTTTAATGTAAACAAGCAGCAGTGCATAAAACATTTCGTTCAGCATTTTCTCTATCCATTCTTTACAATATCATAGAAGCAAATATAAGAAATAAAGAAAGTTATTCAATGGTTCTTGGGTTATGAAAAGCAATTGGTCAGCGGGCATATTTTCCATGATGCGTTAGTGTGTCTCCTGGAATATACCAGACGAGAAGAGCAATTGCTATTCATACCTCAGTGGTCACTTTTATAACACTGTAAGGTTCTAATCCATACCAGCGTTTTAAAGCCATTGTTTCTAATTATTTGACCTATATTTCTTCAAAAGTAATAAATTATGGGAGGGATTTTGATTGTTTCTTTAACATCCCATCGAGAAATGTTCAATCATGATCATTTTGAGACCCCGCCACTTGCCGGTAGAGGGCTGAAAATTTAGAACTGTACTAGACACGTGCAGCCTTTGAGCAGTGAGGAGTCTTTTTTTCGTGCCACCATCTGCTGCAACACAAGGCCTCGGTTTATATGGTCTCATCAGAAAGTCTGGTTTCCACGTCCAGCAGTGAATTTCGAACCTGCGACCAAAGGATCAACTACTTTCTCCGGGACTCTAAATCAAACGCTTCAACAACTGCCCCACGCAGGCGACAATGATGGGATTGAATTGTTACTTGATAAACATAAACATTCTTGACGGGCTTTTTAAAAATATTTTGATACTGATAATTTTTAGTTTTTGTTTCTGATCTTTATATTATGTTGTATAAATGTCCACCTTATTTTTTGTATTATTTTCTTCTTTTTGTTTCAGGGGATCTAGTACAATTTTACAATTTCTTTAGTTTATAAGAGAAAAGATTTAAAGGAATTGTAGGATTTAAACTAATATGAAAAAATACATCCCCAATTAGAATTAGGGTATTCAGTTAATGATTTTGATCAGATTTATATTATTTTCAGAAGTTCCTGATATTTCCAAACGTTGCGTGTCCTTTGATTTAAATCTGACATCTAAGGCCAAATTCAAGGAGGAATTACTTTTAACAACCAAATTAACACAGCTGGAACAGAGAAGTTTCTGGGTGAAAATACAGTTAGGGAATCCTTGTCACTGGTACTGAGCATTTCAAAAGATATTGAAAGAACTATATCAGTTAGGAAATTCCTGTCTAGGTTTCAGTTTGTTTATCTCTGGATATTTTCGATATTCCTTGTAAACAGTCAACATCTTAGTACCATTTTCCGTGATTCAGAACAGTCATAAAATCTAACAGCATGTGGTGGAGTATCCACTTATTGCTTATTTCAGGAATTTTATAACGTCCTTGTCCTTTTGCTCAATAGAAGTGTTTCTGGATGTCTGTTAAGTGTCTTGTGACTTCCCTCTTAAAATGAGAATTTTCTAATTTGAACCATTTTCCAATTACGTCTTGAAATAAAATCACTATGTATTTTTTAAGGAGGGTTTAACTCGAGTGCAGTCACTTAATTTATATAATCCAGAGCATAGTCTCAGAAGATACATTTATAATTACGTTTTTCTTGAATAAAAAAAACTCCCTTTTGCCAGTTAGAGGATATACATGTGGACTGGATGGTTTGGAAAACTGAGAAAGTTTTGTTTAATCTTTCTCATCATTGTTATTCCCAATTCGATCTGCACTGAAACAGGCGACACCTGTTTTTGTTTCAGTTAATGCACACTATAACAAGCATTATGGAATGAATCGAGTATTACACAATAAACTTTTCTGCACAAAATTTATACAATTCTGCAGATAAATCATCGTTTCGTGGAGTCTCATTTTATTCTATATATTTTACAACTTTCGTACACTCGTCTAGTGAAAGCTTTCCATTACAAGTTCTACTTAAGTTTATCATAAGTTTTACATGCATTCATGAATTCTTTTTTTATTGTCTATCTAAACAGGATTAAAATTTTATTTACACTATGTTGCATAAAGATCTGATTTAGTAAGCACATGCTAATAGTCTATGACTCCCCTATGTGTACCAGAATTTATTTAAAGTCCCGATATTTTTCTTTACTGTTCTGTTTTTTTTTTTAAATAATATTTCCAAAACAAGTATATTTTTGTCAGTAACTGAGCCCTATGTGACTTTTCACAATAAAGGTAAGTTTATTTTTCTGGATTAGTTATCATCTTGTTTTGATGCGACTTTATTTTATTTACCTTTTTATTTCTGATTTGAGTTATCATTAATGTATTTTCACTGCATCCACCTATCTTATCAGTTATGTTTGTTCGATAACTATTATAGTCTGTCCCACGGTACCAAGGACCTCACTTTTCGCCTCATATCTCAAAATGTATAAATACCTTGGCTTTCAAACTAGGTTCGATCGATAGATCATTTTTTTCCCAAACTTCCTCCATTTATCCGAACCCTCGAGTTCAACCGGTGTATTGACACGGCGGCAAATTCAAAGTCTACGGGGATTCAACATTACCAAAATGGCCACCACTTCGGAAGGGGATCCATCATTATTCGTGATTTTCCGTACATCGCCGTCAGTGACATAATGACGTAACTCACGTTCGGGAATGCTCTCTGCTTATCGATGTACGGAACGCAATACAGCCCGAGACTTTCCAAGTGCCCAATAAACACAGATTTTTCAACGAAAAAATTGCAAAACAGCGTCTTCGACGAATCCGAGAACAAATGTTTAACACTACTAAGAAAAGAGGTAAGATTCAACTCATGTCTTCTTCAGAAGTCATAACTGACAAAAGTAATCAGTAATGGAAAGAACGATCGAGGCTACAATTAACAAAATTCAACCAAGTGACATCATTGCTTTACCAACACAGTAATCTGTAAGCGAGTATGTTCTAATAATTTAGATTTATATTAATTACAACTTTACCTTTGCCTCGCAAATAAATCCAACACACTAGACAGTTTACTGTAGTTTGTTGTAAACACGGTTAAAAAGTTTGTTAAACATCACTTGTAACACGAATTCACTTACTGGCTTTGGTACATTTATAACTCTTAAGCAGTGCACATACAAATCCACGTTTATATATTTTGAATCACTGTGCAAAACAAGATCTAGGCCTACATGTTGTCTGCATCAAACTACGTCATCAATGGATTTTAACCTTGCCCTTGGAAAACTTCCTGTATGGGCATTAGGTAAACGCAGGCCCTGGGACTTCAAACAATTATGTATTTTTAATAATTTTTTCATATATGTAGCAGTTCTAATGCCAAACATAAAATACAAAGATAGTAATCACACAACCCCAAGAACATGAATGGAATATATTTTTTTTATATTTATTATGTTTATTTGTATACTTTATTTTTCTTTATATAAAAACTTTTGTTTAATGTGAAAAAATTCTACATTTGCAAGAAACATGAGAAATATAAATCAAAGCCTTCTGATTATTTTTTTAAATAATAATAACAATGAAAAGTAAAATAAAAACAATAGATAAAACTAGATTAAGCATTATTTTTTTTTTTATTTTGAAACATTAATTTAATTATTAGGAAAGAGAACATGAAGACATATCAGACAGACAAGAGCATGCAAACATGTACATTGTATTAAATTAATTCAACCTTAGGTAGCTGCAGAAATGTGTATGTAGCTTACTAATACATTTTTTAGGGGAATTTGTCTACAGTTATCTGTGAAATCATTTTTAAATTATGGGGTCAGGCCCTTGGGAAGCAATTTAAGTGTGTGTGTGTTTGGGGGGGGGGGGACCAAACATTTTCAGTTCAAGCTTGACAAGCCAGAAAAAAAGAAGTCATCATACGTGTTCGTATTAATAATATTAATTAGTCAAACTTTGTTGTCAAACCTCGTTATCCTACGATGGGACTGATAAAAAATCTGAGATATCCATTGGCAAGTATTCAAGATATCAAGAGTAAAATACTTCAAGAATATTAAAGTAGTTGGGACTTCCAAATCACTTTGACATATCCATGGATATTTGAGACATATCAGTGTTCAAGACACCAAGTATCATAATTTACAACTTCAGCTTTGCAAATCAAATTCATACTGTGAAAATTGTTATAAAACTTGAATAAAAAGTTGTAAAAATATCAAATCTCAAAATGCTTAAATCTTAAATTAGTGAAATAACAGGGTAAAACCACTCAACATAACTATGTTAATTGTAATTTTGTTTGAACTGTTTTCAGCATTTTAAGTTAATTTGAAAAATATTCCAAGCGGTAAATGAGTTGCCTATCCTATATTTATTAAGATTATCTTATAGATATTCATGAGACTGAAGAAGAAATGCTCAGTGCTGCTGGTATCCATGGTTTGAATGTCAATTGGTACAAAAGAAGTCATGACTCGTATTGGACGTAATAAACATGAAGCCGAGGAGAGAAACAACATCTATGAATGGATTAGAAAGTGAGTATTTTTCTTTCCATATCACTAACACTTTGTGTCTGGCTCATCAAGTGATCATTACTGGGCAAACTACCTGGTAATCTTTGGTTTAGACTAGTCTTTGGGCCTGAAAAAGATGACAATAATACACATATTAACATACCAAATAACATGAAGATTCTCTGTAAAGTGAAATTAAGGAATAATGAAAATTCAGGTGATTTCATTTATATATGTATCATAATATCGTGAATTCTTTCTGTACATATGAAAAATACATGATGATTTTTTAATTTCAGATACAGGGGCCAAGTATACACTTCAGACAGAAAAAAGACATTTTCTTTTATATTCATATACATGTTTATATACTTACTGCCCAGACCATCCAGAAGAATGTCCTGAAACTTGTTCATGTATGTTTCATCTAGATAAACTCCAAACACTTTATTCTGAAAATTTGAGTGGATTGTCCTCTACATGCATGTGTGCCTTCTCATCTTGATGTCTGCTCATCACAACAATGTATTCCAATTAATTAATACCTTCAAAATATTTTTTTATAGTTAATAAAGACATAACAATGTAAATGTTGCTTCTTTATTACAATTAATTAATCAATAATTAGTCCTTCAAATGGTGTTGAATAACATGAATAAACTGGAAAAGGGACACAAACCAGATCAGTGATGTGCCCATTTACAATTTAAATGATCTCTGCTTTTTGACCTTTATTATTTTAGTGTTTTGACCTTGACCTTTTATTCATTGTGCTAGAATACTGTTCATACTTAAGAACCCTCTATACATTGCACACTAAAGAGTTCCAATTCCATGGTATTTTTTGCATTTAAAGTGATCTGTCCTTAGATCTAAAATGAAATAAATTGAAATCTAAATTTGTTATTCAATTTGTAATCAATTAAAAAATTCTAAACATTTCATTTGGTCTAGTTGAATTAAATGACCGCCTTATTTGCATGAATTTTTGCCATTCAAGTAAGCAACGGTGTTTTCAGTTCACCAACAATTCATTGTCTTTGAATATTTTTCCTGGGGATAAATGGCAGGTACCCTATGTTGAAAATTAAATACTATTATAATTACTAGATAAACTCCATATTTATATCTTTATATGATATAATTTTCTCAGAGCCTAAAAAACATTTTTCATTGGTGTATAGAGGGTCCTTAAATTACATGATCAGATGTATTAATTTTGCTTATGTATGGATTTTTTGCTTGATTTTCTTTTTGCGGTGTTTGAACAAAATGGGTCTACTATGGGGGATGTAAATAATAAAACTAATAACTTTAAAGAAACATCTACATGTAAAAGAAATTATGAAAGATGATTTTTTTTTTAAAGATACTTAGTGTTTTAGTAAATAGAAGTCTCAAGGGTTGTATGTCGGGTAAACTTAGAACATATTTCGACAATAAAAAATGTCTTGAAATAAAAAAACTTATTTTTTTGAAAAGTTTAAAACTAGAAAATTATTATACAGTAAATTGAACATAATTACAGAATCGAAAGTGAATTATATAAAAAACTGTAAACACAGACTGAAAGACAAAAAAATCACGAGAGAATTTGTATAATGTGAGACATGAATTGTGTTAAAGATTCATTCACTGACTGATTGTCCTTTATTTAAAAGTTACAGAATATTTTGAGGATATTAGACATTATAATAATAACAATGTTTATCAAATAGTGGAAAAAAATTCTTTGGATTATGTCAAATAAAGATAGATAAATAAATGCATTGTTTATTTAGGTGGGAAATTTTTTTACTCAACATTTTTAAAATGAGAAACACTGCATTAAGTGCATTTAATGTGTAACCTTAAGCCCCCCCCCCCCCCCCCCCCAACAACAAAATATTAAAAAATGCATAACAGTAGGTGTAAGTCAGATACCGGTAATGTGAATCTCCGATATATGTAATTAATGTTACATGTACAAATTTAGCATTAGCATGTCTGTAATGCAATATAATGCAAATAATCCATATATGGTATTTACCATATGCACTTGTGCCTAGAAGTGAAATATAACATCCTTTGATTTTCATGCAATTTTATCAATGCAAGTATTTTAGTGGATAAATTATGTTGATTTTTAATCTTGGGCAAAGTATGCAGTAGATATGTTAACTCTTAAAATATAGTAAAATCTGGACTGCATCGATCAACTTGTAACATTTATTTATATAATTTACACCTACTACCTAGCAATATCCCATAGCACTGTTCGATAAAACACAGAAGACCCTTATAACTCGATCTGTCCTGTAATTAAAACTAAAAAGTTCAGAAAAAAATCTTGAGTGTCAAAAATATTTGTTATATATAAAAAACTGTAAAGTGATTCGTCAAGGTGCTGACATCACATAAATGTAAAATTTTGCTTTTTATGGATCAGCCAAATGCATGAAGTGTTCAAAGTGAAAGTAGATCGACCTACATGATCATGCATTTAAATGAATAAATAAAAAACTACCAGCTTGTAATAAAAAAAAGTCATTGTCATTATAATTAAAAGGTGTATTTCTACACTTTCTTTTTTTTTTCTTCTTATAGTTTTATGATTTGAAATAAGTTGATAAAAATGTCAGTTTTCTTTTTGTTTCAAATTGTTTTTTTCTTTGACATGTACATGTAACATGTTATGGGGCACTTTAGCGAACATTCTGACTTATTCTTAGCATTTGAAACAGTTCTTTCTTGGGTGTATATATGGTATAAAATAAAGAAATGGACGACAACTTACTATCTTGCTACATTTTCAACAAATGAAGCTGTAAATAACACATTCTTGCACCAGACCATGTCAACATCCGTTTCTAGAGGAAATGCGTGACCTCAATATCCACAACTTGTACTGCATTGAATTCGGATTATTTTCTCTTATTTCATGAGAAAACTCGTCAAAATATATTTGAATGCAAAAACATACTTATATTATTTACCAAATCACACTGAATTACTTTCGTTGGATTTTTAGGATTTTTTTTAATTTTAATTTGGAAAGAACGACTACTCCCTCAATAAACTGGTTTCCTGCCCCGTAATCTCGACGCTAATGGACGAGTTTACCATGTTAAATCCCCGTAGACTTTGAATTTGCCGCCGTGTCAATACACTGGTTGAACTCGAGGGTTCGGATAAATGGAGGAAGTTTGGAAAAAAAATGATCTATCGATCGAACCTAATCTGAAGATCAAGGTATTTATACATTTTGAGATATGAGGCGAAAAGTGAGGTCCTTGGTACCGTGGGACAGACTATAAATATCTGCATAAATCTACAATTCGAATTCATTTCACTTCATGCAATGCTTTATTAATATCGTTTGAACTGATAAACCCTTTATTGGATATTTACAATTAAGATAATCACAATAACGTCTAATTGCTTTAATGAATATGTATCATAATCATGGATGTCTATAAGTATATGTCATTCATTAGATGATTTAATTCTTATACACCAAACATTGTTTTTGTATATATATACTATGCTTTCAAACACCCAGAAAATACCTGCGAGAATGAACATAAGGAGATAGGAATGTTCTTGTTATTTGTCATTAGAATATCAATGTTCCGTATTTTAATGATGAGAATTAACGAAGACTTATTAAATTTTAGAAAGGAGGAAATTTTCATCGAGTTTTCATTAGATTGTTTAAAAAATATTTCCTTGCATTTAACTTGACATTTCAATAGAAATTCACTAACATTTTCTGTAGCAAAATATTTGAATGTGAAAGTTATAGAACGATCAATCATTCCATAAGAAGTAGAATGCAACAAAATTACCTTAGACAAAAATCTTTTATTCGTGTCCGTTCATTTTGTGTTTTAATTATTACTAATTATCACTAGCAGAGAAATTACTAAACATCTTTTATCGCTAAGATTAATATTTTATTATGAACTACTAGTATTTCAGACAAAAGGATGTGCAATTGTCCCATTCTTTAAGTATTCCTGGGTGAATATAATGTTGTTTAGATACCTTTATTTTACTCAGCATAACGAGAAATCAAATTTATTTAAATGGGATACATATATATATTCCTGAAAATCATATGCACATGTAATTTGTGATTTTCAAATCATTAATTTATTTCCACGTATATTCCTTTGTATGAAGAATTTTTATAAAATATGAAGATCAAGCTCAAAAGTCCATTAGAACAATACACATTTGGTACAGAGCAGACACGGACCTCTAAAAACATCGGATGGGGTGCCATGGATCAATTGACATGGTGGCTGTCTGTCCTTCGTGTCCTTGGGAACATTTTTGTCGTATTTAAATAATTGCCTGTGTTTAAAGGACGAGTGAGACCAACGAATTATTTCCAAAATTAAGTATTTAAGATACCACGGAGTCAGATGCATTTGTTTTCATATTTGGATATTTAACTTGAAAAAGATATTAATGGTAACAAGTTTTATGGTCAATATAATGAGCTTGTCAGCAAATACATCATTAAAGCTATATATGGCGTATCTGAGCTAAAAAATAAAAATACGAGATTGAGTGTAATATTTGTTATTTACGTTCAAATTAGAACTTTCACAGATTTTGAACTTGAATAACTCCACGTTTCTATAGTTAAATTGACTTTAAACTGTGTCTGATATTTATCTACGGAGTCGGTAAATAAATCGGATATTGTTTTAAATTTCTAATATCTATAAAACGCGATTGATTTAAATTGTGTAATTTACAGGAAAGTCCTATCTTTATATAAAGTAATAAAACAAAAGAAAGATCTTTTTTTAATTTGAATTAGTCTGAAATTATCAAAAATACGCCATATATGACTTTAAGTCAAATACTGACTGAAAATTTTCATACTAATTGTTAAGCCATTCTTTACAAACTGAAACGTCTACGGATTTTTCCAGGTTTTTTTTTCCCCTATCATGACAAGGAGCACAGGGCGGATGTAACCGATCGACAGGGGATGTTCAGTCCTCCATAGCTCCTGCACCAGACGACCATTTCCTTAACATTCGTAGCTCTTAAACGTAGACGTAAATGTGTATATAGATAGAAAGAATGAAGTCGTCCAGTTTATCATGAAGTTTAGTTATTAGTAATATTTAGAGTACGAGTTTCCTACTGTATCGGAGATACAGGGCGGGGCTTAAGGCGAGAGCGATAGCTCGAGCCGCGCCCCGCCCTGTATCTCTGATACAGTGGGAAACGAGTATTCTAAATGACTTGTGACATGACCTTTCTTATGACCTCACTAATTTACATGCATGTATGGGTACATATCTGTCAGCCAATCAGATGATTTTACAAAAAGTTGATACCCCATTTTTAGCAGTCGCAACTGAAATGCCGAGTGAGGTGGAGGTGCAGGTATCTATTTAAATAATTTTAATTATGAAACGTGGTATATAATGTGCTTCCCAAATTTTAATTTAGATTTGATTGCATAGGTTTTTTTTCTCCTGTTTTTAGCTCTTGCGAACATTTTTTTTATTTAAGCTAGCATCGTGCAAAACATTCTGATACATACATAAGAAACATGTGGGAATGTAATTGAAGCAAAAATGGTAAGGGGATTATATTCTGAGAGAAGTATCAGACAATGTCATCAGACGGTTGTCATATACAGTATTCCTGGCTCTAAACTGAAATGAACTGTTGAAAGAAAGGGGGCATATAATTTATTACCTTCATGTTAGAAAAAAAAATATATTAAAACCAAGGCGGATCCGGTACTGAATGGCATGCGGTATGCACCCCCTCCCCTCACCACCACTTTTAATTTTTTTTTCCTTTTTGGCTTTCGTAAATTATTTTTGCTACTTTTATACATTCTAATTTCTCCACACATAACGATCACACACATAGTATCAGGGCTGATTATGAATCTACTCCCACAAAATACGATTTTCAATTTCACTCCTTCCTTTCTAAAAATTTCCAACCCACCACTGGTAACTATATGTTGTAAAATTCTATCCTTAATTCACCTCAATTTTTGAGTAAATACATGTACTAACAGCGCTATCATGCGATTTGAATGATTCTTATGATATGTCTATCTCATTTAAGATGCAAATACAACTTTCCGTCATCTCTAAAAATAAACCGTTCTGTATCGTAGTTATTGTACAGTTTCTGTTCATTTGCATAAGAAAAACCAACACAAAAGTGTTCTGTATCGCAGTTATTGTACGGTTGACATCAAAGGAAATCTCGCCGGGTCATGTCACAAGATTGCCATTAATGTCTTTCTCTAGTAAAACTTATAACAATGAAGCAGATGTGTCAGACTCTTTGGTGTCTTTCACTTCAAGTTTATTGTGATATATACGCAAATATATAAAATGACGGAAAAGAAATATCATTCATTGAATGATATTGATCAGTAAGAGATATATCTCAATGTCAAATCCAAAACTAAATTTCCAACTCTTAGCTAAATTACTTACCTATGTTTCCATATTCTATTTCGAAATACATCAAGGAGACTTGAAAATTGGAAGATAGTATGTCAAAGGTGAACGACTTTTGAGAAATAGTATTTTCAATACAGATATTATGTATAATGTTTTAAATAAATCAAAATAAGAGGATTTGAATACTTAAGATTCTTTATAAGGGTGATTATAATTCAACTAAAATCAGTAATAAATAAAGAGAAAGTAGCTATAGGAAGATTAAAAGTCCATCTAAAGTACAGTAACTGTAACACTCAGGGAACACTGGGAATTGGTGTTTGTATTTTGATATAATAACTAAAAAAAATCAGAGTCTACAAAATCATTAATTAGTGATTTTTTCCTAGTTGTTCACTTTGTGCCTCTAGTCTAAAACCCCTGTTCCTTTTCTTAAACACTTCCATAGCGAGATAGGGATAAACAAGGCAATATATGACCCTGTAGATGTATTTAATATAATGATATACCTTTTATTTTTAAAAAGAATAATTAAATGAATGATAAAAGATAAATGACCACCGTGTTACCTAGCCGAGGAGACTGCCAGTTATTATTTCATGGTGGCCGATTATACCTGCAGATGAAAGCTTAGAAAAAAATATATAGAAACAAAAAAGGAGGCTGTTTTATAATACTCAGTATTTGTTGACCATACATTATTTATTTCAACCTAATAAAAAGAGGGTGTTGTTGTAGAAAACCTAAATAGTATAATGTTCATTTAATATCTTTTTCTTTCATGTAGTATATATATCACTATACAAATGGTCGTCCGCGTGGCACAGTGGTTAGAGAGTTTGCTGTAGAGTCGTGGAGTAAGAGGTTGATTCTTACGTTGCGGATTCTAATCCCACTGCGGGACGTGGAGACCGGTCCTTCGGATGAGACCTTAGAAACCGAGGTTCCGTGTCGCAGTAAGTGGTGATTCGAAAAAGATCCCTCACTATTCAAAGGCCCTAAATGCCGAGTGCATATCTTAATTTGCAGCCATCCATTGGCAGGTGGTGGCGTCTCAATATGAATAAAAAATTATCGATGGGACGTTAAATAACAAACAAACAAACACTATACTTACGATAAATACAAACCTTACTTTTAACACATTTCTCAGTTGCTGATTACAGGTTGAAGAATTAAAAACATCGTCATCAATCGAACAAATCAATGTCTTCTGGAACATGTTTGCATAGTCTAAGAATTCTATTATATATGGACTCGAAACGATACCGTTTGAAGAACTGATTGAGGAAGTGATTTAAGGAAACATTCATTATAGAAATTAAGAAGATCTTTTAAGATGAAAAAAGCACTGCAGCTGTTCCATGTCGGACAATAATTTCACAAGGTCATTGACATTCATCGACGAAACAACGAAAACCGTTTCTAGGAAACAACATATACCCAGTTCTTACTTATAAACTCTGAAAATCCCTTGACATGAAAGACATATAATGAAATTTTTGAAGTTTTATTCATGGAATATCACAGTACAAACCATTGAAAAGTAAAATACATGGTTTTATATAAGGATATACATATTATTAGATTGCCCGCCTTCTAAACTTTCTATAGATAGGTTTTTAAACTCTTTATAACCGAAGTAAAAGTACATGATAAATGTAATTTATAAAACTTGTTTCATTTTATTATGACTAAATATCACTAGCAGAGTAGCTACTATACATTTCCTTATATTAGTTTTATTTTACTAAGAACTGTTTCAGCCCTCTGAATTGCCTGTGCTATTTTTCCATTTCTTAAATTTTCCTGCCTTTTATTTCCACGTACTTGTATATTCTTGTATATCAAAAACACTTGCACTCCGTGATTTTCAAACTATATATGTCAGCTTGTTAGATTTGAAAAGAGATTTCTTTTTTTAAAGTATCTTGGAAAAGAAATCTTATTCTACGCTCTTCAATTTATTTCAGCGTATATTCCTCTATGTTCATGGTTTTCATCAGTTGACATCGTTGCAGTTTGCCTTTCATTTCTTTGAATACATTTTTGCCTTAATTGAACTATTACCAATGTTAAAATGACCAGTGCGACCAAAGAACCAACGACGTATATTGTGACTGTGATACCACTAAGTCGAGACGGTTTTATTCCGAATGTCCTATTTGTGTAATCATGGTCTGTATCTGTAAATTATTATTATGTGATTTACATTAACTGATATTTTTTTTTTTTTTAAATTAGAATAGAACCCAGGATTCCTTAATATCTATTCAGAAGTGAGACATTCATTTTTGTTTAAATTTCAAACTATTCTGAGGAAAAATAGAATATAATGTTTCGTATATATGTTTAAAATTGACTTGCCACAACCGACTGCAAAGTTGCATTCCTCCTTTGAGCAAGAGCAATTTCCCTGCAGACAGCGACGTCCATACCTTGGATAGGGACATTTGTGGGTACAGTTAGGTCCAAAATATCCCAAAGGACATTCTATAGAAAGCTTTAAAGATATTATCTTGGTTTCAAGTTTAAAGAAATTAAATTTATTTCAACATGTATTATCTTTATCATGCATTCTCAGTTCCTTATCATACCAACCTTTGCATTTTCCGTTGACTGTGTAATAATCTACGCAACACCCAGTACGATTTCTTTAAAAATCGAAACATTGTGCATTTAAAATAATATACAATAAGCTTACTATTTTCTTAATATATATTATCAATATTTCTTACTCAGTGCATAGAGAAGCATCCTTTATTAGATTAGAAACTAATCCAACTGATACCAAACAATAAATATGCATAGCGCATTAGGATGAATATATTCTAAAACTCCATGATCTGTTAACGTGACTGCCTCTTCCTTATTTATGTCCATCGGGATAATGTACGTATATGGATATAAATACACTTTTGTTAAAAGTATAGAAAAGTGTATTTTGCTTTAACACTTCGAACAAAGAGAAAATGTTCAATATGTGGAAAATAAAAGCAAGGATATTTTGTTTGCCTTGATTCTAAAGTAAGAGATAAAGTAAGTAAATAAAAAAAATATGAGTAAATTACACTTTACTGACAGGAAAAATGCAAAATATTCTACCTGATCAACTGAACCCTGAATTCCTTCAAAAACAATTATAACAAAACTGGAATTTTATTTCAGTTAAAATATTTCTATATTAAATTTTTATATTAATTTTATCATTGAGAACGTATCAAATCATGCTGAAGTTTACCAAATATTCACAAAGTTTCCTAACAAAGTCAGAAAGATTATGGCGCTTTAAAATAGATACTACGAATGTTCGTTGAACATAAATTACTATTACATGTACATTGCAAATCAGCACATCTCGCTCTTTTCTCGCTCGTACCAATCTTCACTTTTATTCCACCTTATCACACTTCATTTTATGGAGTGAATAGTTAAAAATTCATAAAGCGGATTTATACGTTTTTGACGTTGCCATAGTGATGTAGCAACACAGTTATACAATATAACCGATTTTTTCCCTATTCAATCACATGGCGCATTGGAACCAGAATTATATTATTAACATAAACATTCGTGGCATTTTTCTATCATAAACATGCCAAAAGTAAATATTTTCATTCCTTTTTGAAGGTTGGGAGAGATCAATACATGGTACATGTAGAATTACATGGCGCAATAATATCTACGTGGAGTCTGTATGTAAATATTGTAAAGTATGTCTCACGGCTCAAAACAATAAAACATGCTAAACAAAGCCTTGTGTATAGTATTTATAAACAAATATGCATATCTCATTTATTTTCTTGGATAAAAATACTCAATGTACCGGTCACTGTAGCCTAGTGGTAGAACGTTTGCTTCGTGATCGGGAGGCCCGGGTTCGATTCTCGTTCATCGCGCCGCACCAAACCTAGGGCGTAAAGATAAGTCATGACTATTCCTTCAAATTCGCCAAGCTTTACATTAGAAGTGAAAGTCACTGGTCCTTCAGATGAGACCTTAAAAACCGAGGTCCTGTGTTACGGTGGATGTTGGCACGATAAAGGACCCTCGCTGATTAATTGCCCTAAGTGCCGAGTATAGGTCTAAATTTGAAGTCCTTCAACGGTTTATGGTGAAGTCACCTTATGAGTGAAAAATTCTCGAATAGGACGTAAAGCAACATTCTCAATCTTTTCTAGCCCAGTTGTTCTTGAGAAAATTTTTAATGACCCAGTCCTACTTTGCCTTTTCTTGATTTTCTTCCCTTAGAGGAGGAATAGCAAGCCCTTTGTTTGACCAATAGAGAATCCCCTTCGCTAAAGAATGCCTTGATCCAATTTTGTTTAAATTTGGCCTTAGTGGATTATAAGAAGTGATCAAAAGGCCTAAGGGCTTAAACGATCACTTGAATATAATACAAAACTGTAAAGGATTAACAGAAGTTAAAAACAGACTTAACTGATAGATGAAGCTATGTTGTCCAAGAATTTCAAAAATATGGTAAAAATATCATTGCTTATGTAATGTGCGAGACCTGAGTGATATCCTATTGGTATCTCATTTGATTTGTCCAAGTCTTTGAAAGCAAAGACCTAAACTGTATGAACATGTCAGACTAAATTTGACCCACCGATATGTTGTATTTACAAAGAAGGCCACTATATATTGTCACATTTAATGTCCAAACTTTCTGTCGTAATAATTTTACCTATGCAGATATCTAAATCACGAACGTTTGCCCATAGTACTATTTATGGGAGATTTAAAACTCACTGGACAGGTTAAGAATTAAAATACTCGTGCTGGTCAGTTTGGGCTTAGCAGGCACCAGAGAAGGCCATGTCGTCCTGTGCCAGTTACACTTAGTCCTTTCCAAGTACATTTATCTTTATATGCCAGATATTCTGCTGACTTCTGAGATCCTAGTAATATAAGACGTATAAAGTAGAAGTGGAAGTGTCTAATTATACAGTCGGAAGGACCAGACAACTCGTACAATGCACCACATGTGAGTCCAGGACGGAAGTGCTGCCGCCATCACGGACCACAGTGCCATTCAGGACTAATTATAAGGAACCAGTTCATAGTCATATGATACAGACTTTCAATTTTAAAATTTGAAAAAAAAAAAAAAAAAAAAAAACAATTGATGTAAAACATGATCAATTTATTAAATTTATATAAAGAATTTTCTCCTTGTTTCTGACAAATCTGTGACATATATGTTGACTTTAAACGGAGTTGTTAAGGTTTTGCCAAAGGTCAAGATGTCCAAAAATTTATTATTACAATAGCTCCAAAGCTATGTGGTTTATAAAGTTAAAACTTTTACAGTTTATAAATATATCGTTGATTAACAGATAGAAAGTATCACTTGAAAACACAATATTTAAAAAAATATATTTTTTGAAAAAATAATTTAAAAAAATTGCATATTTTAAAAAAAATGCACATGCTTAATTCTGTACTTTTAGTGAAAACCGTCTTTGCAGAAATAATATATGTTTATCAGTGAAGGGTAAGTTGGAAGTGAATGGTCTCTGAAAGGTTGTTATTGAAAGCATGACATGTATAAAGACAAGACCCCTATAAAATCCGCCATTTGCAATGCACTTTCGGTTTCAAATCTTAACATTTGGACAAATTAAACATGGAAAACAACTTTCCAGAGGCTATCGAAGTCCAACTTACCCTTCATTGATAAACATATATTGCTTCTGCAATGATGGCTTTCACTAAGAGTACGGAATTAATTAGGTGTAGATTTTAAAATATATGCATTTTTTTCAAAGAATTTTTCTCGATTAATATTTTTTTTAAGTATTTGTTATCAAGTGATACTTTCTATCTGTTAATCAATGATATATTTATAAACTGTAAAAGTTTTAACTTTATAAACCACATAGTTTTGGAACTATTGTAAAAATAAATTTTTGGACTTGTTGACCTTTGGCAAAACCTTAAAATCCTTGTAACATATATACTTTTAACTTATTTTTCAGTAGTTTGCCTTGGTTTACAAATTGGTCGTACTCAGAGCATGTTCTTAAGTATCGAATCAGATGAGAGACATTAACACCATATGCTGGAATATTAGTAAATAAAGAAGGGAAGTTGAAGATGGAAAAGCTGTAGTCAATCCGTTTATCATACAGTTTAGTTTTTAGTAGGCCATTATAAACAGTAGTCATTGCAGCATCCAGATATGGAACAGACGTGGCACACGTGCCACCCTTTTTAGTGTCGTTTATTTTGAGTTCAGTTGAATAATATATTATATCGAGTCTACATAATCTAGAGTAGGATCCCCTCTCCCCTGGAAAGTAAGCTCTGGGGTAGGATCCTTCCAAGGAAAAATGACTCGAGTAGGATTTCCCCAACGGAAATCCCACATCAGATTCAATTTTCCGGGGGAAAATCCTACTCTGTGTAATAGTAATAGAGTGCGATTTTGCCCACAGCCCCCCCCCCCCCCAAATAAAATATCTTGGCTGTATGGGGTGCAACATATTGTTACAAGTGTCCCTTCTTCAAAATGGCGACCATACAAAGTATGAAATTAGAAAATTTTAAATCTCATATTTCTCAGTAACCGTTCAACCAATTCTTTTGAAGCATTAAAATCTTGTTCTTTTGATCAGGCCAAACTGGTTTCTGAAAATAATATTGGTACAAAAAGGATTTTTTTTCAAGAGATTTCTCCAATTGTATTTTAAACTAAACGTTCATAATATTGATATGTAAAATGTCTGGTGTTTAAATATCAAAAATAACATGGAACTAAAAAATGGGTTATTTAATTCTTTAAAAAAATGAATTTTAAAACTTTAAGAGAGTATTTGTTCTCTGCTTTCAAACCCAATATTACACCTTAGGGATCTAGGGGACATAAACTTTGTCTTGCAAAAGCAGTGTTCCTTTTATTGTTGTTTCTTGTTTTGGCCTTTAATTTTTTTTTCCTTTGAAGAACTCAATTCAAATACTCACAAAATGGCATATGGAACCATCAAAAACATAAATTTAATACATTCTTTGTTAAAAGGATCGATCCATAGATGAAATACTGGGCCCTTTATAGGGCAAACAAGTTATCAAATCACTAAAGGTGGCCTGATATACTACAGTACCAACCAGACCAAACCTGACACCTAAGCAGTCCCAGAAAGCAGTCCCCGGGACTGCTTTGGGACTGCTCTGGGACCGCTGTGGGACTGCTCTGGGACCGCTGTGGGACTGCTTTAAAAAGCAGACCCAGCAGTCCCCGGGACTGCTCTCTGGGACTGCTTTGTTCACTCAGTCGTGAAAGAGGTTCTGAGTGATACGACAGCTCCTCCCCTTGTGTATTCTGAATTTGCAGTCTCCCTGTTGTTGTTTTGTTTACTTTTAGCAGAGTGGTGTTTAAGATAAAAAATAAAAGAACAAGGATTTCTTACAAAATTTTAACAAGTATATATATATATATATATATATATATATATATATATATATATATATATATATATATATATATATATATATATATATATATATATATATATATATATATATATATATATATATAATTACTATATGTCTTCAGGGGCTCTAAATTTAAACAATTGTAGTCTAGAATTAATTTTTTAAAAAATGAAAATAATTAAAAAGGGAAGTCAGGAGATGATTTTTATCCCTTAAATTAAACTTTAATACAAGTGTTTGAAACAAAATTACCTAGGCCTATTTAATTAATTAATGCTATCAAATTATGTACTCAAAGTTTGCATTAGCACTATTTAAAAAGAAAACAAACATGTTATTACAGTAAGATATTCAGAGGGAAGTACTGTACTGGATTTTTTTTTTAATTGAAAAAAGGTAAAACCATGCTAAAAAGTGCATTCCATGCTATCCATGCTATTTTTTACCGCCCTCAAATAAAACCTAATAATTTTTATTAAGGTCAAGATCTAGTAAATGACTTTAGACCGTCTTTTCGGTGCTAGATCCATTATGACGTCATAATCAATTTAAACTTTCCTTTTCCCGTACTTTACAGCTCCAATAGAATTATGTAGAAAATAAAGTATTTTCATGGCATTCAATTTGAAATCATGTGAAAAGTAATCCCGATACCTATATTCAATTTTACATTATTTTAAAGAAGAGGCTAAGAACATACAAATTACCGTTTTCTGAGAGACTGTAGGCAATCTGAATACATTTCCTTCGTCTGATATGGAAAAAACTCCCATATTCGTGACTGGCTTTCTCAATTTTTCATTGAAAATGACAGTTTACAAGATGGTTTTTCGTCTTGTTTTCTTGCAAATTATGCCCCGATACACCTTATTTGACCGAGCTATAGTTATAAAGCATCATAAAAGGAATTTATTTCTCAAGTTTGAGAAATCTGTAGGCTCTTTTCATTTACTAGATCCTGACCTTAAATGACCATGAAATAAAATTATTCTACCATTCTTCGTCATATAAACAATGTGAACAAGTATTTGGGGATTTATTTATGAATTAGTTTTTAATTTATAAACAAGTAATTAAAAAGGTACATTTATGTAAAAAATAAACATTTGAAAATATCGGGAATTGTGTGTTGTCAACACTTGAGGTTTCAATCGCCTTTGGGCATGATTAGCAGAAAGTCAATGAACGGTATCGGTGTTACACATCGCTGAACACGCTGGTCAACAATGACACTATTTTCAATCTATGAACTGCAAAAAACTTTGTTTCAATAAATGTGTATAGATTTATTTCGGGATTAATTAATTTAAAACAGAATCTGAGGGTTCCATTCTCGTGATTTACAGATGTACACTCGAACTTTTATATAATGAAACACTTAAAACTGAGTGTTATTGTTTTCTGTTACATGTACATAGAGAATCTAACGATAATCAAATTGGCAATTCAGTGAAATAATCATGACTGAAATATAATACTCGGCAAAATTTTACAAAGAATTTTTTGAAAGCCCCAGTACTTTCCAGTAAGAAAAAAGCATTCAGAGTATAGTATGGGAATCGGCCTTGCTCTATAATTATAAAATCTATTTAAACTAATTCTGATAGAAAAAAAAATAATTCAAATTTAATTTTTAATAAAAATAAATAAATATGAAAACCAATATCAATCACAGAAAATAAAGAAATTGGTTTATTTTGGTGAAAATTAATATACCACATTACTTTGTTTAAATATTCATGTTATTAGGAGGAGTAAACACCTTCTTCGTTCAATATTTATTATTTGTTTCTATACGCGTACTGTGATTTCTTAACAGTTCAGAAATGACTGTCACACAAGAATTGTAAATATTTATTGTTACTGCTCAGAAAGAAATGCATCATCAATTTCCACTGTCTTTTATAGTTACATTGTTTATTGGTAATCTCATTTCTGAGTAAGCTCCGCCCATTAAATTAGTAAACCCCGCCCACTGGGACTGCTTTCTGGGACCGCTGGGACTGCTTTTTGGGACCGCTTTGGGACTGCTCTGGGACTGCTCTGGAACCGCTCTGGGACTGCTCTGGGACCGCTCTGGGACTGCTTTAGCAGTCCCAGAAAGCAGTCCCCGGGACTGCTCTGGGACTGCTTTGTATCAGGTTGGGTCTGGTTGGTACTGTAGTACATTTGAGAGCATAAGGTACTGTCACCGAAAGAGGGTGTTGAACACAAGTCCTATGATTTTTTGAGGGACTCAATTTACAGTTCCCTAGGAGTTTGAATTTTTGGTTGAGACTTGATGGTTTGAACTAAATGTATATCTTCTTTTATATATTTGTTTTGTTTGTTTGTTTATTGTTTAAAGTCCCTCCCGAGAATTTTTCACTCATATGGAGACGCCACCATAATATATTTTACAATTCTTGAGTCGATAACACTCAGATTTGTAAAAAAAAATCAATTGACTTGCCAAAATGTTGTCGATATGATTGAAGCATTGAAAAAGGAAGAAAAATCCTTCTATGAAAAAGAAAGAGGGGGAATCTGACTCTAAAGTAAGATTTCCCATCGGTTGGAAATCCTACTCTAGAGTACAGCTTCCGGGGAGAAAGCTGGCTTTGGGGGAAATATCCAGGTAATTTTAATCTGCTAAGTTTCTCCATAGATGGCTTATATCGTATATACTAAAGTATTGCAATAGGTTGTTCTATTAGCTGCAGATTTAGGAAACATTTACAACAATCCTACATTTGGCTACCCAGTACATTCCAAGATTAATTGCATTAAATCATTATTTAGATGATTGTATTTTTGTTGGTAGGTGCTGTAGTTAAGAATGTACAATATCATATGTAAACAATTATAGTACTAAAGGAATAGGGGAACAATACCGCACGAAAAAAATGCAGATCCATCAACTTGGTTCGCATTTTTTTTTTTTTTTTTTTTTTTGGATTTTAAGTGGATACTTTTGAGACGACTGTTAGAATTCCACGGGTGAAATTATTAAATTAAGTTATTAAGGCTCTCAATGGAGAAAAATATAAAATTAAACGAGACTTACCTGCAAGGTGAAGTTTTACTCATTTTTTTCCTCCATTTAGAGACGTAGGGATCAAATAAGATGAAGTTGAATGTCACATAATCATAATACAGAGGTGTAGTAATTAATATTTGGGCATCAAGTTAACACGGTAAAATAGGGTGGGACTTCGAGGAGAAATCATAGGGTTGGGCATTTGATCCCTACGTCTCTCAATAGAGGAAAATTTACAGCCAAACCTCACCTTCCAAGAAAGTCTCGTTTAATTATATATTTTCCCCATTGAGAGCCTCAGTCTCAAATGAGACTTCTGAGTCCCAATAATTAATACATCACGAAACCATTATTAAAACCCGAAGTCCCAAACACATGTTTGAATTAACTTTATTTTCTCCAAGTCAAATCAATGAACATATTTACATATGGAATATGCTATAAGTTTCTAGTACAATTATGAAAATTATCCAACAAAGCATTGCGGAATTCATTACACATTTTAACTGGTTTATTGTAAAATTTTCTAAAGGTATTATCACTTGTCCAACCTCTAAGGATTGTAGCAACAAACACCTTTGCTTTTGCCGCATCACTAGTTGTTGCTGTTCGTGCACTATGTTATATTTAGAGTACGTGTTTCCTATTGTATCGGAGATACAGGGCGGAGCTTAAGGCGAGAGCGATAGCGATTTAGTAGGACAGAAGTATTTTAAATGACTTGTGACATGACTTTTCTTATGACCTCACTTATCTACATGTGTATTTGGGTACACATCTCTCAACCAATCAGATAATTTGGAGTGAGTTTATTTAGTACCCCATTTTTAGCAATCGCAACTGAAATGCCGAGTGAGATGGACCTGCAAGAATCTATCAATTTCAAAATTTCCATGTATAATAATGAGACGTATTATATAATGTATTTTCTCAAAATTTAATTCATATTTGATTGCGTTGGTATTTTTTCCTTTCTATTTAGATCTCAGGCCCCATAGAACACGGGGGCGCCAGGGGGTGGGGGCTGTCCCCCACTTTTTTGTGAGTATAGTTTTTGCAAAAGTAACTTTTCCTATACATGCTGGTTGCCCCATGAAAATGTTTATTGAAAGGCTGTTTGCTCACCTGTTTTAGTAGAGTCAGTTCCTCTCATGTTTATAAAAATTAGTCAAAAAAGTTGGAAATTCTCTCCCAAGAAATAGGATTTTATCATTGGAACTCCACTTAAAATTTTTTAACCGACACGGGGTACGGTAGCTCAGTCGGTAGAGCTCTCGCTCCATGATAGGAAGGTCGTGTGTTCCAATCATGGCCGCGACTGACCTAAGTCGATAAAAAGTAGGAAGCATCTGTTCCTTCGCCAAGCGCTCGACACTGTGTCACGGTAGGTATAATGATAAAGGACCCTCAATGCTCAATGGCCCTGAGTACCGAGTAAAGGTCTTAATTTGAAGCCCTTCACCGGTATATGGTGAGGTATCTATATGAGTGAAAAATTCTCGAATGGGACATAAAACAACATACAATCAATCAATCAATCAATCTTATTTTTTTTTATTCAAGCTAAAGTAAATAAATATATAGATCATAGAACATTGTGCTTATATAACCCATTATATTTGATGGTATTTGATTGTGTGGGTTTGTTTGTTTTTTTAAGTAATTAACTTTTGCACGAAAGCATTGGGCGCTACTGCTTTCCTTGCATTGGAGACATTTTGTAGTTCATAAGCGTTGTTTTTCTTTCTTTTCTTCGGTGTCTTAGTTGAAAAATTTCATATAAATACTACATTAGATTTTCGCCACATCACGCTCCTAAATTTTCTATATACAAAGTATTAAATGTTCTATTTCAGAAATTTGAATTATTTGGAAAGACCAGAGTTGAATCAATCAGTAATCAACCAATAAATCTACTCAAACAATACAAATGTTGAACAGAACAGATAGACCAAAGGTGGGATCACTTTGACCTTTATTCATAATATTTTTATTTCTTATTACAGTTTTATTCAGTAGTTTTGATTCTTTTTATGCCCCCGTAATCGAAGATTCGGGAGCATAGAGGTTTTGCTCTGTCCGTCCGTCTATCTGTTTATCTGTTTGTCTTTCTGTTTGTCAGCAAATACTTTAACCTTACCATTAATTTTTGATTGGTTGGAGCTATGGCTTTCATATTTCACATGTGAATTTCTTGTGAAAATACCTTTCCTTAAGTACCAACAATTTTAACCGTTTGACCTTGGAGTTTGGCCAACTTACGCAAACTTTTACCAAACTTCAACCTTGAACATACCATGGTTGGTGCTAGGGCTTTCATATTTCACATATTTAGTTCTTGTAACAAGACCTTCCCTTAGGCACTATTAATTTTGACCCTTTTACCTTGAACTTGAGTTTGGCCTACTTTAGAAAAAAAAATAACCTTAGCCAAAACTTTGTACGGTTCGTACTAAGACTATCATATTTCATGGGTATATTCCTTCTGACAAGACCTTTCTTTGGGTGCGAACAATTTTGATCTCTTGACCTTGGAGTTGACTTGCATTTGAGAAACTTAAACTTTCGCAATAAGCTGTCATATGGGGCGTCAGTGTTTCACAAATACATCTTGTTTAATTTTATCTATTTGTAAATTTATTTTTGGTTTCGATTTTTTCTGATCCATTTAAGAAACATTTACCATTATAACCCGATATAAGGTATAAAAATCTATTTTATACAGGGGTCGGGTTTGCAATTTTTCTTTAATTAAAGCTTTCTAATATACTTCCAATTAAAAATATGAATAAAAAAGTCTATAATCCTTCAATTGTCTTTCCTTATATCTGTAATGGTCGGTCCAAATTGCCACAGACATAACTCAAACAGCCCCTTTGCGCTAAGTCTGAATAGATAAAGAAAGATAACGCACTCAACCAGTGTACCTACTGCTTGCCAAAATATAGTTTATTGCACAATTTTTTTGTATGATTTTAGAAATTTAAATAAAAAAAGCTCCCTTCCCCCATAGAAAATGATATATCTGTTGATAATATGCTCAAACTGAATATTGAGATGGCGACATGTGATCCCCCTATTTTTACTTACTTTGTGTTGACGTTCTTGGGATCATATTTGACTTTTTTTAATATCCAGATATGTACATAATATATAAATTAATAGAGGCTATGTATAGACACTCAAAAACACTTACCTTACCAAAAATGGATATAAAGAGATGAAAACTTTCCTGAGTTCAAACACCGATATTTATAAGATAAGAAGTAACGAACTCACTTCATGATCAGATGTTGAATAACGGAAAATATTTTATTTCATTAATTTCGTTTTAGATTGTTTCCCATACCCTAATACAGGGGGTTCTTAAATATTCGACGTACATAAAGACAATTGTAATATTGACTAAAGATAGACTCTCATTTTAGGACTACTTTTTGAGTGTTCAATGTAGATTTCCTCTGCTTTTGAGAGTGGTGCTTCAAGTGCTTCAACACATTTTTGGGGGGGTTTTAACGGCTGTAGATTTTATGTTATTAGTAAATTTTAGAAAGTATGTAAGTTATGAAAAATGTATTATTTTGACATGTTGCTCTGGTTAAACACTACAACTGAGTTTCACAGTCACTCTATTACTAGATAAATGCATCACGGCTCATTTATTATAGATGGTATCTATTATTTTTTTAAAATTATTTTGTATGATTTTATTTTGTGGATTCATTTTGTATGAAAAACGTCAGTCAGCATTCTATTTAACAATAGATTGTATTAGAATTTTTGAAATGTTGGCTTCAAACGAGACTGCTCCACTTGTCTGTGAATAGCTTACCTCGGTTTAGAACGTGTTTGTCAGAAGAACATGTTCGTCCGTATCGAATCAACAAGGGGACATCAGCTCTATATACAGGCGATAATGGTATTTCGCTATATAAAGAAGTTGACGATAGAAAATAAAGTTTGCCATCAATGTCTTTTTTTGTAGAATTTCCAAATGTGAAACATATGTGGTGTCCTTTATTTTGAGTTCAAAGAGATAAATAAAATCAACATAGGAATAAAATTGTTAATTGAAAAAACGTCATCGATATATCTAAACGTCAAATTGAAAGAGAAACCCAAAGACTTTCTGTAGAAGATTTTCAATTAATTCTGCTTCATATGAATACAAAAACAGGTCTATATAATCGGCCACAATTAGTATACATACATAGATACTATCAATTGGAAACTCTAGCACCATTTTCATATCAACTTCGGAGTAACTATATGTAGAATCAAAATGTTTTTAACAAAATTATTTTGCAAATGACTGAAGATAAGGTACGTAAATGTAGGATTCTACTTTTATTGAAAAAGCAGTTGTCTGTGACGCAAAAAGTCTGGTCTTACATTTATCGTGGGGAATAGTTGTATAAAGCCATACGTTTTTATGAAATTGATTTTGGTAGATTTGGAGTTTTTAAAAGTATCCATTTCTGTTTAATACAACTTCTCGAGTATATTGTTGTAAAGTACTCCTGAAATATCTCCTTCTCCGCTGTTAATATTCTTGTGAGGCTTGGTGGAACATTTACAGAACCAGTTACGTATCTTTCTTCTTTATTTAGGACTTTCTATTTGGGGGTTTTATATAGTTTAGGAATCCATATAGTTATGGTAATTTAAATTCAATTTGGTTGTTGAAAAAGTATTTAAATTAACATAAGATTCTGAAGAATTTCCTCATTTAAAAGGTAACTATGAGGATATTAAGTTGAATTAACACTTGTAAAATTAAATCCGATTTCCTTTAAATACTATTGCAAGTTACATGTATATATAATTATGAGACATACAAACAAAGACAATGTTGCTACCCTAATTTGTCGGCTTGGACCACTGCTTATTGACCATGTAATCTATCTAATTCTTTTAACTTCTGAATTATTGAAGACAGAAGGATAGATGGTCTTCATATTGCCCTTCCACCGTTTATAACGCGAGATTTCAACATCCATCTTAAATTGTTAATCTATTCTGACCGTGTCAAAGTCTTCTCCTTCAAGTTTAGCCTATATCTGGCATAATCTTCAACAGAATTCATATTCATAAAATTTTGACGCCATTTGAAGATCGGAGTTCCCTTATTTTTGGCCCTTGAAGTTATAAAATAGTTAATAAAAGTTATCAAGGGTTTTTGTAGAAAAATGATATAAGAGCATTATATTTTTATTTCATTTTCAACATGCAGGTGTAGATAATATCTGATGTAAGTAATTGAATACAGACAATCCTCGAAGATCGGTTTCCCGAATTTGTTAAAGTGACTTTTCAGATTCCTAAGGACTTTGAATATCAATAGATTCCCTTCAACTTACATGCATACCCCTTATGTTTATCGAAGTAAGAGAGCTTTTATTACACTCTTATTACCTCGGAATATTCACTCTCTCTTTTGGGGACAGAAGTAACAGATAAATGAAAAGGAGTCCCGGTTTGATTGAAAACTTTTGACCCTAGTTGAAAAACAATGGCCACAAGCAAAAGAACAGAGATCGTTGTTCCAGCAACAGAAATCAAAATGGTTTCTGTGTAGCGTGATTGGTACTTAAGATTATCCAATTTTTTGGCGACTTCCATTTTACCTTCGCTTTCATTATCTATTCCGTGTTTTTTACTCTGGTAGTGATTTTTTCTAGTTGTCTGTCTCTTGAGAACTTCATGAACAGAGGGTTTTGGTGATGACGTGGTTTTAAATATTGTTGACGTTATCCATCGATTCATACTACTTTCTAAAACGAATATAGAAACCATAATTCCGCCTTAAATTTCTAAAAATAAATCCTCCAAAACTGTTACATAAACTTTATTATCTTCTTAGTATGTATTTAAAGGTTTTTACCTTTCCACATGAAGTTAATCATAAACATTACAGTGCATTCGAATTAAATCTCACAAAAGAACTATATGAAAGATAGGTCTTTATTTATTTTCAATTGTCTTGAATATCAGTTCACACATTCATGCAATATTTTATAACGGTACAAAAGCATTTTTTTCATAAAATGGGAAAAGATTTAGACTGTTCGGAAATATTTTTAATGATATATACTCGGAGCAAAATCATCATTTTTTTATGCCCGTAGAATATAAACAGTAACGAAATGAAGATAACAATAGAGATCGGTTTAATTTTATGCAAGTTAAACTTGAAAATATGTTCCTTATAAAAATCAATTAGTTCATAATATCAGTTATACTTAAAATATCTTTTGAATAAGAAAAACAATGCTACAGCTTATTTTTTAACATGTAGAAAAATACTTACGTATCACACATCCAGTACTGATGCTACACAACTCCTTTGGACATGTGCAGTTGCCTTCAGTGCATTTACGTCCATACGTTGGATAGGGACAGGTATAACTACAGTTGAGTCCAAAGTATCCTCGAGGACAAGCTTCCATGTAATAAAACAAAATTTATATGAAATTTGTAAAAAAAAAAAAAAAACAAACAAACAAACAAACAAAAAACACATTTTTCAAAGCAGCCTTTTCTTAAAATTTATTGGGGGGAGGGGAGTTGCGATAAATGAATTACATGAAATTTGGAGATAAAGAACAGCCCAAAGTCCATTAAAACAATATAAATCGGGAGCAGGGCAAAAACAAGCCTTCAAAACAGAGGTGGGATAGGTGTCATGGAGACGTGAACATACCCTGCCGACCGGTCACGCCTGTCACCGTGTGCTCCTTGTCATGATCAGTAAATAGCGGAAAAATCCGACGAAATTTAGTGTGTAAATTATTGCCTAACAATAGGTATGAAAAATTTCAGTCATCATATGACTTAATGATAGATTGTATTTGCAGACAAGGTCATTGTATCGACGATAAAACTTACGAAATGATATTCTTGTTTCATCAACTTGTTTGTCAATAACTTTCCTCGTTTTATAAAACTAGAAAATGGTGAATAGTAAACTACAAAATTTTTCTCACACTCTTTCTTTTATTCTCAATGTTTTTCCCCAGTAGATAGCTTTTGGTTTATATCTGTTGAGCGCATTAGGTATCATAAAACTTTGGCATGTCATCATAGGTCATCATGTAACAGTGTACTGGACATTTTCGGTTGGGTAAACATTTACAAAATAGCGACTACAGATTTTCAGGGTTTTTTTCCAACATTTCTTGCAAATGGAATCTAATTACAATTTACAAAATTCTAATTGTTTAAAATGTAAAAATAGACTCCTAAAATATTCCCAGAAACTTTACAGTATCAAAACTTCATGAATTTTTAAAACCTTACAAATATTATATTTAAATGTAAAGTTACATCTTCTCACTTCCAACAAATTATGTGTCTTTTTTTCTTTTTTTAAGCGAAAATATTTAAATTTTGGAAGAAAGAAATTGTGTTATATACTGTATGTGTACTTAAAAAAGCGGGTTTCATATTTTAACGGCTTTGGTGCAGACAACGATGCGCTAATTCACCGCTAAGAAATCATTTATAAATACAATATACGGCATGGACATGTATAGCGCTAATTCATGATTTCGCCAACAACTCCATACCCAGTGATTGCGCTAAATTTTGTAAAAAGCCAATTTATGTACACGCACATTATCTTTACATGTCATCCATTTCATTTACGTTAGTCTCGATATATTAACAAAATTTGATATGATTGATAGAAAAAGTGAGCTCGTTACCGCTGACTAAAATTAGCCCGGTTTGACATCAGTAAAAACAATCCATTATTTTTTATCACCATTCTAGACATTTAGTAGAGCAAAACTCTTCTAAGGAGACTTCTTTTTTTATTTCTTGTCATAAATCATGATAAGAACTAATAAGACTATTTATTTAATAGTTTAAGGAATATGGAGAAAAGAGCATAATAATCAAACCCACGAAGCTCTGCCTTCGCAGAATACAGAAATAACAATACTACAATCATTACAAAAATGATATATTCTGTTGCTTCTTTTTTCTTTCATTTTCTAGTATAAGTCAGTTTCTTCATTCAAGCCCCGAAAAGGGACATGATTCTAGAAATCCTAGATATCCTCGAATTATGAACCATACGATAATCATGACGTGAAAAGTGTTATTATGTAAATAGTGTAATAATATTTATAACCAGAACAATACAGTTCTTGGAGCACTAATCTGGGTTTATTAATTTCAAAATAAGTCCAATCTATAGCACCCATTGTAGATGACAAGACAAACTTGTCGCATTTTCCTCCACTGCAAAACAAGTTCCAAAGTTGTGAAAGTATTAGGCGTCAGTTTTTCAGAAGACACAAGCACCTGATGAATGTATGGTGTAGCCCCCCCCCCCCCACATACACACACACGCACACACTTCTGACAATTTTTATTACACACGATAACTTATCAAACATATTGATATTGCTATAGCTTATCATACCTACATTCCAATTTGTTACGATTTAGAGGTTGTCCTTCTATAATGATACTGTATATTCTGTATACTGTAAATATACGAGAGGAATTTCCGCGAGAAGCAGCACTCGAAATAAATTTACTCACTTTTATTATTTTCATTTTTTGTGCTGAAAAAGCATGTAAAACCCTTTATCAACCGTCCACTCGTGAGAGCCAATACGAATTTTAACATTAATACAGCATTTCGTATTGAATTTATGCAAGAGACAGTTCAGAGAGATGACGTAAGGCCCCTTCAGTTCACTACGGACAAAATGTTTTATTTGTCCTAAATTCGTGTTTATTTACCAGACTTCCAGACCAGACCAGGTTGGGTGGAAGAAAAGAGTGTAAAGAGAAGAGAATAGTAAAAGCTTTCAAATAAAACATCTGTTCCTTCATAAAGTTTATACAAGTTTGACCCAAAATATTGTTTCTTGAACTCCCAGATCGTTACATATCTACACTAGTCAAAAATAAAGCTATTTCAGTATCAAGTAGATATCTAAAATACTTTTTATAATATAAAAGGTCCTTATAAAGCTAAGCTTTCCCTATCCTTGCGACACAAAACGTTAACAATTTTTTCAAACTATTGTATAATAGTTCCATTCCAAATATGAAAAATGTCAAATGTTATTCAATCTTCATTCCATCTTAAAGTTGTGTCTTTTATGTTCCTTGTGTCCTGAGACACCTAAAATACATTATAGCTCCTTTTTATACTAAAAATAATTCCTCGTATGTTCCTACTTTGCATTCTTAAAAAAAATTCAGAAATGCATTTTGCAAGAACCACACTGTAGGGCGGAACTGTCAGTTTCCATTCCAAAGACATCAAGCATCATCAATGTTCATTACATGTAGTGATATAGAGTCATGATAAAGGATGCATGTGCATGTCTACAGCACCTAAAAATACTTAAAAACGAAAAAGGTTGAAGCTTTTGTTGCATATTTTTAAACTTTTCAAACTTAAATAAAAACACGAATTTCCTTCATGTAATTACTTGACAAACAAGCTAAACAATTATTGAAAAACAAGTTGATGAAACAAGAATATCAACAGTCTCGTTTGAAGTCATCATTTTGCAAGTTCTATGGTCGTTACAATGACCTTGTCACCAAACACAATCTATTATTAAGTCAAATACAGATTGACGTTTTCCATACTAATTGTTAGACCATTACATATACATGAAATAGCTACTAATTTCCATTTCCCGGATTATGACAAGAAGCGCACGGCGACGGGTGTGACCGGTCGGCAGGGGATGCTTACTCTTCTGTATTCACTTTCCTGCTAATTAACATTGCCTGAGAAAGTCTTTGACTAGCATTCAATTCTTATTTTAGGATGTCGTCGGTCTTATAACAGCACCTGGTCGTGTAGACAAATTGAATACCGCGCGTTAGCGAGGTATAAATATTTGATCATGGCCGTATGAACGGGGGAGGGGCACGGGGGGCGTGCCCCCCCCCCCAATAATTTTGCCGATATATAGTTTACTATAGGAAACATAGCTACTTTATGCTTGTGCCCCTCTCAATAAAAACGTCTGATGACCTTTATTTTTTATTTTTAATTTTTGCTTATCAATGAATTTTTGGTAGTTGATAGTGCCCCCTCAACTGAAAATGTATAGCTGTGCCCCCCCCCCCCCCCAACTGAAATTGCTTCCTACGGGCCTGTTGATGGCGGGGCAGGAGCTGTTATACGATCGACGACAGTCAAAACTAAGAATTAAATGCTTATATTGCCTATATTTTATATTCTCTATTTTTTACTCTTCATAAATATTAATTATGTTCCCCAAACGAAGTTTGGGAACATATTGTTTTTACTCTGTTTCTTATTATTATTATTATTATTATTTTTCTTCCTGGGTACTTTTTTGTCCGTGAGTGATCTCCGAAACTACACATCCGATTGAGGTGAAACCTTTTTAGGGTTAATAGGAATGTTATGTAGATTTGCGGAACGAAGGTCATTTTGCGCGCACGCGCATGCACGTGCGTGCGCGTGCAATGCGTAAAATGACCAATATACTTGATATAGCTATAACTTTTATATTTTTTGATGAAATGCTTTGATACTCAGAATATAAGGATAAATTGATAGTGACAAGATGACATGGTCATAATGCGCATGCGTGCACGTGAGCGCACGCGCATTGATTGAAATAACCAATACAATTGATATAGATTTAACTTGTACATTTTTTGATGAATTGCATTGAAACTCAGAATATAAAATATATTAGATGTGTACACAAGAAGACTTGATCAGCGCACTCATGCATGCACGTGCGTGCACGTGCAATGAGTAAAATGACCGATATACTTGATATAGCTATGACTTTCATATCCTTTGATGAAATGCTTTGATACTCAGGATATCAGATATATTAAAAGTGTAGACAAGATGACATGGTCAGAATGCACATGCATGTACGTGTGCGCATGCGCAATGATTTAAATAACCAATACAAATGATATAGACTTAACTTGTACATTTTTTGATGAATTGCTTTGGAACTCAGAATATAAGTATATATTAGAATCGTACACAAGATGACATGATCATCGCACACAGGCATGCACTTGCAAGCACGTGCGTGCGCGTGCAATGAGTAGAATGTCCCATATACTTGATATAGACAAAACTTTCATATATTTTGATGAAATACTTTAATACTCAAAATATAAAGAAATATTAATAGTGTAGACAAGACGACATGGTCAGCATGCACATGCATGCACGTGCATACGTGCAATGAGTAAAATTACCAGTATACTTGATACAACCATAACTTTTACACTTTTTGATGTAATGCTTTGATACTCAGAATATATAGACCCTTTATAAATGTAGACAAGACGATATTGTCAACATGCACATGCATGCACATGCGCGCGCATGCAATGCTAAAATGACCAATTTACTTGATATAGCTGTAACTTTTACACTTTTTGATGAAACGCTTTGATACTCAAAATATGTAGATATATTAATAGTGTTGACAAGATGACACGGTCATCATGGACATGCATACACGTGCGCGCGCTTGCAATGCGTAAAATGACAGATATACTTCATATAGCCAATCTTTTGATGAAATTTGAATATAAAGATGTATTAAAAGTGTAGACAAGTTGACATGGTCATTTTTTACATCCATGCCCGTGCGCCTGCGTGTAATGCGTAAAAAAACCAATATACTTGATTGCCTTTTTTAATGAAGCTTACAGGGAATAAGACACCAAAAGGAAGTTGGGGAGCGTTTGGGGAACATCTGTAACGGTCCCCGTTACAATTAATACTAGTTTCATTTATCTTTATTATGAATTTAGCGCCTTTCAGAATTTGTATGTTTGAAAAACGTCAGAGCCACTTTGACGTGGAAGGTTAAATTATTACTGTGAAGGGAAAATTTACAAATTGTACAATAGCTTAATTCTTACAACAATTTAATAGGGAAATTGAAATGATACTGAGCCGATATATAAGATAAACATTTATCTGATACAATACAATATATATATATATATATATATATATATATATATATATATATATATATATATATATATATATATATATATATATATATATATATATATATATATATATATATATCAGGGATGGGGTCAATTACTTTAAAAAGTAATTAATTAAATTACAATTACTTTGACTTTTTCTTCAATTAAATTACAATTAAATTACAGGCTTTCTAAGACATGTAATTAATTAAATTACAATTACTTTGGAAAAGTAATTAATTAAATTACAAATTACATTTTTAATTTTTTTTGAAAAATTCATAATCCTTGTCAATGAATATACAGAACATCATTTATTTGTATATAAGCTCAGCCTCTGCACAAACAGTACAAGAAATAATATGCTATAGGCGTTGTGTATCATAGTGGTTTAATTTATAACGTTTATTTACAAAACAATAAGAATCTCTTAAATCAGTTTGATGCAGTTTCCACCACATAAAACCTACATGTACACAAATTGCATGGCTTATGATATTTGATTAAAAGTGAGTATTTTAATAGAGTGAAATGAGTTGCAACTGTAACCCCTCATATTAAATATTTCCTTTGAAGGTAACCTGAACATCCAAAATTGCTATTTATGTTGAACAATTTTACTTCATAAATCAGAATTGTACGATAGAAAATTCATTCATAAAAATCTGTTTAGATGTTAAAATAGTTATCAAATTGAAAGTTTTTCTTTTCTAAAGCTAGCGGAGCATTTTAAATTGAAATAATTATTTCCATTGGCTTTGTCTTCTAAATCATGGAATGAATATCTCTTTAGAGGAGTTGATTTGTTTTGATTGCAATTTAAAGCTGTGATCTGGAGGGCAATTATCTCTTCCCAAGAAGAGAAAACTTAATTAATGACACACACCTTCTTTTTCTTTATTATTGATCAAACAACAAAACAGGACAAATTCCAAGATCCTACCATTAATAACGACACATAATCCCCAAAATAAAAACGTTGCACCAGTTGTTTATCACCTAAACGACGTTTTGAAGACCGATGAAACTATGTCTAAAATATTTAGAAATCGAAAGTTCATAAACAGTAGGAGGCAGCCGAAGAATCTTAGACGAATTCTCACTAAGTCCTCTTTTAAAGAAACGACAGAATTTCATGTGACCAAATGCCAGGATCCGCATTGCAAATTGTGAGCAAAACCAAACCCTATCTCTGAAAACAGAATAGAGATCAGGTAAAATGGAGGGACAAACATTCCCTTTCGATCACTTACACCACCTTGACATGATCAAGCAAACAGAAAAATCCATTTTCAATTCAGTGTGAAAATAATGGCCTTACAATCTGTATAAAGATGCCAGTCAACATTGACCTAAAAACAAATTTATCTGCAACCAAGGTCAGTGTTTCGACCATAGAATTTGGATATGCTACTTTTTAAATCAGATTTTTGTTATCCATGTATCGTCAACATATTAGTCAAAAGCCTGTCGCGTTTTAGAAATTGTTTGTACGTAGAACATGCTCTTGCATATCGAATCAACTGGGAGTCATAAACTCCATATGCAGGTGATAATGGTATATTGCTACATAAACAAGGGGTTGATATGCGGCTTATAATGCGGCGTATAATCGGCACTCACGGCCACTGAACAGTGATGTTTCTTTATCGTTACAGCGGCTACGTCACCGTGACAGGGGAGCTCGGTTTTTAAGTCTCATCCGAAAGACCCGTGACTTTCACAAGCTGGCGAAGAAACAGTTACTACCCGTGTTTATGTCTTAGGTTTTACGCCGCGGGGCGAACAAGAATCGAACTAAGATCCCCCCATCAAGAAGCGAACGCTTAACCATTAGTATATTGCGACCGGTGTCGCATAATATTTGGTCCGCCTCATTTAAAGGTCCGGGGGGACCTAATACGATAACATATAAGGTCCGCCTTTTATAAGAAAAGGTCCGGCCCGTATAAGAAAAGGTCCGCCTAAGTTTAAAGGTCCGGGTGGTGCAAAATGTTTTAATCTTGACTTAAACACATAAAATTAAAGAGAGTTTGTTTACATCATATGAAGAAAGATTAAGGATTTACCCTAGCTGTTGTGTTTATTTTTTTGTACAATATATCTCTTAGGGCAGGAATTGCTACTCCATGTTTAGTGTGCTTTTAGCAATACCGTTTAGGGCAATGATTTAAAAAAAAATGTCGCAGTGTTTGTTTTTCCCCAGCATTTGCTTTGTGTAAATTAGGACGATTAAAGGTGTGAAATCTGCCGGTGTGTATAGGCAATAAAACAATGGGGGTGTGAAGTATTCGTATACCTGACAGGTACCCGCAGGTAGAGCCCGCGGCAGATAGCAATGACAATGTAATGGTCATGTGTTTGCTTTAAATCAATAGATATGAATTCTCTATTTTAATAAATTATGCTGAAGAACAAATTATAATACTATTATGATATTCATGCGTACACATCAAAATTGTGATATAATTATATAATTATATATAGTCTATTTTTATTACAATATTTAAAGAAATTTCTTATTCCAAGTGTAGAGTTTAATACTAAGACCGATAAAAAATAAAAGTATGTATATGCTTCCCTTTAGTTTTAACAATTAACTTGTTTTCAGTTTATAACAATATTTTGCCCTTTTTTTTGTGGATAGGATAATATATAGCCTAATGTTGTATTCGATCTGTATTTACTGCAGAAACAAAATACATGTAATGTTAAAGCTTAAAACAGGTAATCCAATATTGAAAACATATACATCAGATTTAAAGTATAATCATGGTTTGGATTTAATTCTTTCTTATAAAAACATCACTCTTTCTCGTTATAATGAACTATATATGAAATAATATTTCATTTTTGTATTTTTTTGGCCAAAAGAAAAAGAAATTACACATTTTACTGTGACTATAATAGACAGACTGTGGGATAATCTAGCAGGCTGTATTGCATGACCGATTAAAATTTGAAATCATTATTGTAAAATATTTTCTTTATTACCGACATGAAGCATTTTGAGCAAAGTTGAATGTCCAGTTCTATATACAAATCATTTATGTATCTCACGTCTGTATGAACGGGGGAAGGGGAGGGAACATCAGTTGATCCTCTTCCTTTTTTTTGCGTATCAAGGAATTTCTATTTTCTACATTAATTTGTGCTATAACCACCCCCCCCCCCCCAAATGCACCCAGAAATATACTGACTGATTGTTTCTGGGGACGTTGTCAAGCGTGCATCATATTTCCCATTTCAAGCTTCATGATATGTACATTTTCGTGATGTCGACTAGAAGCGTTTCAGTCTAATTTTAAATCAAAAATATATTTCTTTTATAAAACGCTGATTATTTATGATTATTTATTTTATTCATTTATGGAAAGTGGCAACTCACGGTTATCCGGAGAAAAAAGGTAATTCATGGGGTTTTCCATCATGAGAGTCCAAGCTGCAGACAGCTCAGTATTACGTTACGCTACAACTCCATACCAAGTAGTCCCGGAGAATTGACACTGTATGGAGTATGACTGAGAGTCATACTCCATACTCTCCGGGACTTCTTTCCCTACGAATAATGATATGGAGTAATACTGAGCTGTCTGGAGCTTGATTGAGAGTGATCTCCCGTGTAGAATTTTCTACGCGGTGAAAACCAATAAAGTGTATTGTTTAGTACCACTACACCTGCTCAAGAGTTTTTGAAAAATTCTTTACGAAAGCTAGGAACTTTGCCAATCTCCTTAAATTATCCTTTTCGAAGTCCTCAGTCATTCTCCGTGGTAACCATAGAGGAAATAATACAATCGGTCTCATGTAGTCATGACAGAATTTTTGAAGTTCGATTTTCATAAATGCTATACATTGCACATATGTTGTTTCGGATATTACCTAACAATTTTGAATAATGATTATACAGGCGCGGATCAAGAATTTTTCCAGGGGGGGGGGGGGCATCCCAGTAAAAAAAAATTACTAACCCAAAAATTTCTTGACAAGGAAGAAAAAAAACGTAAAATCCAATTCCATTTCCAAAACGTGAAAAACACCTATTTCGTGGTGGTGATGGTAGGGTCCACGTTCTCTAAGGGGGCCCAAAGTCATTTTTTATTTACTTCAGTATATACTTTTAATAACTCTGCAAATTCCTGATGGGGGGAGGGGGGGTCCCCCGACTCCTCCCCCCCCCCCCGATCTGCGCATGTTATATGAATACTTTCGGTATTGGCTGGAGAAATTCCCGGCAATACAATGCATCTCAGGTGAGGAAGAGGGGGAGGGGTGGCAAAAACACCTTCTTTAAATTTCCATCTGCTCCTTGCGTATCAACTCAAGTACGTAGAAAATAAACACCATCTGGTGTATTACAGATTTCTTTTTACTTGTCACACAAGGCATTTACCACATACATTATGTACGTAGTGTTGATGAACCCCTTTTTTATTTTTAAGGTGATTATTTTCCCAATTCATTGTATGAATACAGAAACAAATACTCACTCTTTTTCATGCTATATGAATCAAAGTCTATAGATACGGATACAGTACAACTAATGATCATTCTAACATAACATTTTTGTGATATACATGGATAATAAATCTGAACATATCTTTTGATTGTATGTGGTGAATATATTCTAGGTAAATATACATTGTACTACCATTATACATTCAGATTCGTCACTGCCTTTTATAAAAGAATCGTCCCACGATTTTCCAAGACCTTGACATAAAATAAGAGGCCCATGGGCCACAACGCTCACCTGAGTCAATAAGGCCCTGCTGTTTTTCATCAGCAAATTTATTCTAACATATCTTCCAGTGTAAAACATTAATCACTATTATGACCCCACCCTACCCCAGGTGTCATGATTTTTATAGATATAGCGCTAGCCCCACCCTACCCCTCGGGGTCATGATTTAAACAAACTTGAATTTACACTACCTCAAGATACTTCTATATCAATGTGACTAAATATGGCTTTGTTGTTCCTGAAAAAAAGGTTTTAGAATTTTTTTTCCTATACATTCACATGCTAAACCCTGATAGTGCATTGTGGCCCATCCTACCCCTAGGGGGTCATGGTTTGATTGATTGATTGATAAGGGTTTAACGCCGAGTCGGCTATATTTCAGCCATATTCTGGCGGAAAATTAATTTTATATGACCTGTTATCATGGTTTAAACAAATTTGAATCCACAATACCTGAGGATGTTTCCATATCAATCTGACTAAAGATGGCTTTGCTGTTCTTGTGGAGAAGATTTTTCGATATATATATCCTATGTAAAACTTTGATCCCCCATTGTGACCCCACCCTACCCCGGGGGTCATGATTTGAACAAACGTACATCTACACTAACTGATGATGCTTCCATATTAATATGACTAATCATGACATTGTTGTTCTTAAGAAGAAGATTTTTGAAGACTTTTTCCTAGATATTCCTATGTAAAACCTTAATCCCCCGTTTTGATCTATCTATTACAAAGAGAAAATTATAGACAGGGTTTTTTTTCTGTAGCATGAAAAATAGAGAAAGGGGCAGGGCGGACCTTAAAACGCAGTATAATAAAAGCCCCGCCTTCTGTATTTCAGATATCGTACTATTACAGGGCGAAAACTTTGAACAGGTTTATTTTCGTAGCATAAAAACTAGATAAAGAGGCAGGGCGGACCTTAAAACGCAGTAAAATAAAAGGTCCGCCCTCTGTTTTTCAGATATTTTACCATTAGAAAGCAAACATTTTGGACAGGGTTTATTTCCCTAACATAAAAACTAGTCAAAATGACAGGGCGGACCTTAAAACGCAGTATAATAAAAGGTCCGCCCTCTGTTTTTCAGATATGGTACTGTTACAAGGCCAAAAATTTTGAACAGGGTTTATTTTCGTAGCATACAAACTAGAGAAAGAGACAGGGCGGACCTTAAAACGCAGTATAATAAAAGGTCCGCCCTCTGTTTTTCAGATATGGTACTGATACAAGGCCAAAAATTTTGAAAAGGGTTTATTTTCGTAGCATACAAACTAGAGAAAGAGACAGGGCGGACCTTAAAACGCAATATAATAAAAGGTCCGCCCTCTATATTTCAGATATCTTACTATTACGAGGCGAAAATTTTGAACGTTATTTTCGTAGCATAAAAATTAGAGAAAGAGACAGGGCGGACCTTAAAACGCAATATAATAAAAGGTCCGCCCTCTATATTTCAGATATCTTACTATTACAAGGCGAAAATTTTGAACAGGGTTTATTTTCGTAGCATAAAAACTAGAGAAAGAAGCAGGGCGGACCTTAAAACGCAGTAAAATAAAAGGTCCGCCCTCTATAATTTAGATGTCTTACTGTTAGAAAGCAAACATTTTGGGCAGGGTTTATTTCCGTAACATAAAAACTAGTCAAAATGACAGGGCGGACCTTAAAACGCGGTATAATAAAAGGTCCACCCTCTGTTTTTCAGATATGGCACTGTTACAAGGCCAAAAATTTTGAACAGGGTTTATTTTCGTAGCATACAAACTAGAGAAAGAGACAGGGCGGACCTTAAAACGCAATATAATAAAAGGTCCGCCCTCTAGATTTCAGATATCTTACTATTACAAGGCGAAAATTTTGAACAGGGTTTATTTTCGTAGCATAAAAATTAGAGAAAGAGACAGGGCGGACCTTAAAACGCAATATAATAAAAGGTCCGCCCTCTATATTTCAGATATCTTACTATTACAAGGCAAAAATTTTGAACGGGGTTTATTTTCATAGCATACAAATTAGAGAAAGAGACAGGGCGGACCTTAAAACGCAGTATAATAAAAGGTCCGCCCTCTATATTTCAGATATCTTACTATTACAAGGCGAAAATTTTGAAATTAGAGAAAGAGACAGGGCGGACCTTAAAACGCAGTATAATAAAAAGTCCGCCCTCTATATTTCAGATATCTTACTATTACAAGGCGAAAATTTTGAACGGGGTTTATTTTCGTAGCATACAAACTAGAGAAAGAGACAGGGCTGACCTTAAAACGCAGTATATTTAAAGGTTCGCCCTCTATATTTCAGATATCTTACTATTACAAGGCGAAAATTTTGAACAGGGTTTATTTTCGTAGCATAAAAATTAGAGAAAGAGACAGGGCGGACCTTAAAACGCAATATAATAAAAGGTCCGCCCTCTTTATTTCAGATATCTTACTATTACAAGGCGAAAATTTTGAACAGGGTTTATTTTCGTAGCATAAAAATTAGAGAAAGAGACAGGGCGGACCTTAAAACGCAATATAATAAAAGGTCCGCCCTCTATATTTCAGATATCTTACTATTACAAGGCGAAAATTTTGAACAGGGTTTATTAAAAGTTATCGTAGCGTAAAAAAAAAACTCGTTAAAATGGCAGGGCGGACCTTAAAAAGCAGTATAATAAAAGTCCGCCCTCTGTTTTTCTTTTTTCCCACATACATGTATCTCACTTACAAAGCAAAGATTATGGAAATGCTGTAAGTTCCTATTGTTTTTTTTTCTTTGTTGGTTCGTGTGTTTTTCCAGGGTAAAAAGATAATAAGGTTTTTAATTTTAGGATGGACGCTTAATTAACTTAGAAAACTCTTGGAATGGCCTAATTGTGCATAAGAATTGCGTGTATACTATATGTAGTAGTGTTCTTTTTTCATTTAATATGCTGACAAAAAGACAAAACTTTAATGTCAATTAATTATCCACTCTATGTACGTTTGCAGGAGATGTGTCTACTGTATTGTATATCTATATGCAACCATAAACATCTTTCTGAAGGGACCAAGGATATATATTATTATTTAATTAGTAATGTTGATGACGTGCAACAAGAGAACTATAACCCCCCCCCCCCCCCATCACACACACATAAATAAAAAAGAAATAGCCGCTTAAAGTCGTAGAAAATCTTATTTAAACCAAAATCAAAATAAATATAAAAAAATATTAACAAAAGAACACGACTTGGTGGTGTTTTATGAATTTTTATATCAGTCACGATCTCAACAGACACTTTCCTTTTTATTTTAGGGGGAAATACATGTCAAGTTGCTCTGTAAAACTCCTCTGTAAATAGTATGGGTGGATAAGATTCTCCCTAGTAAGAAGGTGGAAAAGGAGAAAATTCTGTACTGAAGCGTACTGAGTATTTCCTATGGTGGATAACAAAGCCGGGGTTGATTCTTCCAAGCTCGCTGCATGTCGTTTCCGAAATTTTGCATTGCATTTCCGACATTTTTTGTTTTCATTTTACAATACAATCAACACTAAGTCTAGTAAAAATATAAAGTTTAGTAATAAAATGCAATAATTTCAATAATAAAACATGCAATTTTTGATCACCAAATTTTAATGCCCACTGAATTATATGTGTTTGAAAGCACCGAAAAACAGAATCTCCTCTACTTTGATTACTTTATTCCGTCAAACATAGTTTCTGTATGTCTTAAATTCTATCTAAACCTTTCTGATCTCAAATTCAGTCTGATTATCTTGATTTGAAAAGATGAACAAAAATTCACAACTTACACTTACATGTGTCCGAGGATAAAATCGTCATAAGATTCTTTTAAATATAAGCAGAACTTATCATTTGGAAATCAATGAATTATTCTTGATTTATTCTTTAATTTTTTTATAAGGGAAATTTCAATTTTGTTTTTATTGCCGGAAAAGTACTTTATGATGATAAATGTCAGAGATGAAAATTTTAAAACGTCAGAAATGAAAACTACAAAATGTAGGGAATGAAATAAACAATATTTAAAAAAAATTCAGGTAATAAAATCCTATGCTAGCCTCATTTTCCAAAAGGGGAGGGGTCTTTAAACCCAAGCTCGTTTTTCCGGGAAAAAATATTAATGCGGGAGGAAAGTCTACAACATCAGTACTTTTTAAACTATTTGACATGTATCAGCATAATTTTGCTACACCCCACCCACCAAAAATACAAAACACCATTTATAATCTTTTCCTTTTTTTTTTGGGGGGGGGGGTGTTTTATTGCTTAAAATGTTCAACTCGATTGACTTTGGTTTGATTTTGCCAGTTAATGCACATCTTCCTTAACCAGTGTTAACCCCGGGGTAATATCAAGTAGAATGAAATAATCGTTAGTCTTTAACTGGATAAGAAACGATGGTTATAAAGTCATGGGGGATATGCGACTTCAAGTTTCGTCAGGTGAGACAATAGGCCTACCCCCCAAAGCATAGACATGTTGTTTTAACAACAACGGGATAGGCTAGTACACCGTAACACAAGTCCCTGTCAAAGTGACCCTCCAATTATTTTATAGTTAGGTACAATATGAATCGTAAGAATTATGCATAAATATTATTAATGATATAATGAAATATCTTTCGAAAGATATGAAAAAATTCTTTTTGGGAAGTGGAAGTCGAACGTTGTTAGGAAAGAGACTGTAATGAAATGATCATTGTTGGACTTACGAACACCTTATACTGAACAATGTGCCAGTGAAGGTATGCGTATTATATATATGTATTTTTTTTTTTATTTTGCAATGATAATATTGATATCACTTAAACTATAAAAGACACATGTCGTACATGATTTTTCCATAAGGTAACTCGATCAACAGATCTTTGCATCTTTATATTTTTTTTTGTGCACTACCTGGGAGGTATGTACTACGATAAGGAGCTAACAGTTAATCAGTGCTAACATCAAGTTTTGAATAATTTTTTGATAGATAATTTGAGGTTTTGTACTGAGATATATCATAGTATTAGAAATATTATTAATTTAAATAGGCTAACGAAATCCAGCAACTAGCGATATATCGCAAGACTTGATCCTTTTAGTATATATACAATGTATATACATGTACGTCCCTGGAACTCCATTTTGCTGAGAGGGACACTTTTATAACAACTATACCTTAAATAATTTAAAAAGATTAATAAAGCAAATTAATTTCGAATCAATAAAGGAGAAAAATCTGCATAATAAACCGAAGGCGGACCTTTTATTATAGAGGCAGGCCGGACCTTATATGTTATCGTATTAGGTGCCCCCGGACCTTTAAACGAGGCGGACCAAATATTATGCGACACCGGACCATTGATAAGGAATAGAAAAAAGAAAAATTGAAATCATCACGTTTATCATCAAGATACTAGTAATCAGTTATTTTATTATCAATTTACTTTCTCTAGTAAAACATACAAATATAAAACAGATGTGCGATTCTTTGGTGTCCTTTATTTCAAGTTTTATGGGATATATCGAATACAAGTAGGAATGGAAATAAATTATGTTAAAGGGTTTTTATCACGTATCTAATTTCTTTTTAAAAATGAAACACTATTATATTCTTGAAACATATAATTATCGTTTAATTATGAAATAACTTTGAAAACAGTCATAATTAGGCAATAAAACGCCCATAACATAGAGTTCTCGAAGTAAAAATCTCCACTAATTAGAAGGGGTCACGTGGTACTGAAATGTCATCGGTGTCAAAGGTCCATTAGAACTCGTAAAGCTTATCGTAAGAAAAATTATCAAATAGATTTTGTTGTTAAATAATATACACTTCACGATAAGGTCGGTGGAAATTTTGACATCAAAGATATTCTTTTAGTTATAGATGGTCAATATTTTACGTATGAACGTCTAACAGAGAGAAATAACCAAGAAAATATGCCGAAAATAGGACAGGACACCGAAGACGAAGCCGTTGACAACTCGGGACTTCCAACTAAATAGAACGAATAACTAAAGTTGAATTTAGTAAATATTCATAAATATGAGGATTTTAAATTCAATTTCTTCATTATTTTAAATATATATATATATATATATATATATATATATATATATATATATATATATATATATATATATATATATATATATATATATATATATATATATATATATATATATATATTCTATCTGTTCCCGTGAATATCATATTCTAGAAATGACATTCTTCAACACTGCTCGATGGCGTCGTACGCCATTACGAAGTTCACAACATTCCTGCTAGCATGTACTAGATTCTGTGCGACTTTAAAAATGCGTGTTGGGTATTTTTTCCGTTTTAAAAGGTACCATGTCCTTAAAATATTTTATAGTACAGAAAAAAAATCGTGATCGGGCATAAACGATTGTTCTGAATGGAGACGAAGTTCTCGCGTTTGCAGAAAAAAGGGCCCCCTTTCACTTCTCGACCAAGTCCAGGAAATGTGGAAAAACAGTCTTTCTAAAACCTTTCTTGTGCGCATTTGTGATTTCTAAAGCCACAAATTATACCACACTAGTTGTCAATTACCCAATTATCACTTATTTATTTACTAACAGTTTTAATAGACACAACGAATGAGCCGTTTTGTATACACAATAAGTACTTTGCTTGACCACGATTGACAACTATGACGTCAGAGCAATGGCGCATAGCATCGGCGATCAAAATATGCATATTGAGAAATTCAAACTTTGAATCGCTGAAACATCAACAATATTAATTTTCTAGCATAACCCTTTCATTGATAAAATGTCGAAATATCTAAATTTCGGTTTGCAATCCACACAAGGGACACCTTCTTCATATAGAAATGTTTTAATAAAGTTTGTTTCATAAAAATACAAAATCTGGTTCGCTTATAATGCGGCACAATTATTACCCATCGAGATTCAAACAGATTGTTGGAAAACATGGTCTCTAAAAATACAAACATGTTGTTAATGAGAAACTCAAGCATGTTTTAAATATCAACCTCAGAGTACTTCAGTGTAGAATCTGAATGCTTTTAACAAAACAAGTTTGCTGATAACCATTGAAAAATTTTGCAAATTTATGCGTTTCATTTTTATCGTCGAAGAAGTTGTCTATCATGTTAAAAAGCTTGGTCCTGTTTATCTTTGGGGATGGAGGTATTAAGTATTGAATAGTCTGTTTACGATCTATACTGGGGTACCGGTTTGGATTGCTTGAAAACAGCTCACACTGATCCAGATGCTTGGCCCGGGCAGAACAAGTTCGGTAAGATAATTCAGCGTCTTGCGGACAGGTACGAAAAACGAAACCACGCTCTGTTTCCCTCCCAATATCCAGAAAAACCAGACAACAAGGTATTGAAAACTTTATGAGTTGAGATAATAACCCTATCAGTCAGACTTATAACTATTCATGGCTTCTGTTGAATTTGTTTCTTTTAATTGCCGAGTTTTGAATGATTATAAAAAAGAGTAATTTTATATGACTGGTTAAATGATAATAATTGTGACATCGTATTTTTGCAAGAAACTCATTTTGTGGTAGAAAAAGAGTATATATACAACTCAAGGTGGAATGGTACGTCTTTTCACTGTTTTTCCACATCGTCACACAGTAAAGGTGTTTCAATTTCGATAAATGATAAATTTCACTTTAAGCTCCTAAACCAGCACAAATCAGCAGACGGTAGAATGATATTGTTAAACATCGAACAGTAGAATCATTACAATTGTAAATATCTATGCACCGAATACTGAAAATTGAAGGCTTGATTTTTTTTTTCAGAAAAATATATAAGTGGATTTCTAAATATTCTATGAATGACAAAAACATAATTCTAGTGGGCGATTTTAATTGCTCAATTTTAAAAGATAACGATAAAACTTCAGACGTTTTGAAAAATTTAGACTTTCATTTTGATCTTGTTGATTTGTGGAAAACTTTAAAAGCAGATAAAAATGCTTGCACTTGGTGTGATGGAAGTAACACTCCGAAAAGCAGAATAGACTATGTATTTTAAACACAAATTTCTGTTACAAACCTGAAAATATTTATTTACGTAGGCCACCATCCGTCTCAAATACAAAGGATGAGTGATCAAATTGCTTTTATATTTAAATGTGAAATCTCATCGAACAGTAGGGGAAAGGGATATTGGAAACTAAATATATCTGTACTTCTTGAATCAAATTATTGTGAAATGATAAAATCTTTTTTAACGAACTTGCCTAATGATATTAAATTAGAAGAAAATCCGAAAACTAAGTGGGAATTAATTAAACTAAAAAAAAACTCTTAGCATTAGCTATTGCAAGGAAAAAGTAAAAACATAAAACAAAAAATAGAAAGTGAACTTGAACAAATAGAAAATCAACCTTATTTAAATGTCAATATGTTACATTAAAGGGAATTAGAAAATGAACTCGATAAACTATATGAAAACAAAGCAAAAGGAGCGCAAATAAGATCAAGACCTAAATGGATAGACGAAGGGGAGAGGAATTCATCTTCTTTTTTTAAGACTTGAAAATAAACATCAGTCCAAAAATGTCATAAATAAAATTAAGAATGCAGGGACGACTTTTGTAAAAACCAATGATATCTTAAACCAGTTATGCATTTTTTATGAAAACTTATACTCCTCAAACGATGTAACAATTGCTAATATCGAAACATATCTAGATCCGTGTTATCAAAGAAAGATAATAAAGATTGTGAGAATTTCCCCACAATCCAGAATTTTCAGAGGCAGTACTTAGAATGAAAAATAACAAATCACCAGGTCTCGATCGGTTGCCTGTCGAGTTTTATCAAATATTCTGGAAAAAAACATTCGTTATTTCCTACTGGAAGCTATATCTAAAATATATACCGACGAAGAGCTGACTTTAGCACAGAAATGTTCAGTTCTTTCTCTTATATATAGAAAAGGTGAACTAGATCCGTTTTTAAGAACAAATATAAATATCAATTTGAAATATGGGAGTCTGTACTTGCTCCCTAAAATGAACAAACAAGTAGTTGATGCACATTTAAAAGGCCAATGCAGCCTCCGAAAAATCCCGCCTGGATGGCCGATTATTTTTCAATGTGGCACACCAACGGAAAATATATGTTACTACTTTGATCGTTTCCTTGTCCTTATTGTTCAGAAACAAACTTTATACTTCAAAAACACGTCCGATTTTATACAAAAAATCGACCTCTGACTTTACCAGAAAATATCATCATGGTTACTTATGTTGCGACCAGCATTGTACATCATCATAGAATTTGATGAATTACTACATTCTGTCGAGAAAGTATATTCAGCAGACAATTAATTCTAATCGAGAATTACCTCGATCTTGCAGTTTTGATCTTATCTTTTTTCACGGATGTTTTCTTGTAAATACTTTTTTAGAGTTCAGCGGAAAATACTAAAAACATTATAGAGGCGGCGATGGGGGCATGCCCGTCACCTGAAATTACAGATACATACGTAATAAGACATCACTGATGATGTAATATCTAAATTTTAACATGCCCAGAAACTTATTTATCACAGTAGATCTAGAGATTAAGGTTTTATTCTATTTAATGGATGTTCGGATGAACTTAAAGAGTTTTTGACATAAGGAACGCTTGTCATAAATATTTGAGATTTACTTATGACATATCTCACACCAGTGTCAATTTCTTAGACACTACAATTTACAAAGGGACAAGGTTCTCGGATAGCCAGCGATCAGACATTCGTGATATATAAGCAATTGACCAAATGCTTCATTAAGAGTGTCGGGATCTAATAAGTTTAAGACATGTCTGGTTGTTAGGATGCCGTCTTTTTGTCACTTTTTATTTAACATTTATTATAGGGAGGGATTGGACTAAGTGACTTCTTATTAAACTGTATGGTAAATAAAGAATCTTCTTTAAACAACCAATTGCTTACTTGTACTTAAGAATTGCAATTAATGTCAATCTATCGACAAATCAAAGTCTTCTGGACTTTATGTGAGTATTCCATGTATGGACTTGAAATGTTGCCTGAAACATTAATTGAGGTAGCAATTCCATGAAACATTTGTAAAAGATCTTGAAAAGACTAAATGTGATGAAAGCGGCATGGCGTCCATTCTAGGACATAAATAAGATCTTGGGGAATTGACATTAAAATGCCAAACAAATGAAACAATAGAGGCAATGACTACAAAACAGACAGGTTTACTTGCATTCTGGCCGAACAATTCCTTTGGGCATGCTTGAATAAAATGAAATAGGGAGATAACGAACAGTATTCAAGGTCAATGTCCATTAAAACAATACAAATCGGGAGAAGAGCAGACACGGACCTCCAAAAACATCAGAGGTGGGATCAGGTGCCATGGAGGAGTGAGCATCATCTGCCGACCGATCACACCCGCTGTGTGCTCCTTGTCATGATCGGGAAATAACAGAAAAATCCTTCGACAATTCAGTGTGTAAATAATGGTCTAACAATTAGTATGAAAAACGTCAGTCAGCATATGACTAAATGATAGATTGTATTCACTGACCAGGTCATTGTATCGACCAAAGAACTTACGAAATGATGCCTTCAAACGAGACTGTTGATATTCTTGTTTCATAAACTTGTTTGTCACTAACTTACCTCGTTTTAGATATTGTTCATTCATAGAGCATGCTTTTGCGTATCGATTCAACTGAGAGATATACACCCCTTATGCAGCTGATACGGGTATATTGCTGCTTAAGTAAGGGAAGATGACGATTGAAAAGTTAAAGTCATCACGATTATCATAAAAATTTGTTGTTAGATTACCATTAACGTCTTTTTCTAGTAAAATATCCAAATATGAAACAGATGTGTCAGACTCAGGTATCTTTTATTTCAAGCTCACTTAGATATATCGTGTCGACACATGAATGGAATAACTATTGATAATTGATAATACGTCGTCGATATCAGGGTTCTCCATCATTTCAAATATAACTGTGGCGCAAGGCTTGCGCGAATTGCTAACATTCGCGGTCATTTCGCGACAAAATTCGCGAAGGAACCATGAAATAGATTGAAAAACGGACAACCCCAGTTAACCACAAATTACATTTATTATTTGATATATTGATTAATAAATTTAATAATAAAAGCAATTAATCGACATCGATTAAACATAGTGGAAAACAAAAATACATGACTACTGTTAAAAAGATCCCCCAACACATACGTACTTATAAACCAAAAAAATACTTATAGCTTATAGAATCTGAAACTAAAAGTACCAAGTTTTAAGCATTAAACCCGATTATTAAAAATAATTTTGTTCCCAAAAGGTCAATTATACAGTGTTCATAAAAGGACAGAGGAAATACTGGCAAGTCAAACACTCACGCTTACATCTACAGTATATATATATATATATATATATATATATATATATATATATATATATATATATATATATATATATATATATATATATATATATATATATATATATAATTATCGGTTTGATTGATTGTATGTTGTTTTACGTCCCATTTGAGAATTTTTCACTCACATAGAGACGTCACCATATACCGGTGAAGGGCTTCAAATTTGGACCTTTACTCGGCACTCAGGGCCATTGAGCACTAAGGGTTCTTTATCGTGCAAACGCCCACCGTGACACGGGGCCTCGGTTTTTAAGGTTTCATCCGAAGGACCCACAATTTTTACTTCAAAGAGCCGAGCGCTTGGCGAAGGAACAATTGCTACCTATTTTTTTTTTATCGGTCAGTCGCGGCCGTGATTCGAACACACGACCTTCCAATCACAGAACGAGCGCTCTACCGACTGAGCTACCGTGACGGTTTATCGGTTTGAAGAATGAAATGTGTTGAAACTTGTGCATTAAAAAAACGTAAGTAGTTAAGAGACATTAAATAATTGCGAGCGCAGCGCGAAGCGCTTCTTGCGAAGCGAGCTCAATAGACTAATGTGTAAGAACAGAGAAAATTCGGAATGACACATACGTCAAGCAAATTTTTGTGTGAAACCTCCCAGAATTCCTTTGCTCCCAGGATTCCATGCGATAATGGCGAATGAATAAATAACATAAAATATAAAAGGCTTGCATTTTGTAGAAAGCTTAAAAGAAACAAAAAAAATTTTTACAGTGTCTTTCGTTAAATTGCACTAGGCCTATAGGTTCGTTCAACCAGACGCTTGGTTGTCTCCGTAAACTCTGACGAGCTCCATTAATTCGTGTGAGTCACAGTCTAGATGGCTTGTGCGGCTTTAAGTTGAAGTGGCGGATCAACGTTACAAGTGTATTTTTTCTTGGCACAACTGCGCTTGCCCCAACGGTCACACCATAAAACATATTATTTTGGTGGATCAATCGTTAATTTTTCAACATCACCACTTAAATGAGCCTGGTCTCAGATAAGCGAGACCCTAGTTATATTTATCTATTCCGGATAATTTAGGTACATTCGGATATATAAATATTCACCCCTAGTCACAAGCTATCATTCCGGATAATTTAGGTCCATTTGTATGTAGTCTAACAATAAGTCCTTTTCTATCTCCTTTCTCGAAGAATCGATCAAGGAGGGATTCTTCTCGTGTTTATCATATTTAAATATTTATGAAATGTTCACAAATTCAAGAAGACAATACCACCAAGTAATGATATCAAATTACATTATATTTGATAGTTTCGTTAAAAGGTCAAGGTCATAATTTTTTCCGTGTCATTAAGATTCAGAAATTATTGTTGACAATCATGTAATACTTATTTTCCTTTTAAAAGATTTAATCTTTTTCTTTTTACATAAAAAGTTAATACAACAAAAGGTCTACCAGATGATAATATCCAATTGAGATAAACAGTTAAAATAAATAGATATTGGGTAACCCGAATTTTCTCTATTTTTCTTCATTTTTTAGGGAATATTAGTAATTTATATGCTTTGTTTATACAAAATTTTATTATTTTTACATATGGTAAAGTAGTCGAGTAAAGGTACAAAATGATACAAAAACCAAAGGTTTTGACCGTTTAAGGTAAGGTTTGCAACCCTCTCCAAATTTTATATTTCTTAAATTGTACATACATGTATGTCATACATCAATTTGTTTGGGAAGAATAGCTTCATCATTTAACATGATTTTAAAAGATATTGCCCGTCCCGTATTTTGAATAAAAGACGGCAAGTTTGAGGTATTTGACGTTTTACATGTTTAATTATTTTCAATGAAAAAAATTGATTTATTTTATATATAATCATATTAAAATAATTAAAATGGCATGGATTATTATATTTTATGCTGAAGTTATCTTAAGTTTTTATTTCTGTTATTTAAAATGTAAAAATCTATACTTATAAATTAATAAATTTTGCAAATAAACTCCGAAACGGGTGCACCAGAGTTCTTACTTACTCCTCTAACAATACATTAGATACAAGATGGTGTCCGTAAACTATATTTAGATTTCACTCGCATAGTAAGTGTCGTACATTAAATTAAAAGTCTACTTTTATTTTCTATAAACAGCCATGAAATAGCAAAAACATGAGTACGGTGGCGTTTCCGGTTGGCGGATCTAAGTTACAGGCAGTTTTTAATGAAACTGACAACAAGCAGTCGTTTATTTATTTCATAAAACGTCATCACTTTATTATTCAATCAAAACTTGATTTAAATGATATAAAAGAAATAAGTTGTGATAACCGATTCAAAAGGGAAATGTGCAAATTATTTTTGTCATTCGCCGATCTTAATATTGACGGAAGCTTCTAGAACATCAGATAGCATCGAGTCCGAAGTTAAAAAGAAAAAACAAGGCGATTATAACTGCATGAAAATAAAATAAGCTTTTGTGTGAATGGTCATTGAAATAATGGTAAATCATTGATAACACTACAAGTTGTGAATATATTTATATATCGAAAGACTATTACATATATGTAGTAGGTTTTTCTAATAAATTTATCGGTAAAATTTGTAACTTTATCGGTAAAATTTGTATTTTCTTTACTGAGAGCATCGTGGCAACGAACCCGAAGTTCAATTTGTACTTTCCTGATAAACTTGCTTACATGAGAAGAGAAAATTAATGAATAAGATATTGTTCAAATATAATTAAATCTTTAAAATTTTGTGCTTTAATCAATACATTTCAGTTTTTTTTTTCTGAATACAATCTTTTGTATCAAATACTCGGCCTATTCATAGGGCGTTAAGCAGCTATTTTTACACAGGTACTTGGGTCTTGGTATATAAATATGTATGTACCGGGTACCTTATTGATATGTAAAAATGATAGAGTACATTTTTTACATATCAATATGGTACATACCAGTACATATTTATAAACCAAGACCCAAGTACCGTGAATTTTTACCCCCCCCCCCCAATCAATTTATCAGTAAAATGTGCATATATGTATTCGCTCCTTTTATCCTTGGCGGAAGTGAAATAAGAGCACCTGAAGTACAATATCCATAACATTACATGTATATAACAGGTTTCACAATAAACGTCAATTTAATGAAATTGTTATTTTTCAATTAAGTTTTTACAAAAAGGGGGTGGGGTTGGGGTGGAGACGTAAATTTACTTCCTGTGTGATTTTGAACAAAGTATTTCGTCCTTCTTTAAGCCTGTAGGCTGTCAGTAGAAACTACAATATATTTTCTGTCGGCAGTGTTATAAATTCAATTCCCCGCGCTTGCGCGGGATTTCATCTAGTTTGAGTAAAAAAAGAGAGTTTATTTTCAATTTTCCATAATAACGTGAAACCCTTGCCATGGCAACAAATAAGTAAAAATCACCATTATCTATATCTACCGATTCCACGAAAAAATCCAAGAAATTGTTAAGTGGATCATTTTCATTACACCGACCTAAAAAATATGTATGTCCCCAATACTGTTTCCATAAAACATAGGCTATATAACGGGATTTGTACATAAATATCAGACTTTTTCTGCATTTTAAAGTAAACATTGAAACGATTTTGAGAAAGTGTATTCATCATACTAAATTTTATATGAAATTGTTTTTTGGCAGAATATTGACCACAATAACACTCCTATGCTACTAAATAATCAGTTCATGGAATGACTCTTGGTATACATATCCTACTAAAAGCACCTTTACAATATTATTCATGAAATAGTCAATTGAATTATGTTTCAACACTTTTAGAAATACATGTATTTATAAAATTCTTGAGGTGTATACATGTATTTGTTCATCATGGTTTCTTAGTACGTATGCTGCTGTTGGAAAACAAGTTTAAGTAAACCAATAAAAGCTTTTTGACCTCATATTGATTTAATCATTCCAAAAGATTTCAACCACATGTATTAATTTCTAGGCCCCCTTAGCTAATGTCTACTCATCTATGACTGGTAAGGCTTTACATGCTATCATTTTGGTGGAAAGTTGCAGGCATTGTATCAAGCACAGGTACTTGTGGACAGGACCCCCCCCCCCCCCTCCCGATATTCAACCCCGAGGTTTGTTGTTCAATTTTTTTTCCGCAAATTATATTTATTACACTAATTCATCATGAGTACCATAGAGAAAAATCGTGAAAACCCCAAAATAATCGTTCCACACAAAAATACCCCACTGTACATTATAAGAGACTCCGGTTTGTTTACGTTGTACCCCCACTGGTCTTTCTGGGTTTAAAAACATGTATTTGTTTTATATTAACCTAAAATGTCGGTTCACACTGTCTCTTCATATATTTCTGTCTTAGTTCATGCTATCGGATTGACTCTGCATCTCGTAAGAATCCCACAATTTCTCCTTAAACAGCATTGCAGTGCGTTGAAAAATCCTTAGGTATAATGTATAGTGGGGTATTTTTGTGTGGAACGATTATTTTGGGGTTTTCATGATTTTTTCCTATGGTACACATGATGAATAAGTGTAATAAACATAATTTGTGAAAAAAAATATCCAACAAACCTCGGGGTTGAATATCGGGGGGGGGGGGGGTCCTGTCCACAAGTACCTGTATCAAGGTAGCTTAACAGGAGTAACATATATCTACATATCAATCATTTTATAAATCTGTCCGTTTGTTTGTTTAACATCCCTTCAAGAGTTTTTCACTCATATTGAGACGCCACCACTTGCCAGTGGAGGGCTGACAAATTTAGACTGTACTCGACACTAATGGCCTTTGATCAGTGAGGGATCTTTTCCGTGTCAGCAAATACTGTGATACAGTACTTCGGTTTATATGGTCTCATCCGAAGGACCGGACTCCAAGTCCCGCAGTGGGATTTGAACCCGCAATGCAAGGATCAACTCCTTCCTCCATGATTCTAGAGCAAACGCTCTGACCACTGCACCATGAGGGCGACTTTGAATTCAATGTACGTGACGTCATAAAGGCACGTTGTGTTGCTCTGATGTTTAGAGGTCCGTGTTTGCTCTGCTCCTATTTTGTATTGTTTAATGGACTTTTGAGCTTGAATACTGTTCGTTATCTCTATATATTTCATTTCATCTCAACAGTTATTTGAAGTTTGATCATTCACTCAAGTAACAAAGATGTGGGCGATTACAAAAATTTGGAATTATTATGCAGTGGAAAACAACACCCAGATGTGTTTTTATCTTGAAGCAAAGCTCTGTCCTCCATCTACACGTACGAAAGTCCAACCTAGTTCTTAGACCTCTTGATTGTAAGTAATACATGCATCTGAGTAAATGTGTATATAAATATACATATATATTTGTGTTTATTTGACAAATGCTTATTTCAAAATAACTACTGTATTTCCGAAGTAATTTCTTAAAGGTGTTTAAGGTTATTTTTAAGATTTGGGATTTTCCAATGTTTAGATGTAACGTTATAGCTTCTGTCGAAATTACATGTAAAACATGTTCGTTTTCTTATGCAGAAAATTTCTTACGTAGAGAAAAGAATAGTTTTCAATTTCTTACGTAGAAAAACATAAGGGAATAAATTAGGCTATGGCTTGTTTTAACTTTGCACTTAGTGTGTGATTTTTGAAATTTGCCGGTTTTTTTGTTTTGTTTTGTTTTTTTTTTTTTTGCCATTTTTGAACCACTCCAGTCGCCATGTGATACATGTAGCAATAGGTGATATAAACATACCTTGTGAGTTTAATACAGAGCTTGCAAGTGTATTATTTTTTTAAAATACACAGATTTTCCATTTATAAAACTTTAATCCCCCTCTCTCATATATCTAAATGAAAACACACCTCATGCATATTCATTTTAACTGCAAACGTGTATTTTTTTCCATGGGGTCATAATTCCGTGGAATCACAATTTCTGCTAAATCCACGGGAAGAAAATTACGAGGATTTCTTAAATTACCTTAAATATACGGACCTGAGTTGTCCCAGTTTTTTTGGACCTTATTATATTAATGATGAGCAATTTTTTTTTTATTTTCCACAGCAATTATATTTGAAGATGGAAATGAAGAAAAGGTTTGCATCAAGGAACGAACTTGGAGCTTAAAGGGCCTCTGTAAAACGTTTTATGCAGCCAGAAGATTGTGTTGATGCTGTGAACGACTATTGGTAGTCAATCTAAAATGCGTGTAAATAGTGTTGGAAGAAAAAAATGCATGCAGTGGTAAACTTTGCAAATTCCATGTTTTTTTTTTATCTAGGGATTCTTAAATACGTGTCTATTTTTTTTCTTAGCAGATTTGAAAGTGGCGAGTGAAACACAGATGGAATCTACGGCTACACTACACTACATTCTGTGATTTTTCTGGGAGATCTGAACCTATTTGTTGGAATGGTGGCGAAGGACCATACCGTTAGGTTCTGTATTTTCAATATTGTGACTTATCTAGTTGCTTGATTTCAATTTTATTTAAATTAGAAATATTTGATAGTTATAATTTAATTATTACAAGATTTTTACTGTTATTTAAGGCATTTGTTCATTGAATCATGAGTGTGCAAAATACATTAAATTGAAAATATGTGCCAGAAGCATTTTAATAGGAATTAGCATATAGAGCATATTGCATCAAATTAAATGTTGGGACAAGATGCATATGAAAAATTGTAATTATTTGATAGAAAAAATGAGATTTACTTAAAACGATTTTGTGTAACGTAAATTGAGAAGGAATCAGGAAGACAATGTTCTGGCAATGCAAGTCTTACTTTAAAATTACATCGTTTCATTTCAGCTCAGATTTCTGCTTATTTTTTTTTTTAATATAAAAAAATAAAAAGAAAAGTCAAAATTGTTATTATATATGATCTTGCAAGTTATCAATGTAAGTTAAACAAGGGAAAAGGATCTTATAAGAATCTTCATCATTAAATGATTTCTGGATGTCTGCATTAAAAACAAGGACGATATATATATTTGAAAGGAATATATTACTTGGAAGAGTTTCCCAATGCCTGCATTGGACTTTGAGAGAGTCGTACAATGCCTATATTGGCTCTTATGAGAATCGCCTTGAAAAGTCACCTAATGCCTCTTATTTTTTCTAAATATAAGGAAAACAGCTTATAGACAGAATGTTGTTGTGGAATCATTGTTTCCATGGATAACATTTATCGGGTAACCAGTCTCCTCCAAATCCTGGGCCACTGGTATTGACATATCTGGTTCCATACCTTTGCTCGATCCAACCAACTTTCTTGAACATTCATGAGCTGGAGTATAATGGTCTTTACTATGATAGATAGCACAGATCTTCTAAGCAAGAACTGAGGTACTTTTTCTGATTCTTTTCCAATTAATGATCCATAATCTGAAATTGTGCGTTCATTTTCATATAATGAAAGGAATGAAAAAAAGATGAATGAACAACATACTCACTTTATAACTAATAATGGTAACACTATTATAAAAATAAATGTACGCATTTCTACAGATTGAATTAGATGAATGCAATTATATAAGCTTGATGAGTGAATTTTCTAAAACACAACTAAAATTAATATTCATAAATAGTCATGCATAATCTGGATCTCTTTTTATTAAAAAAAAATAAAATGATAATAAAAAATAGAACTTCGTTCACAGAAAGTATTCCCATGCCTTTATTAAAACCATTCAATCTAAATTAAAACTATCCACATGGCTGTAGAGACCGGTGGGGGCTGGGGGAGGCGTGCCCCCCCCCCCCAATAATTTTGCCGATATATAGCATACTATAGAAAAAATAGCTAATATATGCTTGTGCCCCCTCAATAAAAACGTCCGATGACCTTTTTTTACGCTTGTCAAGAAATTTTAACATTATTGGTAGTGCCCCCTCCTAAACTGAAAATGTTTGGGTTTCGTTGTGCCCTCCCCCCCCCACCCCCCCCCCCCACCCCCAAGATGAAATTGCTTCCTACGGGCCTGATCCACATTATACTAATGTATCACTTGGTGTGGAAAAAATAAATACAAACTGTACTTTAGAGCACATGCACATAATCCTAGATTCGCTGCACATGTCACAGTATAAACAGATAGAAAGCAGGGTTTAGAGTCAGAGGAATCTCGGATTAACATGGACCCTGATCTGTTCATTCATTACTGTTTACGTCCATTTAGGTGATTAACAATTTTCCGTAATTCGAAGTTGTAATACGCGATTATGAACAACGAATACTTAAAATGAACAGTTAAATAATTACCTGTCTGATGCAACTTTAACAAACTGTCAAATGCTCCGTGACTTCTCTTCCCTGTTCGGAGTACATACATCATACGGAGTGTAACAGGATGTTCCCACATCTATTCTTCTTTCGTTCGTGATGTCATTTAACATGTTTAAGTGACGCGGTGAAGTGCATTGATTTACAATACATCTGATTCTTTGCTCCTGCTGACTTGAATAACCGTGCAACTTGCGCAGTTCCGTATTGAAAATAAACTTACTAGTTTAGTTCTCTTTTATTGCGTCATCAATCGTGCAACACGCTAAACGTATTATTTGTCCGCTAAATTCTTCTGAGATTCCTGCCCTTTAAATTGTTATACGATTTTCTACTGGAAATGTCCTTTGTAACTTTGTTTGTTCCCATCATGTTCATGTCATGGTGTTTGACAGACGATAGAATCGCTGTTTAAATAACGCCGGTTTCGAACGCTTAAGTGATTCATAAGTGTTATCTCCCTGTGATCGCAAACCTTACCTTAATAAGAGTTAAAAACATTTTTACTGAATTTTTACTCGAATTTGTTCTTAGAATCCTTAGTTTTCAAAGGCTATAAGATTGTCATTTGTCATATTTATTTGATATATTCTAAAACTTTAGTCCATTAGACCAGAGTTTTTTTATTTTCTGTTTAACGGGAAGCGCCGACCCTATTTTTTTCAAAATACCGAAAAAAAATAAAAGAGGTCAATCTCAGTTTTATTTTTAAAATACCCGCCGACTGTGTCATTTATTGATGGTTTGAAATAAAATCGGGTTTGTTGTACACCATATTTTTAATAAATCATGTAAACGTTTAACATAGCTTATGTTAATCAAATTCTTGTACGAGCGTCTTGCTGATTATGATATCGTAACCAGTTTAAAGAACTAGTTTATCGCACTTTTCGCGGGTTCTATCAACAGATCAACAAGAAAAATGCCATTTCGAGACATTTATAGATAAAAATGACGAGATAGTAATATTAAATCCATTGATGATAAAGAGAAAAAAGATCCTGAAATCGGAATGAAGGCATCAACAACCTAAATACACTAGATGCACACTGAACCATGTGAACTGTTGAACTTGTGTCTAAAGAGTTGGGGGTAAGTTTTTTGACATCTTAATAAACTTTCTGTTACAATTGTTCGATGGTTAACATTTTTGATACGTTTTTTGTTTCTTTTAAAGATGTTTACATTGAATATTTAATTTGATTACACAACAAATTGAGGTACAATTCGCAGTAAAATTTAATTTTACAATGAATTATGTTTAACTATATCAGGGACATAAAATTACGATTAAAATATTTTAGATACAAGTCCATGTCTGCTTGGTTGAATTAAATGAGATCAGGATTCCAAGAAAATTACGATTGGAAAAGAATATTTAAAACTAACACTGACAAGTGACAGCTGATTGGAGTTGCACACATTATCTTGTGGAAAGGTAGAGATAGAAAGAATTAAGTCAACAAATTGTCCAATTTAACATTTTAGATGCAAATTGAACAAAGAACAAAATTATTATATTTATAATATAAGAAATGTGTTATTATCAAAAACTCTTATAAAATGTTTTGTATCTTCATTTAGAAAAGAAAATAATCTCATGTTAATACTGTTTTTTATCTTCTACTTTCTAACTACTAAATGTATTTGGTTATATTAATAAAGTATCTTAAAGGAACAATGCATTTTTTGTGCAGTTTGATTTCTTGGTGGAGACCCAACCATTTGTGAAGAGTTCAGAAGACTTCCAAGATGACTGCTGTTCGTCAAATAATTTCAGCTGACAAATTTCCATTCTGAACCTCAAGAATGTGTTAGTCCTATACTAGGAATGCATTGTCAAGTTAGCTATCAACCCCATATCTTTCTCCAAACTTCTGTTTAATCATAATATATGTAGCTTAAAACATTTCTTATCATTACTTTTATAAATTTTATACAGTAGGAGATGACCAGAAGAAGACATCTATAAATTTTTAAGCAGTGTGGATTTTTCTGTTATCCGTGTATCCAACATTGTTGCTATATAATAATTTAAACTTTAAACTTTATTGTTTTGCTTTCATACTAGAATTTACAAGTGTAATTAACCATAGTAGGATGACACATGCATATAGTTAGGAGTTGTATCTTTTTATCCATATTTGAAATCCAAATAAATGATAAACAGAATTTTATTGTGTTTTCTTTCATTTTTCAACATTCTATATAAAAAAAAAATCATACCATTTTTGGGTTTTATTTTTTTTATGGTCTCGACTGGACAAATTTTGAACTTTTTATTTTATTTCGTCCCCTCGACCCGAATTTTTCTTAAAAATTCCCGTTAAACAGAAAATAAAAAAAACTCTGGCCTTATTACTAATTTCAGTCACTACAAAAACTTCCTTAAGCCTTTGATTGTTTACAAATGCCTTTTAATATCCTTGTTCTATAGTAATTTTGAGAAGCAGTAAAGGAGATATTTTCATACACCGCCCTTCCGCCAAACATATAGTCCCAGCTAGATTTCAAAGTCAGTTTATAATTACTATTTCAAATTGTACAATTATGAAAAAGAAAGAAAAATATTATCTTTAAAATCCTTAACATCTAAATATAAAAGACGTGTTAGTAAATATACTTTGAGCATTTCACTTAGTCAGAAACCAGAGAAAAATCCCTCCTTAAACGGTAAGGTCATGGAAAATTATAGGAAGTTAAATTGTGGCAATGTTTTAAATATTGAAATTAAATAAATTTGATTTCAAGTATAACGAAGGAGGTTTGTAGTTTCAAAGCAAATTAGAGACGGAGTTTGCCTTTGGATTTAGCCTGGTTGGACTTTTTTGTAAACTGTATTGATTTTACGCTATATTGTAATTGTATTGACCATAGAACTTACGAAATGATGACTTTAAACGAGGCTGCTGATATTCCTGTTTCATCAACCTGTTTGTCAATAATTTACGTCGTTTTAGAAATTGTACATACGTAGAGCATGCTCTTGCGTATCGAATCAACTGAGAGATATAAACCCCGTATGCAGGTGATGAAGGTACATGTATATTGCTGCATAAGTAAGGGAAATTGTCGATTGAAAAGTTAAAGTCGTCATGTTTATCATAAAGCTTGGTTGTTAGATTACAATTAACGTCTTTTTGAATTAAATATCCAAATATGAAACAGGTGTGTCAGACTCTGTAGTATCTTTTATCTCAAGCTCACCGGGATATATCGTATCGACATAAGAATGGAAATTACCATTGTTTATTGACAATACGTCGTCGGTATATCTAAATGTCGAGTTGAAGGCCACAGCAAGTGTTTTCTTCTTTTTACGTATAAGATTTTGGACAAATTCTGCTTCATATGAATACAAAAAAGGTCTGCTAAATACGGGGCGCAATTGGTACCCATGGGAATTCCAGTAGATTGTTGGAAGACCTGGTCTCCAAAAACCACATAGTTATTGTAAATCAGCAACTTGAGCATCTTTTTAACGTCAACTTCAGAGTACTTGTGTGTACATTCAGAATGTTTTTTTTAACAAAATAATTTTACAAATGACCAATGACAAGGTAAGTAAATTTACGAGTTCCATTTTCATTGAAAAAGCAGCTATCAATGATATCAAAAAGCCTGGATTTTAATTTTTCGTGGGGAATGACTGGTGTATAAAGTTGAAAAGTCGTAAGTTTTTAAGCTGTTGATTTTGGTAAAATCGTGTGATTTCAAATTTATCAAAAGTTCCTTGGAATTTTTAAGTATCCCAATCTGATTTACACCACTTCTCGAATATATTATTGCACAGTACTCTTGAAGCTTACCCTTCACTACTGTTAATATCTTAGTGAGGAGTAGAGAAAGAGGCTTGGTTGAACATTTACTGGAACCCGCTATGTATCTTTGTTTGTAAGAATTTTTATGAAGTTTCGGAATCAAATATAGGTATGGTAATTCAAATTTATTTTGGATGTTTGGAATATTAAAAATATTCAAAATTGACATATGGTTTTGAAGAATTTCTTCCTTAGAAAGAGAACTATGAGTATAAGTTGGATTACCACTTGTAGAATTAAATCCAAGTTCCTCTAAAATACATTTAATATAATGAGCCTTACAAACAAAGACAATGTTGGTACCTGCTTTTTCAGCAGGGACCAGTACGTACTGATCATGTAATTTATCTAATTCTTTTTTCACTTCTGGATTATTGAATACAGAAGGATAGATGGTTCTCATATTGCCCCTCAATCTTTTAATGCGCGATTTTAACATACATCTGATACATTTAATCCATTCTGACAAAGTGTCAAGGTCTTCTTTTTCATGTCTGGCCCCATCGCCTGGCGTAATCCTCTACAGAATCCATAATATTTATGAAATACCAACGCCAGTTGAAGGATCGGGGTTCCCTATAGCTATATTTAGGACCTTTTAAAATTAGTTATCTTAGGTACTCATTATTAACTATATTTACGACACCAGTAATAACGTGTCTAGCAGGAATATAGTTATAGGGTGAAGAAGAACATGAACACGATGGAGGTTTATGTTTCAAATATTCGATATCCAGACATTGTAAAGTTTTCTTGTAATTAAAAAGTTTGTTAGCAATAGTTGATGTATATTTGTAGGAAATACAGTGTCTTTAACTTGAAATATGGTGGAATACAAGACTGGACCCTTTTGTGATTAAGAATATTACTTATATTAACCGCGTCAATTCCTTTGTTGGCATATTGAAGTTTAAGGAAAAAACGGACTGTTTCAGCTATTGACATTGAATTAATTAATGATTGATTGATTAATTGAACTTGATTGATAATTGAATTGCTGACTTTCGTGCACGTGTGACCTACCCAGTGCATAATCCGCCCGATTTGGGTCGTCACATTGATTGTTGATTGGGGGGATGGGGGGCAGCCCTGTGGTAGCCCCAGCAAATTGATCAACGTGGCCAAAAGCGCCAAATTAAACAAGCAAAATAAAATCTCTGTTTGTTTGATTTATAGGGAATCTGAAATAATACGAAATACATGATACGATGTTTTACTCGCACTGCCAATGCAATTTTTGAGACGTGTTTATCTGTAGAACTATTAAAGCATGAATTTGTATAAAAAAATTCATTTGCAATTATCGTGAAGTGCGGAAAAATGGCTCGTCTCTTGTCATTCAAGTGTCCAGCGTGGTCTAGAAGATGATTGCTTGTGCAAGCCAAACAATGGGTCCTAATTAGAGTAAATTAACGGTTTAGCATTAGAAACTGAAAAATGGTTTATAATTTGGAGGTTCATTTAATTTCTAAATTTATATATTAATCTCACTGACAACTACGATCTTACTGTGGCGCTAACATTTTAACTGTAGCAGAACTATGGTGCTGATTTTTTTTTTAAACTTTGAATTAAATTTTGTCGGGACCGCCACATTAAATGGCCCATGGAGAACATTGTGATATATCTAAATTTGAATTTATTTCGAAGCCATACCGTTCACGGTAGCTCAGTCGGTACAATCGCATCATCTCGGGTCTTTCCGTCAGAGTTCGGAAAAACAACCTCGAATGTATTAACATCACGGATGTTAAAAAATTATACAAGATGGAGTCGCTTCCTATTTATTAAAGCATTGGAAAGACAGAGTTAAAGGTCACTCCTGTAGTATATTTTAGGTGATATTTCTACATTCAATAAAGTTAAGCTCCAAACTCTACAGATAAGAGGTCTCCCTACATTCATTGCAAAGTTTATGAAAAGGGGGGTTGTAAAGGACGCCTACGTAACACATTCGAGGTTGTTTTTCCGCTTGTCGCAAAGGCCCGAGAAGTTTCGATTGTCGCTCCGTGATCGGGAGGTCGTGAGTTCGAATCTCGGCCGCGACTGACCTAAGTCGATAAAAAATGGGTAGCAACTGTTTCTTCGCCATGCGCTCGGCACTATGAAGTTAAAGCTGTGGGTCCTTCGGATGAGACCTTAAACACCGAGGCCCCGTGTCACGGCAGGCGTTCGCACGAAAAAGGGTCCTGAGTGCCGAGTAAAGGTCAAAGTTTGATGCTCTTCACCGGTATATGGTGACGCCTCTATATGAGTGAAAAATTCTCGAATGGGACGGAAAACAACATACAATCAATCAATCAATCGAAGCCATAAACGGTCGACACAATTAAACAATTACGAGTTTTGAAAAATAAGAATATCTGATAATATCCGATTGGATATTCCAAGCTCCAAAGATTTTTTTTTAACTTAGAGCTACTTCTTACAAACTACCTTTTTATTTATTAAAAAATCATGAAACATATACTAGACCTATGCTTATATTAGTAAAACAAATAAGTTGAACCACGTAAAGTATAAATTTTTATTTATTATTTTTCAGTAGCGTCTTATAAAATGATTTTAAAAAGGTAGAGATATTTTATTGGAATGGCAAAAAGTGAGAATTTTTTAACATCATGAAAAAATCACAATAACTTAATATTTAAAGAATTTAATATTTTCATCATTTACAAATTAAATTAAAAGATGTATACCAATCCATGCATCCATTCTTTTCATTTTGTTTGTGATCTAAAACGTGTGTACATTTTTTTATTAAAATTTGTAAATACATTTCATTTCAATAAAACTTTATATTATGAAAAACAATCAACAATTGATTATATATGCTAGCTATTCTAGCATCTAATAATTTACGGATAATACTCATTAATGAGCAATGACCCTCTGCTCTTAATTTCCTACATTGATTTTTATTAAACAAAAAAATAGCATTACATTGAAATGGAAAAAAGTATGAGGAATGAAGCGATGCTTTTTTTTCTTTTTCAAATATGTTGGACCATGATATCAAGATATATTTACTCAGAGAATAGGAGGAGCAATAATTTATTATCGCATCATAAAATTTAAAATATTAAGTGTGAAAATAATATTTAATGTCATAACTATTTAATTCATATTAGGATACATAATAAAGCATTGCTTCTTAAGTCAGAATATCACAATGTTATCTGTGCATGCAAGAAAAGAAAACAACCATAGCAAGATTTGTTTTTCCTAAAAATGTTTTTTTTTCTTTGAAAATAAAAGTAATACAAATAAAGACTCTACACATTGTACATGATTCATTAATGTATTTTGAATTGTTAGTAAAACGATACTTCTTTCAATTTTAAGGGTTAAAAACTTGATGTAAATGTTTTATGTCAAATGTAATAAATATGAAAATGTAATAAACATAAATATGAAAAATATAGACAAAGGAAATAGAAAGTTGCCGTCCTTTGTTAGGTTTGATTGAATTGACTATTTCCATTTCTACGCTCTAGTTAGACAAACAATAGGTAATATCAGGTTTTTAAAACTATAGGCACGATTTTTTTTTTATTTCACTAGGAGCACACGGGGGTTGTTACCTGTGGACAAGGGATGCTCATTCCTACATGGCACCTAATCCCACCTCTGATGTTTTAGAGGTCTGTTGTGTATTTATACTGCTTCTGGAAGAATAACTGTAGCTTCGTTTTTGCAAAGAACACGCCATTAACCGGAAGTAACATTTATTGAAACACACTCATGTTACATACGAAACCAATGAGATTACACATTACATATCCGGAAAGATATGGTGAAGGTTTCTCTGAGCAACTGCTGGTACAGTAGGAGGTGGTTCGGGTACGTTTTTGGTTGTAGTTCCCTCAAACTGTGTAGACGGACTGCTTTCTGTACTTCGTTCGGGAAATCCAAATCTAAATGAGTGTCTATATCTGTAACTTTGCCTCTGAGAATGACTGTTGCATTAAACTAAGAATTTGATCCATAATATGACGCTGCCATATATTTTATTGGAGATACTTCAACTTCGTAAAATTATGCCAGATATTCATTTCATATATTCTTCAAAGTACAAAGATCTTCATTAAAATTTGACTGATACTTCTCAAGAATATTCTGAATCCCTTGTTGAGATGAAAGTGACTGCGAATCTACATAATTCATGGATGCACTTTTGAGCCATTGCTTCCTGCACACGGTATATATCCACTGTCGTCCGAGTAATGGTGGTCCTCCTCTCTGAACGATATACAAAGGTAAAACTTCTTTTGTTCCCTTCAAAAGAACAGGTACCTGAACACAACCAAGTAGATTAATGACTTCTCCTGAATATGTCTTTAATGTAATGTCACTCTTTTCCAACTTTAGGCCTTTGAAATACTTCATGTAGTCTGATGATGAACAGTGGAGGTCCTGTGTCTATCTCCATCTTTAAATCCTATCCATTTACTTTTTGCTGTATCCAAATAATTTCTTTGGAATGTTTACTCAGTTGATGAATTTCCAACTGGCTATATACTCCCCATCATCACTTTTTTCCGTGAGAAAGTGAAATTCAAAATTCAGACTTGCTCTTGTAGCAACGATAATGAATATTTATGCCATGTGATGTGGATTTATAATGCTTCTGGTAGTATCACTGTAGTTTCATTGTTGCAAAGAACATACCATTAACCGGAAGAAACATTTATTGAAACACACACATGTAATGTACAAAACCAGTGAGATTACACATTATATATCCGGAAAGATGTACTACAAGGTTAGTGTTTCCTTTGCTCCTGATTTGTATTGTTTGAATGGACTTTGAGCTTGAATACTGTTTGTCTCCGTATTTGATTGGAAAGTTATCTTCTTATCTTAAAAACTTTCTTATTCTTTAAAACAATACAAATTAGTGGAAAAAAGCATATAACATGCACCCATGGAAACTCCAGAGGTGGGATCAGGTTTTTATGAGTAATAAGAGTCCCCTGTCGACAAGTAATACCCACCGTGATCCATGTGTATTGATCAGGTAGATGGATTAGTCAAGCTTAGGATAAGAATCAATGACATAAAAGGTATGAAACAGGCTGTATTTGCAAACATGATCTTTATAAAGACCACAGAATTTTCAGAATGTTGATTTTAACGTGGTTCACATCCCTGTAACGGCACATTATTCGTGATCAGTCTGCCTCGATTTCAAAATTGCGCAAAGCATGATCTTGCGTATTGAAACATAAACACAATATGCAGGTCATTGTCCAGCCGAACATCTTTCTTCAATCTATCTTCGGACTCGGAAAATAATGAACATCTTAAGTGTTGAACTATGATAAATAATCGTATTTTTCTTTTTAACATGACTAACATAAAAACAGACTGCTTCGTATTTTAAATTCGTACTTCTGAATATTCATTTTCGATTTCTGTGTCTCTTACATGAAACGTGAAAAAGTTTTCTCTGCAGATTTTGTTTGAGAAAAGTTGAAAGCCAATGGCAACAAGTAACAGTACAGAGATAGAAGTCCCAGCAACAGTAATTAAAACAGTTACTTGCTTTCGAATAGTTGACTCTCGCCCATGGTGTTTCACAGTTTCAGTAATATTTTTCAATGCAAAATCTTGTATGCATTTGGTCGCCTTTGTCATTTAGTTGTTCAGTTCTTATTGTTTGAGTTGAAATTTTTTGAGAGTATTGATGACTGTTTATTTCCGATGGCAAGATGATTTTTACAGACACATCTCTCTGATTTTCGTTTATATATGACTGATTTTTTGCAATATTTTCCCGTTTTTCTATAAAGGAATGATACAAAAAATAATTTGATGCAAAAAATGATTTAAATAAAAATTAAACCTTGAACCTCTTCAAAATAACATTTGGACCAGTGCTTGCGATGAATACTCAACACGATGAGATTTTTGTTTGAAAATTTATTTTTCATTATAATTTCGTAGCTTTTCTAGTGCCAGCAGATGAATAAAACGATAAGGACTGTTTAAAACTGATGTCTAAATTTCCTGATGTTAAATTTAATATGTCATATTCAAACAATTTAAAAGAACTCTATAAATTACTTAATCCATGTTTAATTTTTTTCCTTAAGGACATCCGCAATGTAATTTTGAACTTCATTTTTTTTTAGCTCACCTGAGCTGAAAGCTCTAGTAAGCTTTTCTGTCTGTCAGTCCGTCTGTCCGTCTGTAAACTTTTCACATTTTCGACTTCTTCTCAAGAACCACTGGGCCAATTTTAACCAAACTTGGTACAAAGCATCCTTGTATAAAGGGGAGTTTAAATTTTCAAAATAAAGGGCCAAGTCCCCTTCAAAGGGGAGATAATCAAGAAAATACAAAAAATAGGGGGGTCATTAAAAAATCTTCTTCTCAAGAACCACTGGACCAGAAAAGCTGAAACTTATGTGGAAGCATCCTGGGGTAGTGAAGATTCTAAATTGTTCAAATCATGACCCCCGGGGGTAGGGCGGGGCCACAATAGGGAATCCAAGTTTTACATTGAAATATATAGGAAAAATCTTTAAAAATCTTCTTCTCAAGAACCACTGGACCAGAAAAGCTGAAAGTTATGTGGAAGCATCCTGGGGTAGTGTAGATTCTAATTGTTCAAATCATGACCTCTGGAGGTAGGGCGGGGCCACAATAAGTACTACGGGGGGGGGGAGAAATCAGGTGAAAAACAGCAAGGCCTAAGTTACTCAGGTGAGCGCTGTGGCCCATAGGCCTCTTGTATTTCATGTAACCGAAGAGTTCAAAAAAGTGAAAAGTGAAAAACCTTCGAACAATTATTATGACATTGAACATTTATTATAAAATGAAAATTGAAGATTGAATGTTTGTTGCTTAACGTCCCTCTCAAGAATTTTTCAATCACATGGAGACGCCACCACTTGCCGGTGGAGGGCTACAAGTTTTGACCTATACTCGGCACTCGGGGCCATTGAGCAGTGAGGGATCTTTTTCGTGCCAGCACCTTCTGCGACACGGGACCTCGGTTTATACGGTCTCATCCGAAGGACCGGTCTCCACTTCCTGCAGTGTGGTTCGAACTCGCGACGTAAGGATCAACTCCTTACTCCGCGACTCTAGAGAAGACGCTCTAACCACTACGCCACTACGATTTTCAACTTCAAAAATCTTTTTAAAATCCCTGGTAATGTATTTTGATTTTTCCTAAGAACATCTGATGGTACTTTAATTTAAAATTTAGAATATCCTTGAGAATTAGCAATATCCAGGGTACGTTTCGTTTGACCTGAATAATGATATTTTAATTCTAGGTATCTCCGAGTTTGAATACTACTTCGTCTACTATATTCTAAGTTCGTCAGGATATCATCATTATATAGTAGACGAAAATTATAAGATTTCAAATTTAAAAAGATAAAAAAAAAAAAAAGGCAAAAGAATGATGTGATCAGAACAGCAAACGTGGACGTAATTTATAGAAATCAGATTTCAGACCGAATCCATGTTTATCAACGAAGTTATGAATTAATCAACATGATTACCATCTTTACAGCCATTTGCAGGGTCACAAAGGTTGACTGAACAATTGCAGACACCATCCAAGCAACGACGCCCATAACCTGGATAAGAACAACTGTAGGCACATTGACGTCCAAACAATCCACGTGGACACTCTGAAAATGAAACTCAAGTATTGATTCATATTGGAAAATGCTTAAATATTTTTTTCGATAAATTATATTTGCTTTACGAATTAGTTCTGTTTGTAAGATTTTTGCCATATTTTGTAACTTTTCGAATATGTCCTCATTAAAAATTATATTTTAAGTATCAAATATGTAAAAAAAATAAATAAATAAATAAAAATAAAAATAAACAAAAAACAAAAAAAAAACAAAAAACAAAAAAAAAAAAACAACAACAACAACAACAAACAAAACAAAACAAAACAAAACAAAAAAGTTTAATCTAGTTAATTATATGAAGAACAAAATATCTTATCTCATGTTCTTAATTAACTATAGTTCCTAAATAACTGATGTACAAATTTAAGCCAAACGTTTGAATGTGATAATTTAAGTCTTATTTCACATTATTAAGATAAATTTGATAAAGAATTACACTATAATTTCGATCAACGTAAAAACAAGATGCAGGTGAAAGTTGTATCTGTTTACAGGCATAATCGATGTAGAAACAAGTAATAAAGTATACTGAAATCATTTTCAATCAACCAAAGACAAAACCTGTCAGGTTGTGCATAATTTATCAAAAATTACTAACTTTCTGATATGAAAAGAAAAGGGAAAATTAAGGAAGAAACTTACCTATACATTTCATGTATGTGAAATCCCATTGAAAGTCAATGGGACAATATTCTCCGCTAAAAAAACATTTATTTTATTAAATGTTAGTTTAGACTATAATGATAAAATAATCTGAAGAAATAGGAAAAAAGTAAAACACTTAAGACACTTAAATACCTTTCTATTGAAGAAATAAAGCCTAAAATTAAAACAAAGCTCATGAGCGCGCCTTTAAATTGAAGGCTGCCCTTCTTCAGTTCTGCATCTGCCATTCTAGAAATTTTGGGAAGGAAGAAGCTTCACGCTATTAATCGACAGAAAAAGGGCTAGAAGTATTTATTAAATCGATCACACCACGTGGCACAGATCTCCAATCAAACAGCTAATATGAACACGTGAGCTTTCAAATACACTTCTAGGGGGCCCAAAATCCGGAATATTAAGTAAAAAAAAATGACACTGCGTGACCTTTGGAATAACGAATCGAAGTACCATCAACAGATATCATACACAAGGCCTGATAAGAACACTACAAAATGCTCGTCTAATGGATTTTGCCCATGATTGAAAGTACAAAATAATAATTTATTGGAAAAGTGGTGATATTGGTGGGAGGAAAGTTTGGCGATTTTTTTTAATCTTAAAAAATGGCGAGTGGAAACTTTGACGATTTTCAATGTGCAAAATAATAATGAATTATCTTTCCTTGTTTCCTAACATCTTTACAAGTATCTCTCATTCAAATGTTGGCCTGTATATATCGAAGATATAGCCCGTGGCTACTAATAAACTTATGACAAATCATTCTTAAAGGGTAATTATTCAAGTTCATTTTATTCGTTAATAAGCATGTTACGATAGTTGAAAATGGCTGGGCCCAGACCTGGGTTATCAGACCCGAATGTTTGAAAGAGCCCCGAAAAAAGATCTAATTTACAAAGTATATCAGGTGGTTGACACAGAAATGAACAGTTACTGTTCCACCGAGGGAAACGAAACGTAGACAATATGAACATTTTTTGCCAGCGACATAGGCCAAGATTGCACACTATGCTATACACAATAGTGCATTCAAAGTTTCCAAACATGTTTCGTCAGTTCTTAGCAAAAGTGTTCATGAAAGAACTCTACGAAGATTCATTGCCTCTCATATAATGGAATCTAATGATGTAGAGTTATATAATTATCCAAGACCAGCGGAAATCGGGGGAATATTTAACACAAATATTGTTCGTTGTATCGGACAGGGTGTCATTCTACACAAAGAAAGAGTTTATAGGAGGACTTTGGAAAATTCTTTATTTTCGACAAAATTTTGGGCTCGTTCAATTTTGGAACGAATGAATTTTACAAAACGCAAAACCACGATTGTATTAAGCAATAACCTGGCAACTTTGACAAAATAAAGTCAGAATATTTAGAATTAATTCACAGATTGAAAAATCGATATTCCAGAAGGACAAGTGTTAAAAACTGGGATCAGACAGGGATTAATATGGTTCCACAGTGAAAATGGACCAAGGAGCAACAAGGCGCGAAGCAAGTAAATGTGGCCGGAATTGGGGATAAACGTCAAATTACTGTGCTTCTATGTATTACTTTATCAAAAAAAAAAAACAACAATGCTACCCTCACAGATTATTTACAAAGGAATTACGAATCTTCGTCACCCGACCTAGGGGTTGGGAAAACACACACAGCGTTATTCATTGGAGCACTGAGGAAACTATGGTTGGGTTTATAGAAAAAGTCTTGATTCCCTATATATAAAATCAGTGCGAGAAAATCTGCCGGTCTCGAAAAGTCATCAACATGCTCTAGCGATATTCGACGTGTTAAAAATCAGCGGCACATTGAAGAGAGAAAATTCTCTCTTTTCTGAAATAAGCAAATATTCGCAATGTGTTCGTTCCCGCTGGGTGTACTGATGAGTTGCAGCCACTTGATCAGACCTTTTACAAAGAATATAAGGAGGAATTTATATTTTACACAAAAATTATAATATTATATAAAATTACACAAATATTTAAAATTCATTATCATGTTTTTTGACAGACAGAAATGCCACAGAACAGAAAGTTAATGACATTTTAAGCAAGGAAATACCCCATGACGTTCATTCTTTCAAATGTGCTATTCATCCTCTTTTGCAGTTTTCTGATGTGTGTATTCAAAAGTTCACCCGCGTGGCGCAATGGTTAGAGCGTTCGCTCTAGAGTCGCGGAGTGAGGAGTTGATCCTTACGTCGCGGGTTCGAATCCCACTTCGGGACGTGCAGACCTGTCCTTCGGATGAGACCGTATTAACTGAAGTCCCGTGTCGCAATAGGTGCTGGCACGAAAACGACCCCTCACTGCTCAATGGCCCTTAATGCCGAGTATTTTTTTTTCACAAAGATTGTGTTGTGAATCCCAGCACTTTAGATGTTTTTATGAAAAACCACAGAGTAGAAAATATTCCACTTATAAATTTTAGAGGAAACAGGTTTAATATTTCATTTTACAATGCTGTAGTCGCCCGCGTGGCGCAGTGGTTAGAGCGTCTGCTCTAGAGTCGCGGAGTAAGGAGTTGATCCTTACGTCGCTGGTTCGAATCCCACTGTGGGACGTGGAGACCTGTCCTTCGGATGAGACCGTATAAATCGAAGTCCCGTGTCGCAGTAGGTGCTGGCACGAAAAAGATCCCTTACTGCTCAATGGCCGTAAGTGCCGAGTATAGGACAAAATTTGCAGCTCTCCAACGGCAAGTGGTGGCGTCTCCATATGAGTGAAAAATTCTCGAGAGGGACGTTAAACAATATACAAACAAACAAACAATGCTGTAGGGACTTTTTTGTTCAATAAACTATTGTTAAAATGTTTTCAATGAGATGTTAGTTTCTGTTTAACTATTAAAAAGCCAATTGATTATATATTTTAAGATCCTTTTTGATATATAAAATATATTTTAATTTCCAATAAAGTTTCTTTTTCAACAATAACAATTTTGTCCTATAAAATAATAAAAAGTTGTATAGAATTATAAAGAGCATTCTTCCATTTGTAACCATTAAAATGTAATACCTATTTTCCATTGTACAAACATTAAATCACATAGGAAAACCTTGTGTACGAATGAATTCAGTGTTGGGTACGAGCTGACTTCAGCACCCTATTCTGGGTTCTTTGATTTGCTTTCTTTTGTCCTGAAAACCAGAATCACCATAACGATCATTGAGACGGCAACAGTGGAAACAGAAGACAGGGCGATGATGACTATCATATCAGACCAGTCCTTGTGTTGGCTGTCCTTTGAAGAGTGTGGTTTCATACCACCTGCCTTTTCGTCATCTATGGAAGTACAGTTCTCTGGAATCTAGCTTGAGATCGCTGATTTTTCATTTGTACTCATTTTTGTACTCAAAAACGTGTTACTTTCTACGAAATAGAAAATATTTACTTCTTAATTGTGTATTTTCTTGCTCAGACAATACTGGATAGAACGTTCTATCGTTAAAATGAGATTGTCTTACGGATCCGGTTTAACGATAGAATTCGTTCCGTGTATTGGCAATGCAGCAAAATAAACACGGGCGATAACTCGAACTCAGTGCATTTACTATGATCAATCCAGAGAGTTGCGGATATCAACATGGCGCGTAAATTTGAAGCGAGAGAAAAATCTTTGAGAAAATGAGTTGAATTTTCATCTTTTTATGGATTATTTTTTTTTTAGGTTAAAAGGCATATATTATATCAAAAAGGTTTGTTATGATTGATTTGGTTGTTATTTTCAGTGCAGCTCCTTTTGTATACTTCAATATCATTTCGGAGCAGATCCGCTCCGATTTGCTACATTGCAAGTATATGGGACGTATTCTAACTGTGGTGAGGGCTTGTGACGAGACACAGATTATTCTAAGAGAACACCTGAAATTCAATTTGCATCATTTTTTTTCAATGGACTTTTGAGTTTGATTACTGTTCGTTATCATCATATTTCATGCTTTTACTAAGCCTTTCTGTTATAAGATCAATAGATGTAATTTAAGATGTGAACAATCAAAAGTAAGCCAAGCCTTTTCTATTTTGAATTATCTTTTAACTGGAAGATCAGAACGTACCAACATTAGGTATTTCACTAAAAAAAAAGAAAGATACATTATAACTTAGCGATTAACAGATGTATGTATGTATTAATAATTAAATCTTAACAAATCAACCTTGAGGTTTAAATCCATCCTAATAGTTTGGGGTTTTCTATTACCTCTATTCGTTAGAAACCTCAACTGAATTTGAAATTTAAGAAATATACGCCAAAAATGGAGAGAAAGAAAATGAAAGCACATAATGTCCTTTATACAGTCGCAACCAGAATTCCAAGAACTCAATCTGCCAAAGTTGAAGGGATTAAGGAATGGCTGCATAAGAAAAACAATTTTATTTCCATTTCGTTTTAAATATTTGTCCAGAAATAGTATGTAAAAACCCCCATAATTTTCTGTTTAAATTGGATAAGTTTAAAATATAAAGTAAGTTCCTTGGAAAATAAACAAATTTGACATCAAATTCAGAAAGCCCAATTGTTTATTCGTTAAGGCCATTTTGATTTTGCTATTTATTACTTATACAGGAAACAGTCTTTGGTCTTTGGCAGCTGTCCTATACACAGAAGTTAAAAATGGTCAAAAGCTTTGGTATTTCAATGTTTAAAGCGGTGTTCACTAGCTAAAGATTAGCTGAAATATGTTGATTTATAATTGTGATAATCTGTAATGATGACTTAAAACATTTCTGAACGGATTACTGTGTGATGCGATATCTGCTCCGAACGAATTCTCAATTTAGAATGTTTTAACAAGCGGTGCACTAAAATATCAAGGATAAAATATATCAAAGGTGTTTAATTATTTATCAGAAAAATACCAAGAATGTTTTTTAAAAAAGCAATTATAATGAGTTTCGATGAATATACACTATACTAATTTAAGGTAAAAAATGAATAATAGTATTAGAAATTATTTCCAATATGAATGTAGATACTAAATATAGTCTCTAAGAGACACAAAGTCAAAGAGAACGTAGAAATCATAGAAACTAAATTAAATATTGACATAAATAAATAAAGTATATTCTGCAATCAATGAGAGTGTTACTTTTTCAAAACGTTGCGTTTCATTACTGGTGAATATTAAACTGTATCTACATAGTATGTTATTAGCATGTAAGTGATTGCCAGGAATGAATAATCAAGACTCGTTTTGTTTAATATTTTTCTTGGGGGCAATGCGGTGTATTTACTTTTTTAATCTTTTTCTCGACCAGGCCTACGTATTCCCTTGCATCACTCTGTCGTTTACAAAATCTTTTAGGAACAAGATTTCTGTAATCTATTTTATAGTAAGACTTGACTCGCCCATTATTTAGTACACACGGCATCCTATTCTGGGTTCTTTGATTTGCTTTCTTTTGTCCTGAAAACCAGAATCACCATAACGATCATTGAGACGGCAACAGTGGAAACAGAAGACAGGGCGATGATGACTATCATATCAGACCAGTCCTTGTGTTGGTTGTCATTGGAAGATTGTGGTTTCATACCACCTGCCTTTTCGGAAGTACTGTACTCTGGAATCTAGCTTGAGGTCGCTGATTTTTCATTTGTACTCATTTTTGTACTCAAAAACGTGTTACCTTCTATATGATAGAAAACAAAATATATACCTATTAGTTTTTTTGTATTTTCTTGCTTAAAGAACACTTGAAATTCAATTTGTATTGATCTTAAATTATTTTATAGCACTAAAATTTAAATTCTATTTTACAACCTGTTTTTTAAAACTTTTTTTTTTTGCTCTCGCATAAGAAAATTAATTAACCCTTAAACAGGGATATCTCTCAAACCTAACAAGCATCCATGAGTGCTTTTGCACTTGTTGTTTGGGACATGCACATGTGCCTTCTAAGCATCTTATCCCATATGCTGGATACAGGCATGTATACTTGCATTGAGGTCCAAAGTATCCTCGAGTACAGGCTTCAATGAATAAAAGAACAATGAGTTTTATCTTTGTTTAGCTATGATATACAAGCGTATTGGATTATTCTATAAAATAATTATATAAAAAGTGAAGAGAACGAAAAGTGATCAAACTCATCAATCCAATAAACAAAAGTAATCATGAACATGCCAATAACACGTACCCGTTGAAACATCAGAGGTGGGATAAAGTGCCTAGGAGGGGTAAGCATCTCTTCTTGACCGGTCAAGACCGCAGTGGGGCCTGTGTATTTATCAGATGCGGAGTATTCCGCAGTCATAATGATATATGGTTGATTGATTGTATGGTGTTTTACGTCCCGTTCGAGATATTTTTCACTCATATAGAGACATCACAATATATCAGTGAAGGGCTTCAAATTTAGACCTTTACTCGACACTCAGGGCCATTGAGCAGTGAGGGTTCTTTATCATGCCAACGTCTGCCGTGACACGGGGCCTCGGTTATGAAGGTCTCACCCGAAGGACCCGCAACTTTCACTTCAAAGTGCCGAGCGCTTGGCGAAGGAACAGTTGCTACCTATTTTTTATCGACGTTGGTCATTCGCGTCCATGATTCGAACATACGACCTTACGATCACAGAGCGAGCGCTCTACCGACTGAGCTACCGTGACGGGGAAGTAATTGTTAAATGAATGACTTCTAATGTAATTGACCCATCCATGTTTTGAAGTCACTTTTAAGCCTGTTAAAGAATATTTATTCTGTCATGGTTTCAAAATTGTCATTGTGTTTTGATTGTCCTACATACACTTTAAGTGGTTTTTGATTTCTGGATTACCTTTTTAAATTGCTACATATTTTTTTTTAAAATTACTTGAATCCATCTGAAATAAACTTTCGTTTATTTTACCATGACTAATAAAATGTTTACAAAGTCCATTTTTCCAGTTCTCAATATTTCTTTATTATCATATTTCTAAATTATAATGTCTTTCTTAAAATATTAAATTTGCTCTTTCTTAGGAATGCATGTTCTATCCTTTAGATAGTAATCTGCACAGCAGTTCTCGGTCTTCTCTGTGCTGCAAATACAATGTTATTATTTCCTTCTTTTTAAAAATTAAATAATGCATTAAAATTGTCCAAATGAGAATTTTACCCACGTTAAACATGTCCTTTCTGCTTTTATAGCAGAAAAAATCTTGAAAAACCCAATAAGAATCTGCAAAATTTAAAATATATTCATTGCGTTTAATTGTAACTCTGAGAGAAAAAGAAAAAGTCTGGTGTTAAATACTGATTCAAATACACTATCCAGGAAACAAATTATATTGTGATCAATATCAAGTTTTTTTATGAATTAACAAAATATTCATAAGTACGAGTATTAGTTCATTATTACTGGTGTAAGGTCAAATTTTTACTTCCCTATACTACTACATTACGGAACTTTATTCCTTGTTAGTTACAGAGTTTTTGATAAATGTTAGTCTTATTTTCCTAAAAAAATTTCCTGACCCCTACTGGAATCATTACAATTATAAACAAAATATCTATAAAAAAAAATGTCGATATTTGATTTTGTTGAAACACTTGAAAATAATGTTTCTTTATTCTTTCGATAAATATAAATTTTACTGCTGCAGATTCGTGCATGTTACTTAGATTCTGACAGCTAAGTTGATGTTACAGAGATTTCAACAACCCTTTAGTAAATTCTATGGTCGTGATAATGACCTCGTTAGCAAATATAACCTACCATTCGGTCGTATTTTGGCTGACTTGTTCCATATTAATTGTTCGGCCTTTGTTTTCTTATACTGAATTTGAATACGGAATGTTCCGTCTACCTGATCAATACAGAGGGCTCACGGTGGGTCAACAGGGGATGCTCACTTCTCCTATGCACCTAATCCCACCTCTGGAATTTTCAGGGCTCCGTGTTTTATACCCTCTTCACCGATTTGTACTTTTATTGATTTTTTGAGATCCATCACTGTTCGTTCACCTTTTCCATTCAATATAATTTCATGTTTACAGGTCTTTCTGCTACTGAAATAAGAGTCTCAAATTATTTTCAGCTAAATCATATGGTCTCTTCCAATGTATCTTACTTTTTATTTTCATTGTCTAGCATTGTCAAAGTGCATTTAACATAAGAGTTATAAATATGAAAAAATAACAACTAATGCTTTTTTATACTTCAAACTTTTTGCATATCATCCATTATACCCATTAAGGATCTTTAAACAGTAGTTGCATTAATAATTTTATGAATGCATTTACTTTATCAATCTTCAACTTTACAGTCTGAAAAAAACTAAAAAAAATTAGAGGCATATATTTTCAACTTCTAAAAAAAAATTGTGATCAATGAACAATACTGTTTAAGAAAAATATCTTCGATTGAACCCAATTGCTATATCCTTAAATTAACCCTAACGTTTAATAAAAAATATAACGCTATACTTGGGTATGTTCGTACTTGGCGATATTTGTGTATCTAGTTTGTAGTTTAACTCTAAAATATGAATCAAGCATTCACATTTTACATGAAATCCTCAATTTTTTTTCTTATGCTATACCTGTTATCTGTTTAAGATACTTCGAACAGGGACGGCATAACTATTTAAAAGGAAAAAGTAACGATAATTTCGTCATGCAAGATGTCATATTGACAGATAATGTGCCCCAAATATCGTTTAGATATATTTCCTTAAAACGAAGACAGGAAGACCAGAAAATCATAGTAACATCAAGTTATTTGTCGAAAGCCTGTCTCGTTTAAAATTTTTCATGCATAGAGATTGCTTTTGCTTATCAAATCAACGGGAAGACACTAATTCCAAATGCAGGTAAAAATGGTACATCGCTACATATATAAAAAAGTCGACGATAGAAAAGTTGAAGCTATCATGCTTATGATAAAGTTTATTTACCAGTTTGCTCTCAATATCGACCTCTTTTATCCAAAAATGAAACAGATGTGTTTGACTCTGTGGCGCTTTTATTTCGACTTCAAAAAGATATATGGAATCAACGCAGGAATAAAAATGAATGGTCTTAATTGATAAAATATCGTCGGTATATTGAAAGTCGCAGCAAGAGACTTCTTTTTATATAGATGTTTTTGAATAAATTTTCATATAAAAAAAATAGGTCTGTTAATAACGTGGCACAATTCCTTCCGCTGGAATTTCCAAAAGAGTGTTGGAAGACCTGGTGTCCGAATACTACATAGACACTGTCAATCAGAAACTCAAGAATCTTTTTAATATCAGCTGCGGAGAATTAGTTTGTAGGATCAGAATATTATTCTACAGATTTTTTTTTTTTGGTTTTAATAATGACACGGTATGCAAATTAACGTGTTCTATTTTGTTGAAGAAGCAATTGTCTATAATGTTAAAAAGTCTAGTCTTTTGTTTTTCTCGGGGAATGGTTGAATGAAATGTTAAAAATTCGTACTTTTTTGGTTGTTATTTCAATTATAATTTTGTGATTTCAAATTTTCTACAAGTTCTTTGGAGTTTTCAAGCATTCACTCGTTAACTCCACATCTAGAATGTGCTCTTGTACAGTCTCCTGAAATTTCTCCTTCACTGCCGTTCACTTTTTTGTGAGGAGTAAAAAAGGTGGCTTAGTAGCATATTTACAAAAAAAATAACCTTGCCCATAACATTTGATTGGTTGGAGGTATGGCGTTCATATTTCACAGGTGTATTCCATGTGACAAGACCTTTCTTTGGGTACCATCTAATTTGACCTTGACCTTGGAGTTTGACCAAGTTTTGCAAAATTTTACCCAACTCTAACCTTGGCCATAACGGTAGGTGCAAGGGCTTTCAAACTTTACATGTGTAATTCTTGTGAGAAAACCTTTCTTTAAATACTAACAACTTTGACCATTTGACCTTAACCTTGGAGTATGAACTACATTTGGAAAACTTGAACCTTGACCATAACTTTTGAACGGTTGGTGCTAGGGCTTTCATACTTCACATATGTAATCCCTGTGACAAGACCTTTCTTTGGAAACCAACAACTTTTACCTTTTGACCTTGACCTTGGAGTTTGACCCATATTTTTGGAAAACTTTTACCTTGGACAGAACTTTTGAACAGTTGGTGCTAGGACCTTCACATTTAATATGTCTATTCCTTGTGACATGACCTTTCTTTGGATACCAACAATTGTAATCCATTGACCTTGACCTACTTTTGAAAAACTTTAACCTTGGTCATACTTTTAAACGACTGGTGCTTCGGGTTTCATATTTCACCTGTGTATTTCTTGTGAGAAAGTCTTTCCTTGAGTACCATTAATTTTGACCATTTTATCTTGACCTTGATGTTTGAACTACTTTTGAAAATTTTTAAAACTTTTCCATATCTTTTCGATGGTTGCTGCTAGGGCTTTCATATTTTAACGGTATATTCTCGAGAAAACACCTTACTTTGGGTACCAACATTTGCATTTGAGAAAATTTAACCTTTGCTATACGGGGGCGTCAGTGTTTCACAAACATATCTTGTAGAACATTTAAAATCACAATATATTTCAAAAGTCAATAACATCAAAACGTATGACTTTTCAATACATTATACATGTACGACCATTCCTCACGATAAAGTAAAGAATTGGCTTTTTGATATCATAAACAACTGTATCTTCAATAAGAACTTGTGAATTTTCATATCGTTTGTTTGGTCATCTACAAAATTACTTTGTTAAACAAATATCTGATTCCAAACACAAGTACTCTGTGCTTGAAATTATAGGAATCTGGAGTTTCTTATCGACAACATCTATGTAGTCTATGGAGACCAGGTTTTCTGAAAATCTGTCGAAATTTCGATGGGCACATGAAGAAAAATACATTTAAAACATCTACATGAGAATAAGAAAACACTTATTCTGTGCTTCGCTTCAATATTCAGATACATTTAGAACTTTTTATCAATTAGCAAGTTACTTCCATTCATATCTTGACTCAATATAATCCATTGAACTCAAAATAATAGACATCTGTTTCATATTTTGGTGGAATTTTCAGGGGTCTGTGATTTTATGCGATGTTCACAGCTTTGTATTGTTTGTAGGTTTTTGGGATAGATCACTTTTTGTTATTTTCATTTTGCCCAGCACAGGCGCTTAAGGAGGGATTCTTCTCATATTTCTTGTATTTAAAAATTAATGAAATTTTCATAGATTCAAGAAGACGTTATCATTAAGTAATGGTATCAATTAGATTAAATTTTATTTTAAAAGCAAGCTCAGATCAAGGTCATAATCTTTTTCCTTGACCTTAGGAATAAAAAAAATACTGTTGCCAATCATGCAATGCCTACTTCTATTTCAAAAAATTACATGTTTTTCTTTTTGCATAATAAAGATATTACCATATAGGGTCTATAAAGATACTACCAAATTGACATAAATAATTTAACTAAAATAGATTTTGGCTGATCCGAATTTCCTCTATTTTTTTTATTATTATTATTATTATTTTTTTTTTTTTTTTTTTTTTTTTTTTTTTAGACTTTTAGGATATATTAGTTATTTTTATAAGCTTCGTTTATTTAAATTTTTCTTATTTTCACATATGGTAAAGTAGTCATATAAAGATGCAAATTGATACCATTTCTATTTAAAGTTGTACAATTATGATGAGGAAAGAAAAATATGATCTTTTAAATCTCTTACATCTAATTATATAAGACATAAAAAATACCAAAAATACTTTGAGTATTTCATCTGGTCAGAAACCAGACAAGAATCCCTCCTTAAAGCCACCACGTGTGTCGGAAGATTATTCTACTCCACCCATCGGTTCCTTAAACTTAAATTTGCCAACAAGGCAATAGATGCTGTGAAATTTAGTAACATTGTTAATCATAAATAACAGGGTTCTCCACGAGCTGTTTTACTGTGTCGGCCCCGATACAGTAAAATTTTCCCCGACACAGTAACGATTCAAATTTTATGTGTGCGACACAGTAAAAAATTTGCGACACAGTAAGATCTGTGATAATCAGAGAGCATAAATTCTCTCTAACTGAAGCTTTAATAAAAAAAAATCTACCTTCTTTCATTTTTTAAGGCAGAACACTTTATTATCTCTTAATTAGGGAACTTTGTCTTGCTTCACCTTGCATAATCAATTAACTCCTAGACCTTCGCTAGACTTTAGGCATGAAGGAACAAAGATAAATAATTTGTTTTCACACTTCCATGTAACTGTATAATTGCTAGTTGCATTTTTAAATATTATTTAAATATTAAAAATGTATTATAAAATATATGTCTTTTTACTTCAGAACCACGTCTCTAGAATTATGTTGGCACTGTGAGTCAAACATCGTACCGTAATCATTTCAATGATGTAAATGAATTGTTTAAGAATTTAAAGGCACTCCATAAAAGTATTTTACTATTCTAAAGTTCCTTTTTTAAAATTCGTAAATTCGATCAACTGACAAAAATCACGGCAAATTTACTTTTATAGTGGGAAAGTAGATCGATTTTATCGACCAGAATTTCCTTTGTTCTTCAGAGCATGACATTGTGTAAAATATGAAGTTAAATATACATTGTTTATACAAAAATATCAAGGTTTAATATACACGTACAACTTGTAGACATTGATACAAGTATATTATTTAAGGGATTTTTTTTTAAATATCGTACTTATTTTTAAAGTTGTGTGTTTGTGTGTGTGTGTGTGGGGGGGGGGGGGGGGTTACAGATGGTTTGTCTTATAGTACTTTGTATGTACATTATTATATGGAAAAATTCTAATTGTTTTAAAAAACGATTCCATTAATTTATTTTTTATCAATATGTACGACCATACCATTTGTATAACGAATTGGTGATTCAAAAAAGTTGTGTGTGTGTTTGTAAGTAAAATGGTTCGGTTGCGAATTTGATCGCGAAAATACCGCGTGGTTAACGTAAAGTCTGCAACATAGTAAAATTTCAAATGATGGAGAACCCTGTCTTGCATTCCACCATATTTCAAGGGGAAGTCTACACCCTGCATTTCCTACAGATATTCCTAAACTGTTACTTCCAAACTTTTGAATTATAAACAAACCCTACAGTGTCTAGATATTGAACATCTAAGATAGATACCTCTTACGTGTCTTGCTCTTCTTCCATTTCAACTACAGTCCTGCTAGACACGTCATTACTGGTGGTGTTAATGTAGTTGAAAAAGACCTTAAAGAATCATCGTAAAAGATCCAACCAGAAGTCTCTGACGAGACTGTAGCTCTACTGGTTGTACTTATAAAGAAAGATAAAAGTATCACTTGGACTTGAAACTTCGCAACAGCAATAAATAGAATAATGATCCTTGGTTTAGTCTCTTTTTGTGGCAAGATTTATTGCAATCTAACTAAAACTGTAGGAGGAGTAGCCTTTTAAAATTTAAGTAACCATGGCAACATCATTCAACAAAATCAAAAAAAAAAATAACATCAATTACGTATCTCAGTGTAGTCTACTTGTATGCCACGTTATACTGAAATCAGACAAAAAGTGTAGGAGGAGTAGCGTTTTGAAAGTATTTCGGGAAAATTTCTATTTTTAGTAACCATGGCAACACTGTTCATCGAAATCCGAAACTGGTACAGAGAATTATGTATCTTAGTGTAGTCTACTTGTTTGCCAAGTTATACCGAAATCGGACCAAAACTGTAGGAGGAGTAGCGTTTTGAAGGTATTTCACAGATATTTCTACTTTTAGTAACCATGGCAACACCGTTCATTGAAATCAAAAACCTATACACAGAATTATGTATCTTAGTATAGTCTACTTGTGTGCTAAGTTATATTAAAATCAGACCAAAACTGTAGGAGGAGTAGCGTTTTGAAAAATTGTTTACCTTACTATCGCATAAGCTCTTCTGGTCTCTGACCAGTAGAGCTAAAAAGAGGGAGCCCCAGTCTTTCATTTGGCGACAGAAGTTCATTTTTATTCTGAATTCTGTCGAAGATTATGTCAAACGTTGGGATAAATATTAAGAGGAAGACCTGAACACCTTGTCAGAATGGATTAAGTGTTTTAGAAATATTTTTAAAGAATCGTATAAGAAAAAAAACAAAATGCGAATAATCTATCCTTCCGTTTTCACTAAATCGGAGGTGATAAAAGAATTAGAGAAACTAAATGAACAATATGTTATTGTTCCAGCAGACAAGGCTTTTAACAATATCGTCTTTGTTTGTAATGCTGCTTTCTTCAAAGTGTTATATTTGCATCTGCAAATATTTTCCTTAGAGAAACCTAGGAAATATGTCCATTTTTGTGTTAACGCACTATGGGGTCAGAGGTCATTGCGTGACCGAATCATACGGTGCGATAATATATTACCTGCGTATTTCTGCCACAGTGGAACTAACTTGGTAACTCAAACTTGATAGCGATGGCAGAGATAAAATAATTAAAACATACGGATACGGTGTGAAGAATGTTTGAATAAAAGCATTAAAATCGCGTTTACCTTTTTAGCCTGAAATTCCTTTGAAGTTTCTGAAACAGTCGCTTCTCACTGAAATACCAACGCTCTCGATTTCACATAAATAAAGTACTCATGGATAGTAAGACTTTTTGACATCATAGACAACTGATTTTTTTTAGTAGAAATGGAACTAGTAAATTTACATACCTTGTCACTGGTCATTTGCCAAATTATTTTGTTAAAAATCATTCTGAATGTACACACAAACACCCTGAAGTTGATATTAAAAACATGCTTGAGTTTCTGAATGACAAATATCTATGTAGTTTTTGGAGATCAGGTCTTCTAACAATGATGGAATACTTATGTAGCAATATACCCTTTCCACCTACATATGGGATTTATGTCTCCCAGTTGTTTTGAAACACAAGAGCATTCTCTACGTAAGAACAATTTCTATGATGAAACAAGAATATCAACAGTCTCTTTCAAGGTCATTATTTTGCAAGTTCTATGGTCGATACACCGACCTTCTCGGCAAATACAATCTATCATTAAGTCAAATACTGACTGACGTTTTTCATACTAATATCATACAAATTATTAGGTCATTATTTACACACTTAATTGTCTGCGGAGCTTACTGATTGCCCAATCATGACAAGGAGCATATGGTGGGTATGACCGGTCGACAGAGGATGCTTACTCCTCCATGGCACCTTCTCTCACCTCTGACGTTTTAGAGGTTCGTGTTTGGTCTGCTCTTGATCTGTTTTGTCTGATTGGACTTTTGAGCTTGAATACTGTTCTTTATCTCCATATTTCATTTAGAACTTAAAATCACAATTTTAGTTACTGTGGCATTGAAATCAACAAGAATCATTGTGGGTATTTCCAAGGATATCTGCACTATTTTTGATTATTATTATTATTAATTTCATAGATTGAAAATTTAAGGGAAAAAACGTTATTTTCTTAAAAATTATTACGATTGTTAATTCTATTATTTTCCCCCATGGCTCAGATTTTAAGGATTACAAATTAAAGCACCTGCTCTCATTTTCTTTAAGCAGTTTTAAATTGCATTGTTGGTAAATGGAATTCCCTCGTCCTATCATTGAAATAAAGACAACATCATTTTATATGAAAGGTTGTTTCCTTGAAAAGCATAAAAATTCAGAGTCGGTAGATTGTTTTCAGTTAATTTTCAAATTTAATTTGATAACGTTTACATTCTATTAATTACCTCTCTTTAAATACATGTGAACATTATTTCACTTTATTTACTGTTTGAAGGCCCAATGAACACCGGGGAGGGAGTCGATAATCTTTTGCTGTAGCTTTGATATAAAAATTTTCAATATTCATTTAGAGGCTGCTTACCCCCTCCCCTCTTTTTGCTGCAATAAATTGAACTCTAATAAATTAATTCTTGCTCTGATAATATGTTATCTCTTTTTCCTTGACCTTGAAGTTTGCCAATTTTTGCAACATTTTATCAAATTTGAACCCTGGTCATAACTTCTGAACGGTTGACGCTATGGCTTTCATACTTCACATGTATGTTCCTTGTGATAAGATCTTCCCTTGGATACCTTAAGCTTCATTTTGAACTTTTTACCTTGACCTTGGAGTTCGACCTTCTTTAAAAAAAAATTTAACCTTGGTCAAAATATTGAACGGTTGATGCGTATGTTAATTGTGTATTGCGTTTTAACTAGATCTTGGATTTATTTTTGAATAAGTTGAACTTTGGCAATAACTTTAAAAATTGTTGCTAGGACTTTCATATGTCAATTGATTGTTCATTTTAACAAGACTTTTCTTTTGGATACAAATAATTTTGACCTCGACGTGGGAGTTTTGCGTACTTTTGAAAAACTTTAACCTTAGACATGACTTTTGAACGGTTGGTGCTAGGGCTTTTATATTTCACATGTGTATTTCTTTTGACAGGACCTTTCTTTGGGTACCAACAACTTTGTCCTTTAGACCTTGACCTAGTATGCAAGTTTCATGAAAAATCCGGAAAACAAGTTGAACAAGCAGGGAGACAGAGAGAATGACTGATAGACGGAGTAGAAATCAACACTTCTCTCCAGTGACACTGTTAGAATAATAATAAATCTAAAACTTCAGCGGGATTTGAAATAACAATTTGACCAAGTAATGCTGAAGAGGTAGTATATAATCAACAATGAAATTTAAACAAGAAATAATTTCTAAATTTTGGATATGGACACATTTTTACTTCCCGATTACAGAATGTTTAAATTTCTTTTTGTTAATTTCTGAATAGCCACCGGTAAAATTCCATATACCTACTGCATTAAAAATACTCCGCTTCATAATGAAGATAACGAAAAGTTATCAATGAAATGTATGGAGATTACAAACAGTATTCAAGCTCAAAAGTCCATGTATACCTGTATGCTCTTAAAGCATACACATCATTCTGCAAAAAATAAATCAAATATAAATAAATAATTTTAAAAATAAAAAATACTTAGAAACAAGTTAGAATAACTATAAAAAGATAAATGAAAATTAACAGAATCAGTTTTAGGGGAAAATATGATAGTATACACCTCTCCGAAATCATTAGATTTTCCCGGAATTTGGTTTACTATTGAATATTTCTGAGTTTTTTCTAAGTGCATTACATTCTAAAACTTTCCGGTTATGTAAAAACATGACAAGCAGATAAATATCTGAATATTTTACTATTACTGGTGGATCGTCCGCCGAATCCTCTCCATCTCACATAGAAAAACACCGTGAAAATGAATCTATGCCCGAAGCAGCTCCCTCAAATCAAGGGATTTCAAGGCGCCAGCATAATTCTGGAACTCATTATCCAGATATGGGCACCATGATCGGTACTGTAGAAAACAGTATTAAATACAGTCTGCTTACTGACAGATGGAAAGATGTTCACCTGTTTGAGTTTCCAGTCAGGTAAATGGTTAAGATAGATATAATTGCTTGTATGCTTATTGAAACACACCTCCCCCAACCCCCCCAAACCCCACCCCCACCCCCAACCCTTATACCTCTCACTGGCTCCTGTAACTGCAAGCAATTTGAATAGTCTAGTGTCAGTGGGGCTGATAAAAATAAGATTGCTGTCGCAAGGGGAATAAATTTGCTATTTATTCTCCAATGTAAACAATAAATTTATGGATACGCCTCGGAGATTGACGGGGAATTTATTTGCTCTGGGAAGGGGGACGGGGTATTCCTATTTTCCATATAGTCCTATATTTAGAATTAAATTAAATTAATGTTAATTTTGAATCCCCTCGTCAAAGAAAAAAACACTTGTGATATTCCACCCCTAAAAGCTTATCCGCTTTAAAAAGGATTCGCATCTACCGCTTATCTTATTGTTAAAGTTCAGGGAGCGAACCCAGCTTTTCTCAAAGGGGAAGGGGGGGGGGGGCATTACAAGCGTCTGAATTTGTATCAATAAGCCGTCAAATGATTGATTAGAGTAATATATATACCCCTTCTATATTAATATTTAAATATAGAAGGGGTATATATCGCTTTAATCAATCATTTGACGGCTTATTGATACGAATTTAGACATTCACTCAATGTCAAGTTGGGGGAAGGGGAAAAACATGTGACACATATAAACCTCAATATAAGGAAGTTGATGTGCGTTATTTTCAACGGGATGGGTATGGAAGATGAAATATAATAAATGAAGGGGGTCCAGGGATCCTCTCACAGGAAATTTCGTTTAAAAAATGGGAAAAAATGTGCAATATATGGCATTTTAATCCGAACTTTCCTCTCTTGTCTCCCCCTTCTCTCTCTCCCCCCTTTTTGAGAAAAAGGGGGATTCTAACCATCGGAACCAACTCTTGATCCGCCAATGAAGTTGCGATGTTTCTACTAGTGTTTGTTTTATTTATGGGTTATCTGCACTTTTTTGCATTGAGTATCGTCATTCGATGAGAAAACTCAATGAAAAGCACTAAAAATACTATTTATAACTGAGTACAATTTCGTAACTACATGTAACACACGAAAATGCGTACATGTAGCTTTCATTTGCATGACTGTCTGTCTGTATGTTTATTTTCAAAAGTCATCATATTTTGTAGACAGGGTGAAATGAAAAAAAAAGAGAGAAATAAATGTGATTTTCTGGGTACATGTGCCCGTAAGTCTGTCAGTGCGAGAATTATGGATCAATACAGAAACATCATTCCATTCATAGAGGAAAGAGGAAATTACATCTATACAACTCAAAAGTGCTATTTACACATAATTCCATCGCCTGTTTTAAAAAAAAAAAAACAGAATGCCCCAGACCATTAAATATTTTCACAAACCGTTTCTATTTTTAGGGACTTCCATGGGAAGCAATGGAAACTAAATTGTGCCTGGCTTGAAAAAAACCATTGGATGCGTTATTCAGTATCCAAAGACGCTGTATATTGCGTGTATTGCGTTTTGTTGGCATGCAAAAAGAAAATGCAAAGGAAAGCACTTTTGGGTAATTGAGTCCCGCAAGTGAATGAACAAATTTGAGTAAATTTGTAGCTTGGCATACGGGTTAGACTTCCAGCCATCATTGCAATGTACAAGTGGAGAACAGTTTATAGAGGTAGCAGAGGGGACAACGAATGACGTTATGACACAAATGTCTTCACATCAACACGATGTAGTGGAAAAGAACCGCCATGTTCTAAAGGAGATAATAAAAGTCCTCTTTCTTTGTGCGAGGCAAAATTTTGCGATAAGAGGAGAAGAGCAATTTCATTGCCATTCTAAAACTGAAATCAGAAAACGATCTTGTTCTGCGGGAACATCTTTCGGTTGGGAAAGATAGGGCTACATATCTATCGCCACAAATCCAAAACGAATTAATAGATCTTTGTGTTAGTCAAGTTAGAGATGCTTTAGTCACTGCATGTAATTCGGCAGGATGTTTTGGTTTCATTGCTAATGAGGCCACAGACTGCTCGACTAGTGAATAAATCTCACTTTGTGTAAGGTTTTACGATCATATAACGCAGCTGAAGTGAAGGAACACTTCCTAGGCATTGTAGAAGCGGATTCTACGACAGGAGAGGGGCTTGCAGAGACATTCTTGAATAAGTTAGAATAGAAGAGTATGGAATCGACGTGAACAACATACGCCGACAAGGGTACGACGGAGCGGCTAACATGGCGACTTTTGCAGTTTAAAGAAAGTCTTGAACTCGATACGGACGTGAAAGATGCAATGGACAAAAAAAACCAAACTCCAATATTATGCGAGACTAGGTTGTTTTCAAGGGTTGATTCTCTGACGACTTTCCTGAAATGTTACGATGCCGTCGTTGCTGCTCTCTGGGAGCTGTCAGAAAATGGAGATTCCAAAGCCAGGAGTCATGTATGTTCCATCCTTCAGTTTGATTTTATTATTGCTTAAATCACTGCAGAGCATGCCCTAGCACCGACAAATCTTCTCTCAGCTCTTCTTCAAAATAAGGAACAGGATTTTCTTGAGGCAGTGAAGTAATGTCAAGCTGTTATAAGCATTCTGCAGGCATAAAGCTTTGTTGTTAGATTACCATTAACGTCTTTTTCTAGTAAAATATCCAAATATGAAACATATGGGTCAGACTCTGTGGTATCTTTTAATTCAAGCTCACTGGGATATATCGTATCGATATATGAATGGAAAAAAATATCTATTGTTAATTGATAAAAGGTCGTTGATATATCTAAATGTCGAGTAGAAGGCCACATCAATGTTTTTTTCTTTTCACGTATAAGATTTTGAACAAATTCTGCTTCATATGAATACAAAAATAGGTCTGCTAATAATGGGTCGCAATTGGTACCCATGGGAATTTCAATAGATTGTTGGAAGACCTGGTGTCCAAAATCCACATAGATATTGTCAATCAGAAACTCAAGTAAATTTACGAGTTCCATTTTTATTGAAAAAAGCAGCTGTCAATGATATCAAAGAGCCAGAACTTTAATTTACCGTGGGTAATGGTTGTATATAAAGTTGAAAAGTCGTAAGTTTTTATGTGGTTGATTTTGGTAAAATTTCGTGATTTCAAATTCCTTGGAATTTCTAAATATCCACATCTGATTTACACCCCTTCTCGAAAATATTGTTGCACAGTACTCCTGAAGTTTTTCCTTCACTACTGTTAATATTTTAGTGAGGAGAAAAGAAAGAGGCTTGGTAGAACATTAACTGTAACCCGCTATGCATCTTTGTTTGTAAGGGCTTTTGTTAAGTTTCGGAATCCAATATAGCTATTATAATTCAAATTCATGTTGATTGTTGGGAATATTAAAATATTAGATATTTCCTGTAACCGATAGGAATCGGAAAAAGCGTAAACGCGAACGTACTAAAAACATTCTTTTGTTTACTAAAAAGTTGGAGGGCATAAACACTATATTCAAATAAGAGTTGAATATTACTACATAAATAAGGAAAGTTGAAATCACCCTGTTTGTCGTATACTTTATGGTAGTTAAGATGTTGGCTTGTGTCCTTTTCAACGATAACATGCAATGAAAAATCTGAGGATATAATTTTCGAGCTGAATATAATTTTCGTTTATACTCAGTCATATTATCATTCACAAAACAACTAGCATTTTTAATTTAAGTGCACTTATAAAATATGCCTACATGACAAGTTTGTGTATTTTATGCGTGAATAAGAGAACTAATAAGAAATTCCTAGAGTTATCCTCACTGAAGGGCAGTAATATGTGCAATAATAATAGGCAAATCCTGTCGACGGTGACATTATGCATTAAGTCCAATTAAACAATACATACCAGAGCAAACACAGTCCTTTGAAAGCAGAGGTAAGATCAGATGTCATGGAGGTATGAGCATCCCCTGTCGAATATTATCAATCGCCATATGCCTTTTGTCATGATCAGGTAAATGCAAAAATCCGTAAACAATGCAGTATGAAAATACCTTACAAGTTGTATGAAAGATGTAAGTCAAAATTTCACCTAACGATAGATTGTATTTGGAAACAAATTCATTGTATCGACCATAGAATATACGAAATGTTGATTTTAAACGAGGTTGTCCGATTTCTAAGTAACATCATCTGATAAGTCCGTAGCCTTCATCATTTTAGAAATTTTTCGTAAGTAGAAAACTCTCTTGCGTATTGAATCAACTGGGAGACATAAATCTCATATGCAAGTGATAATATTTATGGGATATTGCTACATAAATAAGATAGGCTGATATAAAAGTTGAAGTAATCACCTTTGTCATAATGTTTAATTTTTAAATTGCCATCTTTTTTTTTCATAGTACAGTCCAGAAAACTAATTTTATTCCAAAAATCAGCATTAGCATAATCAAAAAATCCTCAGCATTAAGCTAGCATTAGTACTAGCATTTAAAAAAACAGCATTACCAGGATCAGCAGCAGTTAGCAAAGGATAGAATTAGCATAACTAGCATTGGCCTACTTAAAATCAGCATTGACCTACTAACATCAGAAAATCAATGTGGTTGTCTTCTGTAAAAAAGTGAAAACTGTTTAAATTACAAGTATTCAAAATATTAATATCTCATGAAATATGATGATAAAATGGTTATATAAGACATATTTATTGCTTTAAACTGCAATGCTGAAATTCAGTTATCTTCTTCCGGTAGCATGATGCTACTTCCGGTAGCATTGACCTATTTATAAAACAGCAGAGGAAGCATCAGGATAAGGATAACTAGAATTAAATCAGCAAGCAAAGAAAGCATTCATATTAGCAAGCAAAGAAAGCATTCTAATCTACATCGATACTGTAACAAAATTAGTTCTCTGCACCTTTAAACATTCAAATTTGAAACGTATATGCAAGAATTTGAGCTAAGTGGGATATATAATCAACCTAGGGTGAAAATGAATATTGTTAAATGATAAATTGTTAATGATATACCTAATTGCATGCCACAGCAAGATAATTTTCATGTAGTATTTTTTTTAAATAAACTCTACTTCATGAGAATATCAAAACAGATCCGCAGGGTACATTTAGTACACATGGGAATTCCAACGTATTTGTGGAAGACTTGCTATCCAAAAATTACATAGAAATTGCCAATGAGAAACTAACTGGGCATGGTAGCCTAGTGGTAGCTAGGGCGTTTGTTTCGTGATTGGGAGGCCCGGGTTCGATTCTCGTTTGCCGCGCCGCGTCAAACCTAAGACAGTGACTTTTCCTTCGTTCGGCACTAGAAGTGAAAGTCATGGGTCTTTCGAAGGAGACCTTAAAAACTGAGTCTCGTATCAAGGTAGACTAGGCCACGATAAAGAACCCCCACTCCTCAATGGCCCTGAGTGCCGAGTATAGATCTAAATTTGAAGTCCTTCACCGGTACATGTATATAGTGACGTCTCTATTAGTGAAAAATTCTCTAATGGGACGTAAAACAAAATACAATCAATCAATGAGAAACTCAATCATCTGATTAGTATCAATGTCGGTGTAGAATCAAAATATTGTGTGTAGAATGAAAATATCTTTTAACAAATAAGTTTGCAAATGACATGGGTATGCAAATTAACGTATTCGATTTCATTGACGAAGCATTTGTTAATGATGTCAGAAAACATAGTCTTTAATTTGTCGTAGAAAATGGTTATGTACAGTGTTGAAAAGTCATGTGTAGTAATGATTTTGATTCTTTTAGAAGTATGCACATTTGATTTATATCTGTTCACTTCTAGAATATTTGTTATACAATCCTCCTAAAGTATCGCCTTCACTACTGTTAATACTTTCGTGAGTATTAAAGAAAAATGCTTGGTCGGGCATTTGCTACAAGTTATGTACTTTTGTTTGTAAAGATTTTTTATGTAGTTTCGGATTCCAGCATGGATAATTCGATTTCAATTTGGTTGAAAGAAAGATTATTTATTTGATAACTGGCATATGGTTTTAAAGAATTTCATCCTTAGAAAGGGAACTATGAGCATGAGGTGCATTTTCAGGTGAAGATATTGAACAGTGATCGATCTTTAAAAAATGCTGCAAATTAACAATACAAATCCTTAAAGGTTATAAAACATGAACCCCTGGAATTTGAAGAGGTGGGATAAAGTACATAAGAGGAGTAATTAAGCATCCCTTGTCACACCTACCATGGGTCCTTTGTATTAATCAAGTAGACAGAATTATCCGTAGTCAAATTTAATATAAAAACAAAAAGCCTAACAATCAGTATGAAAAATATGACGCAATGAAAGGTTGTATTTGAGGACATGGTCATCATACCGAGCACAGAATTTATGAAATGCTGACTTTAAATGAGGTTATTGAAATCCCGTAGCATCAACTTTTTCTGTAGCATACCTCTGTTCAAAAATGTATCGTACTCGGAGAAAGCCCATAAGCCCATAAGTATCGAACTTGGGCGAGTAAATAGGATATGCAGGTGATTGTGGAATATTATAAAAGTTCATAAATAATGAAAATTGACGATGAAAAAGCTAAAGTCATCTTGTTTGTCATACAGTCAAACATCCAAATATGAAACAGATGAGGCAGATTCTGTGGTTTCTTTTATTCGTATTCTCTGAGATATTGAGTTGACAATTGAAGTAGTTTTAGTTAATAGATAAGATATGGTTGATATATCTATATCTATATGTCAAAATGAAGGCCACACCAAGTGTTTTCTTCCTCTCATGTAGGGTTTTTCAATCAGTTATACCTCATAGGAATATGAAACTAGGTCGGCTAGGAAAGGAGCACAATTAAGGTCTATTGGTTTTCCAACAGATTGCTAGAAGACCTTGTCAGATACTGTAAATGAGGAACTCTAGCATTCTTTTTATATCAAACTCAGAGTACAATATGATTTTAAGCAAAGTAATTTTGTAGATGACCAATTACAAGACATAGTAATTTCCAAGTTCTATTTTTATTGAAGAAGCAGTTGTCAATGATATCAACAAGCTTAGATTTTAATATTTCCGCGTCCCACAGCGGGATTCGAATCCACGACGTAAGGCTTATCTCCTTACTCTAAAGCAGACGCTTTACCACTGCGCCACGCGTGCGACTCGATATAGAAGTTTAAATGAATAAAAATACTTCCTTCGTTGTCGGAATTGTTTGAGAATATACCCCTCAGCCTCGAGATTTTGTTTGCACAGAAGAACTTCGCCCTTAGGGCTTTCGACTGTCAGGGGATTTCTCAAACAATTCCTCCAACGCGGAAATTATTTCTTAAGTAATCATTTTATAAATCATGAAGTAGAAAAATTCACAAAAGAAGTTAAAAAAGGAATATATGTTTATATTCTTATATGATTATTCATTTCGTGTTGCGATTGATTAATTAGAACCATCACTGCTTCTTTGAACTAAGGAGTTCCTTGTGAGAATACAGTCAGTGAATCCTTGACATTGGTGCTAAAAAATTTCTAAAGATCTTGATTGTTTGATTGATTGATTATACATGTATGTTATGTTACGCCCCTTTGAGATTTTTTTTCACTCAGAGACGTCACCATATACCGGTGGAGAGCTTCAAATTTAGACCTATACGCGGCATTCGCGACCATTGGGTATGAGGGTTCTTTATGGTGCCAACGCCTACTGTGACACTAGATCTTGTATCATTCAAAGGACTGAAGACTTTTACTTCTAATGCCGGGCTACTTGTGAAGAAATATCCATGTTTAAATCTAAGGTTTTACTTGGCGCGTTTTACTCGGCACGGTGAACAAGAATAAAATACAGGCCTCCCGATCACCTCTCAAAAGAAGTGCACCAATTAGGAAATCTAGCCAGTGTTTCTGTATGTTTAATTTGTACATTCCCACTTTCCTGGTTAACAATTAACATCTAAGTATCATATACAAAATCAAAACTCAAACGGCACGTGAGATAGAGTATCTTGTTACTTCCCTCTGAAAACGAGGAATTTCCTTGCGACATTTACAAGTTGTGCCTTGGTTCATTATGACTATGTAATTGTTGCAATGGAAAGATTAACTAGAGTTAGTTATATAATCCACAGCATAATCTTATAACATTATTATAAATATACCCTTTTCCTGCATACAATCTTATTTTTGCCCATACAAAGTATGAAAATACATGTAACTATGTAGATAATCTCAAAAGTCCACGGACACAATACAAATTGGTGTGCAGAGTAAACACAGACCTATATGTGCCATGGATCGGGTTGACAGAAAACTCCGTAGACAAATTCATGTACATAATGACTTGTTCATAGTTTGAAACAGCTTTATTATCCACTCTATTCCCAGTAACTTCTGCGCTGACACAGATGATGAGTATTCCCCATTCCTATCTGGTTCTTAGTAAGAGTTATATACCTAGCAATCATTCTTTAATTGGACGCCTTCTATTTATTCTGCTACTGCATAGCCGTAGGCCTTATATCTTTCCTCTCTGTTTTTCTGTCCCCCTGTCTGTTATTCATCCATCCCACTTGGTTTTCATGACTACTTTTTCTGACGCCTACATATATTGAGCTGATTTCTGATAGGTGAGTCTCATGGATGAGGAGTTAAAAATACATAATTGATTATAAAAGGAAAGTTGAAAAGGAACTGTCATCGTTTAAGAAATAAACAAGGTTTTTGAGGAAGAAAAATTTCATATACAATACCTATGAATTCTTTAGTAGGTTATTGATTTCTTTTAAAGGACGTTTTATTATTTAAAGTATGTTTTAGCTTTTTTTCTTTCAGGTAATTCACCAAAGAACAAACATAATTGAATGAATCAAGTACTACACCTTAAACCTTTCACAACAGTCTTGTAAAGCTCTGTAGACAAATCATCGCTCCTTACAATCAGGTCTTATTCTTTATATTTCCTTATATATCTACATTCGTCTTGTGAAAGTTTTCATAACAAGTACTACTTATTTAATAGAACCATGAAATATATGTAATATCGCCGATTATTTAACTCTAAAGCCCATTAAACAGTACAAATCAAGAGCAGAGCAAACATGGACCTCTAAAACATCAGAGGTGAGATCAGGTGCCACGGAGGAGTGGGAATCCCCTGCCAACCGGTACACCCGCCGTGTGCTCCTGTCATGATCGGGAAATAACGGAAAAATCCGCCGAGAATTCATTTTATAAATAATGGCCTAACAATGAGTATGAAAATCGTCAGTCAGAATTTGACTTAATGATATATTGTATTTGCCGACAAGGTCACTGTATCGACCAGAGAACAAACGAAATGATGACATTAAACGAGACTGCTGATATTCTTGTTTCTTCAACTTGTCAATAACTTACCTCGTTTTAGAAATTGTACATACGTAGAGCATGCTCTTGCGTATCGAATCAACTGAGAGATATAAATCCCGTATACAGGTGACAAAGGTATATTGCTGCATAGGTAAGGGAAGTTGACGATTGAAAAGTTAAAGTCATAATGTTTATCATAAAGCTTTGTTGTTAGATTACCATTAACGTCTTTTTCTAGTAAAATATCCAAATATGAAACAGATGTGTCAGACTCTATGGTATTTTTTTTTTATTTCAAGCCTACTGGGATATATCGTGTCGACATACGAATGGAAAAATATCTATTGTTAATTGATAAAACGTCGTAGATATATCTAAATGTCGAGTTGAAAGCCACACCAAGAGATTTCTTTTTCTCATGTATAAGATTTTGAATACATTCTGCTTTATATGAATACAAAAATAGGTCTGCTAACAACGAGACGCAATTGGTACCCATGGGAATTATAACAAATTGTCGGAAGACCTGGTCTCCAAAAACCACATAGATATTGTCAATAAAAAACTCAAGCATTTTTTTAATATCAACTTCAGAGTACTTTTGTGTACAATCAGAATGTTTTTCAACAAAATAATTTAGCAAATGACCAATGACAAGTTAAATAAATTTAGGAGTTCCATTTTTATTGAAAAAGTAGCTGTCAATGATGCCAAAAAGCCAGGACTTCAATTTATCGCGGGGAATAGTTGTATACAGAGTTGAAAAGTTGTAAGTTTTTTATGTATTAATTTTGGTAAAATTTTGTGATTTCAGATTTCCAAAATTCCTTGGAATCATTCAGTATCCACATCTGATTTACACCACTTCTCGTATATATTGTTGCACAGTACTCCTGAAGTTTCTAGTTCACTGCTGTTACTATTTTACTGAGGAGTAAAGAAAGAGGCTTGGTAGAACATTTACTAGAACCAGCAATGTATCTTTGTTTGTAATGATTTTAATGAATATTCGATATAGATATGGTAATTCAAATTCATTTTGGTTGTTAGGAATATTAAAAATATTCAAAACTGACAGATGATTTTGAAGAAAGTCCTCATTAGAAAGGAGGCTATGGGTATAAGTTGGATTGCCACTTGTAGAATTAAATCCAAGTTCTTCTAAAATATAATTAAAATAATGAACTGTACAATGTCGTTACCTTCTTTGTCAGCCTGGACCAGTACATACTTATCATATAGTCCATCTTTCTTAAAAAATTCTTTTTTCACTTCTGAATTATTAAAAACAGAAGGATAGATGGTTTTCATATTGTCCCTCAATCGCTTAATGCGAGATTTTAACATACGTCTGATACATTTAATCCCTTCTGACAAAGTGTCAAGGTTTTCTTTTTCATGTCTGGCCCAACACCTTGAGTAATCTTCCACAGAATTCATAATATTTATGAAATTATGATTCCAGTTGAAAAATCGGGGTTCCCTAAATTTTGGCCATTTTAAAATAAATTAATGATTCAAGGTCTCCGTTATTAACTATATTTCCTTACTTATGTACACTCGTCTAGTGAAAGTTTTCATAACAAGTACAACTAATTTAAGTTTAGCATACGATTGGCATACATTTAAGTATTTTACTGTCTTTCCAATCGGGGTTATAATTTTCTTTACACAGTGTTGCATAGAGATCTTTTAGTTCATTAAGCACAAGTTGTTTATCTATGGCTCCCATTCCAGAACTTATTCAACGTTTACAATATGTCTACTGTTTTGACAAAAAAAAGAAGAAGAAAGAAATTCCAGAGTCCGTATCCAAGCCCTGAACCACAGTGCTGTTTCATTCTTCAGGTAACTGACATTTCAATTTCTTTTTCTGGATTCCTGACTCAATAAATATCTTCTCTTGATCTGACATATTTTAACCTGTTTTCACCTATCTAAAGAGTTCTATGTGTTTATTTACTTTTAATTATCTGCATATATCTAAAACTTCTACAACATGAAATACTTGCTGTGATTTTAATTCAATCTTGTTGTTTTACATTGTGTACATTTAAGCAATTTTTGTTGTATGTTTATAATTAAAATAGTCATCATAATGTCCCTTTACTTTCGGATTTCCTCAATATCATTGCTTAATGTATATGTATCATTAGAATGGATGTCCATGAGTACTTGTCATTCATTTGATGGTTATATTCTTGTATGTTTAACGTATATATAAATAGAATACTATGATCTAGAACACTCGAATCACACCTGCGAGAATAAATATAAAGCGATGGGAAGTCCTTGCGTGTTACAGATCATTAAAGTTTTGATCAGATGTTCCGATAATTGTAAATTAGAATTAACGAATGTCTATTAGATTTTAGGAAATGGAACATATTTTTATGTATATACATTGTACTTCCTTGCATTTTACTTGACATTTCAATTTGAATTTTACTAATATTTTCTGGTTTATCAAAATGTTCTTATTTGAAAGATAATGGACCATCAATCATTGCATAAGGAAAGAAAAAGAATGCATACAAAAGTAGCTTGGAAAGGATGTTTTTATTCTTGTACGTCTGTTTATTTTGTGTTCATTTCATTATTATCACTAGACAAATTATCACTATCGTAGTAGTTTCTAAAAAAAATCTTTGCTTTGATTTCTTATGAACTATTTCAGCCTTTTGCATTAGTTGTGCAATTTGCCGCATTCTTTAAATTTTCCTGATTAAGTTTTTAGAATTTAGATATGTCTTATTAATCACTTTTGATTACACTCGGCATAATAAAAAATCAGTTTCATTTTATGAAATGTAATGACATACTTTTATTTCCACGTACATGTTTATTCTTGTACATCAAAAACACATGTACTGCATAACTTTCATACGATATTTCAGTGTCTTGGAAAAGAAATTTGATTCTACACTCTTTAAATTATTTCAGCATAGATTCCTCTGTGTCCCACAGATATCATGGTTGCAGTCTGCCTTTCATGTCTTTGAATACATTTTTGCCTTATTTGATCTATAACCAGTGTTAAAATGAAGAGTGTAACCAAAGAACCCACAACACTTATTATGATTGTAACCCAGCTAAGTCTAGACGATTTTATTCCGTATGATGTCTTGTTTGAGTTTTCCTGGCCTGTAACAACTGATTACAATATTTTTTAAATTCATTGTTCAGAATAAAATACAAGAAATTAATAAAGAATAGAAAAAAAATTGCACGACTCCACAATATTTATTCAGAAGTAAGACACTTATTTTCGTTAATTTTTCAAACAATTTCATAATATTTTGTAGAAAATATATTAAATATGACTAAGAATTACTTGCCACAACCGGATGCAATTCTGCATTCCTCTTTTGAGCAGGAACAATTTCCTTGAAGACATCGACGTCCATACGCTGGATATTTACATTTGTAGGAGCAATTAGGTCCAAAGTTTCCCGAAGGACATTCTGAAAAAAAGATTTAAAAATCATCTTCATCTCATGATATAAAGAAAGTACATTAATGTTCTATCCTATATAATACACACCTGCACATGTTTCGTTAACGTAGTAAAAATCTGCACAACACTTAGTGCCATTTCTGTAAGATGGAAGATGGAAGTATTGTTGATTGAAAATAATTCTATTTACCTAATTTCGTATTGCATATATTATTCATTTTCTTACTTAATGCATAGAAAAGCATCTTTAGAAAGTAGAACAAAAATTACTCCAACTAATACCACACAATAAATATGCATCACGCTTTAGGAAGAATATATGTTAGAAACCCCTGATCTGTTAACGTGACAGCCTTTTCCTTATTTATGTCCATGAATATAATGTCCGCTATAATTTGAGTATGTTTAATTGCACTCTTCAGTTTAAAGAACCGAAAAATTTATATTATTTTTACACTTAAGACAATGTGAAAATGGTCCGCTCTGGAAAAATAAAAGCATTGAAATTTTGTTTACCTGATCAACTTTACAAATACAAAATAATAATAACAAAACCAAAACTTCATATAAACTGAAACATTCTATCATTGTCTATGAATTATATGGTTGTGAACGTTACAAATTATTCTGTAGTTTACAAAATCTTTCACAAAGTTGAAGTAAATTTTTTTTTAAAATAGATACCAAGAATGTTTGATACAAAATGTGGCTATCACATTGCACATCAACACATCTCACTCTTGTCTTTTTTTTTTTTTGTCAATCATTACTTTTTTCCTATCATACTTTATTTTTTTTAGTACTAGTAAATCGTCAACCCCCCCCCCCCCCCCACAGACACAAAACACAAAATGCAGAAAGTGTATGTTGTTCTGCAATGACGTGCTTAATTTTGTATATTCGTTATAATCATGAAAAAGGTGAACTTTGATTGATGTAAAAAAAAAAATCTACAAACTATACAAATTTGTTAACAGGGCATAAAACATGGATTCCAGGAAATTTCAGAGGTATGATCAGGTGCTTAGGAGGCGAAAGCATCCTCTTTTGAGCGGTCATACCTACCGTAAGCTCTATGTATTGAACAGGTAATTTGAACATTCAGGAGTCAAAGAGCTTAAGTCACGAAGGGGCAAAATAAGCCTTTGTTTTTCAGAAAATAAATAACTGAAGTACATGAAAAAACAACAATAAGTTTATTATCCTTAAGCTCAAGATCTAGTGAATGAAAGGCGCCTACCGGTTTCAGAAATTTGAGAATGAGTTTTATTAATGATCCTTCAAAATTATAGCTTGGTAAAATAAGGTGGTTCGGGTTATAATTATTAAATAAACTCAACGAATGAACATTTTAAAATGCCATTTCATTAAAAAACGAAGAAAATTAAGTATAATTAAGAGTGTTTTCTACATTTCAGACAAAATGATTCGTATCAATATTACCAACAATCTCTAGGAAATCTGTTTTTCATATCTTCTTATAATAAATCTCTTTTTTAAATGATAATAAATAGAATGAAGGTATCGGGATACTTTTGACAAGATTTAAAATTGAATTTCATGAAAATGTTTCATTGTCTACACAAGTCTATCATAGAGGTAATGTACGGGGAAAAGTAAATTTAACTCAGTTATGACGTCATAATTGATCTAGTACCAAACAAGACAATCTTAACTCATTTACTTGAACTTGACCTTACGTATTGAGCTTAAAAGTTTCAGGGTTTTTTTTTAATTTGGGGACATTGATAAAATTGCAACTTTTTAATCTTTATTTGCATAGAGTAGAGTCTTATCTTAAGATAAAATGAGGAAATTATACAAATATATTTTTTTGAATTAACTTTTATATGACTATTTAATAGTGGGAGATGTGCAGAATTGCATGATCTGAGTAGCAGGGAAAGTAGCTCTTTAGAAAGGTAGAAAATGTACCCTAAAAGTACAACAAAAAGAAACCTAAGGACTTGTTCTGTGAAATGCATAGCGCTTGTATTTTCTGATTTCTACGCTGTTTGTGATCAAGGGAGCTAAATATGCATAGATATACTACAATAAGATGCATAAACTTCCCTATTTCCCTCATGTTCATGTGTCAAATACACCCTATTAGTAAGTGATGAATGCAATATATTTAGATAGAATATCAGCTGTCTTGTTTAAAGTCATCATTTCGTAAGTTCTATGGTCGATACAATGACCTTGTCAGCAAATACAATTTATCATTGAGTCAAATGCTGACTGACGTTTTTCATACTTATTGTTAGGCCATTATTTACACACTGAATTGTCGACGGATTTTCCCGTTATTTCCCGATCATGACAAAGAGCACACGGCGGGTGTGACCGGTCGGCAGGGGATGCTCACTCCTCCATGGCACCTGATCCCACGTCTGATGTTTAGAGGTCCGTGTTTCCTCTGCTCCTATTTTGTATTGTTTAATGGACTTTTGAGCTTGAATACTGTTCGTTATCTCCATATATTTCATATTTATAAAATCCATCGTTTTATCTTTCTATCGATATATGGATGCCTATGCAGCAAGTCTTCATATTTCTTTATTGAGGTCACTTTAGCATCTCCCTCATTAAGTAACGTCATGATAACGTCATACATAAAACTGTGTATAGCACCCTATCAAAACACAAATGCTGTTGACCTACTTTTTCCGCTGGTATTTATTTCCGCTCTGTATGCGGTCATAATTTTTCTACAAAAATTTGTCACTTAAAATTCTTTAAAGTAGGTCTCGAGTTTGGTTTTTTCATCAATTTCGGTACATAATTTCGACGATTAAAGCGTTATTTTAATTTTAACTAATCTAATTATGATGTCACTTACGTCACAAAGGTTACTTCGCATTTCTACCCGTTTTATTCTCAGAATAGTCGGTATGAACCAAGAAGATAAACAGAAAGTCGGTAAATATCGTATGAACCAAGGTTATTATAAAACTGAATTCTGATATTCAATCTATACGTCTATGGTATAAATATTTTAAAACAAACTTACACAACATAATAATTATGATAACCAATTCAAAAATAATTCATATCCTTATAAATGCAACACTAAAGTAAGGCAAAATGAGTTACATTGAGTGTAAAAGTAATGGTATTCAAATAGAAAGTTACCGAAAAATGTTTAGCCGAAAACTTAATAGTTTTGCATGTGCGAATGCAATATATAGAGGACGTATTACACATTTAAACTTCCAACAATCTATTGGAATTCCCATGCGTACCGATTGCGCCCCGTTATTAGCAGATCTTTCTCTGTATTCATATGAAGCAGAATTTGTCCAAAATCTTATACATGAAAAGAAGAAAACACTCGCCGTCGCCTTCAACTCGACATTTAGATATATCGACGACGTATTGTAAATTCACAGTGGTTATTTCCATTCTTATGTCGATTCGATATATCCCGGTGAGCTTGAGATAAAAGATACCACAGAGGCAGACACATCTTTTTCATATTTGGATATTTTACTAGAAAAAGACTTTAATGGTAATCTAACAACAAAGCTTTATGATAAACGTAATGACTTTAACTTTTCAATCGTCAACTTCCCTTACTTATGCAGCAATATACCTTCATCACCTGGGTACGGGGTTTATACCTCTCAGTTGATTCGATACGCAAGAGCATGCTCTACGTATGTACAATTTCTAAAACGAGGTAAATTATTGATAAACATCTTAAAATTTCCAGGCCCCAAGATAATGAAACAGTCTTAGACTTAAGTCCAATTTTTAATCATCTGTAAGATGTTTATTTAATTATCAACTTATTCTCTAAATTTGCAGATAACAGTATTTTAGTTATGCAATATTGATAAATATTTTTGTTTTAAACTGTTTGACTTATACGAAAGCCCAGAAGGCTCATTCGAGATTCGAGTTTCGAAATACGAGATTCGAAATTCGAGATTCAAGATCCAAACTAACCAATCAAAAGGCGGATTCAATATTTGACTACTCCCCTTTATTAAGTTTTTACTATCAAGAAATCACTGAATATATTTATAACAAATGGGTCCTTTGCTTAAATAATAATGCATAAAAAAATGTTATATGTATCAAAACAAAATAAAAATGAATTTTGGGTAACGTTTTGAAAATATTTTATATAAAATCTTATTTTCCTCATTAAACAAAACAATAGATACATATATAGAATATTATATGGTCTTATCACTGAATTGCGCAATTAGTAGGTCGATGAATTATTTAATAAGCATATTGATGAGAGAGAAAATTATTATTGATATGAAGTACTAAGGATCGTCTTTACATTGCACAGTAATTTAATTAAGGATACATTTTATTACATTTAAGGGTGCATTTGTGCACTAAGACTATTTGATATGGAATAAAATAAATTCCAGTCTGTATTGTATAAATAACTTTTAATTATTTCAAGTATTCAAAGCCTTAGACCAAGATAAGTAATTAAAAAATTAATTTTTATGTATTTCTCCTATTGGGAAACAGTGGTGTATATTCCCTTCTGCTAATGTGTAGGGCAAAGTGAAGTCACAGATTTCACCTAAAGCACATCATTGCCGAATTCCGGATAGGCAAGGAGGGAGTCGCCCCCTCTCAATAGAGGGGGAGGGGGTCGGAGGACTACTTTCTGCGATCTTGGAGACATCTATCATTGTCATTTTTCCAGTGAATATAGTTATAAATCATTTAAACATATTTTTATGATACAGAAATTAAAATCTTCATAACCACTCTTAATAAAATTGAGAAATTTTAAAATCCTTCAACTTCTTTACTGAATAATCTAAATATAATTTTTAAAATGTTTTATGTTTGACTTCCTACTAACCCAAAGATATTTCCTAATTTCTATTCCCTGTCCTAATCGTAGACTCCTTTTGCTGTCATTTTTTAATAGTCTGATATCGACTTCAATTTTAGACTCAACCAGTTATAAAAATCAAAAGTTTTGTATACTGTAAAGATTGGATAGGCATAAAAGTGTGGATTGCTAAAATACTTTTATTGCATTTGATGAAAAAATATTCTTGTAAGTTAGTAAATGGTAAATAAAAAAGACTTATGATCAACTTTCCCCCATTTTCCAAGCAAATACATGTATAAATGAATTTTTTTTTACATCAAGAAAATGATGTGTAGGCTACAGCCCTTTTGCCTATATGGAATATACACCATTGGGAAAGCGAACGCGATTTTTCTTTATCACTACTACGATTTCTTTCAAGATTTCCTGTGTACACTAAAAAGGCATACAGGAACTATGTAATTTTAATACGTACTCCTTTAGGCTATACGATTTTTTCAAAGTCCTAAAGGTGTATAGAGGGTCCATTGTTTTGTTGAAATAATAAATTTTTTATCATTATTAAATACCTGTTTATCTTTTTTCTCTTTGGCCATTACATCATGTATTGAAACTTGTGTATTGATTGGTTATGCATCTTGCGAGACCCGAGCGGTTTCCCTATAAATAATTATCGAATATATAATTATTTTGTCCATGCATCGCAAGATTGACACTGAATATTTATAACCGAACATTTGTCTACCGTTGTAATGAAATAAACAACATAGCCATAGGACCCTGGGCACGTGTCTCTACCTCCTCCCCCCCACATTCCCCTTATATTTTTATTGATATAATATACTATAGAAAACATAGCAACTTTATGCTTGTGTCCTTTCAAAAATAACGTCTTATAACCTTGATAACCCCCTGTTGCTCTTTTGGGGGTGGGGGGAGGGGCTTTACAGTGATTTTTTTTTATTATTTCCTACGGGCCTGAACATAGAGAAATCATTATCTTTATCTTTATTAAGCATGTATATTCCAGCCATCCGTACTTAAGGGGCTGTCTCTTGGTTTCACAAACTTGGTCACTGGTCACTTTCTAATACTTTGTCACAAACTATATCCACTTTGAAAGCCGTATTGGTCACTTGTCACTTTCTCTAATACCTTGTCACAAACTATATCCACTTTGAAAGCCGTATTACTAATTATTATTGATCGCTAGTCACTTGTTTAATTGCACACTAATAATTCTCATTGACTACAATACGCCCCCCCCCCCCATTGCTTTTCGAATTCGATTAACAATATTTATTATTATGACATCAAACCTGTAAACAAAGTAGATAATGCGATATAAATATTCTTGATATAAATCTATTATAATATTTAAAAGGTTATAATATAAATTTAAGCATATTTTGCAGACCAAAAACCCAATATTTTTTTCTAATTTCGCTTTGATATGTATAACACACTTTCTTGCATTGTAATATAATCAAATGACCTCTTCGGTTTGAATATATTCAACGGTTTCTAGAAGGTCAAAACTTAGCAAAGGGGAGTAATTGAATCTTAAACCGCCTTTCGATTGGTTAGTTTGGATCTTGAATCTCGAAACTCGAATTTCGAATCTCGTATTTCGAAACTCGAATCTCGAATGAGCCTTCTGGGCTTTCGTAGACTTATACAACATTTCAATTGAACATAAAGATTTTGCTTAAGCTTAAGAAGTTTCATGATTTCGGGGCCAGAATAATATCAATCCTCGACACTAAATTTATTGGGATTTAAATACATGTATTTTACTTATAATTGTTGTTTGTACATTTTGAATGAGAATATCGCTGGGCCCCCATTTACAAGGGTAAATTAAGTAAATAATTTATCACAGACCACCTATAAAAAACGGGTGTCACCAGTTCTTATTTATTTATTAAGTTTGACAGTATATGGACCGGCTGGTTGTAAATCAATTACAATTATTTAACATACATGCGTTCAGAGGGTACTGACCCAGTTGGTTTTTAGCACACCTCCAATCAACAATCAAACAATCAATCACTGTTAACTATACACATGTCATTTTTTTTTTTACACTTTAGGACTGGCGTTTTCTTCCCAATTTTGCGGTAAGCCAGTCTTGTCAAAAATTCATGTCAACTGATATTGAATAATAATTATTCATCAATCAGTAAATATTCTTTATGTAATATTCCATTTTCACCTGTATATGGTGTTTTTCCAGCAATCTAGAAGACTTAGATTACGCAGATGACCTTGCTTTACTATCTCATCTGGAAACACAAATGCAAAGAAAAACATATAATTTACAAATAAATGCCAGCAAAATCGGTTTGAATATCAAAATGAAGAAAACAGACGTAATTTCCCTAAATACAAAAAGCCCACCCAAAATACGACTGAATGGAAAAGATATTAAAAATACATCAATTATTTTACATACCTAGGAAGTGTAGTGACATCAGATGGCGATACTGAAAAGGACATAATAGCAAAATCGGGTAAAGCCAGAGGATTCTTTGTCCTTTATCAATCTAAAGAATATATGGAAATCAAACAGCATCAGCAGACACACTAAGATCAAGCTGTATAAAAACTGTGTACTATCTGTCTTAATGTATGGTGCTGAATGCTGGAGGATGACAGAAAGTGATATAAACAAACTATCAAGTTTCCATAATAGGTGCCTCAGGAAGATCTTGAGGATATTTTGGTCACCAAAAATTACCAACAAAAATCTATATGAAACAACAAACACAACTGATATGAGGACATTACTAAGAAAATACAGATGGAGATGGATTGACCATGTCTTAAGAAAACCAACAAACGATATCACAAGAGTGGCACTAAGATGGTCCCCAGAAGGGAAAAGGAGGAAAGGCCGACAAAAAACAATAAGTAGGCGAATAGTTGAAAACGAACTGAAGGACGTGAATCTTACCTGGGGAGAGGTGGAGAGGATAGCAAAGAACAGGGAAGAATGGAAATCCCTAGTCCTTGCCCTATGTGCCTCCGGGCGCAACAAGGACTATGTAGGTAGATATGGTGTTTATAATTCACAATTAATAGATAGGGAAGAACATATTTAACTACTATCAATATTTAAACCGAGACACACTTCTGACAAATTCAAAGGGTTCATGGCATTTCTGATCGGTCGACATGGTACGCTTACTCCTCCTAGATACCTTATCCCATGTATTTGCCCTGTTCACGATTCGTTTTGTTTTCTGGATTTCCACTGTTTGTTTTCTTCGTCTTTTACATTTAGGGAATGATCAGTGCCAAGAATTGTATTTATTTGTAAAAGATTAAGTACTTAATTATGTAATTATACAAACAATTTTACATGTTTGCTGCCAAGGGTCACGAATTTCGCAAGTTTGGTAAAAGGCTCACCGATTCCCTAACAAAAAATTACCAATCTAAACAATAGTTTAGTATAGTTAGTAGTTGGGTAACTTTAACAATGGTATCAAAGGTTTCGCTATAGTATATCGAGGTTTTTACTTTTATTTTCAAATAAATATATTTCACTTTTTTCGAATTCCTCCATTCAATTTTCTTCTATTAAAAGGAAATATTACTTCTGCATTCACATATTATAATGGAAATGTACATCATTGATATGTAATGTAAATATATCAAGGCTCTTAATCTTGTAATAAAGTTCTTGAGTAAAGTTTCATAGTAAATGAAAGTATCGAAATATTCCAATAGTTACTATACTTACAGTCTGCTATTGTAATTATGCACAATAGTTAATCATAGGATTTTTTGTTAGGGGTATTATAACAATGCCAAAATGTTGACTGAATATATCTATGAGTAAAGAACATTTTGCTAGAAATAATGCAATAATATAAAGATTTTAAGATATAAGCAATTTAGCTCAAACTTGGAGCATGAACCAAGGGGCCACGAATATCAAATTTCCTAGCAAAAATAAAAACTCTATGAAAACACTCATCAGGAATGTCTATCGAACTTGGAGCATGAACCAAGGGGCCACGAATATCAAATTTCTTTGCAAGAAAAACTCTATAAAACACTCATCAGGAATGTTTATCGAACAGAGAAGGTTTGAACTTAATTTTTAGTTTGAACCTATAATATGTTATAACATGTAATCGTCTTAACGTCTTAAGGCGTAAAAAGAAGACGGACATTCGAACGGTTAAAATATTCCTCTTGTTATTAATTTCACTAAAATTAAAATGGAAAGGTTACTGTTGGTGTTGTGTCTTCCTTTGACAAGTAAAGGATATGAAGCCATAATATAAAGTCTTAATGTATATCAAATTGTCCATAACATGTCATGGCTACTTAGTTTGTTCAAACTTCCTTTGTATAATAGACAATTCTTATATGTGATTTAACTAGATCATCTACATACAAATGGAGTTTATGAGAAAACTTCCTTTGTTTAATAGACTAACCTCTTATGTGATTTTTGAGCATACATGTAGCATTGGAGATATGGGCGATTTTTTGTAGAAATACATTCTTATTTACGAGGCGGATATTTTAAGTACGTACTTTGCTAATATTGGACAAATGTAATACGGTTATTAACTACATATTATGTATAATATAATTTATTTAATTACGACATGTCTTTGTGATTTAAGCAATTATTCTAGCAGTATAATCACCTATAAGGAGGTATAGCGCACTTAGTTTACCAAATGGCCTACAATATAGCGCATTTAGAAAGTCCAAAATATTCCATTATTTTTACGGTATTAAGTAAATCTAGGTATAAACAAATATAAATTATATCAGTATCTGGCAAAAATAGTCATAATTATCTCAAACAAGACTAATGAAATTTACAGAATTTGTATGGAATATATGGAGAACTATTGAGTGAGCATTCCAAAACTTAAGATTTATATATTTGAACCAACTTTGACCAGAGACAACTTGAAGGGGTTGTTTTTTTTTATATCATAGTATACTGTTACATTAAATCTTTTTGGTTTAACTTGGTCTTCAGAATAAAAATTGATTATATACCTCATTTATCCTATTTCCCTAAAGACTCTAACTCGGTGCTATATATATACATAAAAAACACATAATTTATTACAAGTCTGCGTAGCCTAGTGGTGTACGCTGAACTGTTTTTGTGTTTGAGGTCTCCGGTTCAAGCCCCCCAAAATCAAGATTTTTTTGGCATATGATAGTTATAAGTACGTATTTAATTCCATTTTATACTTAAGCTAGTTAATTTTTAATCATCATATTTTCCAGATAATATACATGTACACATCAGAAACAAATATTATTGTTCAAGCCTGTCTGCTAACCAGATGAATTTAACTTTACCTGAATTAATATAACATGCATGGATTTTTCGACTATTTTGGAAAGAAGAGATACATAAAAAAATGTGAATTCGTTGACGACTTACATATTACGCAACAGTATAGTTCCCGAAACGAAGAGTGATATGTAGACCTTTCATGATAACAAAAATCTTGAAAACAGTCAAGAAATAATCTTGATACATAATTCTGTAAAACGTCAAACAAATCAAAAATATAAAGAATATTTGATTTGATAATAGTGATATATTCATATGTGCAGAATGGTTCAAAGAGAAATGTCTCGTATATAATGTTTCTCTGAATTTATAGCCCGAATCAGTGCATAAGTTTAATGGGAAATCTTTTAAATGATATATATGTAGAAGTAATTCTTCCGAATATTTAATTCATGCGCCAAGTAAATCTATTTATAGTAACAGGTACTTTCTATTTAAACCTGAGGCCTGTTCAACAGAGCGAACGTTCGCGAGCGCTCGCCAAAATTCCTTATACATGTACCTCCGACAGAAATGTTCGCTCGCGCTCGCGGACGTTCGCTCTGTTGAACAGGCCTCTGGTAGTAGGCGAAAAACCGGGAAAGGGCGCTATACTTCTTTGCATAACACTTCAAGTCAGGTGTGAAAACTTCTTTCGCGGATACTTCCGATATGTCTTTTCATATAACGAATAAAAAATATAGCTTAAATTCTATGATTTGCATGAAGATATTCAGCTGAAAATGAAATTTCATATGAGCTTATCTTTAAGAAGACACACGAATCAACAATTTTTGATTTTTTCTATTACTTACGAGGAGGTATCAAAAAGTTCGTGGAGTAGCGCCATAAAATTAAAACCGCTTAATGGAACATTAATGAATTTTAAAATATTTAGTTAACATCATCTTTTCTATCTAAAGAATAAACCATAAATCATAAATTTTATTTTTTAATAAATTAGTAATGTTTTTGTAAGCAATGGTATGTCCAGGCGGCGCAACCTCGAATATGACGTTTTTTCGACCTAAGTATTACTGTGAAAAACTATTTTGTTATGAACATTTGACAGCCAAAAATCCCGTTAATTCAAGTGTGTGATGGGACACTATTGTTCCGTAAAATATGCATTTTTTACCTCATTCTGTAAGTTCTATGAAATTTTATCGTAAATTTTGTTTGGAGTGTCCAAACAATCAAGGGCTTGAAAATGACGTCAAAAAGGGAGAGGGGTTTCTTTTTCCAACATTCTACAAAGTTTTGTCCCTAAAAAAACTGGTATAGGCCTATGAAATCTTTAAACTGGCTACAGAGAAATAAAATGCATCTAGAGTACTTATTTTTTTAATGCCAAAATGGATTCAGCGAGAAAAGGGATGCACAGTTAATGTCGATTTGTAGTCAATGTGTGAAAAGTCAATCACGTCAAGTTGATCATGTGTGATAAATTAAGAACTTCAAAAAGCAAAATATGCTGGCATAATCAAGCGAGGATCTCTCCTTATGTATAAATCCATTTGTAATATTATATGCTATGAAAGCAGCTGTTCATGACATTGTAAAGTCATATAAACAGGACGGGTTTAAGTCCTTACTCAATTCCAGGGAATCTCATCAAGGTAAGTGTATGAGGTAGAAGAATCGGACATTGAATAACAACGACGTTGTCGGACGTCATGAAACTAAACGGAGACGGCGCCGGGTGATCATATAATGTCGTTTTCATTTTATAATAATTTGGCAAATAATGAATGTATCAAGCTAAAATTTTCTAAATTTCTTTATTTTCTGTTGTTTTTTGTTCCTTATAAATTTTACTACTACATAGACTACATAGTACTAATTTTGTCGACTCAGTCCACGAACTTTTGATAACCCCTCGTATATGGACTATATTGCCCCAAACTTTCTCTTTGAAATAGTTCCTAATGCTCACTTTAAATAAATAAAGTATATCGAATATTTTTTTCAATTTCCTCCTTCTGAATCTAAATTTCATGTACCTATATATGTTATCATTACTGAGGAAAGGGATATAAGAAATACAGCCGAAAACGATATTTGGCAGGATGACCATACATTACTCCTGAAAGGGCTTGAGAAAACAATTGGAGACGTTTCTCTTCTTTGGAAAATAATTTATGTTTCACTTCGCTGCATAATTTTGATTAAATGAAAATGACTAAAATGTATACTTGCTGTCAAACCTACATCCTATGAATTGCACAAATTACAGCGAAGAAGCTACGGCTTACCAATTCATATACTTGTCAATAATCGTCTCTCTTCAGTGTGAACTGCTGTATGAAATATGACAATAACGAACAGTATTCAATCTCGAAAGTCCAATGAAACGATACAAATTTGGAGCAGAGCAAACACGGACCTCAAAATTTAGAGGTGGGATCAGGTGCCATGGAGGAGTAAACATATCCCTTGCCGACCGGTCAAACCTGCCGTGTGCTCCTTGTCATGATCGGGAAACAAAAACCGGAAAAATCCGTAGACATTTCAGTGTATAAATAATGGCTAAACAATCAGTATGAAAAACGTCAGTCAGCATTTGACTCAATGATAGTTTGTATGTGCTGACAAGGTCATTGTATCGTCCGAAAAACTTGCGAAAAGATGACTTCAAACGAGACTTTTATATCCTTGTTTCGTCAACTTGTTTGTCAATAGCTTGCCTCGTGCAGAATCAACTGAGAGACATTAACCCCATATGCAGGTGATAAGGGTATACTGCTACGTAAGTAAGGGAAGTTGACGATTGAAAAGTTGAAGTCATCACGTTTATCATATCTTTTTCCATGGCTATATCATATTATTATTATGCCATGCATATATATATTGATAAGATTATAAATCAACATGAGTAAATTAGCTCATTACATTTTAACAAAGTCCTCGACCTTTCAACCTTGAAAAAAAGGACACTTTATACATAAACAATTCTGGGAGAATAAAAATGTATAACCCTCTCTTTATGTTAGCTGAAAAAATATTATATTTTGTTAATCAGAAGTACAGAGTAATGCAAAAATCATGAAAATCAAATCAATTTGAATATCATATAAAAATTTATTTTGAAGTACCCCTACCCGTCTATTTTTTCCCTCGAAAATGAATACACAGGTCTTTTTTTTAATGCTTACTCCAAAATCAAATGTACGTTCTCTGTCTTCTTTTAAAAAAACGTAACAGTAGAAATAATTTAGTCCTAAACCTTTTTATTCATTTTTTAAATTTTTTTTCTCTGTTACTGTTATTTTATGAACCTTTCATTCAGACAGAAAGTTTCCACATTTGGCATGTTTGGATCACAACCTTATTATAGTTGGCAAGTTCATCTGTTGCCAATGGTTTCACACAGTAAATAATTTTTTCTTTCACTTCAGAGAAAACGTGGAAATAATTCTAAAATGCAGGGAATTGCGTAAACCTATTTATTTATTTATTTTTTTCATGCAAAAGTATCAACCTGTAATCGCGGCCTAGTTTATAGTGCATTGAAGATGCAAATTTCTACATGTTTCTTTACTATGTTCACAAAAAGCAGAAATCACATGAACTGCAAAAATAATGTTAATATGTTACGTAGTTTAAAGGGAAAAAAACGCTACCACGTACGTCATTTTTTTTAAATTTCGAAAGATGGATGCTAATTTTAGAACTTGAAAACCCCTATGTTTTGACAACATGTTGTCTAACATTTGTTCTCTCCTCTGTTATTTTCCTTTGCTCTGTTGACATGCCAGCATCTATAAAGCTGTGTTGCGAGGCACAATACTTGTTTACAATGGTCGATAACTCTTAAGGAAGCTCTAAACACTGCACATCAGAGTACTATTTGTAGGGTAGTTTTATTGAGTTAGAGTGATCTGCCCCTAGAAGAAAAATAGAATAAGTGGAAATCTACAGTTAATGACACAATTTGTCATGAATTAAAGTATTCTTAATGTTATGTTAGACCAGGATTAAGTAATTGAATACATAATTTCCATTAATTTTCCCGATGTAAGTAAACAACAGTGATTTCTGTTCACAGAAAGTTCATTGTCTTTGAACATTTTTCCTGCAGATTTAGGCAGGTACCCTATGTTGAAAAAGAACTAGATACACTGAATATGTGCACCTTTATATGATATATTTTTCTCAAAGTCCAAAAAGCATTTTTGATTGGTGTTTAGAGCTTCCTTAAGACCTGAACAGTGTTACGAAAAGTGCCGATGTTAAAAACAACGGCAAATGCCGTCATTTCTACCGGCATTGCCTTATTATACATCGTAATCCTTAAGAATAAAAAATAGCTCTTTGAATAATTGATCTTCACACATCTGTTTCATAATTGGATATTTTACTATAAAAAACTTTAATGGTAACTTAACAAGAAGGATTTATGACAAACGTGATGACTTCAATATTTTAATCGTCAACTTCCCTTACTATGTAGCAATATGCCCTTTTCACCTGAATGTAGATAAATAACACCCATACTAATGTGTTCGGGACCTTTTATTTTTCGGTGTTCTGCAAATACCCGAGGAGTTCACAGTAGTTCTGGCGATATTTAGTGAGACTAAAGCAAGACTGTTAATGGATAAGGTAAATTATTCAGCGTAGATAGGCCGTGACTAGCACATGGAGACATTGTAAACAGAAAAGTTATGTTACGTTTCAGTTTTCAACACTCTGAAAAAATCATTGGAAATGTACATTAATCTCTCTAGAATTTATTCAAATTTCTTCAATAAATATTCACCGTCACAGTAGCTCAATTGATAGAGAGCTCGCTCCCTGATCGGAAGGTCGTGTGTTCGAATCACGGCCGCAACTGAACCAAGTCGATAAAAATAGGTAGCAACTGTTCCTTCGCCAAGCGCATGGCACTTTCAAGTGAAAGTTGCGGGTCTTTCGGATGAGACCAAGGCCTGGTATCACGGTAGGCTTTGGCACTATAAAGAACCTTCACTGCTCAATGGCCCCGAGTGCCGAGGAAAGGTCTAAATTTTGATCCCTTCACCAGTATATGATGATGTCTCTATATGATTGAAAATTCTCGAACGGGACATGAAAAACATTTATTCAATCAATCAATATTCTTTATGACATTATTATCTGCAGTTATTTGTTAAAATTTCTTTTCAGACAAACACGTTTGCAAAGGAACAATACTCTCTGGCGTCAGACTAAATTTACATTCTAAACTAGGTCTCAACGTGACTTACAACCGACAAATCAGCTGAAAGGGTTGAACTGAATTATGTATTACTATGAATATCACTGGAATTTTATGCTTGGAGAAAAGGCAAAAACTTTTCGCAATCGGAAAACACAATGATAATTTTTTCATGCATTTCATAGATGAAAACAAATACGTCCATTATTATCTATTATTTTCATGATCACATTTTCAAACAATTGTTAATTATTCGAAGAATTCTAGGTTTCTCAAAACCATTATGTATAAGGCGATTTGTGTCTGCATTCTTTTGTTGCACTATCGGTGAATACAAATGTCAGGTGGATTCCAGGGCAAAAACAAAATTTAACTATTGTAATTTAAAAAAAAAGGTTGGCCATTTAAATGCATTTAAATGCATAAGAGATGCTGCTCGTTCTCATTATCCTTAAAGTGCTGATATTCTTTGCAAAACTTTCTTAACGTTGCTTAGACTACCTTTCATTAAGTACGTTGTTTAACTTTGAAATTCTATTCAACAAAGTAACAATATATTACAAACGCACTAATATCAAGCTATGAAGTGAAAAAACACTTCCTGTATAATTGATGATTGAATCTTTGTATTTTTTAAAATAAAAAAACAATAGAAATTATTTTCCTTTTTTCACAATCCATTTAATATTGTATCGTAGATTGACATGCACACGTGTTCGAAGTAAAATGTTAACAAGTAGGTAGGCAAAGAATGTTATGTTTAAGGTCAAGGACATAGAAAACGAGTTATATATTTTGACCAGTAGTACGGCAACACGCAATATTAGTAAACACTATAAACGATGTTACTAATCTGCTATGTGGCATATTTTTAAACACAGCTAAATCAACTTTCGTTGTCAGAAAAATAAGTCATAAGAAAAATAAACCCTGTTCAATAGAGAGTTCAGAATGGCTAGAAAGAAATTACAATTGGCAAGGCGATTAAATAGCAAATATTCTTATTTAGAAAAAAAAGCTAATCTTCAATTAGAAAGCAAAACTATTGTATAAAAGATTATAGGAAAGACATGACTAAAAATCTGAAAACATTACGCTCTACAAATACTAGAGATTATTAGAAAATTTTAAATGGTCCAAATATGTCAAATAAAAGTGCTGTAAACATGTTTGATTTTCTTAAGGGCATCAAGGAAGGTTCTGATAATGACACAGAAGATGTTATTTTAAATTTCGGAGTAGACAACCATGTATGTTATGATTTTTTGAACTTTGGGAGTAGTGAGAAAGAAATTTTGCTTGCAGAGAAAAAATTGAAAAATAATAAGGCCACAGGTTACGATCAATTGTTAAATGAACATATTTTTTCATCAGTGTCTATTTTTTGCCTATATACAAAAACTGTTAAATTTGATCTTTGATAGTGGAATAATCCCAGATGAATGGCTAACAGGTATCAAACCCATTTTCAAATATAAAGTGACCCAACAAATCCAGAAAATTATTGCCTTATAACACTTTTAAGTTGTCTTGGTAAGCTTTTTACCTCCATTTTATGTAAAAGTTTGAAATGTTATGTAGAGGAATTTAACCGTATAATTGAAAGTCAAACAGGTTTTAGGAAAGGGTGTTCTACCTTAGATAATATAGTGATCTTACATTTTCTTTTAAACATGGTGATATCTTCCAAACGGAAACTTTTTGTGCTTTCATTGCCTTTAAACAGGGATTCGATACGGTGTGGAGAAATGGGATTTGATACAAATTGTTGAGAACGGCATAAGTGGTAAATGTTTTGTATTTATAAAAAATATGTATAATGGAGTTAAGTCCCAAGTGATTATGAATGGTCTTATATCTGGGTTTTACAACTGTAATACTAGTATTGGTGTGCGCCAAGGAGAAAAATTATCACCTTTCCTGTTTTCTATGTATATTAACGATTTAGAAAAAATTCTCACCAACAAAAATGTACATGGACTTTCATTTACCCCAAGCATTTCAAGAACTGTAGAAAATCAATTCTTATTTTATTTGAAACTATTTTGTTCTATGCTGACGATACAGTTATTATGTCTGAGTCTGCAGAAGGTTTGCAACATACTCTTAATGAGTTTCTCTTATATTGTATACAATGGAAATTAAATGTCAATCTAGATAAAACTAAAATTCTGATTTTTTTTCAAAAGGTCTATTTGTTAAAAAATGATTTTACTACAGTTAATTCGTTAGTGAAATTGTTAATGATTTTATAAACCTATGTATATTATACTCTTCAAAAAAGATACGCATAGTAGAATTTAAGTGAAACATTGAACATAAAGATTATTTAGTAAAATGATGCATTGATAATAAAGAAATGTAGTTAACAATAGGTCTACAATCTAAATGTCATAATTACTCAATAATCTTAAAATCATAGACAGTTCAAGGTCAATAAAGATCAATATCTGGTATGCCCCCCACAGACACAAATGATAGCCTAAATCGGCATCTAATTGAAGCAAATGAGTGTGATAAAAACTGTATAGGAATACTCTCCCACTCTAAATGTAGAGCTTTGGTCAGCTGTTGCAGAGTCTGGGGATGCGATTGTCTTTGGCAAATCATGCCAATCCATCTTGTCCAATGCATGCTCAATTGGGTTTAAATCTGGCGATTTAGATGACCATATAAGAAATAGATTGCTGTTGCTTTGCAAAAATGTGGTTGTCAAGAGAGCCGTATGTGGCTGTGTATTACCAGATTGAAATACGGTTGCAGGTGCCGCAATACTGGAAAGGCATATGCAGGTAGAACATCGTTAGAGTACCTTTTACCATTAAAGTCCTTTGAACATGAACCAAATCAATCTTACTTTTATGTAATACAGTTTTCCATATCATTACACTACCACCATCAAATCTATCAACGTCCTGGAGGCAGTTTTCTGTAAAACGTTCATTACAAAGCTTATGCACTCTTAAACTTAAACAGGCTTTGCGATAAACATTCTGGAATAGTAGCTAAACCAAAATGTTCAGCGGTATAGCTGTGGCCATACTCTGTTGATCTGAGATCTTTGAAGTCGATATTTGAGGTATTGTGGGGTCAGAACAATAGCATAAATAATCCTCTAGCAATAATTCCATATTCCCGTAATTTACTGCAAATGGTCTTGTTAGATGTTCTGTGCAGTTCAGGGATAGCTACTGCCGTAGATGACGTCATTGTGAAACATTCATGAAAATAACCTAAACTACTGAAGCGATCCTCTACTGCTGATGTCGCATGTGGTCTGCTATATTTTTGGCGAACATTGGGTGTTCCATGTTAATGGTTTATGATATGGTGCTGTGCGTACTAGTAACATTTAAACCTCTTACAATTGTAGACTGTGGTACACCTGCTTCCAGTCGCCCATTTTCCTTTATGTGCTATGCAACATTCAGATGCAGCATTTTTAGATAGCGTCAATTTTCAGATAAAACCAGAATCAATATATCGAGAACCCCAGCTTTTGATAGCCCTTTTGTGCATGAAAGAATTCATCAGAAACCAATAAATGAAAATTGAGAGAATTTTTTTTTTTTAGCATTTTGCGAAATCAGGTCTTTTTGTCTGTCAGATTTGTAGAATAGCTGTACAATTAACAATTGCATTAAAAATAACGCAGTATACTCAAATGAATCATATCCAGCTAAAAAAATGTATGACTAAACTATCCCGTAATTTTTTTCTGTTTATCTAATTTGTATGTATTCCTGCTATTTCACAATAATCTTTTATATTTTCTTTGTATATGTTGTAGAACCTCGTGTACCACTAAGTGCTTTGAGTGAATAAATTGAATTGAATTGAATTGTAGGCCAACATACCTCACTATTCATTCTATGATTGGACGATAGCGCGTGGTAGGTAGTAGATATTACACTTTTTTCTACCAGCCTATTGAGCGACTTTCGAAAGATAATTGCTACTGAGCTCTATTATTAAATTATTAAGAAGTCGAAGATTAAGTATGCCATTATCATTGTACATGTATTTAAAAAGAAACAGGCAAGAGCAATTCCTACATTTTTTTTTATAAAACCGGTTCTATCCTATAACCTTTGAATTTGTTATTAAAAGTTAATTGATTTAAGATGACGTGCCTTGAATTTAAATTACAATAACATTAGTAGGGCGAATAAATATGATTATAACGACGTTAAGCTTCTTATTTTATGTTATTTTATCCTCACTAGATATATATTTGATATTACTAGTAAATTTTATGTGGATTTTATTATTCCCTAATGTAATTTAAAACTGATATGTATTGTGAAGGGTTTATCTGAATCGTTTGATTCCTCGTCTTTCAGAACTATCTCATATCATGTCTTCCTGTATTAAACGATTATTAATTGTTCATGTGATACTTTCAAAATAATTTTTCTTTAATAAGACGATAAATACAGCTTTCATATGTACATGTTTTCTGTTAAAACATACAATAATTTTATTCCATGTTAACATTCATGTTATCTAGTTGAGTAAATCAAGAATATGATAAAATTTGCTTGTGATATTGCACACATTCATTCATTATATGCTTAAACAACTCCAGTATTCATTGATTTAGCTTTATCTAACCTCAATTTGAAAATTCACGAAACATTAAGAAGTATACTCTCACATATTTATATGTAGTAATTACGACTCAATGATAACTATATTTTCTATTTTATTTTCAAATGGTGAAGATAATATCTGGTGTAAATAATTGAATACAGATAATCCTCGCAGATCGGTTTCCCGAATTTGTGAAAGTGAAAAAAACTTTCCAGTTACCTAAGGACTTCGAATATTTAAGTTGATACTAAACTAATTAGATACTCCATAGCTTCCCTTCGACATACATGTATACATGATATTCAGTATTATCGACATATATAACTTTGTGAAATCCGGTAATATGATTGGTCAATACGAAGTCATTAATTTTTGATTATGACCGCTGAAAATTGACTCGCACGAGCTGTCTCGTTTTCACTTTCGCTTCGATCAAATATGGCGTCGAAAGATACGAAAGCTCGCAAGTTTGCGAGTTGTAGTGAGGAAGATTTAAAAGATGTAGTGATGAACTCTGAAGCTGAGAATACGAAACGATTAACAAGGATATCTGTTAATATTTTTCGGGAATACTTACTTTCTAGCAAATCAGTGCAGAATTTGAAGAATTTGAAGGCTTAAAGTGTGAACAACTTGATCGTCTGCTGCGGAGATTTTATGTTGTACTTCGGAATAACAAAGGGGAAATGTCCCAAAAAAAAACACTCTCTTACCATATCGTCAGGATATACAGAGATTTTTGCAATTTTGCAATCTATTCGACCAGACGTTTACATTATCAAGGGACCTCTATTCCGAGAGTCAAACAAGTTTTTTTAAAGGTAGGACTCCCGATTTTCAGAAATAGTATCAGCTAATGTTAATCACGATTCACGAATTATCTAGTCATTGAGCATACTCTTTTTGGTATTTGTGTATGAGATATATTTAGAGGATTGAAAATTTTATTTATTTTTTAACAGAAAATAGGGATGACAATGAAATTGAAGAGGCAGGCTAACATATAGTTAGAATAATAGAGCACCACCCTTCAGTATCTGATGCTGATTTGATAAAAATGTATGACTACCTTTCAAGCTCTTACTCGGCCCAGGCGTTGTTACATATGTGATATCAATTCTTAATTAATTTATTTGTTATTCATGCTGTGATAGATTTACAATTATTGTTATTTATAATTATTAATATGATTTATATTATACATTATGAGAACTGTTGCTCAATGAAAGGAAACTCTGGTTATTAGTTTTGGAATTCAATAAATTCTGAAACATTTTCATTCAACTTATTTATGGTTTATAACAACAGTATATCACTATCTCTGTAAACATTGAAAGATATACATTGAACTAATAAATTTGGAAAATTATATAATATAATAAATATGGACTCAATGCTCGGTCAATATGCATTTATAATGACCCAGGATGACAGATATTGACCGAAAATACATGGAGTATACCGACCGAGGGCGCTATTGACCTACATTGAGTCCATATTTGTATATTAACACACAACAATAATAATATTTCATATAAAATAAATTTCTTTACAGTACAAAATCTCAACAGGAAACCTTATCAGTCTAGCAATCTAAAAAGCTTGCACGTTTTTAATGTTTATCGAAGTAAGAGACCTTTTATTACACTCTCAGTACCTTGGAATATTCATTTTCCCTTTCGGGGACAGAAGTAACAGACAAATGGAAACAATACCCTGTTTGGTTGCAAACTTTTGACCGTAATTGAAAAACAATTGCCACAAGCAAAAGAACAGAGATAGTTGTTCCAGCAACAGAAATCAAAATGGTTGCTGTGTAGCGTGACTGGTTCTTAAGATTATCCGATTTTGTCGTGACTGCTATTTTACCTCTGCTTTTATTATCCGTCCCTTGAATTTTACCATGGTACTGATTTTTTCCCCGGTAAGTTGTCCATTTCTTGAGATCTCCATTAACAGAGGGCGTTGGTGATGGCGTGGTTTTAAACATTGTTGACGTTATCAATCCATTCAAATTACTTTCTAAAACAAACATAGAAACCAAAATTTCATCTCAGATTACTCAAATTAATGCTCCCAAAATGTACCATAAACGTTATTATCTTCTTAGTGCGTATGTTTATACCTTTTCAGATTAAGTTAATTATAGATCTTATACTGCATTCAAATTAAATCTCACAAAAGAACTATAGGAATAAAGGTACTTTGTTTATTTCCTTTGACTTGACATATTCAGACATTATGCCATATTTTAAAACGATACTAAAAGTATTTTCTGTTTAAAACGGGAAAAAGGTTAAAACTTATATATATATATATATATATATATATATATATATATATATATATATATATATATATATATATATATATATATATATATATATATATATATATATACACTCAGAGCAAAAATATTACTTTTTATTTTGCCCGTGGAATATAAACAAAAACAAAATGAAGATATTTGTAGAGGTCGGTTTGATTTGATGAACCTGCACTTTAAAGTATGTTCCCGAAAAAATTTACTAGTTCATAATCACCATTTTTTTTTAATATCAATGCTTAAGATATCTTTTAGATTAGAAAAAAAAATAATAATATCTTATCTTTTACATGTGATTGTTTGATTGATTTATTGTATGTTGTTTTACGTCCCGTTCGAGAATTTTTTCACTCATATAGAGACGTCACCATATACAGGTGAAGGGCTTCAAATTTAGACCTTTACTCGGCACTCAGGGCCATTGAGTAGTGAGGGATCTCTGCCAACGCCCGCCATGACAGGGGGCCTCGGTTCTTAAGGTCTCATCAGAAGGACCCTCGACTTTCACTTCAAAGAACCAAGCGCTTGGCGACGGAACAGTTTGTACTTATTTTTTTATCGACTTAGGTCAGTCGCGGCCGGGGCTCGAACCCACGATCCCCCGCTCACGGAGCGAGCGCTCTACCGACTGCGCTACCGTGACGGTCTCTTCTACGTGTGGGAAAATACTTACGCGTCAAGCATCCATTACTGATGTTGCACAATTTCTTGGGACATGTACAATTGCCCTCTACACACTTATGTCCAAACGTTGGATAGGGACAGGCATACCGACACTCGGGTCCAATGTATCCTCGAGGACAAGCTTCCATGTAATAAAAATTGTATACATGTATGTAAAGTTTGTGATTTGTGTTAAAAATTCAGAAAGTCTGTGTTTTTAAGAAAACCCGCATTTTCCAAAATAGTCTAAACTTAAAATTTATTTAGGAAGGGTGGAGAGTTAGTTTGAATAATGATAAAAATAAAGAAATGATGAAGAATGAGATAAAAATATTTCTTAATCTTTTTTATTCACTTTCTCTTAAAAACACATTTGGTTTATATTTGTTGAGCACGTACAATGTAAAATATTTTGGCATGTCAACAAAGGTCATCACATAGCAGAGAAAATAAAATCAGAAAAAAATCTGTAACGTTTTAACTGGACAATAAAAAGCGATGGGATTCTAAGAAAATTACTTTTTAAAGAAAATACTCTTTAAAATTTTTCAAATAAAGCTATTAAAGAAAGTGAGTAGAAAGAGGAAAATGTTTTTTTTCCTCTCCGTTTGTCCAATCATAACAAGGAGCACACGGCGGGTGTGACCAGTTGACAGGGGATGCTTAAACCTCCATGCCACCTGATCCCCACCCCTGATGCTTTAAGACTCCGTGTTTGCTCTGCTCCCAATTTGTATTGTTTTAATGGACGTTTGAGCTTGATTACTGTTCGTTTTCTCATTTCTAAAGAGAAATACATAAATATTTAAATATGTAAAACGAGGGCACGTACAAAATCTAATAAGAGGGAGTAAAGGTATTAAAAAAGGTTTCGTATATAATATAAATTTCTTCATAAAGTTTTACAAATGTTGATGCAAAAATAATTTTTCCTTAACTGCAAAATTGTTACAATATACAGAGGTATTTTTCTAAATCGCTCCATTCTGACAAAGAGTTCAGGTCTCCCCTTTCATATTTGGCCCAACGTCTGGCATAATCTTCGACCGAATTCATAATAGAATTGAAGTTATGTCGCCTAGTGAAAGATCGGGGCTCGCTGTATTTTAAGATCTTTTAAGATAATTGCTTTTATATCATCATTTACGACTCTCTTAACATCACCAGTGATTACGTGTCCAGTGGGAATATAGTTTAAAGATTGTATGTACATGTATGTTCACTTCCCGCCTGAGAATTTTTCACTCATATTGAGACGTTACCATATGCTGGTGAAGGGCTTCAAATTTAGACTTTTACTCGGCACTCAAGGCCATTGAGCAGTGGGAGGTTTTTATCGTGCCAACGCCTACCGTGACAAGGGACCTCGGTTTTTAAGGTCTCATCACTTCAAAGTGTCGAGAGCTTGGTGACGGAACAGTTGCTGCCTATTTTTGATCGACTTAGTTCAGTCGCAGCCGTGATTCGAACTCACGATCTTCCGATCACGGAGCGGGCGCTCTACCGTCTGAGCTACCGTGAAGGCTTAGTTGAAAGAAGAAAAACGACAACATTTAAGAGGATTTTGTTTAAGATTTCAATATCTAGGCACTGCAAGGTTTGTTTTTTAATTGAAAAGTTTCGAAGAAGGTATATCTGTAGAAATGCAGTGTGTTGACTTGAACTTCAAATATACCGAACTTCTGGCTTGTGAAATTATTATAAAGTTGTTTTTTGTTGTTGTTGTTGTTTTCATCCTTTTAATGAAATTGCATTTGAATTAGCAATTTTCTTTCATATTTTGATAAGTATTTGTACTTTACAGTTACTTTAAGAACTCAAACAAAATTTGGATTTTAGTTGTTATTATTGAGAATTATTTTTTCTATAAAATTTAATATATAATATCAATTAAATATAAAGTGGACGCTGTAACATTACTTAGCATTAACCCTTGGCCCTTTACTTAAATCATTTTTTATTCTTACGAATACATTTTCCGTTCTTGGAATGGTAACCTGCACAGCAGAAAGTTGAGAAGCCTATCCTACAAGAACAAGAAAATATTATCATTCCAATTCCCCTTTCATCGTGAAGTAAACATAAAAAGATATACAAAATTAGTTCGCCTACCTTGCACATTGCTCTTTTGCCCATATCAAAGAGAATAAATATAGAAATATTATCAAAATAACCAGCTTCAGTAAAATTAACATGATGGTTTATTTCTGATAGGAAAGAATTAGGATGTGAATTTATATTCAAATATTAGCATTTTCAGGAAACACATAGTTAAAATTTCCTTGATACTTGTTTAATGACACTATCTGATTTCATTTAAAGCTTTGATAAAATATAAAGGTAACGAACATTCATCAAGCTCAAAAGTCCATTGCAACAATACAAATTGTGAACAGAGCAAGCATGGGCCTCTTAAAACATCAGAGGTGGGATTAGGTGTATATAAGCATCTCCTGTCGACCCGGGTCACATCCGCCGTTTGCTCTTTGTCATGATTTGGAAAGCGGAAAAATCCGTTGTCAATTCAGTATGAAAATAATATCCTTACAATTTTTGTGAAAGACATTCGACCTGAAAACAGATTGTATTTGCAAACAAGGTCATTGTTTCGACCATTGAATTTGCAAAATGTTAGATTCTTTTGTATCTGCAACTTGTTTCTCAGTGGCATAACGAATTATCTATGAAACAAACTCCATATGCAAGAGATAATGGTATATTGCTACATAAATTATGGAAGGTGTCGAGAGAACGGTTTAAAATCATCACATATGTCATAAAGTTTAGTTATTTATTTGCCATCAAGGTCTTTTTCTATGAAATAACCAAATAAGAAGTAGTTTTGGCAGATTCCTCGGTGTCTTATTTCAGGTCAAATAGGATATATCGAATCAACGTAACAATGAAAATGAAACATTGTTCATTGATAAAACGTCGTCGATATATCTAAACGTCGAACGTTACTGCAAGAGACGTCTTTTCAAATAGCAGGTTTTTTTAAGTGAATTGTGCTTCATAGGTATACAAAAACAGGTCTGCTTATAACGGGGCACAGTTTCTACTCATGGAAATTCTAACATTGTTCGCAGACCTGGTCTTTAAAACTACATACATATTGTTAATGAGAAACACAAGCATTTTTTAAATATCAACCTCGGAATACTAATTTAAGTTGAAAGTGCTCTTACCCTGTACCTGCAATGGTGTTCCACTATCTAGCACTATCTACAAAGTAAGAGGTATTGGCTCAACGGTAGTAAACTAGTACTAAGAATTTCTAATGTGCTTTGATAGAAAAAATTGTCAATGTAGCTTCTATACGAGGGTTGTCCCGGCCAAAACGTCGTATACAGGTTATACAATTTAGTTTCTCTTTGTTAACGGAATTTCTTTTCTTTCATAGTTAAAGGCAACGTTAAATGATCATGAGTTCCAAGTTTCATAAGGATAACACTTTCAATAAGAAAATGATGTTAAAAAAGGCAGCGTAAAAGTGTAGGTCGGCGCACTAAAGCAAACGTAATTTACATCTTTCCTAACATCATGAACATTCTCTTTCAAAATACTGGTTTTTATAGTGGATGCCACAAGCGTCATTCATTTTTCAAGAACAATGGCAAGGCACTCGATCTTGAATCGATCAGGGACGCAATATAATTTACCACAGTCTAATTCATTGATCAGATTCAAATGAAACCCTTGTAGTGTCTCCTTAAGAAGCGAAGAAAACCGTCGACCGTGATCCATAACGTTCTCACCTCCTAAATTTTTAACAATAATCAATAATCTCCTTAGGCACTGCTGTTTTTGATGCTGAGAAAAAATTGTCCTGAATCGCCTTTGTCCATTTATAATCAACTTCTATAGTTACACTGCAGTGTGTTATTTTACTTCTGTATCTGTTATCGTCTCTGAGGGGGAGAAACCAAAATTAAATCAAGATTTTATTACATCCCTGAGCGCCGGGGACGAGTTTGATGACGTCATTTGCAGCGAATTCTATTGAAAGTATGCTTTAAAAATTGCGCTACAACTGATCTTTCTCCGATGCCATCAATTTGAAAAAAAATTTTATTGTGCTATTTTGTTCTCTTATTTAATTGATATAAATTTGATTTAAATTTTTCACTTTTATCAGAAAAAAAATATGCAATGCAAAATATAACAATAGTTCATAATTTTGAGTGTGAACCGACAGTCCATATTGATCATTTTATAATTCTTCATTATATTGTCGGATGGGACATTAAATGGTGCCCTGTGTCAAATATTGCAACCCCCTTGGCACGCTAAAGTTTGTTTCTCTGGTTTTCAAAAAGGGGCCACCAGAGAAACCCCAAAACTTCCAAAACCATTCATACAGTAAACAAAGTAGTACTTGATGACATCCTGTTTGGCCCACAGTGGAAGGAAGTCTGGTAAATAATCCCAAATTTAGGAAAAATAAATCATTTTGACCCGGTGTGATTATAAAAGGTTTGTAAAACAACATCTCCCCGAACTGAGTCTTGCATGGATTTCATTGACAATACTGTATTAACGTTGAAAATATCCCTCGAAGCGGAGTACCCAGTAGTCTGGTCCTGATTATTAAAAAGAAGGCTAGAAATAAGTTTTAACGGCAGATAATTATTATTTGGTCCAGCATAGTTTTTTAACCTATTTCGAGTATGCTGAATCCGAAATAATATGCTGGCCTTCATGAAAATGGCGTTAGAAAGGTCAAAATGGCGATTCAAAATGGCGGACATCCAATTTTTCTAATTTTCTCTTAATGTCTTTCAAATAGGAGAAAGAATGTGTGAATATCTCACTGAGTGTAATGAAACTATAAAAATGATAATAAAAAGAATGCTAACATTATTACTTTAATTCGGAAAATTTAGTCGTTTCTACACTTATTTCGAATTTTCTCTGATTTATTTCTCTATTGTTTCTATATTTTGTTCAGAATTTTACATTTGCAAATATCCATACACTGCAGATTGGTATTTTTGCCTCTGCATCTCACTAATCTACAACTGAATGATGGTGCAGCTGTAATTTATAAGTCAAAATGGCGATTCAAAATGGTGGATATCCATTTTTTTCTAATTATTCCTTAATGCCGTTCAAATAGGAGAATAGATGTATTAATATCTTATTGAGCGTAATGCAATTACGAAAATGATAAAAGAACACTAATATTATCACTTTATTCGGAAAATTTAGCCGTTTAAATTTGAAAGTCGTGTTAATTAGCTCAAAATGGCGAACTCTAGAATTACATAAAATACTCAAACTGCTTCATTCTGGGTCGTTTTGCAGAAAATAAAAGGAAATTAATTATAGTTTGCATTTCTAAATTAATAAAATAATGTTTAAATATTCAATAAAACTTCGAGGATATTGTTCACAAGATGAAACACTTCCTTTAAGTTTGGCTTAATGGTGGCTTATAGGTCCTTAATGATGGTTTAATGGTTGTCTTTAAGTCACCATTAAGCACCTTTAAGCCACATTTAAGTAATAAATACACCACCATTAAGTTACCATTCAGCCATCTCAAAGTCCTTAATGGATGCTTAAAGGTAGCTTAATGGTGGCTTATAGGTGCTTAATGGTAGCTTCTAGACAATCATTAAGTCACCATTAAGCCACCATTAAGCCAGACTTATAGGTGCTTAATGTCCAAACCTTATAAGCTACCATTAAACCACCTTTAAGCCATAATTAAGTCACCATTACGCAGTCGATAAAACTGCTTTTATGGGTTAAATATTATTTTTATAATGATTTCTTCACATAAATTATAAATGTCGAGTTTATACATTTGTTAATTCGGCGAGAATAATGTAAGAGAAAGAAAATTTTTTAAAAAAATTAAATGAAAAAAAGCATTCTCAACAGGATTCGATCCTACGACCTTTAGATTGGAGGGCGAACGCTTTAACCACTGAGCTATCGAGGCTGTTAAAAAATGAATTGAAATATAAAAACTTTATTTTTAACAAAACTTGTTTGGAATGGTTAAAGGTACCTGTACATGTATTTTTTTTTTCTGATGTTTATATTTATTAATCAATAATACAAATAATTATATTTATATATATATTTTAAAAAAGAAATTTTTATAAAGTTTTAGATTAAGTTAATATTTCTTAACCGTGGACCGAAGTTCGGTGTGATCCTTTGAAATAACTTTTTGATTTCAAGTAACTGACTTCCTCGTTCTGTTATTCGCAGATTTATAAGCTTGAAAAGATTGAAATTCAACAGATGTAACAAAATTTTGTTATTAAAAAAGGAATATATCATCGAAAGAGAACGATGGGGAAAAAAAAACAGATTATAGTTCTTATAAATATGCTGCGTATATTTACGATTTTTGACAATCTTTGCGTAACAATCAAGTTATAAAATATTTTTGTAACATATCATCTTCAGTTTTAATTCTTTTTATATCAATATGGGTATCAAAATAATTGTCTTTTTGTGTACAATCATAATTTCTAATTTGTTATATACTTGCCTAAATTTTAAGTTTTGTAAAAATAATATATCATCAAAATCTGTCACTGTACGTTCCCGTGTATAGTTTCCTGTTAATTGACCGGGGACTGGTGGGGACACCTAATTAAGGTCTATTGTCTAACTAGTCGATATATTGTACACTGATTATTTTACCCCGCTTCTCAATGTGTATAAATCTGGTCGGATGCCCTGTTTAATCTGATCGGCTGTTCTTCTGAAAATTGATTTTGAAATAACAATCGTTGAAGACCGACTATATTTTGATCAATTTTTACTGCTGCATTATTTTAAATAAATTCTTACTTCTGCATTATTTTAAATAAATTCTTACTTCTGCAGTATTTTAAAAGAAAGGAAAAAATAATGGCACTTAACCACGAATTAATTCAAATTATTCATGAAGTAATTCAATGATTGGCAACATAATCTATACCTATATTTTTTTTATATCTTAAACATTTCTCTACCCCCCAAAAAATTAAGAGACTTAGAGATATTCCAGTAGAAAATGACTCTAATTACAAAATTTCCTCTGAATTCGGCAGTGGAACGTAGCTCTCCAAACACGAAACAAAAATATGTGATTTTTTAAATATACTATGTTTTTATGGATAAAAATAATTTTAATACAAGTATTCAAACAAACTGATTTTAGGGAGCGAAAATTTTAAGGCATTTGGTGAAGCTGTTCTCAGTTCCCGAGTTTATACGCATTGACGAAAATGTTAGAAATAGCGAGAAAAAAAATATGAATTGAATAAGTATTTGCGTAAATGATTCTAAAACAACTTCAAATTTAACAAGTTAGTTTAAAGACTTGATACTGGATGCGTTAAGGTGGTTTAATTAAGTTTGGACATTAAGCCACCATTGAGCTGCAGCTTAAAGGTGGCTTAATGGTAGCTTAATGAAGTTTGGACATTAAGCACCTAGAAGCTGCAGCTTAATGGTGGCTTAAAGGAATTAACTTCTATAAGCCACCATTAAGCTACCATTAAGCGATTGCTTAAAGATGGTCTTTCGTCCTGTGGTTGTTAATGTCTTATAATTTTTATGACACTGATCTTTGTTTTATTACTTCTATTATTAAGATAAGCTTTTGACTACGTCTACAAAGAACTTTTACCTATAATCTATCTAACCATGCTTCTTAATATAAAAAGTTAATAATATCACACAATAATTGCTGTTTGGAGGACAATATGATAATTAAGCTACCCCAAGAGCAGTATTCCCCGAGCCCAAAGGCGAGTGAACATTGTAGTTCGAGGGTTGCTAAATTATCTCAGTTGTTGGAAATTTTTGATCTACTTTTAGTCCATGCAGTATAGAAAAAGATAAATGTTTATGTGGAAGGTCTAGTGCAACATAACTTAGTATATGATTTTTAAAATGATGGACCACAACCAATCAGAGAGCTAGGAATTATTAAATCATATAAATTTGAATGTAATATACAATATATCAACATATTTATTAAGAATTATCAAAACCAGTAATATACGTAAACCATAAATATTCTTGATTATCTAGCTCTGATTCTGCATTTGCATTTTGTTATTCATAGACAACAAAAATCAACTATATTCACAAATATTTAATGTTGGATAATCTTGTATTGTTAGATTTAAATTTAAGCGACTGCAAAATTCCCTTTTTTTTTTAAAAGGAATATTGTATATGTTCAAAATCAAATTCGATAATCCAAACATACTTTTTGTCATACTAGGATGGAATTCGGTGCCTATTGCTTTGAAATTTACAAAATCGGAAAGAGGAAAATGTTTGTGTTTAATCTCCCCCCCCCCCCTCGATTCTTGATACAAGCCTACACTATCCTAACAAAGTAGTGCGGATTAAGTTGCCTTGTAAAATTCTTGGAGTGTTCAAGAAAATTTTGTCAAGAGAAGTGTTGACCAGATCAAAGTCAAGAATGGCTTCGGCCTATTGGTACGAAAGCTTGTACGTGATAGAAATCACAAGGAATCTGCAGGTGCTCTTATATCGCACCATTATACAACTTTTCTCACCAAAAAATGCACACAATGTGATTCCAGCTGATAAAGTTTGAGAATTTTCTTGCTAATGGAATGACCTTTCTACCCATAAAGACAACAAATCTATATGGTCACAAAAGAGAAAGCTACATGTCTTATCAGAGATTTTTTTTTCCATTTTGCATGTAGGTACTCCTGAAAATTCCGAGAAATTTTTACAATATCTTTCCTCAAAAGATTACATAGATATTGTTATCAGAAAATCTTAAGTTTCTTTATTGCTTTTTGACTACATGTCGGCGAAATCAGATGATTTTTAAGAAAATGATTTTCTGAACTACGATTTAAAAGATACCTTAACCCCTTAACTACCAGAGATTTTGCATTTCTTCTTCAAAACTGCATAAAAATTTCAAATTGAAATTTTAACATTTTCTAGTCACTTTTGCATAAAAGCAACCTATACATTTTCTGAAAGATAAAATCTTAAAGTCTTTAATTATGCAGAGTAAAATGACGTCGTGGTTGCCATGGCAACGAATGAGGCCCATAATTGCCAAAATATGTGTTTTTTCCCCTTTTCATCCCAGAAATACAAACAAATTTACATACAATGTTTCCATAACAGAGGATTTAGTGATACTATTAAAACAAAGCATGCAGTCAGTAAGTTTTAAGTTATACTGGTCAACTTTATTTGATATAGGAAGAGTTTATACAATCACACAATGTCTGTCATCCTTAAGACTTTGGCTTTACAGCTGTCTGATTGTCGTAATTATAAGCAATTTTCAAATCGCTTTCCCTCCTACAGTTTTTGCCTGACTTCAATAAAATTTGGTACACATGTAGAGTATACTAAAACACAAAACTCTTTATTTTAGTATTTTTATTTCAATGAACAGTGTTGCCATGGTAACAAAAATAGTAATTTTGAGAATGGGACTTTCTAATAGACACGGGTATACTATATTCAGCAATTTCCAAATCGCTTTCCCTCCTACAGTTTTTGCCTGACTTCAATAAAATTGGGTACACATGTAAAGTACACTAAGATACAGAATTCTTTATTTTAGTTTTTTTTTTCAATGAAGAGTGTTGCCATGGTTACAAAAATAGCAATTTTGAGAAGGGAACTTTCTAACAAACATGGGTATACTATATTCAACGTCATGGTATATATTAAAATTACAAATATCAACGTTAAAAAAATGGACATCTATAAAACGTTGGTCGAAGTGAGAGGAGGAGAGATTTTGCTGAACTTTGTCTCTTATTCGTTTGTTAAATGTTGCTTTGATGTCCTCGGAATCATGCGAGAAAATATTTAACCTTAAATACCGTTTTTCTCTTCTTTTTGGAAAACCCATGTGTTTCTCAGAAGAAACAATGCCCAGTCGTTTTTTTTATATCAAATGGGCCCCCATTTACTTCAGTAGAGTTTTATCATTGAATGAAATTACTTGCCTGGTTCCAGCGACCTGCATTTGAGAATTCACAACACCCTGATATGTACTCAATCATACAATATCACTAGTTCATCATAAAGTTTTAAAAGACAGCCATGGGGAGAGTATGGTAAAGAACTACGCACACTAACTCTCGATTCCAACTTAATTTTACACGCCTTAATTCAATAAAATTGACTTTTTTTTATTGCAAACAAGAGTTCACTAGTGATTGAATTATATTATAAATGTATTGTCATATTGTAATTTTTGAATTTACCGGGTGGAAGTAAATACAACAAATTACACTATGACAACTTGGTATATTGTAATTTTTAGCTAACCTAGGTGTGCTTTTATCGTTCACGGTAGCTCTGTCGGTAGAGCGTTCGCTCCGTGATACGGAGGTTGTGAGTTCGAATCTCGGCCGCGACTGAACTAAGTCGATAAAAAAAAAAATGGGTAGCAACTGTTCCTTCGCCTGGGGCTCTCGGAACTTTGAAGTGAACGTTGCGGGTCCTTCGGTTGAGACCTTAAAAACCGAGGCCCCGTGTCAAGGTAGGCGTTGCCACGATAAAGATCCCTCACTGCTCAATGGCCCTGAGTCAAAATTTGAAGCTCTTCTCCGGTATATGGCGACGTCTCTATATGAGTGAAAAATTCTCGAATGGGACGTAAAACAACATACAACCAATCAATCAATCTATCAATCATCAAGTGAGCTTTTCTGATCAAAGAGTGTCCGGCGTCCGTCTGTCGTCTGTAGTCCGTAAACTTTTCACATTTTCGACCTCTTCTCAACAACCATCAGACCATTTTCAACCAAACTTGCTACAAAGCATCCTTGGGTGAAGGGAATTTAAGTTTGTTCACAGGAAGTACCGCGTCGTCTTTCAAAGGGAGATAATTAAGAATTTATGAAAATCTGGTGGCATCATTTAAAAATCTTCTTCTCAAGAACCACTGGACAAGGAAAAATGAAACTTATGTGAAAGCTTCATTACATACTGTAGATTCAAGTTTTTTATATTATGACCCCCGGGGGTAGGGCAGGGCCACAAGAGGGGGTCGAAGTCTTACATACGAATATATAGGTGTAATGGTTAAGGGGCATATTCGAGTAGAACGCAATGAAGACCTCAAATAATGGAATGACCTGACAACCCTTGGAATGGACTAGCCAAACCAAAGGGTATATAAGGCAAAGCTTTGAGAAAGTCAGGCATTCAGAAGCTAGCAGAAGAAGTTTGATGTTGAATCAGCAATAAAGAAGTTAAGGTATTCTATCCCATATAGCAACAGATTCAATGAAATTGAATACACAACAGAGGTGTAGGTGTTTAATATTCACTAGATTTTGACATAATAACCATTTATTACTATTACATGGAAGGGTGAAATGTGTCTAATTTTTGACCTTGACTTTTGGTAAGGGTTATCTCCTCTGTTTTTAATCAATGGAAAAAAATCTATTCTAAAAAAACTTATCAGGTTAAAAAAAATCGTTTTCAATTGTCGTTCTATTTCTGATGTTTTAATGCATCTTTCCACCACAGTATTTATAAATATTCATATTATTTGAATATTTATTTTTAAAAGAAATCGCCTGTCCCATAGACTTCAATACAATTTTTGTTAATCAATTACTGCTTAGTTAATTAAATTTTTGAAACTATCTCTTGATAAATCCTTTTCTACTGTGAAATGCTTTTACATTTGAAATATCTTTAAAATCTTCTCAAGAACAATTTAGCCATTATTAGTCATATTTATACAGAAGTAACCTTAGGTATTGTAGAATCAAGTTTGTTCAAATCATGGGGGCACAACAGGGGGTCAGTTAGGTTTTGCATAAGAAAAAAAAATATAGGAATCATCTTGAAAAAATCTTTTGCTCAATTACAGCAAAGCCATGATTAGTCATATTATTGTAGAAACATCCTCAGGAAGTGTTGATTCAAATTTGTTCAAATTTATGGTGGGTAGTGTGGGACCACAATTAGAAATCAGAGTTTTGCATAGGAAAACATAGGATTGATTGATTGTATTTTGTTTTACGTCCCGTTCAAGAATTTTTCACTCATAAGAGACTTCACCATATACCGGTGAAGGGCTTCAAATTTAGACCTTTACTCGGCTGAGTGCCGAGGGCCATTGAGCAGTGAGGGATCTTCATCGTGCCTACGCCTGCGTAACACAGGGCTTCAGTTATTAAGGTCTCATCTGAAGGACCCGCAACTTTCACTTCAAAGTGCTGAGCGCTTGGCGAAAGTACAGTCGCTACCTATTTTTTATCGACTAGGGTCAGTCGCGGCCGAAGCTCGAACCCCTTACCTTCCAATCACGGAGCGAGAGCTTTAAAGAATAATTTCCGTGACGGTGGAAAACTTCTTTCAAATTCTTCTGTCTAAGAACAGCAAAGCCATGATTAGTAATATTGATATGGAAGCATCTTGAGGTAATTTAAATTAAAGTTTGCCCCCCCCCTTTCCCCGTTCAATACTGAGCTGATTTCTGCTTCTTCCTAGCCGATGAGCTCAGGTGAGCGATGTGGCCTATGGGCCTCTTGTTGTTTACTACCACCCGGTAAATTCAAAAATTACAATATATTATTATTAACACCAGTGTGAAATTGTTAATTGTTCTTAACTCAACTCTTTTATAAGGGGTCTAAAAGATATATCTATTGAAGTCAGGCTTTAAAACATCACCAAATTTTAAAATAGTACTCAGATTTTAAAATACTCATGAACATGGATAAATGATCCTTCATTTTTTCCATATGTTTAACTCATGTAAATTTATCTTTAAACATACCCCCCCCCCCCTCGTGAAACAACAAGAGCTTTGGTATACATTTTTTAAATAATAATTCATAATCGCTGTAGAAAGGAAAGGGGGTGTTTTAAAAATATTTCCGTTCATTTCTGTAGTGGAAAAAAAGTTTTACCAATATTATAGAGCTTAGGCACAGTTTCCGAATACTTTTGATTGTACTTTCATTAACATTTTTCCACAGCTTTTAAAAAATAGTTAAATGGTGGTTTTTATATTTATTACATTTTCAACAGTGAAATACTGTGATTTATTTATTGAATAAAAGTGATATTCTCTCACAGTGTGAAAGGATACCAAAGTGATATTCTCTCACAGTGTGAAAGGATAGCAAAGTAAGTAAAAATAGTTTCTGGCCTGCCATAAGATGAGATAGTAACTAAATCATCTTGATAGAGACTAAAACTGCCAATTTCTTCCCAAATATGTTGCTAAAATCCATGTTACAATGTTTTCAGTCTCACAATTGCTAAGCTATGACATCTCAACTGCTCAACTATGATGTCACAGCCTATGATACTGTGTTAAGAAAAGACAGAGGTAAAGGGAAATTCAAAGAAAATGTAATAAACAGAAAATTCAATGTTTTGTAGTTGGATATACATGTAATGGAATTTATTTCACTCGTGAGACAGGATTTTTCTTTTATATTTTCACTCGTGCTTCGCACTCGTGAAATTATCAAAAAATCCTGTCCCACTCGTGAAATAATTTCCATATCCAACCACAAAACATTGAATATCCTCTATTTATCCAACAGCGCATTTTGCTATTTTTGCGAGATGTTCTGGCAAATATTTTACGTACTTGCCCCGTTTTATTTTTGTTGTAGCAGTAGATTCAACTTTTCAGCTTCCTCAATACACATACTTGTAATCCCGGCTAATCTGTGAAGGATTTGGTAATAACGGAAAATTTGTTAGTTTATCCCAAGTTTTCCACTTTATCCAGTTTGATATAGATTTGATCTTAGCTTTGTGACGACTTAAAACATGAATTTAACACGAACAAAGAAACCCGAGTTTCCAGTGTGTTTATTAAGAAGTTATTTCTATAAATATAGCAATCTGATTAAAATCGGCTGTTTGTTTGGCTACGTTTACGACGTACTACATTGTACTTTTGATATATTTTTTTTCATTGTGACAGTTTTTTTTTTCATCTTTTAATCATAGAAAAAAGGCTAACTGCGTTATCTATCCTGTCGCTATAATAAAAATGCACTCGTCTTTTCTTTTCAAAGTACACCAAGTACTAGAAAAAAAAATTATATTTTATTTTCACTTTTAATAATAAATCTGAAGATTAGAAAAGAGATAAGGATAATATTTAATTATTTGATTATTTCTTCCTACTACATGTAAGACTGACACAAAATTCGACAGGGATTTCTGATACAATGGGTGCACGCAATACGGGCGTTGGGCCAAAGACTATTAATACATGTATATATCTCCCAAAGCTATGGAAAAATTCTTTTATTACATGTTTATGGCTCAAAACGTGTCGTACATTAACTTTTCTTTACAAATAATTCATTTTTTAAAAAAATCAATCTGTTTCATGTATCAAAAGAACCAGTTTGTTTTACACTGAGCTCATGAACGATTTCATTGTGTATGTAAAACGTACATGTAAAATGACGTCATAGTGCATTTTGTTTGTTTTACTTGTAAAAGTTCCAATATTCAACGACATATATCTCTGTTACGGATGCAAATACCCTATAATGTCCGGAATAAATAATCTTGGGAAAATTCCCAGCTTTCAGGTTATGGCATTCATTTTTTATTTTATTTTGTCTGTAATTAAGATAAAGCCAACAGAAGATAGCACAAAATCAGTTATTTATGCGTAGTTTAATCAACTTCCTGCAATGATATGCAATATTCAATTCAAGTTTATGATAATATCTCAACATCGCACAGAAAAAATTTGAGTAGAAAAATGTTAAGTTTCTTCTCTAGTTTCAGAAAATATCAATTGTTTTGTTGTAACCCGAATATTTAGAAAACGCCAACAGTTAAATGTCTGTGATGCTGAAAATGCGTCCAAATGCGTCTCTGGGGGTTAAAGGGTTAATAGATGTATCTTGATCATGATTTGATAAAGAGGACACCGGATTCTGAGCCCTTTTATTTGTTTTCTGATGTCCTCAGAGGAAAACCAGGACTAGCGTTACAATAATTTAAAACAATGACGTTTGGAGCGAATTTTCGGACAAATCCTCGTGTTTGCTGTCAATTGGAGACTGACTCCTTAGTATCCTTCTTCTCGGCACTGGTTACAGTACAATATTCGTGAATCAGGACTGCAGAATCATACTCAGGTCCTTCCTTATAACTGTTAAATTACAAACTTCATAATGACAAAGTATGTAATAAAAATAGGAATTTTTTTTCTTGCACAAAAACTCTTGAATATTTTATTTTTCCTCCAGGTGTCCAGTTAGATCATACCAATGAAATTCGGTCTTATCTTTATTAACTTGTAAGTATTTTCCGCTTTAGTTAAAAATGAATTTATTATCCAGCCTTCAGTGGCATCATACATTCTTGTAAAGCATCCAAGAGTATTGTTTCATTGTTCTTTGGGACAAATACATGTCTCTAAACAATTATTCATGTATGTTGAATAGGGGCATTTATGCTGACATTAGTGTCCAAGGCATCAGTTTCCACGAGTACATATTTTCATGTACATATATTATAACCAAAGTGAATTTAGTGAAAAGACCAATTGTTCACATCCAAATAAAAGTTTCAGAAATAGCTCGAGAGACGTTACTTTTTTGATATAGAACATGGTTTTCAGATGCAGACAACTAAAAGTAAAATTTTATTTCATGGAAACGAATTTTTAAATTCGTGGGAACGAAATTTAATTTCTTGGGAAGGAATTTTATTTCGTGGGAAGGTAATTTAATTTCGTGGGAAAGAATTTTATTTCGTGGGAACGGATTCTAAAAAAAATATCTCAAGCATATGCCCTATAGCAGCCACCGAAGTCAAGACCTTTCTTTGGTACGAACAATTTTGATCTCTTGACCTTGGAGTTGACTTGTATTTGAGAAACTTGAACCTTCCCAATGAGCTGTCATAAGAGGGCATCAGTGTTTCACAAATACGAGGGTTGTGCGGAAAGTTCGTGGACTACCGACATAACTTTTTTACTTAACGTCATATTATATCCAAATTTGGAAGATATATTTTAACAGAAAATTCAAAGATGTGTATTAAAATTATTTAAAATATTTGAATAATAGACTACTCTGCTTAGACGATGGTGATCTGTGAGAAAACGGATTATCTGTAAAAATCTTATCAAAAGCATTGAAAAGTTAGAAACGCCATGATTAGAGTTTTGCGCGTCACAGATGCTGATCTTGTGAAAGCATTCTTTTGTAATGAAAAAAAAATATAACATTGACAAACAAAATAATGCTACTGGAACAATTATTGTTAGAAAACTAGATTTCAAGTGATAGAGAAACGTTTTTAATGAGTGCACTGATATAGGGCAATACTGTGTGGAATGTATAGAGATAGTATTTTTGAGAACATCGTGTCGGTATGTTTTTGTCATTAAAGTGTTGTTGAGTTTGCTCAGTGGTTACAAAACGTGTTGATTTTAAAATTAAATAACTTGAACTCTATTAAATCGCATGGAATGAAATTTCACACTTAAACAAAATAAATATTTTTACATGTGATAATGTGCTCATTTTAAATTTCTTGAAGAAAGTATAACGAAGATTGGCATAGTCCACGAACTTTCCGAACAACCCGCGTACATCTTGCTTAATTTTATTCATTTGTAAATTTATTTTTGGTATCGATTTTTTTCTGTTCCATTGGGGAAACATTTACCAAAATAAACGGATAAAAGGTATAAAAATCTATTTTGTACAGGGGGCAGTTTTGTAATTTTGCTTTAATTAAAGTTTCTAATATACTTTCCATTGAAAATATGAATAAATAAAGTCTATAATCCTTCAATTGTCTTTACTTATATCTGTAAAGGTCAGTCTAAATTGCAAGGAACATAACTCAAAAAGCCCCCTTGCGCTAAGTCTGAATAGATAAAGAAAGTATACCTACTGCTTGCCAAAATATAGTTTATTGCACAAACTTTTTGTATAATTTAAGAAATTTAAATAAAACAGCCCTCCCCCCACCCCTCCCCAATACAAAATGAACAATCTGTTGATAATATGCTCAAACTGAATGTTGCGATGGCAAAATGAGATCCCCCTACTTTAACTTACTTTGTGTTAATGTTCTTGGGATCATAATTGAAATCTTTTAATATCCAGATATGTACATGGTATGTAAATTAATAGAGGTTATGTATAGACACTCAAAAACACTTATCTTAGGAAAAAAGGCATAAAGAGATGAGAACTTTCCTGAGTTGAAACAGGGAAAATATTTTATTTCATTTATTTCGTTTTAGGTTGTTTCCCATTCCGTAATACAGGGGATTCTTAAATTATTGGACGTACTTAAAGTTCACAGTGTTGCACATTAGTTAGAGCAATGGTCTGGTTTCATAATGTAGTGGCGGAAAAGTACACATTTTGCCCAAAACGCAAAAACAAGAAGGGTTTGATAGGACAATTCATGAGAATATATGTTTCAGCAAGAAACAAGCTTTTCCAAGGCGTTTTGAAAATTTCTATAGTGTATTTATGGTATACTATGACCATAACTTAACTTATCATGACGAAAAACTTTATCTGTTACATTAATATAGAAAAATCCTTTTGCAATGTTGTTATTTTGTAAATGATGAAGAAGCTAAATCATATTCAATATAAACAAATAGAACAGGATTTCGGAACTCTGTCATACAATATTTTATGTCCACGTGTACCAGTATTCTTTTAAATAATACAAAATATCCGTTATATGAATATCAATTATATATAAACTGGTAAGATTTCAAAAGTTTCTTATGATTTTACACTTTTTGCTTAATTTAGCTTTGAGTATTCCTTTGTGTTTCCGATCCTATTTTACTGACATGGTCGCAGGCTTTCCTTCTGACCTTTAATAAATTTTGAATATCAACAGTACGGGTGACAAGTGTGACAAAAATCACTTCTACTGAACTTGCACTGACATGTGCGGATGTGGGTAGATCCTGAACGCGGTTCGAAATAGAGCGGAGATGGACAAGAATGGTTCTTCAGATTAAATAAAAATTTGAAACGAAACATTTAACAAGGAAAAAGGTCATAATTTTTTCAATCATTAGCTTTTTTACGAAATTGTTTCCTCAATCTTCTTTGAAAAATGCCATTGTATAACATTGTAATATTGACTAAAGATAGACTATCATTTTAGGACGACTTTTTGAGTGTTAAATGTTAGATTTCCTCTGCTTTTGAGAGTGGTGCTTCAGGTGCTTCAACACATGATTTTTGGTTTTCACGACTGTAGATTTCTGTTATTAGTAAATTTTAGAAAGTATGTAAATTATATTTATAAAAAAAATGTAATACTTTAACATGTGACTCTGGTTTTGACACAAAAATTGAGTTTCACAGTCACTCTATAACTAAATAAATGCGTCACGGTTCATTTATTGTAGATGGTATCTATTATTTTATTGAATTATTTTGTATGATTTTATTTTGTGAATTCATTTTGTATGGAAAACATCAGTCAGCATTCTATTTAACAATAATTTGTATTAGAATTTTTGAAATGTTGACTTCAAACGAGACTACTCCAATTATTTGTGAGTAGCTTACCTCTTTTTAGAACGTGTTTGTCAGTAGAACATGTTCTGCCGTATCGAATAAACAAGGGGACATCAGCTCCATATACAGGCGATAATGGAATATCACTAGATAAATAAGTTGACGATAAAAAATAAAGTTTGCCATCAATGTCTTATTTTTGTAAAATTTCCAGATGTGAAACATATGTGGTATCCTTTACTTTGAGTTCAAAGAGATATATAGAATCAACATAGGAATAAAATTGTTAATTGATAAAACGTCAACGATATATCTAAACGTCAAATTGAAAGCCAAAGCCAGAGACTCTATGTAGAAGTTTTTCAATGAATTCTGCTTCATATGAATACAAAAACAGGTCTGTTAATAATGGGACACAATTAGTATACATACATAGATATTGTTAATTGAAACTCTAGCATCATTTTCATATCAGCTTCGGAGTGACTATATGTAGAATCAAAATGTTTTTAACAAAATAATTTTGCAAATGACTGAAGATAAGGTATGTAAATTTAGGATTCTACTTTGATTGAAAAAGCAATTGTCTATATAGCTATGACGGCAAAACGTCTGGATTTTTGTGATATTGAGTTTGGTAAGTTTAGAGTTTTAAGTATTCACATCTGTTTAATACCACTTCTCGAGTATATTGTTGTAAAGTACTCCTGAAATTTCTCCTTTTCTGCTGTTAATATTCTTGTGAGGCTTGGTGGAACAGTTACAGAATCAGTTACGTATCTTTCTTCTTTATGTAGGATTTTTTTAAGTACTTAGGGTTTCTATGTAATTTAGGAATCCATATAATTATGGTATTTTATATTCATTGGATTACCACTTGTAGAATTAAATCCGATTTCCTCTAAATACTATATCATGTCTAATGTTGAGACATACAAAGACAACATTGCTACCCTGATTTGTCAGCTTGGACCATTGAATTGAATACAGAAGGATAGATTGTTTTCATATTGCCCTTCCACCGTTTATAACGCGAGATTTCAACATCCATCTTATACTTTCAATCTATTCTGACAGTGTCAAAGTCTTCTCCTTCGAACATAGCCTATTGTCTCCTGGCATAATCTTCTATAGAATTCATATTTATAAAATTTTGACGCCATTTGAAGATCGGAGATTTCTAAAGTTTTGCCCTTGAAATAATAAAATAAATAAAAAAGTAATTAAGGGTTCTTTTTAGAAGAAATTATATAAAAGCATTATATTTCGATTTCATTCTCAACAGGTGTAGATAATATCTCGAATGATTAATTGAATACAGACAATCCTCACAGACCTGTATCTCGAAAAGAAAAACAAGCATTCTGAGAGTATTGCATTTGCAATACTAATCCCCTACAAACAAGTATAATCTGATTCCCGTTAACAATTGAAAATGCCATAAATCCGTTAAAAATCATTGAAGTGGAACGAAATGCAAACTTGATCTACAAGTAATCAAGGTAAAGTCTCATACCAAAAATCAGCTCAACATCTGCAAGCGTTTAGAAAAAAAATCGCGGAAAACCCTGAAAAATTGAAAAGGTCGTAATTCCGTCAAAAATCAATGAAGCGGAACGAAATACATACTTGATCTGTATTTCATCAAGATACACTCGCATACTAAATATCAGCTCAATATCTACAAGCGTTCAGGAAAAAAGTGCGGAAAACCAAGTGGGACAGACTGACAAACAGACAGAGGACAGCTAGACGGACAGCTAGACAGACAGACAGACGGACAGAGCCAGAGGAAACTTATAGTCTCCATCCGGTTTCACCGGTAGGGGACTAATAACTTTTCAGATACCTAAGGACTTTGAATATTAATAGATTCCCTTCAAATTACATATATACCCGTTCTGTTTATCGTAGTAAGAGACCTTTATTTACACTCTTGTTTAATATTCAATCTTCCTATCGGGGACAGAAGTAACAGACAAATGAAAAGGGTTCCCAGTTTGATTCCAAACTTTTGACCGTAGTTGAAAAATAATGGCCAAAAGCAAAAGAACAAAGATAGTTGTTCCAGCAACAGAAATCAAAATGGTTGCCGTGTAGCGTAACTGCTACTTAAGATAATCCGATTTTGTCGTGACTGCTATTTTACCTCTGCTTTTATTATCCATTCCTGAATTTTTCCATGATACTGATTTTTTTCCCCCTAGTAAGTTGTTCATTTCTTGAGCTCTACATTAATAGAGGGATTTGGTCATGACGTAGATTTAAACATTGTTGACGTTATCCAACCATTCGTACTATTTGATCAAACAAATATAGAAACCGAATTTCCATCTCAAAATTCTCAACTTAATCCCGCCAAAATGTCACGTATATATTCGTTATCATCTTCTTAGTGCTTAAGCATGTTCATGCTTATACTTTCACAGATTGAGTTAATAATAATAATAATAATAATAATATATATATATATATATATATATATATATATATATATATATATATATATATATATATATATATATATATATATATATATATATATATATATATATATATATATATAAGCACTAAAAATGACCAACGACACGAACAATAGAAATTGTCAAATTTTCGGGACGCCCTATCCCTTCCTCAGGACAAAGAAAAAAAGGTTAAGAAGTCATAAAAACAAAGGAAATAGTAAAACAAAAACGGCTAGCACTACTACTAAACTACCAAACACTATTTATTTACAATGTTACATGTTGAATTTGAATTTTATAATCAGTTGTAAAGAAATAAATCCGGACCGCTATGAAATACGTCCGGTCTCTCGTGTGTACTCTGGTGAAGTGCGATTTACATAATTGGACGAATTAATTATCGCTAATTAATTACGGCCAAGCAGTAAGTCGTACACTGTCTTATTCTCTCAAAATAGCTGAACTTTACATAATAAAAAGAAACCAAGGAAAGAAAATTTAGATGTATTATAAATGTAATTTGGAAATGTTTTAGGACTGTTTCTCGGATCAAAGAAATAATAAACAAAAATGTAAGCAAAAAATCTATGCGTGGGTTGTTCCAGAATTGATAAAGCGAATTAACGGTAAAGTTAACACTATATAGAGAGAATAAACTTGTTTGTTACAATCAGGAATTGGGTCTAGCTCACGTTCATCCTGGTGAAGTCATTTAATTTGTTGATACCATTAGGGCGGAATGACTTCAGTCTGTGCATCCAGAACTTTTCCTTGCTTTTTCTCTGAGCATCGGTCCAATTCGGATTATGGTCAATAACCACTACTGTCATGTCCTCCCATTTGTGACCTTCAAGGTTAAAATGTTCCCCAACGGGTTCATTGAGTTTTTTGGTCTTAATGGTCGAACGGTGATTTTTTATTCTCCTGCGGATGTCTCCCGTTTCCCCAACGTACTGTTTGGAACAAACTTTACAACTGATGAGATATATGCAGTTTTCTGTTTGACAAGACAAATTCCCTAGAATTCTGTAGCTGCGGCCTGTAACGGGGCTTTTAAAGCTGTCTGTGTCAGAACTGTGCTTACAGAGAAGACATCTTCTGTCAGAGCAAACTCTAAAGCCTTCGTTAGGTAATGGATTGTCCAATTTGGTTCTAACTACCATGTCCTTTAAGTTCCTCGGGCGCCTGTAGGCAGCCAATGGAGGTTCCTTAAAGACCTCTGCCATTCTTTTGTTAGAGTGGAGAATTGGCAGGTTCTTTTTAAGAATACCCCTGAGGTTCTTAAGGACGGGATGGTATGTGGTTACCAGAGGGACCCTGCTGCTATTTTCTTTCTCCTTGTAGAGTAAGAGGTATATATATATATATATATATATATATATATATATATATATATATATATATATATATATATATATATATATATATATATATATATATATATATATATATATATATATATATATACACTCTCTGTCATGAAATTTCACGAAGAAATAGGTACGTGCATTTGATAATTGATATTATTGTTCCTGTAATTTAACGTTATGATAACAAATTTAAACGTTCAAAGTAAGTTGTGTTATATAATTGTAGATATCAATTTGCTATATTATATAAACGGTACCTATTTTGGAGGGCAACAGTTGAAATTGACACCACTAGGAAAATAATTGTCAACCTCCCCTGACACGTCGGTTGACCTTGGTTTTCCCAAGGGGTCAATTCCACCAATAACTCTGGAAAACATGCAACTTTTTTTTATTACAATGAGTGTCTTATTGATTTAAGATGTCAGCAATAGGAGTAAGTTCAAGTTTAGGAAGCATTCAAGTTTCCTGCTTCCATTTTTTTCACAGTAAGAAATCTTTCAAGAAGATTTAATGAAATCTTTATTGTTTGTTTGATTCTCAGGGAGCCTTTATTCATATAAAGTTTCGTTGCTTCTCCACTATCATGGATTTTCCTTTGCTTTTGTTGTTTTACATTAAGTGACATCGGATGAAGCTTTGATTGACCTAAAGTATATTCGCTTTCTTTCAAACGCAGAACTTAGATTTCACAGCGAACCGTACAGCACATAATTTACAAAATGTAAATATGTATATATATATATATATATATATATATATATATATATATATATATATATATATATATATATATATATATATATATATATATATGGTTTTATGTTTGTTTGTTGTTGTTTAACGTCCTTCTCGAGAAATTTTCACTCATATGGAGACGCCACCACTTGCCGGTGGAGAGCTGCAAATTTTGACCTATGCTCGGCACTCAGGGCCATTGAGGAGTGAGGGATCTTTTTCGTGCCAGCACCTACTCCGACACGGGACCTCGGTTTATACGGTCTCATCCGAAGGACCGGTCTCCACGTCCCACAGTGGGATTCGAACCCGCGACGTAAGGATCAACTCCTTACTCCGCGACTCTAGAGCGAACGCTCTAACCGCTGCGCCACGCGGGCGACTTTGGTTTTATGATGCGATCAATCAATTTGCTCGAGTGATAATTTGCATAAACGCCAAAGGCGGAATCTCGAACCCGGAGGCCCCGTGTCACGGAAGGCGTTGGCACGATAAAGATCCCTCACTGCTCAATGGCCCTGAGTGCCGAGTAAAGGTCAAAATTTGAAGCCCTTCACCGGTAAATGGTGACGTCTCTATATGAGTGAAAAATTCTCGAATGGGACGTTAAACATACACAATCAATCAATCAATCAACTGCACTTAAAAGTATGAAATCAGTTATTTGAATTATGAATATAAGTCATACTTAAGATATCATTTAGATATAAAAAAAACAAAAAAAAAACAATGATATACGGCTTATCTTGTACATATGGGAAAATACTTACGCGTCATGCATCCATAACTGACGTTACACCATTACTTTGGACATGCACAGTTGCCTTCAGTGCACTTATATCCGTACCTTGGATACGGACAAGCGTAACTACAGTTGAGTCCAAAGTATCCTCTAGGACAAGCTTCCATGTAATTAAACAAAATTAGTTTGCAATTTGTGATAAAACCAAAAAAACGCATTCTTTCAAACTAGCCTTTCCATAAAATTTATTTGCGGAGGGGGGTGGGGAGGGAGGAGTTTGCGTTTAATAAATTGCATCTAAATTAGAAATGATGTATATTGAACTACAAAATGTTTCTCACACTTTTTTAATTCTAAATCTTTTTTCCCGGTAGATAACTTTCAATTTATATTTGTTAAACACATAAGGTATCGTAAAACTTTGGCATGTCAACATATTTTATTTTGTAACAGAGTATTAGCCCAGATCTACAGAATTAACTCAAAGAGGAAATAAGATTCTGAGAAATAACACAAAAGTTACTTTATTTTAAAATAAATAAACGTAGAACAATAGACAAACATGCGCTGACTATGTATAAAGTCAGTAAAAAAAGTGGGCGTCCTCATCGAACGGAGATTCAAAAAATTGTGATGACCCCTGCCTTTGAAAACAGAATCGAACTTCGTAAATACACACTTTTATTAAACGTAATTACATAAAGTTGTAGATCGGATGTTGACCATTCTTGCAATGAAAAACAAAATGCTTGTTTTGAAAATTTATTTTGTTGCAATTTTCGCATGTCCTTAAGTGCAGTCATCCTTTGATCTCATACCAGCCCGTATTTATATCCCGATAGATGTTTTTAAAATGATACCTTATTACTTATATTTACATTTGTGACTTACTCATATTTTATATTTGCCTGATTTTACTCTATAACGCGTGAAATGTTTTATTTTTCAAACTCAACGGCACGAGTTTGATCTATTGATTGCGCGCCGACCCTTTATGACGTCACTGAGAAATTATGTCTAACATTTATGACGTAAGGAACCCGTGTTTAAACGGATATGGATACGCGTCGTTTTCAATAGTGTTATATAAAAGAAAACGTTTGCAAATGTATATATATACTAAAGTTAATTTATACCTTAAAGTAGGACTCTGTATTCACTGTCCTACCAATAAAGACTTCGTGAGATATTAACAAATTAAAGTCACTGACTTGCCTTAAGGTGTAATATCCTTCTGATCAGAGAGATAACTCTCCAAGGAAAATACGCCAAGCAATGCAATGAATATTTTAATTAATTACTTATACCAGTTTACCTAAAACATTTATACTCAGTTCCTTTAAATTGTTAAATATTTCTATCTCTTCAAATATATTTTTTTTTAATTGTTAGAAAATTTTCAGATACAGATATTTTTATAATCAACTTATAAATACTCAGTATTTTTTCACTAAAAATATTTAGATAACGATAACTCCTGTAGATGGAAAGATAAAACTAGTAGATAGAGGCATTATATTCTACAAGCACAGAAAACAATGTGATATTCGGATTTAAAAAGCAACGCATCATTATGCTTTTTAACGTGAATTAGATAGGTATGATAATAAATATTATTTTCATATATACCTCACATTTTTAATTTTATGTTGAGATAAAAAAAAAAAATTAACCTATCTTTCTATTCACCATATCAAATTTCCTTCATATCATGATTAGCCATAATATTCATTTCTGAAAAAGTAAGCAACGCTTCATGCTTCAAACTACTTTCCATTTGAATCTAACTTTATTGTTGTTGATGAAATTTTAAAAAATGGTGAAATTAGAAGCAGAGGGATATTTCACCTTAAATTCTTATTTTTTGTATGTCGGCGGTCGTATAACAGCAGTTCGTCGTGTCAACAAATTGAATATCACGTGTTAGCGGGGTATAATTATTTGTTGGCATGCCAGGTGCTGTTATCCGACCAACGGCAGTCAAAAATGAGAATTCAATGACTTTATTGCTTATACGTATTTACATTCTTTTATTTTCGCTCTTCAAAAATTTCAATTTCATTTATCTTTATTATAAATTCAGCGCCTTTCAGACCCGGTGCGGTTAATTAAACTTAGAGCAACTTTGACATGGAAAGTTAAATAACGAAAATGATATTGCGAGGGAAAAAATGACAAATTGTACAATTGCTAAATTCTTATAACAATTCAATAGGATAATTGTAATAAAATTGAGAGGAAACAATATACTTTTTTGTGTTCTAGCATAACTAATCGAAAGTGTATATTTTGTAGATCCTATCGTGTATTTCTACTGCACGACCGCCGAAATATGGCTGAAATATTCCCGACTCGGCGTTAAACAATATACAATCAATCAATCTACTGCACTATAACAGGGTTTGGTGTGAAAATGAATTTTGTAAAGAAAATTACACTGAATATAAATATTATACTGTGAAGAGTGACTATCAATCCCCGTCTTGCTGACCCTATCTTTCTTTACGGGAAGGAAATCTATGCTTTTGATTTCTTTGACTGCACTGCATCTTGGAATTTGGAATTGGTAGTGATGATCCATTGTCATCAAACTTTCCAAATTTGTTTTTAAGAATAGTTGTGAATATTTTCAGTAATTATTTAGTCATCTTTCAATAGTCTTATAACCAATCTGGCACTTACATATTTTAAAATAATGGTACTATAAGTTATCTTTTTTCTCTCATGTGTAAATTCATATTTCGGTAGTCTTTTAATAAAATTTCCTTATCATAAAGCAAAAGTGCATGACAACTTCTTGCGGCCTTTTGTCGGAAAAAAAGGGACCAAAACACTCTATTGTATATCTTTGATTAATATCACATCATTTTAATTTTAATATACTAGTATTTTGAAAATACTTCTAATTTTAGTTTTGAAAAAAAAATCACATTTTTATTGCAAATTCAAATCACTACCTGCTTAATCTTATGACATCCTTTAAGGAAAATGCATGGATGATGCGACAATTTTACTACATGTTTCGAAAAGCATTTATCTCAACAAAATTGTTATGTGGCATAGTTTCAGTTCCATCGATTCTCCCTTCCAAATTTTCGTGAAAATATATTATATTAAATAAATGTCTATGTTTAGTAAAATCATTTTTTCATTCTTACGAACACAACGTCCTTTCTTGGAAAATTTATCAGCAGGGCAGCGATTTGATAAGCTTCCTCTACAAAAAATAGTATCGTTTCATTTCCCTCTTTAATTGCAAAATAACCATAAATAAGAAAACAAATACATTTAATAAGTCCGGACATATGATATTGGTTCGCCTACCTTAAAAATTGCTCTTTTGCCGATATCAAAGAGAATAAATATACAAATGTTAACAAAATATGCAGCTTCAGTGATATGTACATGATGATTTAGTTCTGACAGGAAAGTGTTTAGGATGTGAATTTATATTATAAAATTCTCATTTTCAGGAAATACATATAGACATAAAAAAATTCCTTGATACTTGTCCAATGGCACTTTTAGATTTCATTTAAAGCTTTCATGTAATCTTTTTTTCTTTTTCTTTTTTTTTTTTTTTTGTTTTGTTTGTTTTTTGTTTTTGTTGTGTGTGTGTGTGTGTGTGTGTGTGTGTGTTTTGTTTTGTTTTGTTTTTTTTTTTTTTTGTTTTTTTGAAAATACTGTAGTATAACTGCCATTAAAAGTAACAGGGGCGTTTTCTGAAAGAATATGAGAAACTACATTTAAGGTAGTTTATAATTCAATTTCTCATTATAAACTTTTGTTAGAATTTCATAGTTTTTGGAACCTCTGGATCTTTTCCAAAAATAATGTTTGACTATAAATGATTGATTGATTGTATGTTGTTTAACGTCCCATTCGAGAATTTTTCACTCATAGAGACGTCACCATATACCGGTGAAGGGCTTCAAATTTTGACCTTTACTCGGCACTCAGGGTCATTGAGCAGTGAGGGATCTTTATCGTGCCAACGTCTGCCGCGACACGGGGCCTCGGTTTTTAAGGTCTCATCCGAAGGACCCGCAACTTTCACTTCAAAGTGCATGGCGAAGGAACGGTTGCTACCTATTTTTTATCGACTTAGGTCTGTCGCGGCCGAGATTCGAACTCACGACCTTCCGATCACGGAGCGAGCGCTCTACCGACTGAGCTACCGTGAACGGTTTGACCATAAATGAGATTTAATTTGACTACGTGTCTTCCCATAGGAAGTTATTTAAGATGAAAAAGGTGAACATAACGAACAGTGATCGATCTCAAATTATCTAAAAACAATACAAATATGTAAAAAGGGCATAAAACACGGACCACTGGAAATTCCAGAGGAAGGATCAGGTGCCTAGGAGGAGTAAGCATCCCTTGTTGACCGGTCACACCCGCCGTGTGCCCTATGTATTGATCAGTTAGACGGAACATTCGGTAGTCAACAAATTCAGTATAAAATAAAGGTCTAACAATTGGTATGAAACACGTCAGCCAAAAAAATGATAGGTTATATTTGTAACAAGGTCATCATAACATCCATAGAATTTACGAAATGCTGACTTTAAACGAGATTGTTAAAATCCCTGAAGTTTTGATTAATACAAAACTTTTGGAAGATTGTTCAAATTAAGCAAAAAGAGTATTTAGGACGATTTAAAGAAATTACTTGATTTTTGTAAAATTGTATTCAAATAGTTTTGAGTCAATATACTTCAAACTGTTATGTTGCAGGCATGGGATTGTGCCCCCCCCCCCTCAAATTTTACTTTCTCCATCTGGAAAACTAAAAGTATTTCTACATTTGAGTGTATTTTTTTTCTGTTGCTTTATTTATTTAATGTCCCATGTAATTAATATCGGCAGGAGCAAGGAATTGTCCAGGATATATCATTGCACGCATTGTTGAAACGGATATTGTCTCTTTCAGGCTGACTTTGATACACCCTAAATGACCTTCAAGTTGAAGCGCATGTTCAGTTCCTTCAACATTTGTCCGATATAAACATCTATCAAACATTTGTTACATGAAATATGGCGATAAAGAACAGTAATCAAGCTCAAAAGGAAATCTGAATTTAAGATGCCGTCAATGCTCATGATTGTCTGCTACAACTGCCTGGATTGATTGATTGCATTTTGTTTTACGTCCCATTCGAGAATTTTTCACTCATATAGAGACGTCACCATATATCGTTGAAGGGCTTCAAATTTTGACCTTTACTCAGGGCCATTGAGCAGTGAGGGATCTTTATCGTGCCAACGCCTGCCGTGACACGGGGCCTCGGTTTTTAAGGTCTCATCCGAAGGACCCGCAACTTTCACTTCAAAGTGCCGAGCGCATGGCGAAGGAACGGTTGCTACCTATTTTTTATCGACTTAGGTCTGTCGCGGCCGAGATTCGAACTCACGACCTTCCGATCACGGAGCGAGCGCTCTACCGACTGAGCTACCGTGAACGGTACAACTGCCTCGAAATTGAATTCATGATTTCCGAAAGTCAAGTGGAATATGCTTTACCCTGCACCTGCAATGTCATTCCATCAGCTAGTAATTATTTTCTAAGTTACAGGTATTCACTGAACAGTAGTAGTATTAAGAATGTTGTTAAATACTTTGCTTAACAAAAAAGTTTCAAAGTAGGTCCCATATCAATAACGTACAAGACACCTTATTGACGGTTGCATTTATAAATAACTCGGACTTATTATCGAAGCGTGTTTGAGTAATTAAATCCATTCTCGACTTGGTACTCCTTTCTCCGTTCTCTTTTTCTTATAGCTCCTTCTTAAGGCTTAACAAATTGCTAGGTGTAGAACTGACCTCTGTTTTTTCTTTGACATAAAAATCAGTTCCTTAAAGCTTTACCTTCGATTTGTATTGACTTTTGAACATAATTACTGTTCTTTATCTTCACTTTTAATTAAAGTATCAAAATTAAGCTATAAAATATAGCATAATAATACTATAGTAAGCAATAAGTAAAGTTAATTCAATTCAATTTATTAATCGTCCTAGTTGTTGAAGACAGCCTCGGTTTATAAGGTCTCATCAGAATGATCAGCAACTTTCACTTCAAAGTGCCGAGTACTTGGCGATGGAACAGTTGCTACCTATCTTTTATCGACTTAGGTCAGTCCTTGCCTTGATTCTAACATACTATCTTCCGATCACAAAGCGAGCGCTTTAAAAATAAACCCACACTCTTTTGAGCTTGAACTATCTGTATAAAATTCAAGAGTCTCGTCATCTTGCAAAGTCAAAGATGGAAAAAGAGTTAGGACATTCAATTTTGAGGGAATTTCTACCTACATTTCTTATTCCATTCTTATTTCATTTTAAGTTCTTATTAAATGAAAAGATTTTCTGCCACCTGCAAGTGCACCAAAAATGTGACAATGTTTTTCCGGAAGGCAACACTTTAGCCACAAATGCAAGTAAACATATTAACGATTGTATCTCTCTAGGTGTGGCTTTTTAGGTCACCTGAGTTTACTCAGGTGACCTATTGCTATATGTTTTTGTCCGTCGTCGTGCGTTAACATTTGAACATTTTTAGCTTCTTCTCTGAAACCTCTGAACCAATTTCAACCATTTTTAGCATATAGCATCTATGGGTGAAGAAAAGCAAAAATTGTGAATTTCATGGTCCCTACTTCCCTGGGGCCTGAGGATGAGGCCAAAACCACTAAAATTAATGCAACCTTTAAAAACCTTCTTTTTTCTCCCGAAAACCAAGCAGTCAAGCTGTTGGCATGATTGTAATAAGCATTGAGCCCTCTACCAAAATTGTGAAATTTATTACCCCAGGGTCAGGGGTTCTGGTGCTAAGGCGGGGCTCTGTTAAATATATAGTGAAAATGCATTATTTCTTTAAAAATCTTCTCCTCTGCTCTTGGATATTATGGAAACAAACAATATGAATAGTTATGATGAGGAAAAGTGCATTTTCTAAAATTGTGAATTTCATGGCCCCTCCTCTGCTCCTGTGTATTAAGCCAATGAACTAAGAACAAGGATATGATGAGGAAGAGTGTCTCTTTCAAAATATTGAATTTTATTACCAAAGGGTCAGCGGTTCTGGTGTTAGGGAGGGGCTCTAATGATAATATACTGAAAATGTTAATTCTTTAAAAATCTTCTCCTCTGCTCCTGGGTATTATACCGGTGAACTAAGAACATAGTTATGATGAGAAAGAGAGCCTCTTCCATAATTGTGAATTTTATGGCCCCTGGGTCAGGGGTTCTGGTGTTAGGGCGGGGCTCTAATGATAATATAGTGAAAATGCATTAATCCTTTGAAAATCTTCTCTGCTCCTGGGTCTTAAGCCGATGAACTAAGTACAAAGTTATGATGAAAAAGAGTGCCTCTTCAAAAATTGTGAATTTCATGGCCCCTTGGTCAGGGATTCTGGTGTTAGACCGGGGCTCTATTCATTTATAGCAAAAATTCATTAGTGTTTTGAAAATCTCCTCTGTCTATGAGTACTTAGCAAAGAAACTAAATGCAATAATATCAATGTAAATGTATTCAATATTTATATAAGTAAATGTGCCTTTTCTTTGCCCCTGGGTATTAAGGAGGCAAACAGAATACAAAATTGTAATAAGTGAAGCAAATGAGAGTTACTCCAAGTGATTGGACATCGGTTAATTTTCATAATCGATCATAGGTTGGAATCGGTTAGCTGCTTCCGATGCGATTTTACCGATTATAATCGGATTTCATAGTTTTGTATACAAAAAGCAGATTATTACAATTATTTCATATTATTATTTAAACATGAATAAATAAAATATATAATATTATTTTCTTTGTTGTTTTGCTTCTTTTACACTTTCTAGCCTAAAAAAAATTGTTTGTTTCCTGTAACATTCCCCAAAAAACAAAGGTCGGTAGGTCGGGAATTTTTCGTTTTCGTTTTTGTTTTGTTTTGTTTTGTTTTTGTTTGTTTGTTTGTTTTTTTTGGTTTTTTTTTTTTGTTTTTGTTTTTTTTTTTTTTTTGGTTTTTTTTAATTTTTATTTTGCTTATGAATAATGGGGTCAAACATCCCGGGACTGAATTATCCAGGTCTTATATTTACAGTGGACACCCAACACTAGCGGCAGAATACGAACTTCAAAAAGTTGTGGGGGGAATTGATTACTCTTTATATTTAAGGTAAATGTTGACTAAGTTGCATATTTTATATCTCAAATAAAAGATACAGTTAATATTTTTGGAATAAAAAGAATCAGCTGATTGATTAAACCAAGAGCAAACACAGATTTGGGAGAGAAAAAAATCCACCCGGGGGTAAATTGAATGGGTCGGTCGGACGTCGGGTTACAGGAAACAAACATAATTTTTATTTATGCCTTATATATTCACCTTTCGGTTCTTAATCACCTCTGCTTCGTGCTAGTTGGCTAGTATCAGATGCAGCACAATTTTCTTTCATTAAGAAGAAAAAAATTTTAAACCAGAAATGGATAATTCCGGACTGTATTGTATAGAAGTATGTTTCCAATGATCAATTATGAAAAATTATAATCGATCATCGGAATCGGTAGCATTTTATCGTCGACAATCGATGTTTTCTGATTATCGGTACAACACTATTAAATTATTCCCCTTTGCTAGATTGTGTCAATCAAGAAATCCTTGTATATCATTTAATTAACGGGTTATTTGATTGAATGAGAATACAAGAAAGAATGTTATATATTTAGAAACAAAATAAAAAAGAATGCTTGGTTTAAATGAGCAAAGCATGCTCAAAGTCAGATTTGCCTGGAAAGCAATGTAAAAGATTGGCATAAAGATTATTTATATATTTAGCAAAAGTTGTAATTGTACACAATATGTTACATGTAACACTGAGGTAATTTGTTAGTTAGTACTACGTATGTACAATTTCTAAAACGAGGTAAATTATTGACAAACAAGTTGATGAAACAAGAATATCAGCTGTCTCGTTTAAAGTCATCATTTCGTATGTTCTATGGTCGATACAATGACCTTGTCAGCAAATACAATTTATCATTGAGTCAAATGCTGACTGACGTTTTTCATACTAATTGTTAGGCCATTACTTACATTCTGAATTGTCGACGGATTTTTTCGTTATTTCCGGCTTTACGACTTGGGAAAACCAAGAATGAACCCAAGGAGATCACTCGGGTCTAGCACGCTTCAATAAGCAAGGATATTTTTTACAAGATTTTTGAAATTCTTGGGCAACATTGCTTTGTCTATCATTTAATTTTGTTTTATACTTCTATGGATCCTTTACAGTGTTGTATTATACTCATGTGACCGCTAAGGCCCTTGGGTCTCTTGTTTCAGCTTATAACAGGTAATGAATTTTTTTCTCAACAATTCAGTTACTTTATCTTCAGGAATGAATATCGTTTTTGAGGTTTTGTCAATACCTAACACAAATTCAAATGCAAGTACACGGCCCTTCAGTTTTTTTTCTGGAGCTAATGTAATTCCTTAAATTTCAGCCAGTTCTATTTATTGTGACATTAACAACCTGCAGTAATTAGTGTTTGCTCTTCCTACAAATAAAAACCATCTATATAATAAATTACTCCCCATGCATTAGACTTTTGTTGCAACTCCCAATTAAGAAAAGGAGAACTTCTCAATTAACGAGCACTAAATTGAACATTCCATCAACTGGCAAACATTTGTCAATATAAGAATTTAATAATGTAATAAGAATTAAAAATCCTATACCAAACCAAGCAAAAATCGGGACAAACTAATGCACTAGATATGTCCATTTTCGCCATCAATGCACCCTCTCCCATCTCTTGAATTAGAGACGAAGCACATGCAGAATAAGACACTGAATAATATCATTGATCATTATAATCATCAATACTATCGCCCAATGGGTATGATAAATTAGAAATCATGCGCCACCCACTTGCTTTTTGGGGAGAATGCCAATAGAATTACATTTCAAAGAAGTTGGTTCAGGTGATGTACCATGACGCCCTCAAATTTACCCCAAAATAAATTGTACTTTTGAAAAATATTCCATTTCAGAAAAGATATATTAATTATATGAATTATTTAAATTTAAAAATAATTTTTAAAAATTATGAAGTGCATTAGCTCTCATAACATACATGTTTATTAAATCAATAGATCATGAACTTTTTTGTCATCTGCCTTGAATCAGGAATGGTGACATAAATATTTTGAAAATGATTAAGAATTAAAACAGTTCTTGCACAATCTCTTAAAATTGATTAAGCTCTGTAGTTGAATTAGCTATACTGGTATAACTTCATTTTGTTATTCAAAAGGTCACGGTCCACTAGTCCTGTGAACCTTCGGACTAGTGAACCTTCGGACAAGTTGGCCATTGGACTAATGAATTGCTTTTCAAATTTTGTATTTCCTGAGCATTTCATATCACAAGCGTATAAAGTTTTGCATGGGGCTATATACCTGGGATAATCTCTCTCTCTCTAACATGTACTTGGGCCAAAATTTCAAATGGAATTATAAGACAAGTTTTTTTTTTAAATTGAGGACTTTTTAGAATTTTAAACTATTGACTTATTTATACTGCAGAGAGAATGATGTCCCTCCCAAAAATGTGAAGAAATAAGTTTACCCACTATCTTGTCTTTGATCTATATCTATTGTTACAAAGGAACACAGCTAGAAGTCTTTTATCGTATTTGTAACAAATTTCATATGGAACTCCTATTGCTCAAGATCGGTATTTTAAGTAGGCGGAAGTGAATCCGATCAATTATGCTTGAAAAGTACTCACTGTGAACAATCACCAGACTTGCTGAAGACAGGTTAACATACCCTTCAGGATATAATTATCATACATAGGCCTGTACAAAATTGAACAGTCAGGATTAAATCATCATCTTAGTTAGAATAACAAGAAATACACTAGAGTTGTGATGAAATATTTAGAAACACAAATGTAAAATGTAAAATCAAATGAAGGGTCAAACCTTCTTTTAAGGTAAGATAAGAATGAGTGAAAATTTAATGGTATTTCAAAAATTTTCTTCTCAAGAACAACTAGGCCAGAAAAGTTGAAAATTATGTGAAACTTCATTATTTGTGTAGATTCAACTTTGTCCAAATCAAGACCTTCAGGGGTAATGTAGGGCCACAATAGGTGATCAAAATTTGTAAACATGGGAATGTACAGTAAAACACATTTATAAATAAGTACCTGGGAAGGGAGATATTCTTTTGTTATAAGTATAATTGTTTATATACATTAAGTTTACAATATATTTCAAAGTCAAGTGGAATAAAAATTGCTTCGTTGTAAGCATCAATTCATTATAAGAGTGTTCACTATAAGCATGCTTTACTGTATAAGAAAAAATCTTCAAAAATCTTCTTCTCAAGAACCACTGGACAAAAAAGTGAATCTTTTGTGAAAGTTTCATTACAAAATGTAGTCTAAACAAATTTGTACTTTCAAAACAGTAGTGATGCGACAAGTAGACTATACTTGTCTACATATTGTTTTTGTCAGTTTTCTTCTTCAATCAAATTTTGTCCAAGCCATAACTTGACAACCCTTTATAGAGGTGGGTTTGAGGCCACCAAACTTTTTTGACCGTGACCTATTGATGAGGCCAAGGTCAATCTTTCAAAATATGGTCCAGGCTATAACCTGAGAACCCTTTGACATTAGGATGTTAAACTTGTAACATATAAAGAAGACATTTTCACAAAATGCACTTCACCAAAATTTGACCTTGACTCCTTTCTTCAAGGTCAATTTGAGAAAAACCCCTACAAACCATAACTAAAGAACCCTTTCACATTCAAACTTCGATCTTGGAATATGGAGATATGGCATTGAGAAAGGGTACATGCAATTTTTTTTTTTACCTTGACCCATTTAAAAAGTCAAGTTCAATGATTTACATAAAACTATAATTCAGGGCATAACTTGAGAACCTTGTGACATTATGAATTAAAATTTGAAACATGGATAGAAGACATTGACACAAGATTTGCTGCATCATTATTTTTTACCTTGATCCTTTCTTCATTTAAGGTCAAATTAAGAATAAAGACAACCAGACCATAACACATGAAATCTTTGACATTAAGACTTTATAAACCTCATTGATCGCCACCAATTGATCCCCAGGATGAAAATAAAAATTCTGAAACCTTAATTATTGCAATTTACAGGACACTACTAATCATCTTCCAAAAGATGACTAGGCCACTGCTAAAACGTAAGAGGAGTTCTGGGAACCAGGGTCTCTTTGTATAAAAGAAAGTCATTTTTCGACCCCTATTTGACCCCAGGGTAAAAAATGAAAATTCAGAAACCTTATTGCACATCTACATTACCACCAATCATCTTTTAAAAGATGATTAGGCTACTGCATAAATGAAAGAGGAGTTTTGGGAACCAGGGTCTTCTTATATATAAAAAAAGTCAATTTTCGATCCCCATTTGACCCCCAGGGAAAATTCGAAAACCTTACTGGACATCTACAGGACACCACCAATTATCTTCCAAAGGATGATTAGACTGCTGTGTAAAATGTAGGAGTTCTGAGAATCAGGCTTTTGTAGAAAAACGTCATTTTTTTACCCCCGTTTTGCCCCCCCCCCCCGAGTTAAATTGAAAATTCTAAAACCTTATTGCACATCTATAGGACACCACCTACATGTATCATATTCCAAAAGATTCTGCTTAAAATGTATGAGTAGTTATATTAAGAAGAAAGTGTGACAGACGAACGGACGGACGGACCAGGTTAACAATATACCCAAACTTTCTTTAGAAAGTGTGGGTATAATCAAACTGCTTATTTTGATATGTACGAGGGTTGTCCATAAAGTTCGTGGACAAACGTTATATTTTCCTGAATAACATTTTTTTAAATATAGACCATGACTAAGTGAATATATAAAAATTTAAACAATAAACACTGTTGTACGAATGTTATAGGTGTAAATACTGTAACGTGTTTATTTGAACATTTTTAATCAGGGTTCTTTAAAAGGGATATCTGATTTTGCCTGTACTCTGAGTAAAATGAGAAGACAAGAATAATTTTCCTTAACTTTTCTTGAGTATAATAATTATGATTCTTTATATATACATGTAATTAAAAGACAATTAAAATATCAGAGGTTTTACCGAGTGCTATGTTTCAATGACTAGCGTGACTACGTAACCCGTCACCTTGTAATCTTGGTATAAGGGTTCCTATTAATATAGAGAATCAGGCGCCTCGATCTAATAAGACCTACTACCTCCTGACTCCCAAATTAATTCCCCAAATACCACTACCGCTGGTGAGCTAATAAATTCCTACCCCAGCCCTACGTCTTCTACACTTTTCGTCTTATAAGCGTACTCCACAAACTTCGTAGCAATTCTGCCTCAATTGCCAGTTGCACTGACTTATATACCCTTAGAACAATCTATTTCCAAAGGGGTGTCAGGTTATTCCATTTCATGGGTATGTTCTATTACGTTTCTTCTACGTTTCAATACTTTGTAAATACAAGCCCTACGGCCCAGTCAGCCGTAAAGATAATTTCATGATAATGTAAAAAATATAGATTATGAATTTTTATCACATGTTCATGGACAGGCGGTACATTTCCTTTATTATACCACACTACCAAGAGTGTGCAATAATATTTATGTATAGATCATAACTGATTTCATTTTTAAAATTGAAAACAATACACGATAATTTACGAGCGTTATTAATATAAACAGTTCGTATACACAGACTGCACAGCCCAGTCCAATGTTGACTAGATTTATAACAACGTCATAAATAGAAATATCCTATTTTCGTCAAATAACAGTGATTTTCCACTTCTTGTACAGTCTCCAAAATTGTATTGAACACACCGTTGAAAAATCGTATATGCCAATCTCAAATCAATGAACTAAATATATATCAATAATGTCGAATTGTTTGAATAAATATTTTGTCTCTGACGTCGTTTCAACCATATTTAAACATGGTTTTATGATTGGACGCTGTTCCTTTCGGATGGCCGACGTCGCTTTTTCCGTCAATTTTCGAAACATATTTCTTGCGGTGTTTACTTAATATTTTCACTGTCTGTATAGTAATCGTTACTAAAGATATCAGAAAATGACGATAGCCACTTTATTTGTGAGACATTTTATTTTTATAAAGTTTTAACTTGTTTTATAAAGAAAATAACGATTTTAATCAGAACACTTTATTTCAAAGTTTATGTTATTATAACCCTGGGCCGTGCACTATCTGCGACCTTGAAAGACTCTAACTTTTACAAAAATATTAAGTTCTAACAATAAAAACCAAACTATTCCGGGTGGGATTTTTTTGATATACAATAAGTATATATAGAACCATTCATTTTGAAAAAAACGTCATTGTCTACGAATTTTATGGACAACCCTCATAGAAAAAGTTAATTTTTAAAAAAATTAATATTTGTAAAGTCAATGCACAGCATGTTTTGAGCCATACATTAACATGTAATAAAAGAAATTTTCTACAGCTTTGAGAAAAATTTTATATAATCTTTGGCTTAACGCCCCGATTGCGAGCACCCTTGCAGTAGGAATAATGAATCAAGTTATTAAATATTACCGATTTGTAATGAAGCTTTCACGTAGGTATTAACACTTTGAGCCCCAGTAGTTCTTGAGAAGATTCTTTCCAATATATTCGTATGTAAAGCTTTTATCACCTATTGTACACCAACCTTCCCTCGGGGGTCATGATCTGAATAAGATTGATTCGAATCTACACTTCATAATGATGCTTTCACTTAAGTTTCAACTTTTCTGAAAGTAGCTTTACAGTTGTATACTTTAAGTAGTGGTAAAAATTAAAGTTTAACTACAACTTGAAACACTTATGAAACATATTTTAACTTTTACATGTGCAGAATTATAGATAAAGAAGACACTTTGAAAATTGTAGTTGTTTTTATGATAGACAATGTAAAATACCTTTGAAAGGGTGGATTAAGAAGTTGGGGGGGGGGGGTATGATAAGTGTCAATCCCTCAAAACAAATTAACAAAATAATCCTCTTGCATAAGCCTTAATGTTTATTAAAGGTTACTAAGATGCCAAATGCTTTTTAAGTGTAGCATACAAGTAATTTCAATATGAATGTCGAAACTTCTTGAGGGTCAGTGTCCCTCTGCTTCCCCTACCCAACCCCAACCTCCCTTTTCCTTCTGTTTGAAGCTTTTATGCCCCCGTATCGAAGATTCGGGGGTATATTGTTTTTGCCCTGTCCGTCCGTCTGTCTATCTGTCTGTTTGTCCGCAAAAACTTTAACATTGCCCATAACCTTTGATTGGTTGGAGCTATGGCTTTCATATTTCACATGTATATTCCTTGTGACAAGAGCTTTCTTTTGGTACCACCATATTTGACCTTTTGACCTTGACCTTGGAGTTTGACCCAGTTTTGCAAAATTTTACCCAACTTTAACCTTGGCCATAACTTTTGAACAATTGGTGCTAGGGCTTTCATACTTCACATATGTAATCCTTGGGACAAGACCTTTTTTTCGGATACCACCAACTTTGACCCAACTCATATGAATTATCCCACTTTACTGAATCAAATAAGTTAGGTATAATAACTTGCCTACCAAAACCAGGAAAACAAAAACAATTCTTAAAAAATTGGCGCCCAATCAGTTTGTTGAATGTGATTTATAAAATAGCCTCAGGCTGTATTGCTGAACGATTGAAAACCGTATTGAATAAAATAATAAATAAGGACCAAACTGGCTTTTTAAAGGGAAGATTTATAGGTGAAAATATTAGACTGGTTTATGATTTAATGCTTTACACGGAACAAAAGCAGATTCCAGGCTTATTAATGTTAATTGATTATGAAAAAGCTTTTGACACTATATCATGGAAGTTTATATACCAAACATTAGACTTTTTAAATTTTGGGAAGTCAATTAAAAATTGGATTCACACTTTTCATAATGGAATTAAATCATGTGTAATACAGAATGGAATTTCTTCTGACTACCTGTTCCCTCAGAGGGGATGTAGACAGGGGGACCCAATTTCCCCATACCTTTTTCTAATTTGTGCTGAAGTTCTTGGGATTCTGGTTCGAAATAATAAAGACATAAAGGGAATTATAATTGATGGGGAGGAATATAAGCTTTCACAATATGCTGATGATACTTCAATTATATCTGATGGATCACCACAGTCTATGGATGGTATATTAAGAGAATTTGACTATTTTGCACTTATATCTGGTCTGAAAATTAATTTCACAGAAACTAAAATGGTTTGGATTGGCAGTAAAAAAATTTCCAAAGAAGTTTTTCATCACTCGAGATGGAAGTTAGATTGGAATAATTCTACTTTTGATCTTCTTGGTGTAAAATTTTCTATTAATTTAGACGAAATGGTTGAACTGAATTACCCCTCAAAATTAAATGAAATAAAGCGGTTGATAAAACAATGGCAGTTAAGAAAACTTACTCCAATTGGTAGATTAGCAGTGATTAAATCCCTGATTATACCAAAAATGAACCATTTGATATTGACTATTCTGAACCATTATAAGGAACTCCTAGACGAATTTGAGAAAAACCTTTACTACTTTTTATGGGGAAGTAAAATTCATAAGGTTAAGAAAAATGTTATGATTCAAGATTATGGAAATAGGGGGTTGAAAATGATTGAATATGTAGATTTTCTATGTGCATTAAAATCAACATGGATCCGAAGACTGATTAACTCAGATACAAAATGGCTAAAACTTCTTGAATCAGAATTAGGAATGAAAGTTGAATCTCTAACAATAAAAAATAAAAAGACTCTACTGTTAATATGTGTAATAAAATAAGTAACAAGTTTTGGAAAGAGGTTTTACTTAATTGGGTAAAGATCATTGACTCTGGTCAAAAGAATATGCGAATTCTTCATGAACATATATGGTTTAATCCAAGAATTAAAATGAACAACTCATCCATATTTTTGAAAAGTTATTTCGTTGCAGGCTTTGTTTTTGTAAGAGATCTGTTTGACTCTGAAGGAAAATTTGTAAGCCTTGAGTACCTCACAAATCTTAATGTAAAAACAAATTTTGTAGAATATGCGGGTTTAAAAGTAGCTGTTTTAAAAATATTGAAAACTATTGATATTGAAAAAAGAGAAACTGGACCTTTTATCCCTAATTCACTATATATTTTTTATAAAAGTACAAAAGGCTGTAAAGACATGTATAGTATACTCATTAAGAAGAAAAAGGAAGCAATTAAGGCACTAGAAAATGGGAAAATAATGGAATATTTTTTGGCGATATAGACTGGAATAAAATATTTGAACTCCCTTTTAAAGTAACAAAAGAAGCAAAATTTCAGTGGATGCAATTTCAAATTCTGCATAGGATTATCGCAACAAATAAATACCTTTATAAACTCAAACTAATTGATTCACCTGTATGTTCCTTTTGTAAACAAGATGTCGAAACGATTGAACATTTATTTTTCGAGTGTTTCTGCGTTAAAAAAATATGGTGTCACGTTGAGGAATGGTTTATAAATAAGTCTCATTTTACCATTAATTTTAATAGAAAGGATATACTTTTTGGCAAATTCAACGACAAAAACATGTTTAGACTACACAATATATTAATACTTACTGTTAAGCAATTTATTTTTGCTAGTAGGTTTAAAAATGTGCCTAAACTAAGCATCTCAATGCTAGAAAAAAATATTGTGGATAGAATATTAGTTGAAAAAGTTATACTTTTAAGAAACTGTAAATTTTCAGAATATGAAAAATATTGGAAAACTATTTGTGAAATGATTTAATGTATTTATTTTTCTCAAGTTTATATACAAATGTACAAGTATGTTAAAATACTTAATACTGTTTCCCCACCTCAATTTTATGCACCCTTTCACCCCCTTTTTCCTTTCTTTAATTTTCTTTCTGTATATAAAGCTTTCACAGTGAAGATTCATATAAATGTACAATATGTCATATACAATTTTAGTTTGATTTTGAAATGCAACATATATTTACTACAAAGAAAATGTATTTAATATGAAGTATCAGGAAGTAGAAATGAAAGTATGTATTGAATGTTAACTAATATATTTTGTATAGTCTGAATATGCGAAAGCACAAATAAAATCTATGAATTAAAAAAAAAACTTTGACCCTTTGACCTTGACCTTGGAGTTTGACCTACTTTTGAAAAACTTTAACCTTGGCCATAACTTTTCAACAGTTAGTGCTAAGGCTTTCATACTTCACATATGTAATCCTTTGGACAAGACCTTTTTTTGGATACCACCAACTTTGACCCTTTGACCTTGGAGCTTGACCTACTTTTGAAAAACTTAAACATTGGCCATAACTTTTCAACAGTTAGTGCTAAGGTTTTCATACTTCACATATGTAATCCTTTGGACAAGACCTTCCTTTGGATACCAACAACTTTGTCCCTTTGACCTTGACCTTGGAGCTTGACCTACTTTTTGAAAACTTTTACGTTGGCCATAACTTGTGAACCATTGGTGCTAAGGCTTTCATACTTCATATATGTAATCCTTGTGAGAAGATCTTCCTTTGGATACCAACAACTGTAATCCATTGACCTTGACCTTGGAGTTTGACCTAGTTTGGAAAACTTTAACCTTAGCCATAACTTTTGAACAATTGGTGCTAGGGCTTTCATACTTCACATATGTAATCCTTTGGACAAGACCTATTTTCGGATACCACCAACTTTGACCCTTTGACCTTGACCTTGGAGCTTGACCTACTTTTGAAAAATTTTTAAACATTGGCCATAACTTTTCAACAGTTAGTGCTAAGGTTTTCATACTTCACATATGTAATCCTTTGGACAAGGCCTTCCTTTGGATACCAACAACTCTGTCTCTTTGACCTTGACTTTGGAGCTTGACCTACTTTTGAAAAACTTAACTTTTGCCATTACTTTTGAACTGTTGATGCCAAGGCTTTGATACTTCACCTGTGTAATCCTTGTGACAAGACCTTCCCTTGGATATCAACAACTTTGACTTTTTGACCTTGACCTTGGAAATTGACTTGTTTTGAAAAACTTTAACCTTGGCCATAACTTTTCAACAACTGGTGCTAGGGCTTTCATACTTCATTTCTTTTGGATACCTACAAGTTTGACCTTTGACCTTGGAGTTTGACCTACTTTTTGACAACTTTAACCTTGGCCATAACTTGTGAATCATTGGTGCTAGGGCTTTCATACTTTATATATGTAATCCTTGTGACAAGACCTTCCTTTGGATATCAACAATTGTAAGCCATTAACCTTGACTTTGGAGTTTGACCTTGTTTTGAAAAACTTTAACCTTGGTGATAGCTTTTGAACAATTTGTGCTTCGGCTTTCACTTTTCACCTGTATATTTCTTGTGAGAAGGCCTTTTCTTAGGCACCATTAATTTTGACCACTTGACCTTGACCTTGATGTTTGACTTACTTTTGAAAAACTTTAACCCTTCCGAAATCTATTCAATGTTGCTGCCAGGGATGGGGTAATTGTAATTAGTATTTGTAATTGAGTGTAATTAATTACATTTTTTAAAGTAATTGGAAGTAATTTGTATTAGAGCCAGTCTTCAATTACAAGTAATTGAATGTATTTAAATACATTTCCAAATATGTCATGTATTTTCAATTACTTTTCAATTACATTTCAATTACTTTTTTTAAGTTATAAGTTTTAAAAGGAGTCTTTTAAAGATACACAGTTCAGTATACCTGTGTGGCATGGGCTTGTGTTTGTGCAACAATTGAATGTCTCAGAATGTTTAATTTGTTTATACAGCATGTCACACTGTCCAGGGCAATAGGGAGAGGTCTAATTTTGTCCAGGTGTGAACCCCTCTAATACCCAAGAACAAAACACTGAATAAAAGTTCACTATAGTAAAAACTTATTCAGAACCAAACTTGAATTCAATAGAATTGGATGAATTCAATGTACCAGAAAATGTTTCTGAAAATTTTAAAGTCAAAATCATTCCACGTTTCCTTGTCTTTTTCGGTTAGCCCAAAAGTATTTAGCTGTATCAGCCACTTCAGCACCCGTTGAAAGACTTTTCAGCATGGCTGGAAAACTGTTCAGACCAGAAAGATGTCGTTTGAGTGATGCTGTGTTTGAAAATCTGATGATGATTAAAATGAACTCAAAACTGTAAAAACATTTCAGTACATAATGCTTTGTGTATCTAAATGCCGTTTATATATGTATTTGTTCTCAAGATTTTTTAAAAATAAAACCTAAGTAATTGAAATGTATTTAATTACATTTGTCAAAGTAATTGAGAGTAATTAATTACATTTGAAAAAATCAATGTAATTGTAATTGCAAGTAATTGACAAAATTATCAATGTATTTGAAAGTAATTAATTACATTTCAAAGTAATTGACCCCAACCCTGGTTGCTGCCAGGGTTTTCATATTTCACAGGTATATTCCTCGAGACAAGACCTTACTTTGGGTACCAACATATTTGATTTGCATTTGAGAAAGTTTAATCTTTGCTATAAGCCATACGGGGGCATCAGTGTTTCACAAACACATCTTGTTTTATATTGTTTCCTTTTTGGCAATATACATAGTATTAACGTGTTAAGGTTTCTTTAATTCTTTCTATTGAACAGAAAACTTATAACAATAACTTCATGACTATCTTATCTGTTTTATTAATAGTATTTGAATAAAATTGGTAAAGTGGTTCGTATTTTTTTAACGTATGTTTGATTTAATGTTAAAAAATAATCATTTATAGTTTTAAAAATGAAAGAACGAAGCCTTTTAAAGTAAATGTACATTTTCCTCATTGGATAAAGAGTAACACTAGAAATGCATTCAGAAATAAGCACTATATCATCAGGAATAATTCAATCAATTACTTCCCTGAATATTTCTGCATTTTGTAAAATAAAAATTTAAAAAATAATAGCTCTTTGAATGATTGATCATTTTGTAAAGCTGTTCACTGCGTTAAATAAAAATATGGAAATCAACAGCTTACAACATTTAACGGTATTGTAACGTATTCGACCTCCCTTTACTGTACTTTCCGACATATTTCATTTTGTCAGGTATATAAGAAGATAACTAACAGTGATCATTCTCAAAGGTTCTTTTAAACAATACAGGTTGTGATCAAAGCCATCAAACCTAAAACAGAGGTGGGATTAGGTCCAAAGGAGAAATAGGCATCCCCGTCGACCGGTCAAACCCGTTATATGCCCCTTGTCATGATCTTGTAAATTGAAAAAATGCGGACATTTCAATGAAATAATGATTTTGCAATTCGTACAAAAGGCGTCAGTCAAAAATTGATCGAACTATATACTGTATTCGCAAACAAGGGCATGGTACCAACACCTACTGCGATACGGGACCTCGATTAATACGGACTGATTCGAAGGACCGGTCTCCACGTCCCACAGTGGGATTCGTTCCGGCGACGTAAGGATCAACTCCTTACTCAGCGACTCTCGAGCGAACGCTATTACCACTGCACCAGGCGGGCGACGTTAACTAGAGTAAACTATAGTTAACTTAGGTAATATTTTGTAAAGGGAGTCCGTTTTGAAATCCTCGTGAAAAGTTTACTTTAATGATGGGATCATTAATATTGATGACGTTATATGTAGACATCTGTTTTTAAAAATATGCACATGCAACCATATTTTTTTTTAAATGATTGCATCTCAAATTTATCAAATACTAAAAGAATATTTTTTTTAAATCGACAATTTTGCAATTTTCATTTGCTACTATTCGAGGTGCGGTAACTCATAAATAAAAAAAAATAGGTTCTGGTTTAATGTAACAGAGCAATTAAATCTCACAACAATTAAAAAGTTTCCAAAAAAGTAGGAATTGCTATCCTTGTAACAGAAATAAATATGATAAGTCTGGTTGCCAAAGGTGAAGTCTGGATTAACTATTTCTGTTGCCACTATATCTGGTGTATTTACTTTTTCTTTCATCAAATTTTTCCCCGTGATTTTTCCATTTTTGTCCATTTTATAAAAATATCTTTATGAATGATTTTTTATGACTACGGGTTTCTTTATATAATTGATGTTATCATCATCGTTTACCAAAATGTACAAAAAATAACAGATGCCTTGATCCCTCATCAGTTTACCAAATAAAAAAACGAAGACAAAAAATTATTAAAATAAACATTATACTCTTTTATATGCGCTTTTTCTTTTTCGTATATTACTGCTGTTACGGATCAAAGTAATCGTGTAATAGTTGATTAAGATTATATAAAAACAAAGGAATTATGTGAAAGATGGCAATTTTATTAATTTTATTTTATATATTTATATACGTTCATTTTTTTTGTTTGATATGCCAAATTCTTGAAGGTAGCAGGATATTTTTTTGTGTCAATCGATAAAAGTTTACTATAATTCGGAAAAATCTAAAAGCAATAGTCACGTTTCGAGTTCATCCGGAACGTACGTTTTTATTTACGCTTAGTTATGCCGATCACGTGATTTACAGAAAATGTTTAGCAAGGGTACTTCCGGTTGTGATTGTTTACGATAGTTACCCGATGTCGTCTGACACAAAATCCTATTTTTGCGTTGCGGAGGGATGCAATTCTGATGAAAGAAAAAGGGGAAGATATGGTTACATGAAAGATGTAAGATTTTACCCCTTTCCAACCCAGAAAAAAGCGCCTGCACAAAGAAAACGCTGGCTGGACCTCTTTAGAAAAGAAAATTATGAGCCAAAGAGAAATCACAGAGTAAGTATGCTCTATTCATTTTAAGGAAGGCAGACCAACAGAAAATCATCCATACCAAGAGCTCTTTGCATATAATAATTTTAAGGAAAGTCTGAAGGATTGTTATGGTTTTGATTAATAAACATCCCAAAGTTAGTATCATCTACAAAGAAATAAAAACACCAGAAGACTGTCACAAACTACAATCAGATCTAGATGCACCTGCTCGGTGGGAGTCTGATTTGCTTATGGCTTTCCACCCAGACAAGTGTACTAAACTCACCATCTCTCATAAGAAACAGACATATTCTCAAAACTACATTCTACATGATCATGTACTTGAGTCAGTAAGTTCAGCCAAGTATTTAGGTGTAACATTACAGTCAAATCTAAAGTGGAACACACATTATGACAATATTATTGCAAATGCAAATAAATCATTAGGATTCCTTAAACGTAATCTGAAAATTTCAAATACAGAGGTAAAATCCAGAGCCTATCAAGGAATAGTGCGCCCTAAACTCGAGTATTGTTGTAGTGTTTGGGATCCACATACGACACTGTATAGACAAGAACTTGAAATGGTTCAGAGAAGGGCGGCTCGCTATGTACATAACAATAACCACAATACCAGTAGCGTTATAGGCATGATTAGTACACTACAGTTGCCAACACTAGCTGAGCGACGCCTCAAAACCAGATTAATAATGTTTTACAAGGTAATTCATCAACTTGTTGCTATACCCACAGACATACTCAGATGCAAGAACCAGACAAAATCACACACAAACATACATACACTTACAAGCAACAAAAGAAACATACAAGTGGTCCTTTTTTCCACAAACTATAATACAATGGAATTTGCTTCCCCAGTCTGTTGTCCAAGCCACTAAAGTAGAAATTTTTAGAGAACAGCTAACCCCAGCTGTTCTCAACACTACCATGTAAAAAGTAACATTTCTTTTAATCACAAATGTAAATAAAAGCACAGTTTTATTCCCCTTTATATTAAGTTTGCTTAGGTCACGCATGCGCACCAGCAAGTAATCTTCAGCGCTCTGAAGTTTTGTTGTAAATAGAAGAAGGTATCATGATTGTACGTATCGAATGACTGGTGCCTGCCTGCCTGGCATAGTTGTGCACACTATTTCCTTTTGATGTAATTTAAAATCAAGATTACAGCTCTACAAACCTGCATCAAAATAACTGGAAAATGATAATGTGCTATGATATATTGTAGAATTAAACACAAAATTAAGAACTGTTTGAGCTTTTAACATTTTAAATAGGTATGGAGTATTACAATTTAGAGATACACATACTATAGTCTTGAGTGCTTATAATTTGTTATCTTTAGATTCGTTCAACAACTTCATTATCCAAGAGGAAACAGTGTATTGTACAAGACACTCAATCTGAAATCTCAATTCCTCCCCCAATGGATTCCCTGGCTGCCAGTGAAAGAGTACTTGTATGTAAGACTATTTGCTGATATAAATTCAGTAACAAAACTTGTGCACAAGTATTTATCATTGCAGATCAATAAACATATTTCATTATTTAATTGTATTTTTGAAAACTGAATTTTAATTTTTTTTAAAATTAAGGATTATCATTTTTCAGCATTCGCAGATTAATAATGACAATTCCATTTTTGTTTTTGGAGAATTGAATGGAAGTTGGCCAATAACTCAAGAAATAGAAGTGAGTGATAGTGAGCGTCCAACAGCTGGATCTTTTCCTGACACAGATGAAAATTTTTGATTTTTAAAAGAATTATTAACATTTTAATGGCTATCTATTAAATGTCATATTTTAAAATTCTGGCAACTTAAAGAGAGGTAAGCTTACTGCACAAAAATTTACATTTAAAATATACTGTAGGTATTCATGTAGACATGGACCACTGCTACATCAGTGGTAGTTTTTGCAGTAATGACATGTCAACCAGAGATATAGGAATCCAAACCTCACTCACTACTGCAGATATCAAGGTTCTCGAGGAGAAGTCAACCAAACTGGAGGATTCTGAGAAACTCATGAGAGAGCTTTTTATAAACAAAGTTGTGAAGGATGACAAAAATGTAAAGATGTATACTGGACTACCATCAAAGAAAATCCTAAATGGTGTATATGGTAGGAATTGGTGCACACTAAATTCAGTGATATTATAAATGTTAATACATGGTCTTTTACAACACTAAAAAGGTTGACCATAGCTTCTTTAATATTACAAAATTTTATCAATATCTAATCTTCTATAATTAAATAACATTTTCTAATAAATAACTTTCCCCTTTATTTATTAAGATATTTTGGAAAAGGCTTCACCAACTTTGAAGTATTGGTCAGGACAAGGGAGTACTACAAAGAAACTTTATCAGAAAGACAGTCTAAATGCAAAGTCGGGCCCAAAGAGGAAGCTCAGCAGGTTTCAGGAGTTTGTTTTAACTCTGGTCAGATTGCGACTAGCTTTGACTACATTTTTCATGGCAGATTTATTCGGCGTATCCACCTCAAGAGTTTCTCAAGTCTTCACCACCTGGATCAATTTCATGTGTACAATCTTCAAACCTCTATTAAAATGGCCCTCAGGAAATGTAATTAAAAAATTCATGCCTTCATCTTTCAGAGCTAAATTTCCAAATGTAAATTGTATTATTGACTGCACTGAATTTTTCATCAAAAAACCAAGAATTCCAACTCCTCAGTCTCAGACATTTAGCTCCTTTAAACAACATAATACTTATAAAGCACTGGTAGGTGTGTCACCTTCTGGTGCATTTACATTTGTATCAAACTTGTGGGTTGGCAATGTTTCCGATAGGTATATCACTAAGGAAAGTGGTTTCCTAGACAACATACAAGCTGGAGATGAAATAATGGCAGACAGGGGATTTTTGATCAGGGATCTTTTGCTTCAACGCAGAGCTAGACTTATTATACCCCCATTCACAAAGAAGTGTTCCTGGGGTAAAGGTAAGTATTTGTCTGTCTCCGAAATACTTAAAACAAGAAACATATATTGCAAAATTCCGCATCCATGTAGAGAGGACTATAGGAAGGTTAAAAACATTTCATATGATATCCAACACCATGCCAACAAATTTAAAACCACTTGCTGATCAAATGCTTGTCATATGTGCATTTCTTTGTAATCTTCAAAAACCTTTGGTCAAAAAGTAAGGAATTGATGTTCCATATTGGAATGTATACTTATAACTGACATCTGTGTTCAGAAAAATTTTTTTTTATAGTGTTCACTTCTGGTATAAAATACATTTATAAGAACTTCAATGTAACAAGTAGCATATATTTCTTGAATGATAATCAAATAAAAAGTAAGAAAATTGTTCATAATGTCTCATTTTTACAAGAGTTGAAAATGTATGTTTGAGACTTTAAATACATAATATTTCTGCTGACATAACTATTTTTACAATTGTCTTAGTGCTCTAAAAAGGTACTTCTAAAAAAAATCTGAGATTTTTCAATAATTCTCTTAAATATGTGTTCATCGAAATATATACGATCAACAATAAAGACCTTTTTTGTGTAAAATACAAAATCACACCATTGTTTTTGGCACACACCTAGTTGGCCCTGAATTTGTACATACCATGGAGAATCAAATTTCAGTCTTATATTTTCATTTTCGTCTAAGACAACATGATAATGGTCATCAATACAAGCATCTTTGTGCATTTTATTTTGATACAAGAAGGAACATGTTATCTCAAGTAATCCTTCACCACAACAATTGCACTTAATTACACCATCTGGAGAAGCCCCTAAAAATGGATAATCTGAGTCTACATATAAACCACATAACTTAATCTCTGCATGTTTGTGCTGTTTTTTATACTGCTCAAAATAAAGCTGCCTAGCGACAGGTTCATGTAGCTTACCAAATGCCAGAGAAGGTACAGATACTTTTGAAGTTTTCCCCATAATCATTTTTGAAATATAATTCTCTTCATTTTCTGTAAATCTAAAATGCAAAACTGATGAAAAATGTGAGGCAGTAATTCTACCAATTCTGTGTTTGATCTTCAATTTCAGTAATCTTTTTCTTATCAAAAATATTCTTCAATTTTTCGGTAACTGAAAAAATGTCACAAGGGGGGTGCATATTCTTGCAGACATCTGACATTGATGGAAGTACAACATTATTATCATCATCATCATCATCATCACTTTCGAAAGACTTGACATAAAGTGTCTGTAAAAGAAGAGCCCCTGTACCTCTACATAATTCATAGAAGTCCTTCTCGTGGTTGGCCAGGGGACCTTGACTGGGAACTGTCGGGTCATACGAGTAAACAGTAGCAGATGTTGGTTGGGGATGTGTCTGGTCCACTCTCATGTCTATGTCGGTGATCTTCTGGGGGTTAGATTTTTTTTCTAGGTTTATCCCAGATACACAGCGTATCGGTGCCTACCTCTGTTCCTCGGTCTCTGTGTCTCTCACAAAAACTTGTTCGTGAAAATAGAAAACAACACAATGTTTGCAAGTTCCATTATCCCTGAAAAAATAATATAAGAATTAAGATTTTTGAGATAAATTGTTCATTTTTTATTTGTAAATTCCTACTTATGAACCTGAATTTCAATAATTAGACTGTGACTTCACATTATTAAATATGCTGTATCAGTTATAAGAGATTATGCTTTTATGGAAACAGAGAACAACATGTATTTAACATGAGGTTACCTAAAAACTGGAATGTACTTACGCCACACAAGTGCATCCACCAGACAAAATTTCTCCTGTTGTTCGCCAAGATCCATACATCATAAGGCAGGGCTGTCTGTCTTGTCTCAGGCATGCAAGTTGCCCTCAAGTAAAGATATTCTTGGTAGACATGATAGGCAACCTTGACATCGTCAATATTGCAAGCCATGTGTAACCGATACCCATTATCTTGCTTATAAGGCTTAGTCGTTCATGACTCCACCAACACCACCTCATTAAGTATACCAAAACATCACACGATTCAAAGTCTGGTATACTGGCCAAATCCTTACTCCTGCAAAAGTAGTTGGTTAATATATAGACAATATTTAAACTTCCAACTTCTTAATTGTTAAATTGCTATAAAAATGTTCTTAATAGGCCTCTATCATGTGGGCTCATTTCACTTTGTGAAAACTGAGGTGGGTTTAGGTGTGTGTTACCCCAATTGTTTGGTTTGATGTATCAATACTGAAAAGCTTAGTCAATAGATATAATTTTATATAGAGTGTGAAAAATTAAAGTCTTACCAATCGGCCACAGCATTTACAGGGTCTAAAACAATTTTCTTGTCTCCCACTGTCACTGTCCTGCACCTTGCATCAAACACGTTGTACTCTTCTTCGTCATTTGTAGATGTCAAAACCTGTCATCATTATACAGAAAGGTGAATGATAATATGTTTAACCAGGTTATGCTAAACCACAAAAAACATCCGTGAATAAAATATATTTGAATAAAATATATCTTTTAATTTCTAACCTGTAAGGTAGATACTTTAATTTTTGTCGTTCTCGGTTCTGACTACGAAATTATTAATCAGTATTAATCAGTTAATGCTTCAGTGAACGAACGATTACCTCAAGACGAAGTTCCTTAGCAAGCTCACGTAAACGCACAAGATCTATTTTCCTGCCTATGCTGCAGCTTATACCTCTATCTTGCAGATATTTCTTAAGATCTGACACTTGAAAGCCGTAAAAATTTATTCGTTCTGCCATAACTATAAGACGCTATAAAACCGGAAGTTTCCTTGCTGAACATTTTTGACATGGCGTGACTAAACGAGAAATGAAAACGTTGTTCCTGATGAACTCGAAACACGGCTATTCAGTAAGAATAAAATGATTAAATTCTTTATTTTTATTTATTAAACCTCTACTGGTATTACTCTTTATAAAATGAATACCATAAAACTGTTTATTATACTTCTGTTAAAATATTTTCTATATAAAGTTAAGAGGATAAAATAACTATCTTTTATAGTCTGAAAATCTCCAAGCATAGGAAAGCTATACCCCGGGGTATAGTTTTTGCTACCCACCCCTTGGAAAATTTTCATGCAATTTTTGCCGCCAATTTTAATTTCCTGTGATCAGTCTATAGACTTTAAAAAATGTCATCCTGACTTCAGTAGCATTGTGACGTCATGAAGATTTCAGCTCAATCTAATAGTGTTATCTTATTCCAGATACTTGTTCAAAACTTTCATAATTGTTTTTTTTTTTTTTTTTTTTATGTTTTTCCTATGGAACTGTAGTATTAGGTAAATCCAACCCTCAGAAATTATTATACACATCAGTATAATAAAACGCTTATCCACTGGCTGTAAGTGGGATAGCTCTTTCATCAAACCCTTGACAGGAACTATTCCCCTCGGGCAAGCCCTCGGGGAATAGTATCCTGTCGCGGGTTTGATAAAAGAGCTATCCCACTCACAGCCAGTGGATAAGTGTATACTATTTCCCTGAGACTGCACTACTTCCCCCAACTGAGGACTACTCCCTGTAAAATCAGAGCTACTCCCTGGGACTTCTCCCTCAATAATTCTCATTAATATTTTAACCAATCAAAATGATCAAGAGCGTTCAAGGAATCTCGAGTCTATGAGATAATGTTATTAGCAATGTAACGATGACGTCATAACATTTCGACATGCGAAATTATTTTATTTTTTAAACATGTCATTATTTTCCACATTTTGGTGCATTGGATATCAAACAAAGTTTCTGTTACCTGTATTTGTTTATTTGAATGCCTCTATATTGTATAAAAATGTCTGAGTATCTGGTTTAATAAATCTCCTTAGATTGTTTCGGTGGGTTTTGAGTGCCTGTCGTCGACTATTGATAATATCATTTGGTTGTATTAAACTTTTCATATTTTCCGATTGTTCTAAAATTGGGTAAAATCTTTTAGCGTTCATAACGATATTTCTGTTTCGTGGGTTTTAGGTCACTATAAAGGCTATTTTCCCGTCATCTGTGGTGTCATCTACACGGCGTGGATTTCTAAGGTTCTCTATTGGAATTTTGGACGCCTTGTCTATTCCAGCGTTGATTAAATCCATTGGGTAGTTTTGTCGTCGTAGATATATTTTGAATTCCTCCAAACGTCTAGAACGCAGGGTTCTATCTGTAATAATTGTACAAATTCTTCCTGCTAAATTAAACGGGATATTAGGTTTTGTGTGGGATGGGTGGCACGATCTAAAATTCAAAAACTGATGCGTGTCCGTAGATTTACAGTATAAGTCTGTAGTTATACAGGATCCATTCTTTATAATAAGATCTAAAAATGGAAGTTCCGCACGACTTTTTTCTATTGTTAATTGTATAGAATCATGGAGGTTATTAAGAAGTGAATGGAATTTATTTAAGTCTTCTTCACTCTTGGTCCAAAATATGAAGCAGTCGTCTAGGTAACGTTTCCAATTATTTCTAATATAGTTACCAAAGTCGTCATCAGAGTTCCGGTATTTTCCCATAATTGATCTTCTAATATATATATATATATATATATATATATATATATATATATATATATATATATATATATATATATATATATATATATATATATATATATATATATATATATATATGGATTCAAAATACCTGTAATAAGACTGTTAATAATGATCTTTTTTAGTTAAGAAATATGGAGTTAACGAACAGTATTCAAAACCTCCAAAACATTAAATGCGGGATCACGTGTTGTTTGTCATGATCGGGTAAACGGAAAAATCGTAGAAATGTCAGTGTGTAAAGAATTGCCTAACAATTGGTATGAAAAAACGTCAGTCAACATTTGACCTAATGATAGATCGTATTTGCTGATACATGTAAGGCCATCGTATCGACCATAGAATTTGCGAAATGATGACTTCAAACGAGACTCTCGATATCCTTGTTTCATCAAATTGTTGGTTAATAGCTTGCCTCGTTTTAAAAGTTGGTCCTACGTAAAGCATGGTCTTGCGTATTGAATAAACTGTGAGATATAAACCACACATGCAGGCGATAATAGTTTATTGCTATATTTATTATTGAAGTTGACGATAGAAAAGTTGAAGTCATCGCGTGTATCATAAATTTTTGTTGTTAGGTTACCATTAACGTCTTTTTCTAGTAAAATATCCAAATATGAAACAGATGTGTCAGACTCTGTGGTATCTTTTATTTCAAGTTCAAAGGGATATATCGAATCAAGTTAGAAATGAAAATGAATATTGTCATTAGATAAACCGTTGTCGATATATCTAAGTGTTAAATTGAAAGCCACGGGAATAGACTTCTTCATTTCATGTAGAATATTTAAATAAATTCTGCATATGGAGTTTATGTCTCCTATTTGATTCGATACTCAAGAGCGTGCTCTACGTACGAACAGCATCTGAAACGAGTCAAGTTATTGACAAATAAGTTGATGAAACAAGAATATCAACAGTATCGTTTAAAGTAAGCATTTCACAAATTCTTTGGTCGATACAATGACATTATCAACAAATACAATCTTTCATTAAGTTGAATGTCCACTGATCATGACGCTTTCATACAAATTGTTAGACCATTGTTTCTCACTGAATTGTCGACGGAGTTTTCCGTTTACCCATTCATGACAAGGAGCACACAGCACACGGCGGATGCGGCCGGTAGACAGGGAATGCTTACTCTTTCGTGGCACCTGAACCCATTTCTGATGTTTTTAGAGTTCGGTGTTTGCTGTGGTCCAAATTTGTATTGTTTTGATTGACTTTTGAGTTTGATTATTGTTCGTTATCTTCACATTTCATGCTTTTGTTTTTTTTCCTCAATAGGTAGATATTTCACAAACTGATGAATTGTGAATAAAGGTGAGGATCTAGAGATAAAGCGTCTTCCAGCTTAAACGTTTTTAAGTTTTTAGGATCAGAAAAAAGTCACAGGGGGGAAAGATCTTGAAAGTAAGCAGGGTGAGGGATTACAATAACCCCCTTTTTACTAGGAAAGTATGTGTACTTCTCTTGTCGACCGGTCACACCTATTGTGTACTCCTTGTCATGATCTGTTATACAGAAAAATCTTCACACAGTTCAGTCTGAAGATAATGGCCTAACAATTTGTATGCAAAACTTCAGTCAACATTCGACTTAACGATATGTTGTATTTGCTAAGAAGGTCAAAATACCGAACACAAGAATTTTCAAAATGACTTTAAACGAGACTGCTAATACTTTTGTATCAGCCACTTATTTGTCAATAGCTTTCCTCGTCTGAGAAATTGCTTCTAAGTTGAACATATCAAATCAATTGGAAGACAAAAACTCCTTATGCAGGTGATAATTGTATATCACTACATAAATAAGTTGACAATAGAAAATAAAGTTTGTCATCAATGTATTATTTTTGTAAAATTCCCAATTGTGAAACACTTTATTTTGAGTTCAACGTATAAAATCAACATAGAAATAAAAATAAATATTGTTAATTGATAAAATGTCGTCGATTTATCTAAATGTCAAATTGAAAGCCAAAGCCAGAGACTCTTTTACCCACTAGAAGTTTTTCAATGAATTCTGCTTCATATGAATACAAAACAGTTGTTAATAAGGGGTCACTATAAGTATCCATGGGAATTCAATCAGCTTATTGGAAGACCTGGTTTCCGAAAACTACATGTACATAGATATTGTCAATGAGAAACTCTAGCATCATTTTCATATCAAATTTGGAGAGACTACGTGTTGATTCAGAATTTTTTTTAACAAAATAATTTTGCAAGTGACTATAGACATGGTCTGTATATTTAGGCCTTTACTTTTATTGAAAAGACAGTTGTTTATGATGTCAAAAAGTCTGATTTTTAATTTATCGTTTGAAATGGTTGTATAAACCTTTTTTTACAATATATTGAAGCTTTTGATTGTGGTAAAATTGTGTGATTTCAAATGTTATTAAAATTCCTTGAAGTTTTTTAGTATCCACATCTGATAAACACCAATTCTCGAATATATTGTTGTACAGTTCTGAAGTTTCTCCTTCAATGTTGTTCATGTTTTTGTGAGGCTTGGTAGAAAATTTACTACAACCACTTATGTATCTCTGTTTGTAACCTTTAAACGATTTTTATGTAGTTTACGAATCCATATAGGTATGGTAATTCAAATTCAATTTGTTTATTGCGAATATTAAAGATATTTTTTAAAATGATATATGTTTCTGAAGAATTTCCTCCTAAAAAGGGACATACATGTGTATTAGCATATGAGTTGGGTTACCACTTGTATAATAAAATCCGATTTCCCCTAAATACTATTACATGTATATGAGACTAACAAAGACAATGTTGTTTCCTGCTCTGCAGCTGGGACCACTGCATTTTGATGATGTAATCTATCTAATTCTTTTTTAACTGACAGAAGGATAGATGATTTTCATATTGCATTGCCCTTCAACCGTCTATAACGTGAGATTTCAACATCCATCTTATGTACACACACATAAAGGGCTCGCTTTTGACAAATTTTCTACTTCCTCCAGCATTTTCAGAGTTTTTTCTGGAGTTTTCCAGATTACAACACAAAGTTGTATCGTTAACTGCTGCTCCGTGACGTTCTACGACGTCATCTTTTTTTTTCTTTTTCTATTTTCCATGAGGACTGCCTATCTCCGGAAATTGAGTTTTTTTCAACGAAACAAAATATTAAGTCATAATTTGGAATATGAAACTATGTAACAGCTCATAATTTAAACGTTTAGGATATTTTTTTGTTTTTGCGCCATTTTACAGAGGATATGACTACAGACATTGATTGTAATTTACGAAATTTTGACCTGCGCTGCGATTTCTTTTTCGCATTTTTTAACTCTAAATAAGTTTAAAATCAGATTTTTTTTTTTAAATTATTACACGTCATTTAAATTTCTTGTTGAAACAAATTTACCGACGTTAAGTAAAAAAGTTATGACAGTAATCCGCGAATTTTCCAAATAATCTTCGTACTAGTAAATGTTATATAGATGTTATTATTCCCTAATGTAATTAAAGACTGGAACTTATTGTTAAGGGTTTCTCTTTTCATGTCTTCCTGTATTAAACTATTATGATTTGCTCATGTGACGATAAAAATACTATTATAATTTGCTCATGTTACGATAAATACAACTTTAATTTTATTTTGTTACAAGAGTTATAGTCAATGTTGATATTCATGTTATCTAGTTAAGTAGATCGAGATAATGATAATATTTGCTTGTGATATTGCACACATCAATTCATTGTGCTTAAAAAATTCCAATGTTCATTGGTTTAGCTTTATTTAACTTTAATTTCAAAATTCTCGAAACAATAGAAAGTATACTGACACAATTTTACATGTAGTAATTACGACTCAATCGGCACTATACAGCTATTTCATTTTTTTTACAACAGGTGTAGTTAATAGCTGGTGAAAATAATTGAATACAGATAAACCTCACGGATCGGTATCTCGAATTTGTGAAAAATAACTTTCCAGATACCTTAGGATTTCAAATATTTAATTTAATACTAAATTTATTAGAAACGTCATAGATTCCTCTCGACTTACATGTATACCTGATATTCAATTTATCTATATTTGTGTTATCGACGTTAGCTCTAGGAACAACAGTTGCTGTTTAATTAGGCGTATAAATATAATCATAACATAATATTAATCCCTTTAATTTCAGCTCTGTAAAATATATACGCCTTTCAAAATAATTCACAACAATAACATTATTTCAAATAAAATAATTTTCTTTACAGTACAAAATCTTAACAAGAAATTTTTCGTCTAGCTATCTAAAAACTGACGTGTTCGTTATGTTAAGCGAAGTAGGAGACCTTTAATTACACTCTTATTACCTCGGAATATTCATTCTCCCTTTCGGGGACAGAAGTAACAGATAAATGAAAAGGGTTCCTGGTTTGTTTGCAAACCTTTGACCGTAGTTGAAAAACAATGGCCACAAGCAAAAGGACAGAGATCGTTGTTCCAGCCACAGAAATCAAAATGGTTGCTGTGTAGCGTGACTGGTACTTAAGATCATCCGATTTTGTCGCGACTGCTATTTTACCTTTGCTTTCATTATCCATTCCGTGTTTATTATCCTGGTACTGAATTTTTCTGGTTGTCAATTTGAAATCTTCATGATCAGAGGGTTTTGGTGATGACGTGGTTTTAATTATTGTTGACGTTATCCATCGATTCATACTACTTTCTAAAACGAATATAGAAACCATAATTCCACCTAAAAAATTTTAAAAAATAAATCCCCCCAAAATGTTACATAAATTTTATCACCTTCCTGCTACGTTTTTGTATGTTTATACCTTTCATGAAGAAGTTAGTTATGAATATTCCACCGCATTCAAATTTAATCTCGCAAAAGAACTAAGAGAAAGATCTTTATTCATTTTCAATTGTCTTGAATATAAGTTCAATTTGTTGGAGCACTGCCTATTAATACATATCATATATTTTAATTTAAAAGTACAAAAGCATTTTCTGTATAAAACGGGAAAAGTTGTAGACTGTTCGGAAAATCATTAAAGAATATACTCAGAGCAAAATCATTATCTTTATTGTTCCCGTAAAATACAAACAATAACGTAATGAAGATAATGTTCAAAAGAGGTCGGTAAATTTATGCACGTTTGAATGCACTTGAGAGTATGTTCCTTATGAAATCAATGAGTTCAAAATCATCGAATATCAGTCATACTTACATGTAAGATATCTTTTAGATAAGAAAAGCAATGACACAGCTTCTCTTTTACATATTGGAAAATACTTACGCGTCATGCATCCATAACTGACGTTACACCATTTCTTTGGACATGCACAGTTGCCTTCAGTGCATTTATATCCATACGTTGGATATGGACAGGTATAGCTACAGCTGAGTCCAAAGTATCCTCGAGAACAAGCTTCCATGTAATAAAATAAAATTAATATCAAATTTGTGATAAAACAAAAATAAAAACACACATGATTTCAAATTAGCCTTTTTCATAACATTGGGGTGGGGGGTGGGGGTTCAGCATATGAATTACATCTAAATTAGTAAATGATGAAATGTGAAGTACAAAATATTTCTAACACCTTTTTTTATTCTCAGTGTGTAGATATTTGTTGTGCACATTAAGAATCATAAAACTTTGGCATGTCAACATAGGTCATCATGTAACTGAGTAGGTTTCATTTCAAATATTCAACTCTTCATTTCCGATATTTTACAGTTTTCATCTCCGACATTTATGTTTAAGTACTTTCCCGGCAATGAAAACAAAATTGCAGAACTGCTTCATATTTTGGACCAAGAGTGAAGAAGACTTAAATAAATTCCATTCACTTCTTAATAACCTCCATGATTCTATACAATTAACAATAGAAAAAAGTCGTGCGGAACTTCCATTTTTAGATCTTCTTATTATAAAGAATGGATCCTGTATAACTACAGACTTATACTGTAAACCTACGGACACGCATCAGTTTTTGGATTTTAGATCGTGCCATCCATCCCACACAAAACCTAATATCCCGTTTAATTTAGCAGGAAGAATTTGTACAATTATTACAGATAGAACCCTGCGTTCTAGACGTTTGGAGGAATTCAAAATATATCTACGACGACAAAACTATCCAATTGATTTAATCAACGCTGGAATAGACAAGACGTCCAAAATTCCAATAGAGAACCTTAGAAATCCACGCCGTGTAGATGACACCACCGATGACGGGAAAATAGCCTTTATTGTGACCCATAACCCACGAAACAGAAATATCCTTATGGACGCTAAAAGATTCTACCCAATTTTAGAACAATCGGAAAATATGAAAAGTTTAATACAACCAAATGATATTATCAGTAGTCGACGACAGGCACCAAATCTTAAAAAAATGTTAACCAAGGCCCGTTTTACTACACAGGAGGAAATTCCAACCATTAAAAAATGCGGAGATCCAAGATGCGGAACGTGTACATATTTAGAAGAGGGAAATAGAATCCAACTTAAATCAGGAATGGAAATTAGAACCAACTCACCAATGAACTGTAAATCCGAAAAACGTTATCTACTGTGCAATCTGTCCGACGTGCAAAGAATTCTATATTGGACAAACGGGAAAACTAAATGCCCGGGTTCGTATACACAAACAACAAATTAAAGACCCTAGTGTGCGTAATACACCATGTTGTGAACATTTTGCAAAACGCAGCAAAGGAATATTTAGGATTTTCCCTTTTTATAAACTTCCCAATGAAAATGAAAATCTACGTTTGGCAAAAGAGGACTACTTTATCAAAATCTTTAAACCAAAGCTTAATCGAAAATGATACATTATTATATAACATATTGTAAGATTTTATGCATATTATGTGTTCAAGTTAATGCAATATTTGTACATTATCTAATACGGCAACTTTACGCTACCTTGATCTATTATGATGTCACAATGAACTTTTGCTTTTGGACGTTACCAGGTAACCTACCTGACATTTGTATAACTGCCTGAAGAGCCTAACATGGCGAAAGCGCTTGCAGAAAATATTTTGTGATTTTTTGAATTTTTATTTTTAATACACCCAGCAAAACTGTACCGGTTCTTCATTTTGTTTTTGAAATTATATATATATATATATATGTGTGTGTGTGTGTGTGTGTGTGTGTGTGTGTGTGTGTCCTAAAGTTTATTTATACCTTAAAATAGGACTCTGTATTCACTGTTCTACTAATAAAGTCTGCGTGAAAAATTAACAATTTAAAGTCATTGACTAGCCTCAGCATGGCAGGTGCTGTTGACATGTCAGGTGCTATTATCCGACCGACGACAGTCAAAAACAAGAATTTGATGATTTTATTGCCTATATTACATTCTTTCATTTTCGCTCTTCATGAATTTTAATTTCATTTTTCTTAATTATGAATTCAGCGCCTTTCAGAACTGGTGTGGTTAATAGACGTAAGTGCAACTTTGACATGGAAAGTTAAATAACAAAATTGATATTGCGAGGGTAAAAATGACAAATTGTACAATAATTATTGCTAAATTTTTACAACAATTTAATAGGATAATGGTAATAAAATTGAGCTGAAACAATATACATCTTGGTGTTCTTGTATAATGAAAGAGTATAATTATGTAGATCCTGTATTTCTACCGCACTTTGACAGGGTTTAGTGTGCCAATGGATTTTGTAAAGACAATTACACTGAATGTTTATATTATACAGTGATCAGTTACTTTCATTCGCCGTCTTGCTGACCCTATCTTTCTTTAGGGGAGGGGGATCTATATGTTTATATTTTCATTGACTGTACTGCATCTTGGAATTTGGAGCTGGTAGTCTAGTCTCACTTCAGCAGTTGTAATAAATTGTCATCAAAATTTCCAATGTTGTTTTCAGAATGGTTGTCAATATTTTCAGTAATTAATTCGTTATCTTTCAGTAGTCTTATAACTAATCTGGCACTTACACATTTTAAAAATTATGGTACTATAAGTTATCTTTTTTCTCTCAGGTGTAAATTCATATTTCGGTAGTCTTTTAAGAAAATTTCCTTATCATAAATCAAAAATACATGACAACGTCTTGCAGCCTTTTGTCGAAATTCTTTTCCCCTACGACTGAGAAGCCAAAACACTCTATAGTATATCTTTGAATAAAATCACATCATTTTATTTTTAACTTACTATATTTTGAAGCCTAGAATCCTTCTGATTTTAATTTTAAAAAATAATAAATTCACATTTTTATTATAAATTCACAGGCCAAATCACTATTAGCTTAATCTTATGACATCCTTAAACGAAAATGCATGGATTTTGCGACAATTTTGTTACATATTTCGATAAGCATTTCTTTTTTACAAATTGAACAAAATTGTTATGTGGCATAGTTTTAGTTCCATCGATTCTCAGTACCAAATTTTCTTTTAATATATTATATTGAATAAATGTTTATTGGACGCAGTAACAAAACTTAGCATCAACCAATCTATATTTAGTAAAATCATTTTTCATTCTTACGAACACAACGTCCGTTCTTGGAAAAATAATCTGCACTGCAGCGATTTGGTAGGTTTGTTCTACAAAAAAATAGTATCGGTTCATTTCCCTCTTTAATTGTGAAATAAAGATAAATAACAAAATAAAATACATTTAATAAGACCGGATATATGATATTGGTTCGCCTACCTTAAAAATTGCTCTTTTGCCGATATCAAAGAGAATAAATTTACAAATGTTAACAAAATATGCAGCTTCAATGATATGAACATGATGATTTAGTTCTGACAGAACATGATGATTTAGTTCTGACAGAAAAGTGTTTAGGATGTGAATTTATATTATAAAATTCTCATTTTCAGGAAATACATATAGACATAAAAAGTTCCTTGATACTTGTCCAACGGCACTTTTAAATTTCATTTAAGGTTTTGCCAAAGGTCAAGATGTCCAAAAATTTAATTTTGCAATAGCTCCAAAAGTATGTGAGGTATAAAGTTAAAACTTTTACAGCTTATAAATATATCATTGATTAACAGATAGAAAGTATCACTTGAAAACAAATATTTGTTAAAAAATATATATATATATATATATATATATATATTTTTTGAGAAAAAAAGTTTCAAAAAAATTCGCATATTTTAAAAAAATGCACCTGCTTAATTCTGTACCTTTAGTGAAAACCATCATTGCAGAAATAATATATGTTTATCAATGAAGGGCAAGTTGGACGTGAATGGTCTCTGAAAGGCTGTTATTGAAAGCATGGCATGTATAAAGACAAGACCCCTATAAAATCCGCCATTTGCAATGTACTTTCGGTTTCAAATCTTAACATTTGGACAAAATAAACAGGGAAATCAACTTTCCAGAGGCTGTCGAAGTCCAACTTGCCCTTCATTGATAAACATATATTGTTTCTGCAATGATGGCTTTCACTAAAAGCACGGAATTAATTAGGTGTATTTTTTAAAAATATATGCATTTTTTAAAAGATAATGCGCTTTAAAATGCCATTGTTACATTTGAAAGAATTTCGGAGAAATTCGCTTCCGGTTCCAAGTTATGGACATTTTTCTGATTTTGAAATGACATTTTATCCGCGCGAGATCTAAAGAACGGCTAAAGATATGAACTGGAGACTTGTTGGAGAGCATAGAACATGACTTCTAGATATGCAGGTTTGCCTTTTCGTGCGTCGTGAGTACTTCCGGTCGCTACCGGAAGCGAATTAAAAAAGTCAATTTTTTCAACTTGTACGTTTTTCAATATTTTTCTTTGATTTTAGTAGGGTTATATTCCTTTTTAGATGTAAGTTACCGAACATAATAGGTATCAGATTCCTGGAGCGTCATATGGTGTTTTGTTGCAAAACATTCGGGACTTTTCATTAATGTGTTACTAATTGGAATAGTCCACTTTGGGGGTTAAGAGGAATATAAAATGTGTAAGAAAACTTAGCGCTGCCTTTATGTTACTTGCCCGTATACGATATGTTATATGTACATGTACAGTGTGATAAATAAACATTCTTGGGCTCGAAAATCAGGCTATATCAACATTTTTTTTTTTTAATTTCCTTGAAGTTAGCACGTACATTTATTCAATTGAAGACACAATTTAAAGAAAAGGTGCGAAGATTTACTCGTGACGTTTGGCGCGAAATAATGTATCTTGACCCGCCTTTCACAAGTGGTCTGATGCAGTAGTGTAGAAGTACAGAAAAAGATTACACGGACATGTCTGTATTTGGAATTGCATAGAATAGAAAGCTGAATGCATAAACAATAAAGGAAGTAAACACAATAGTTTTTTTTAGTTTTTATCAGTAAGAGATTGTTTTCTCTGCTATCAGTTATTGTTAAAACTCAAGTAACAAATCCGATGTAAATCTACTAGCACTTGCACAAAATTTAGCTGGCTAGTTTTCATCCTATAATTCCGCACTATAAGAAAAAAATGATAATCTGCCTGACACTCGTTACTTCAGGGAATGAGTGCAAGGTAAACATCGATGATGGCTGGTACATTGCGCTAGTGTAGTGGTTTCAATATTAAAGAACAAGGTTCACTTAGGGCCTTTTTTGGCCCTCTGAATTTCAGAAAAACTGAAACTGCTTGGTTTTAGTTGACGATGCATTAAATATCATTTAGACCTTTGATGACTGCGTATCTATCAAAAATGACGTACTTTTCTGGCTAGCCTATGCATTAAGACGTCATGAAATGCGTCATTTTCCTCGTATCCTGAAAATTTCTACAAAACAGCCAATTTTTAAAGCTATTTTTCGATATTTAATATAGGACGTAACCTCTGATCTTAAATATGCAACTATTAAATGATAGAAGTATTTCTGAGGATTACAAAACCTGTTTTATTTTTTTAGATCAGAGGATGCGCTCATATTATTTCTCTTCTTTTTTTAAACTAAAACTTGCATCACTTTATTGCATCTCTTTCGCTGTTTTAAAATATGTTAGATTCCACCGGAATTAATCGTCAACTTCCGGTCTATTGCTCGGCAACAGTAAACGACTGAAGTCTAAAACTTTCAGGACTGATAGTCAGTCATCAGTTTATTTGAATCGTGTCAAAATCTTGTATCGCCGTTACTTCCGATCGTGAAAGAAAGTGATGCAAAAAAGTGAATAGTTAATGGTTAGCACGTTGGATTTTCAGGCTGACGACCAGGGTTAAATCTCCAGAGTGTCTGAATTTCTCTTATCACTTTTCAGCTTTTTTTTTCAGAATCGGACGGAAGACCTCTCATTGCTCGCAATGAGTTTCTAGTTAAGGTCTTCCGTCTTCACGGAAGACCTTATAGTGATTCTACTGTTTCTTATTATTATTATTCTTTTTTTTTACCAAATTTTGTGCACGCGATTTCTCAAAAACTATTCATTAGTTTTCAATGAAACTTTCACAAAATATGAGTTATCATATGAACTTTGTTCATCACAAGTAAAATTTGGAAAATTCGCTTCCGGTTCCAAATTATGAGCAAATTCCTGATTTTTAAATGGAATTTTGTCCACGGCGTATCTAAAGAACGACTAAAGGTATGAACTGGATAATTATTTGAGATTATAGAACATGTCTCTTAAATTACCAGAATCGCCCTTTCGTGCGTCGTCGCTACTTCCGGTCGCTACCGGAAGCGAATTAAAAAAGTCGAATTTTTCAACTTTTTTGTTTTTCAATATTTTTCAATGATATTTGTAGGGTTAATTGAGACTCTTTTCAGAATGCATAATATATAATTAGTCTGAAAATTGATAATAAATATTAGAATTATTTTTAATATTTTTTAGACAAATATTATGCACGCGATATCTCGAGAACTATTCGGTAGTTTTCAATGAAACTTTAACAAAAAATGAGTAATCGTATGAACTTTATTCATCACAAGTAAAATTTGGAAAATTCGCTTCCGGTTCCAAATTATGGGCAAATTCCTGATTTTTAAATGGAATTTTGTCCGCGGCGTATCTAAAGAACGGCTAAAGGTATGAACTGGAGACTTATTAGAGATTATAGAACATGTCTTTTAGATTACCAGAATTGCCCTTTCGTGCGTCGTCACTACTTCTGGTCGCTACCGGAAGCGAATTAAAAAGTCGAATTTTTCAACTTTTTTGTTTTTTAATATTTTTCAATGATATTTATAGGGTTTATAGAGACTCTTTTCAGAATGAATAATATATAATTAGTTTGAAAATTGATAAATATTATAATTATTTTTAATATTTTTAGACAAATATTATGCAAGCGATATCTCGAGAACTATTCAGTGGTTTTTCGTCAATCTTTCAGGGAAAATGCGTTTTAAAAAACCATTATTAATTTGAAAGATTTTTGGAAAAATTCACTTCCGGTTCCATGTTACAGGCAATTTCCTGATTTTTAAATGGAATTCTTTCCACAGCAGATCTAAAGAACGGCTAAAGATATAACTGGAGACTTATTGGAGAGCATAGAACATGACTTCTAGATTTGCGGAATCGCCTTTTTGTGCGTCGTCAATAGTTCCGGTCGCTACCGGAAGCGAATTAAATAGGCCAAATTTTTCAACTTTTTTGTCTCTCAATATTTTTTAATGATTTTACTAGGGATAATAGAGACTCTTATAAGAAATGGTCCCGATAGCGTAATGCTTAGCGTGGTCAATTTCCACGCGGGCGACCTGGACTCTATCCTCAGAGTGTCTTGATTTTTTTGTACCTTTTTTCTTCTGAAATTAATAATGTATCTTTCAAATGATATCTGGCATAATTTTCTGTTCGAATTACGCAATATTTTTTTACATACAATTTACGTTTTGTAGTATTTAATGTACAAAGGAGTTAAAAGGAATGCACAACGTAATACAGATAGTGTTATGAGTGAGGAATCAGCTTCTCTAATAATGGGGAAGGTACGGAAGACCTTCTTGTTGCCATGGCAACAAGTTTCTAGTTATTATTATTATTATTATCATTTTGACCAAATTTTGTGCAGGCGTTTTCTCGAAAACTATTCAGTGGTTTTTCGTGAAACTTTCAGGAATAATTAGTCATTGTATGAACTTGTTTCATCACAAGGAAAATTTGGAAAATTCCATTTTGGTTCCAAGTTACGGGCAATTTCCTGATTTTTAAATGAAATTTTGTCCGCGAGTGTTCTCAAGAATGACTAAAGATATGAACTGGAGACTTATTGGAGAGCATAGAACGTGACTTCTAAATTTGTGGAATCACATTTTCGTTCGTCGTCGGCACTTCCGGTCGTTTACGGAAGTGATCAAAGAAATCGTAAAATTTCAACTTTCTTTTTTAAAATCAATACTTACATCACATTATTGCATCTCTTTTGTAGTTTCGAAATATGTTGGTCCCACCGGAAACAAAAACGTTAACTTCCGGTTATAAGAGAAAAACTACATAATTTTAGTATTTTTCTTTCCCATTAATATACTTTGTAGATAAAGTATTTGAAATGAATTTTAAATATGTTATTCAAACTGCAGATATCTAGAGTAACATCAAATATCTTTGTAAAATTTACTTCCGGTCGCGTGTTTTCCTGTCCTCAAAATGAGAAGTTCTCTGAGCAAGATCTCGGAAACGGTGAGAGATTAAGACACCAAACTTATATGAGCAACAGACCTTAAGATGTAGGCAAAACCATTTGGGTTCAGAGCGTCAGCCGTCACTTCCGGTCGTCACAGGAAGTGATCAAAGAAATCGAAAATTTTAACTTTTCTTTTTTTAATTAAAAATTGCATCACTTTATTGCATGTTTTTCGCAGATTCGAAAGATGTTGGTCTCACCGGAAACAAAACCGACAACTTCCGGTTATAAGAGAAAACCTACATAATTTGAGTATTTTACTTTTCCATCAATATTTTTTCTAGAAAAAGTATTTGAAATGAATTTTAAATATGTTATTCAGACTGCAAATGTCTAGAGTAATCGTAAATATCTTTCAAAAATTCACTTCCGTTCGCATGTTTTCCTGTCCTCAAAATGTGAAGTTGTCTGAGCGAGATCTCAAAACCAGGTAAAAGATTAAAACACCAAACTTTTATGAGTATTAGACCTTGAGGAGTAGGCAAAACCATTTGGGTTAAACGCGTCAGTCGTCACTTCCGCTTGTCACAGTAAGTGATCAAAGAAATCTAAAAAAAATTAACTTTTCTTTTTTAAATTAATGCTTTCATCACTTTATTGCATCTCTTTCGCTGTTTTGAAATATGTTAGATTCCACCGGAAACAAAAACGTCAACTTCCGGTTTTAGGAGATAAACTACTTTGCTTTGATATTTAACTTTCTCATAAATATTGATCATCGATAAAGTACTTGAAATGACTTTATGTATGTTGTATATACTGCAAATGTCTAGAGAAAAGTCAAAGATTTTTATAAAATTCACTTCCGGTCTCGTGTTTACCTGTCCTCAAAATTAGAATTTGATCTCACAATATTGATCGGCAACAGTAAACGACTGAAGTCTAAAACTTTCAGGACTGATGGTCAGTCATCAGTTATATGAATCGTGAGAAAATCTTGTATCGCCGTTACTTCCGGTACTTCCGGTCATGACCGGAAGTGATGTAAAAAATGAATGGTTAACGTTAGCAAGTTGGATTTTCACGCTGACGACCAGGGTTAAATTTCCAGAGTGTCTGAATTTCTTTTATCTCTTTTTCAGCTTGAATTTTCGTTTTTATTTTCAGAATCGGACGGAAGACCTCTCATTGCTCGCAATGAGTTTCTAGTTCTTATACTATTTGTACTAGTTGTAAATTTTTACTTTGGTAGGCTAGTATGATTATGAAATTTAGAAATACTTCCCGATTTTCGATAAAATACATGTACAAGGTAAATTTGCAATAATCAACATTCTAAAACGTTCATTGATGTCTCCATAGTTAGAATGCAGTATACTTGCTCGTTTCAACCCTTCTCTCGTCCAGACCGTCGTTTTCTCCATTCCGTTTTCACATGGACTGAATCTACCGGAATATATTTTTGCATTATCTATTTCATTATACGCAGATTCATGTTTATTTTGAGTAGACGTCCTATAATAAAAAAAAAATTATTGGTTACATTGCACAGTGCCCTAATGTCCTCGGCGTATAACAACCGTTATCACAACGATGATCGAAACGACGAAAACCGAATCTGGTAATGGAGCAGTTCGCGTAGCCATAATGGAAGTGAAGTGTACGCAGAGAACAGCAGGGGGTCGGGGGGGGGGGGGGGCGTGAGGCCTCCATGCAGTGGGTCCAGGGCAAAGCCCTGGTGGGGCCCAGGGGACGAAGCCGCGGGAGGCTCCTGGTTTTTACCAAATGATTCAATCATTTTCTTGCAGGAAATATCATGTTATTTCGCTTTTCTTTAGATGTATGACATAGTGGTATTGTTTTAACGCAAAGTAAGTACCTCCACGGAAACCTATTGTACGTGTACTTTAGGCTGAATATTACCGATATATTGGTTTCGTCTGCACTTTTTTATATGATGTTCAGCAACAAGTATAATAATGTTAGCAAAAAGAATAATATTGTAATTTAAATCATATACCGCTGGATCAATCCATTCGACGATATGATTGAAATTTAATTTCTCAGAGATCTTTAAAAATTATCAAATGTGTTATAGAACACTTACAATGAAATATGTAGCTAACGAACAGTATTCAATCTCGAAAGTCTAATGAAACGATACAAATTTGGAGCGGACCTCAAAATGTACGGGTGGGATCAGGTGCCATGGAGGAGTGAGCATCCCCTGCCGACCGGTCACACCCGCCGTGTGCTCCTTGTCATGATCGGGTAAACGAAAAAATCCTTAGACAGTTCAGTGTATAAATAATGGCCTAACAATTATTGTATGAAAAACCTTCAGTCAGCATTTGACTCAATGATAGGTTGTATGTGCTGTCAAGGTCATTATATCGACCATAAAAGTTGCGAAATGATTCAAATTGATTCAAACGAGACTGTTGATATCCTTGTTTCATCAACTTTTGTCAATAGCTTGACTCGTTTTATACGTTTCATACGTGGAGCATATTCTTGATTATCGAATCAACTGAGAGACATAAACCCAATATGCAATTTATTATTTTAATTTGACCACATGCCATTGTCATTTCCGATTTCATGTTATATGCTTTGGCAGTCGTATGACATCAGACACTTTTGTATAATGAATTAATGAAAAATAAATGAGAAAGGGCTTAAATTATAGCATAACGATACAAAGAAAATTATGTGTCACGTTTCCTAACTGATGGTGGGGGGGGGGGGGGGGGGGTTGAATTAGGTATGGAGCGTTTAAATAACACTATTATACAAGGGCTAAAGCTGTTATGTAAATTAAAGTAGCTCTCAATTTTCAAGCTAGATATAGTATTCACTAAATATGAATCTGATGATATTTCCAGTTTTTGTTAAGTTTTGTAGATTGACCCTCCATCGGTATATAAAAATAGTACAGTACTGCCTGTAGCAATAATTTGCAAAACGTTCACTATATATGTGAAAAATAGTACAATATTGATTGCATATTAAAGCCTTCAAAGTTTAGAAAAGATGTTTAAAAAAAATGTATTTTTGCGATAGGTCTTCAGAAAAACCTTAGACTATATGTTTAGTATAAATTGAACATTACGAATTGAACATGTATCAGTATTCATGCTAATCTAAAGAATAAAAATGCATTCAGTGAGCAGCTCAGTAGGAAGAAACTTCAGTTTTAGTTTTTGATTTTTTAATGGAAAGGGGTTGGGGCAATTGAACAAAGGTTCATTGACAAGTAAAAAGCCACAAAAAAGGTCAAAAGAGTGACGTTCTTTAGCTTTGTTTCTTGATATAATCCATGCCATCAATTCGAAGAATTACCTAAAACAAGGATTTTATAAAAATTTCTACCTATACCCCACTCTATATATCAATCGGTGATAAAGAGTGAGGTAGATTTTTTTATCTATAAAATATTTGTTTTAGGTAAATATAATAAAAACGCACTTATAAAATAACTTTCAATGCAAAGTCATATTATATTGAGAACTGATTTCCCCTGAAGTTTACACATAAAATACTAAGAAAACTAATCTTTGCCTTATAAAATTGATGTTTTTGTTTCATTTCCGTCTTCCTTGGAAGACGGTATACAGAGTTGAAGTATTTTACAGTCTTCGGACTATGCACTTCCTCTCTTTTGTGATTGGTATAAATTGCATGATGAGAAAATTATCAATTTTTTCATTGGTTGAAAAGCTGTTCAAGGCAAGGGAGATAATTTTCTGATGATCTAATTTTCAATTAACAATTTTTCAAGATTTTCAATCGTAATTAAAAAAATATGACAAAACGAACAAGGAAATTGGCAGTAATTAATTCGAAATAATATGCTAGCTAGTTTTTTTTATAGCAATTACCAAAAAACGTTTCTAAATTTTCATTGTTAACAGAATTTGTAATGTTTATGAACATTCTATTTATATTTCTATATTTATTTTTCTAAATTATTTATCTATTTCACAGTTAGAGTTATCTTTCTTAATCAAATAGTTGTCTGTCCTATAATTTCTAGAGTTATCTTTTTATTTGTAAATCAAGAGTTACTTTTCCTTAATTCCTCAATTCCTGTGTTGTTTTCCTTTGTGTGGCCTACACTAGGAGACTCATCCCATTATGTCAAATGTCTGACCTATGCTGCCACACACTGTAAGTTACTTATGCTGTTTATATTTATTACGCGTATATTTATTATATTTATACTGTTTTTGAATGAAATGTTTGTAATTTGAATATATTAGGAATATCTATTGTTATCACTCTAAAGTATGGAACCCTATTATTGTCATAATCTTTAAACATAAAACTGGAGTACGTTCATAACATTTTTCTATGGAAACCCACTTGTGTCAAAACTTTATACTCTGGATTTAATAGTGAATCTTTATTTTTATTTACCTCTTGAATATTTTCATTTACAACTTATTACAAAGTTTATGCTATATCTATAGTTATATATTGATACTATTTATCATGTTATTGATAAGTAATTCTATTTTTTGTTTTGTTTCAGTTCTTTACCGCATTTACACAAAAAATCTATGCACCGAAATATTGTGTGGTTATACTATCTGCAAGATACAGGCAGAATAGTAAAGAAAGTGTACAGTGATGTCAGAAATGGAAAGAAGAGTACGCAAGTTAACTCCAAGAGGCCAGGAGATGTACCAATCCAACTTGACGTCTTACTTGAGCACCCTCAAGAAAGCATGGAGAGTTTTTGAAGCAATCTTGACAGAATTTGATGACTCCTGCACGGATATTAAGTATCTAAGGAAAATTGAAGCCAGATTTGAAGAGGCCAAATCTGAATACATGGAAAGTTTTGAGTCCCTCATTTCCTTTCTCAATCGCACTTGCTCAGATGAAAGTGATGCAGAACTAGACAACCAGATGATTCGACATCAGAAATGTTTGAGTGTCATGAACAATTTTGATCATCAGATTCAAGACTTGCTTATAGATGCTGCAGAAATACTTTCTGAGAAATATGAAACACGATCCGAAGTTTCTATCTCAAACAGCAGCCGTCATTCATCAGCCTCTAAGAAAAAACAAGAGACCTCTAAAACACAGATAAAGAAACTCCAGTATGCTGAGAAAGAAACAGAACTTCAGAAACAGAAAGCCTTACTTGAAGCTAAATTAAGACTCTTAAAATGCCAGAAGAATGTAGATTCGATAAAAGCAGAAATAGATGGGCTTGAGGATCAAAGATCTCAGATAATTTCATTCCCGGAAGGACATCCCCCAGGCAGTAATGATTCCTTGAGAGCAACTAAACAAGAATACACTGCAAACTATGTTAGTGAACATTCAAAGTTCAGTGAAGCAAAGAGTGATTATGTGTCATTTGAACAACTGCATAAAAAGGATGACATGTACAAAGAGTTCAACAAAGATACTAGAGATACTCTATCACAAACCAATGTCAAGACATCAACTGAACCTGCTGCTCCAAACGTCAATAGCTTCCACCTTAATCCAGCAGCTCAGGAATTCTATCCATATTCACATACAGGAGTGGTTGCGAACTTGACACAATTTCTTCTGAAGAAAGATCTTCTGATGTCAAGGTTCAGTCCATTCAATGATAAACCAGATTGTTACCAAACATGGAATGCTAGTTTCACCAGTATAGTGAGAGAATTGAACATTTCCGCATTTGAAGAAATGGATTTGTTGATCAAGTGGTTGGGACCAGAATCGAAGAAATTCGCTAGCAGCATTAGAGGTTCTAACATCAATGACCCACCCAAAGGACTCTACCGAATTTGGGAACGACTTGAAGAGCGTTATGGTAGACCAGAATTGATAGAAGCTGCTTTGAAGAATAAGCTCAACAGATTTCCTAAGATAACCATGAAGGAACCTAAAATGCTGTACGATCTGCTGGACATACTAACAGAGATAGAATCAGCAAAGGAGAACACCCAGTATGCTACACTCCTGTCATACTATGACTCATCGTCCGGTGTTATTCCTATCATCAGTAAGTTGCCCCAAAGTCCTCAAGATAAGTGGGTGTCGCAAGCATCCAAGTATAAGAAATACTACAACGTTCCGTTTCCACCGTTCAGTTTCCTAGTGAATTTCATATGGGAACTCAGCATTGTAAAGAATGATCCAGCATTCCATTACGATGGATCTACAGTACCAACAGCGGAGAAAAGGACTAGTGAACTGAAGCGATCGTTAAGTGTTCACAATCGGAAAACTGATCTCACAGTAGATGACGGAAACAAACACGAAAGACAGGAACAATCTTCAAGATGTCCAATACACAAAGCGTCTCATTCATTGAACCACTGTAGAGCTTTTCGAGCCATGCCATTACAAGAAAGGAAGGATTTTCTCCGGGAAAAGGACTTCTGTTACAAATGCTGTGAATCTAAACATTTGTCAAGACACTGTAAAGCCAATGTAAAATGTGACCTTTGTGGAAGCAGTCGCCATGCAATAGCATTGCACACAGAACAAAGAAAGTTTGAACTCAGATCTGCTGGCGAAGGAGACAAGGAACAGTATAAAGTTAACAAAGGACTTCTTTACGGCGGGGAGAAAACTCAGACGAAAACACATGTCTCCAATAAGTGTACCGAACTTTGTGGAACTACATTCAGTGGTCGATCATGTGCGAAGGTCCTTCCTGTACTTGTTTATCCTTTTCACAACAAAGAGCACGCTATCAAGGTGTATGCAATCATCGATGAACAGAGTAATTGTACGCTAGCTAGATCCGAATTATTCGACTTCTTCAATATTCAGAGTGACGCAGAATCATATACTCTGTTTTCATGCAGTGGACAATCTACCTGTAGCGGAAGAAGAGTCAACGGACTAGTCGTAGAAGCCATTGATGGAAGTTGTCGATTCAACCTTCCAACTGTTATCGAGTGTGATGAAATCCCTGATAATAGACGAGAGATACCAACACCTGAAGTAGCAGATAGATATCCTCATTTACAGGAGATATCTAAACACCTGATGCCATTAGATGCAAATACCAGCATTCTTCTATTGATAGGAAGTGACCTTGGTGACGTGCATCACGTTATTGAACAGAGAATTGGACCCACTAATACTCCACATGCCCAGAAACTTCATCTTGGATGGGTAGTTGTGGGAGAAGTTTGTCTAGGAAGAACTCATAGGCCAGACGTTGTCGTAGCAAACAAAATTGCAGTTTTGTCTGATGGAAGAGCGACATTATCCACACCATGTCCGAACAATATCAAAGTAAAGGAAAACTTACCTGAAGAGAGACAGTGTGATGTATTCTTAAAACATCAGTTTAGAAGTGAATCGATTGGGGAGAACATTTTCCAGACATCCCATGATGATGATAAGCCTGGATTGTCTGTGGAGGACAAAGAATTTTTGGCCATCATGGATAAGGAGTTTTCTCGTGACGAAAGTGGCCAATGGGTTGCACCATTACCGTTTTGAGAGCCAAGACAGAGACTTCCAGACAATAGACAACAAGCACTGAAAAGAGCAATGATTTTAGACACTAGCCTAAGGAAGAACTCAGTGAAGTGTGAACATGCAGTTGCCTTCATGAAACGCATTCTTGATGCACAACATGCAGAGTTAGCACCACCATTAAAGGACACTGACGAGTTCTGGTATTTACCAATCTTCAGCGTTTACCATCCTAAGAAACCAGACCAAGTAAGAATGGTATTTGATTCATCTGCACAGTGTAATGGTGTATCGTTAAACAATGTGCTTCTATCTGGCCCTGATCTGACGAACAGTCTACTTGGTGTTCTTATGAGATTCAGACTTGGTGATATTGGTATCATGGCCGATATACAGCAGATGTTTCATTGTTTCAAGGTGCGAGAAGATCACAGAAATTACTTACGTTTCTTCTGGTACTTAAACAACGATCCGCACAAGCAGTTGGTAGAATACCGGATGTGCGTTCATGTTTTTGGCAATAGTCCATCACCTGCTGTTGCTACATATGGACTTCGAAGAACTGCACATAATGCTGAAGGTACCTATGGAAGTGACGTCCGCAGTTTTGTGGAGCGCAATTTTTATGTTGACGATGGTTTGATTTCTATGTCATCTGCAGAAGAAATCGTTAGCCTGATGAAGAGAACACAACAAGCTTTGTTGGAAGAAGGAGGTCTTAGGCTTCACAAATTTGTATCTAACAGCAGTTATGTGATGAAACATTTTCCTACTAAAGACCTTGCAAAAGACCTGATGTCACTCGATCTCTTGAAAGATAACCTTCCCATTCAGCGTAGTCTAGGGATAAGCTGGGATCTACGAACCGATTTATTTACATTCAGACTCTCCTTAGACGAGAAGCCATACACTCGCCGAGGAGTCCTGTCTTGTGTGAATAGCTTCTATGATCCCCTAGGACTTGTTGCACCAGTTCTCATTAGAGGTAAATTGCTGCTGAGAAAGTTGACGTTAGAATCTACAGACTGGGATCAACATCTACCTGAACAATACCAAGAGGAGTGGGAGGAGTGGAAACAACAACTACTGCATCTTGAGAACCTAGAAATCCCTCGTCCTTACCTTCCTGTTCCGACTGAGAGTCTCGTCGGGAAAGATGTCCACGTTTTTACGGATGCGTCAGAAGATGCCATTGCAGCAGTTGCCTTTCTTAGAGCAAAGGATTTAGATAGCAATTTACATCAAGGTTTTATACTCGGTAAAGGAAAAGTGGCACCTAAAAAAGCAGTTACCATCCCTCGTCTTGAGTTATGTGCTGCAGTGCTGGGCACTGAAATCGCCAAAATCATCAAAGATCAGTTGGACATTGATTCCAAAGAAATTCATTTTCATACAGATAGTAAAGTTGTCCTTGGCTATATCTACAATAAGACAAGAAGATTTTACACTTACGTTAGCAACAGAGTTGAGCAAATTCATAAGGTCTCGTCACCAGAGCAGTGGAGTTATGTGCCATCAAAACATAATCCTGCAGACCAAGCAACTAGACCCATCTCAGTTGAAAATATGAAACAGTCCCTGGCTCTTTGGACCAAAACGATGGTTTCTTAACAGTCAAGATCAAGACACATCAGAAATACCCAAAACAGATGAACTACTTACACTGGAATATGATCTCATAGATTCCGAGAGTGATAAAGAGATTAGACCAGCCGTGACAGTTAAAAAGCTACACATTGGAGATTCTGTCATGGGAACTAAACGACTAGTCAACTACTCAACATGGAATAGTTTGGTTTCAGGGATGGCAAAGTTAAAACATGTGGCGAGATGTTGGAGTGGAATAGCACCATGCAGAGGTTGGCATATCTGCAACAAGGCAAATGCTGTTGACCTTTACCTTGAAACAGAGAAACACATCATCAGAGAGGTCCAGAGAGAAGTGTTTCAAGAAGAAATTAGATGCATCACAGAAGATCGAGAACTTAACAAGAGCAATTCACTCATGAAATTAAACCCCTTCATAGACAGTGATGGTATCTTACGTGTAGGAGGCCGATTAACACAATCAACGCTGAACATCAATGAGAGAAACCCTATCATTATTCCTGGAAAGCAACATATAGCTACGCTTTTGGTGCGCCATTACCACCAACTCACTAAACATCAGGGACGCCATTTCACGGAGGGCGCTATCAGATCAGCAGGCTATTGGATAACAGGAGCCAAACGAATAGTATCTTCAGTTATATTCAACTGTGTGACATGCAGAAAGATGAGAAGAAAACCTGAACATCAGATCATGGCAGATTTACCTCAAGATCGACTTTCACCTGGACCACCATTCTCAAGTGTAGGGGTAGATACCTTTGGACCTTGGGAAGTTATTGCACGTCGAACAAGAGGAGGATTGGCTCATGCAAAACGTTGGGCGATAATGTTTTCTTGCCTCACGTCTCGAGCTGTTCATATCGAGGTAGTAGAAGAGATGAGTTCCTCGTCCTTCATTAACGCTCTTAGGAGATTCACTGCTATAAGAAGTCATGTTAAAGAGTTTAGATCGGACCGTGGCACAAATTTCGTGGGATCAACAGAAAGTTTAGGAATCGATATGGTTAATGTAGAAAATGGACCTGTCAAGAAGTTTCTTTTGGAGAACAGAACAGTATGGATCTTCAATCCACCCTACTCCTTCCACATGGGTGGAGCCTGGGAAAGGATGATAGGCCTTACAAGACGAATCCTAGACGCCCTGTTGATAGAAGGTACTGCAAAGAAGTTGACACATGAAAGTCTTGTTACATTCTTGGCAGAGGCAAGCGCTATCATAAACTCAAGACCACTAGTGCCAGTTTCAACGGATCCAGAGTACCCATTCATACTTACTCCGTACACTCTTTTGACCCAGAAGACGGACAAAGGTGGAGAACCACTTGGACCCTTTGAAGAAAAGGATACATTCAAGGCACAGTGGAAGAGAGTTCAGCTACTCGCAGACCTATTCTGGAAACGGTGGCGTAAAGAATTCTTAGTCACGCTGCAAAGAAGTGGACGCATAACCAGAGAAATTTATCTATCGGTGATGTCGTTTTATTGAAAGATAACTCAGCACATCGTTGTGACTGGAAGATGGCAGTGGTGGAACAAGTGTACCCAAGTGAATCTGACAAGAAAGTCCGTAAAGTAAGACTCCGTGTGAACAGGGACGGTATTAATGTGTTTTATACGCGTCCGGTTACAGAGACTGTGCTCTTGATTGCAGTGTAATTACATGTAACAATATTTCAGATTCTTAGAAAACTGATATTTGTTATATTGAAACATTTTTTGTAAATAGGTTCATAGTGATATACTTAGATATCAGACGGGGAGTGTAATGTTGATGAACACTCTATTTATATTTCTATATTTATTTTTCTAAATTATTTATCTATTTCACAGTTAGAGTTATCTTTCTTAATCAAATAGTTATCTGTCCTATAATTTCTAGAGTTATCTTTTTATTTGTAAATCAAGAGTTACTTTTCCTTAATTCCTCAATTCCTGTGTTGTTTTCCTTTGTGTGGCCTACACTAGGAGACTCATCCCATTATGTCAAATGTCTGACCTATGCTGCCACACACTGTAAGTTACTTATGCTGTTTATATCTATTACGCGTATATTTATTATATTTATACTATTTTTGAATGAAATGTTTGTAATTTGAATATATTAGGAATATCTATTGTTATCACTCTAAAGTATGGAACCCTATTATTGTCATAATCTTTAACCATAAAATTGGGGTACGTTCATAACATTTTTCTATGGAAACCCACTTGTGTCAAAACTTTATACTCTGGATTTAATAGTGAATCTTTATTTTTATTTACCTCTTGAATATTTTCATTTACAACTTATTACAAAGTTTATGCTATATCTATAGTTATATATTGATACTATTTATCATGTTATTGATAAGTAATTCTATTTTTTGTTTTGTTTCAGTTCTTTACCGCATTTACACAATAAATCTATGCACCGAAATATTGTGTGGTTATACTATCTGCAAGATACAGGCAGAATAGAATTGATCTTTATGGCATGCAAGCTTTACAGCTTGTATGTATTCTTTTTTCTTTTGTTTTGCACTGTCTTTCTGCAGCACTCGGCACACTTGGGCCAATCTAGACGGAGTCAACCGAGGTATGCCGAATGATCTCGGCAGCAGAGTCAAAGTTTACGGAAACAGCCGAGCATCTTTTAACGTTTCACTTGGTAGAGCTTATTCAGAAAAAATAACTAATAAAGAAATACAAAGCCAAGAAATTTTCAAGAATTATATGGCCTGATAGGTTTACATGTAGGTCACTTTACTGTTTAAAGTTGTTGCTAAAGACGGTAAGCTTTTTGAAAAAGCTCTACTTGTTATTATGCACTCGTTAGGTAATAACCTAATATAGTTTGAAACATTTCCGCGGTGATCCATAGTACATATATTATGATAGATAAATCATGAATTACTGTGACTTTGATGCAAATTATATGGTGTTGAATTCAACAATATATCTTTAGGCCTTTAAGTTTTATATATAGTATTTGAAATGTGTATTGATTAAATATAATTCTAAGAATCTGTACAATGATTTGTATCTGATTAATTTAAAACTAGTTTATTCACAGGGTTAAAATGTCTAGTATGATCTTATGCATTAGATATTTATCATATTATTAGTACAATGTATATATTCATACAACCAAAACATTTTTGTCCGAGTAGAATTCAAGAGTTCTAAAATGTACATATTGTATGTACAGTGTATAATGCATCAAGGGAAACATTTTGCTGTTGCAACTTGTTATAAATGTTTATGAGTCTATTTGATTTCAGTAAACGCACATTGACAGTTGGAAAGACAAAGCCTGGCCAATTTCATATTGATTTTGCACACATGGTGTATACTGGGAAAAAATCGTGTCTGTAATTTTATTCCATTCCAACGAATTTTATTTTGTGGCCATGAATAAATAAAAAATATTTTCATACCATGTCCTATTACAGTCACCCTAGAACGTTCCTTTCCTTTCTGATAGAAATGTCAGGTATTATTCGCAAATTCATCAATGGTACATGAACAAACATTTTAGATATGACACATTATTGTATCAAATTACACGTTAGAGTAAATATGTACTAAATATTAAAGACATATAAATCAATAAAATTAACTTTTTAAAAGCATTTTTAAGCTAAATTCTATTTTCTAATCCTTTCATCCTTTCGAAAAATTATTCGAAAAGAAATTTCAGAACAATTTCAGTTCGTAAACTTTAATATCTTATTGATGAAACTACTTGTAATTCTTAGTCCTCTCCTAGTACAAACGGTTGTCTAACATTCCGATTTTGAAATCTCATTAACATTTATGTTTGTTATTGTAACGTGGCAATATCGCTGAGGATTTTTTTAAAAAGTGATTAACGTGAACATTTTGAAACGAAACCAAATATCTTTATTGTGGAAAACAAATATAATAGTAGACTCAATTTGTCAAGAAAAGTGATAATCGTAAATGCATCGATTATGTCTCTCCATAGTTTAGTTTTAAGTATCAGTTTAATTATTGGAATAACTATTCAATGGAGACTGAAGACCTCTAATCGTATCAATTTTTCAGGCGTTATCCAAAGACGTGTGAAATTATCTACAAACAGAGCTATCAATGGCCTTCAGATTCTGTCAATGGATAGAAAAGAAAGCAACCTTAAAACTTTACATCAATGAATTCTTATTTCTGACTTGTACAATTGATCGACAATTGTTATGTAGCACAAGCGATAATTCCGTCGTATTTTTTTGGGGGGGGGGGGGGGGGGTTTATATATTGCCATTCTGCACATCAACTAAACTGACTACCGTAATACAATTAACTTAAGGTAATTTGCACAAATTTTGGGAAAGTCTCCAAGAAGTATAACTTTTAATATTGCAGTTCTTTACTGAGTCACTGTATACTTCTGTTTCTCTAAATGATCTCTCTATCTCTCTTTATTCATCATATACATACATGTATATATGTTTAAAATGGATTTATCAAATAATCCGACAATCCTGTCAAGATTCTCGGCTTAACAAAATAAAATAATAATCAACATAACCTTTGTCCTTCAAGTTAATTAACCCCATATGTATTGTGCTGGCATTACATGGATTTGGAACTGGGGCAAAACATTCTGGCATTTTACCGTCAATATCAATCAGGTAAAACAATACAACACATGATAGCTAGCGGAAACCCCTAGTGTATATCTATTGTGTCTCTTTTCTGCAAGGATTCTGGTGATTATTGATAAACCGCTTTGATGACATTGGTGAGAAAGATTTGTACACGGAGTTACTCTTAACTTGATAATGATTGAAATAAACTTAAGAGGTACCAAGTTTTCGACCTTTTCTTCTTCAATGCAGAACATCCTGGAAAAATTGTCAATGAATGGTCGTGCAGAGATTCTATCGGACGGAAGTTACTATCTGGACCGAAATCCATTGATATTTCACCATATCTTAGATTTCTATACTGAGGGAGAGTTTCATCTTCCTAGAAATATTTGTCCTCTCCAGGCCCGGAAGGAAATGGAATTCTGGATGATTCCGTTCAGTGAAATGCCCGTATGTTGTTACGAGACACTTTATGACGACAAGGAAGCGGAATACAAAGCGATAAGTCTTCTGGAAAATGATGTAAGACACGACAGGGATAATTACAAAGTGATAAAATCAGAATCATCTAGGACTACCCTCAGAGACAAACTCCTTGATGCGCTTAATTTTCCATTACAGTCATGGTTAGGAAAGGTAAACGACTTTTTTAAAAACTGAAATGGTGTGAATTTTAAGTTAAAGATCTTTTGTCTTTTTGATAATCCTCTTTCAGGATCTTACTTTCGTGAAACCTGTAGATATTACGTGGATTAGAATTATAATTATGGTCTCTTACTTGAAAAAGTAGACATTTTTTTCATTTAAGAGATTTGAAAACTTTATTCACTCAATTTACATTGTGTTGTAATATAAACTATAATCAAAGTACAACAATTTCTTGCACAGTGACAAAATTATATATTTACATTGCACATGTATTTTGTTTATAAAATGTAAGGGAAGCTACGGCATTCAACACACCATAAAACGGACAGGGGGTCAAAAGGTTAAAGTATGCGTTTTATTTTTACATCACAAACGTTGAGCGCCGTGGAAATGCAACGTCATAAGCGAAAATCATAATTCACGCTCACATTGAACAGAAGGCTGTTGCAACGGCTCTTCCATTAATTGTAAATTACCCGAAGGATAATATAGGGATTTTGAAATATAAATCACATTTGCAATAAAGGCAAGGAGTTAAAAAATGTAAATATACTGAATCATTATTTTTTGAAAGATATAGTCTAACGCGCGTTACTCAATTTGTTTGCACACACCGTTGCAGTTATGAGACTCTAGCTTTCAAAAAATAATGATTCAATGCTTAAATGTCTTCAATACTTTTTAAAATATACACTTATTCTATGAATAAGAAATAAATTCTGATAATGTATGAATAGGATAACTTCTACCGTACATTGCATAGATAGATAAAATACAATTCAGAAATTGAAAAGAAAACATTTAAAGGGCTTGCTTGAAACATCTTGCTAAAGTATTAAATAATTACCGGTAATTGTTTTAAGAAAAAATCATTTTGTGGCCTAGCAGACATTCAAAGAAACTGGGTTTTTTTCTCTTGAAAAAGTTTTTTCTTCAGATTTATCGCAATTGGCACCTATCCTTTAACTTATACAAAGGACTGCGAACGATAGTATTGTTCTCCCGTCTACCTCCAAGTCAATTTTCAAAAGTAAACACATTTGAATGATTTTTCATATCTATATAGATATTTATATGAATTTTCATAAAACATTACTTCTTTGGAAAAAAAGAGAGATAACTGTATAATTTTGGTAAAACTTGTGTTTTTCACTATAGAAATCAGCGGAAAACGGAAAATATTTTTAAAACATATCCCCCCCCCCCCCCGTGAAACAAAAATTCCTTTTTACAGGTAATATGGACTGTCATTTCACAAATTCATACGAAAGCTTTTTGTGTTTCACGGGGGGAACATATGTTTACAGACAAAAAAAACTGCAAAAATGCTTATTTTTTCAACAACTTCAAAGGGATTTATAACTAAAACATTGTATTTTATTAATGATATATGTATAATATGTTTAATTTTATATGAGTAAAACATAAGAAAAGATTTAAGGAAAATTTATTCATATCCAAGAATATTTTAAAATGTGGTGATGCTTTAAAGCCCGATTTCAATGAAAAATATCGTCTACCCCCTTATTTAAAGAGCTGGAATTAGGGGTAATTAACTATTTAACACTGGTATTTTAATTATTTCAATCAATTACAATTGAACTGCATTAAACAAAGATTTTACGGCCAAATTGCCATTAGTATTGAATTAAATGGATGTAAAATGTAGGCGGGAATCGAGAGTTGGCGTGCGTAGTTCTTTAATGATTAGAACTTATTGTGTCATTGTAGGTATGGCTGTTTGTTGTTGCTATAGCAACTGCTGCTTCTATAGCTGTTTTCCTACTGGAGAGTTCGGCTTTCTTCCGGGTCCAGAGAATTGGCCAGCCGAACAATAAGACCATTGAATTGGCTGGCAACAACAAAAAGTTATATAAGCTGCTGGTTACCCAGACCTCTCAACAAATGGCTTTTGCAGAACTATTTTCAAATACTGTACTTATGTTTGATCTTATTTTGAGATTCGTTATTAGTCCAATGAAAAAACAGTTCTGTAAAAGGCCTCAAAATATTTTGGAGCTATTGACCGAGTTAGTGATCTTTAGCTTCACGGCTCTGGAGTATCTGGTTGATTATGAAGAGTCTCTTAACAACTTTTCTTATGAATTCTCTACATTCTTGCAAATCTTCTACTCGCTTCGTGTATTTCGCATTTTCCGCGTTATCGAATCTTGCTCAGAGATGAAAATGCTAAAGTTATCACTACAAAAAAGCATTAATGAATTCTGTCTGTTTGTTACAGTCCTGATAACATTTGCTTTTATTTTTGGGTCCTGGATATTCTGGGCGGAGTTTTTTAATCCGGACACCTTTCCCAACGTATTTGTCGGTATATGGTGGGCAATCATTACCATGACGACGGTTGGATATGGCGACTTTTTTCCGAAAACAACATCTGGGTATTTTGTGGGAGTGTTGACGTCTATATTTGGTTTGATACTATTAGCTATGCCAATAGCAACCATTGCATCAAATTTTAGCAAGATCTATGATTGCTATAACTTTAGAAAAACTCACATGAAAACAAAGCAAGTAAAGCAATCAAAACTATTAAAAGAACCAGCGGAAACTTGTGCCTTGTAGCAAGAACAAGAACTGACTTCGCTTACATTAGATTTTGATTTATCTTAGTGTTCAAGACAGTATTTTGTAGAATTCAAGGTAATATGGATCGCTAATACTCAAAATCTCAACCGTTTTCCATTGATAGTATTTGTTTATACATGTATAGTGCATAAAAGATTTCCGTTTCAAAATAAAGTGTACACTTAGTATTTATATTTTAAAGAAGAGAATGAGAGATAATGCTCCGTTGATATCTTTTGTTTTAATTTTTTTATTGTCAATTATCTTGAACAAATGTACATTTGCAGGCATAAACACGAACAAAAGGCAAAGATTTTATCACAGGTCTAAGACCGTTTTGCTATTTAAAGACGTATATACCATGAAGTAATTGTCGAATTCGGAAATGTAGGTGAAACTGATCATCTGCTCAAAACTCTTGAAAATCGTTTGAAATGGCATTCCTTATGATTTTTTTTTCATGTTGTATGAACTACATGCATTTGCAGTGCAGTGCAGTGATTTAATTGTTAAAAATTTAGCCATCCAATCAAAAGCTGTATTCTATGACAATAATTATTATAACATGGTCGTCTATTGCTTTGAAATGTTTAGCTTAAATTTTGTACTGATAAAAAAATTAGATGCTTGTACTACTAAATTGTCGACTGAGCAAAAGGGTGATGTGCTATTCATACCTCTGTGATGTTTAGAAAAAATGAACCTTGGTATTAATAGACATGCTCAAAATTATTACTTTACAAGATGTAGTTAGAAAACTCCGCCAGCAACACCATCTAAATCAATTTTAAAGTTTTCAATCGATCATTTTGACCTTCATTTCCTAATTCAACCCTTAGTAAATTATGACTTTTGGTAACAAAAACGGGCTTAGCCCCTGTAAGTTATACTGCTGCAGAGAGGTCCTAATTTTGGTACAATTACTCAGGAAAACTTTTTGCAGCTTCTCCTACAAACATTTTCATACATATGAACCTAGGCACAGCATATAGAAATAGACAAGTTCCCGGAAATATTCGATCTTTGGGGTAGGATTTGAGATGCTTTGGTAATAGAGTGCTTACAGTTTAATCTGTTGTGAAATTTTTCGATTCAATACACACATCGACTCATTCATTCAGTTTACTGTTAGTATGGATTCTGGTTAGAGTTAACCTGAATTGCTGTAGATACCACAATGATAATCGATGGCCTAATTATTTCGTGTATTCATCTATAATTTGAATTTTAAATGACCAATTGGTATTATTCGCTTTATGTACATTTAAATGTTACTATCCATAATAGATGGATATACAGTGGCGCCGCGGTAATCCGGACGCCAATAATCCGGACGCTTCACCTTCCGGACGATATTTTATGGGAACCGATTTTTTCCACGTTATTCTGTCTCATTAATCCGGAAATTCGCGTTCCGGATCCGGACGGTCAATTTCTACTACAAAACGCAATATTTCATTGAAAAATGACTCGTTTATCCGGACGGTAATTTTTCGAGGAACGACTTTTCACACCTTTCTTGCAGTAGTGATAATTATTGTAAAAACATTGTCCGTGGAGTCAGTTTGAAGGCGGTTACCTGTGACCCCTAAACAATAGCGTCTATAATTAGCGTGTGTTTACCTCAGCTAAAACACACGTCTTTTATATTATAAAGCCCGAAGAATTTAGCTTATATTGTGCATTAATTAAATTGCTAACGAATATAAATTTATGAGAATTTTGGAGAGTTGTAAATAAAATTTTTATTGAATAATAAATCACGAGATTTCGTTGTGGTATCGAGTTACGTAAGTTTATCAAAATACGATCGTACATTATTTGAAACTATTTTTTCTTTTCATAAGACAATTTATTATGATACATAATTCAAGAAAATATATTTCTATTAATGCACTAAGAAATACGTAACTGGCGTTAGTTATAAATGCCGATCACGTCTTTTCAAGATATATAACTTATGAGTTTATAGAAAAAGTATTGATAATCCTGAATATGGCTTGTGTTTACGTTGAATGTTTGCAATACGTACACTGATTACAGTGTTTAGTTACTTACTTCCCTATGTAGTGAATATACGCGGTTAATCATTTGTACATTCTCAATGGTGATAATGAACAGTTCTACTTAATATGAGCTTGAATAAATATAAAAAAAGAAGTGCCGAAATAAAACAGTAGCAGATCAAAATTTGGTCAGCCCATGTAACTACAGGAAGGCGAATAAAGTTTCCTGTGTTAGAAAAGGAAGTCTCAACATAAAACTGCCTATCCATTTTTCATCGTGTAAATTACATTTTAATTTTTTTCTTTTTTTAAAATCTATTATTTCTTTTAAAACTATAAAAATAAAATCAATATGTCAAGGTAAAATAAAGGTGTTTTCTTTGCCTTCACATTTGATACCACTATGTTCATATGTATATGATTTAAGAGGGTACGCCTTTTAAGAAGTGATTCACTTATCCGGACGATTCATTTATCCGGACGATTTCGTTGGGGACGGAGGCGTCCGGATTAACGAGGCGCCACTGTATTCTTATCTCCTCAACATCTGAAAAAGAAATGAAATATTCAATATAAAGGAATAGAGTTAAAGGGTTGAAGGTTAAAATTGTATTGTTTTGTTAACCAATTGATAATGATTAAAAACATCGCCTGGCCATCAATATTTTTAAACTCTTTCTCAATAACAAAATGATTAATTTACAATTTTTATTACATAATTGTAAGGTATTTCAGTCATGTTGATATCTATACATTATTCCACAAAAATTATTAGACTTTTCTCATGTCTGTATGTATCTGTAGGTCACACTGGATAACATTGGGAGGAGGAAACAATCAAATTTATAATTGTGATCCTGAAATTACATTATTTCCTCTCGCGCTCCACATAAAATCTATCTATACATTCTTTCGTAAGGAACTGAAATTAAACTCGGTTGGCAAATTAGCCTCATTTAAAAATATTAGTGTTGTTGAATTATTTGTCCAAGTGTGTTGGAATGACTTGTGCATGTACTCATAGATCTAGAATACGTGTACTCACTGCAGATCAAGGGCAGACTGTTGTCAAAACATAATGAACATGATTTATAGTTTTGATCGACCGCTTCTTCAAAAAACATATGAGTGATTGTAATTTCTGAAAAGTTTCCTTTATATACCGTGTATATGCTACTGTTTATAGGCAAAACAATACCTTGTGTAGAATGATTCACTTCCAATTGATTTGCCACCATCATATCAATAATTTCTGTAACTGTTCATCAAATTTGTTTTTCTAGGTTTTCCCTAAACTATGGACCATATTCATGATCTAATTATAAAATTGTTGTGCCATATTTACTTGTTGATGAGGATCTGACAATTGTTCCAACATTTGGTCAAATAAAACAATACAAGGGATTATTTAAAATGTCATTAGAAAGATATGGCACTTAAAATATGGTATAGTGCCAAAATATGGTATAGTGCAATTCATCAATCTATATTTTTCTCTTCGAGTTAAATGACAGGTTATTCTTTAATTTCCATCTCCGAGTGATAATGCCATTAACAAATCAAACATAGAATATTTCTTATAACAATGAATCAACCCATTTTGGTAATTCAGCTCTGGCGTATATTCTCTCTTGCTGCGGTAGAACCTTTTCAACTCTTAGAGTTTGTTATTCACTTTTGTACTACTGGATTTAACAACATGAATGAATCATTCGAAATTAACTTGAGGGGAACTAAATTCCTCTCCACGTCCCCCTTTGTCAGAGACTTGATGCATGCTCTTGTTAAGGCTGACCAGGCAGCTACTCACCCAAATGGGGGCTTTTATGTTGACAGAAACCCAATGATTTTTCACCACATTTTGGATTACCATTCTGGAGGCGAATTTCATCTTCCAAAGAATATCTGTCCACTTCAAGCACGCAAAGAGATAGAGTTTTGGAGAATACCTTCTAAAGGCATCCATAATTGCTGCTATGAATCTCTTTATAATGAAAACGAATATCAGTATACCTCTATTGAGAATTTAGAGAGCGATCTGAAAGTACAGACAAATCGATCGGTATCGCCAATGTTTGGTGAAAAAAAAGTCAAGAATTGTTTAGGAAGACTCCGATACAAGCTGTTGGAGGCATATTTGCATCCCTTTACGACTTGGACTGGAAGGGTAAGCGTGAGATCTTATTTTTAAGCCTCAATAGTAATGCAGATATATTCATGTATTACGTACGCCGTAAGTTGATTTGTAAAAGAATCAAATGCTTTGATGATGTTTGATAATCAGAAGTGCATGTCTTTATTGTTTTAGGTGTGGCTTTTTATCTCAGCCTTGGTTACAATTACTTCTGTCGTTGTGTACTTGCTTAACAGTGATCAACACTTCCGAGTCTCCCGAGAGGGACTTCCGGTTCTCCCATACAATTTGACTTACAACATGATCGTGAAAAATAAAAAGTATCTCGTTTTCATAACAACTACACGTGAATATGTTAAGAGTATTCTTGAATTTTTTACGAACACTTTCCTCCTGCTTGAGCTTTTGGTGATATTTGTTATAACTCATCAAAAAAGAAGATTCTTACTCAGTCTCCAAAACATTTTAAATATTGCTACGGGATTGGCAGTGTATGTGGCTTGGTACATCGACGTCTACTCAATTAGCACGTGGGAAAATGAACATTTAGATAACTTTTTGATTGCACTCGGAGTTTTTCAAAGTTTAAGAGTTATTCGTTTCCTGCGATTGGTTGAGTTCACTCCGGAAATGAAGATACTAAAACTTTCGCTACATGAGAGTTGGCGAGAGTTTGTTTTGCTTCTAATGGTATTAACAGCTTTCTCCCTCATCTTCGGATCGATAATGTTTTGGGTGGAGCTAGATAACCCCGACACGTTTCCCACCGTCTTTATCAGTATATGGTGGGCGATAATAACCATGACAACTGTAGGATATGGCGATTTTTACCCTAAGACAGTGGAGGGATACTGTGTTGCCATTGTTGCAGCCATTTTTGGTCTGCTACTTTTGGCAATGCCTATCACGATATTAGCCTCAAACTTCAATACTTTTTATAACTGCTACAAATACAGAAAAAGACATGTCCTTTCGAAATAGTAAAGAGAACACAACACCGGAGCACGTACTTATGCATGTATATGAGTACGATATGACAATTAATTAATTCCTTCACTCTGCAATTTTCTCACAAATTACAGTTATCATGAATGACATTGTAGATATACCGGTAACGCAATGGCTTTACATCAGAAACATCTTTTAAAGTTACATAATAAGTCAAAATTATGCGTTTCTTTTAAGATATCTGTATCATAAAGCGAAAGATTTAGCGAAAGATTTATGAAAATTATGAGTGTAGCGAAGATATGACAACTGCACTGTAAAGCAAGAAAAGACTGCGCAATATTAGTGCCGGAAAAACAAAGGTTGTATCTACCGGTTTGTTGTTATGCATGTTAAGGTCACGCCACTTTCATTTTTAGCGTAAACTTGTAAACAACATTAGTTGTAGCATGCAAAGGTGAGAAATATGTTCTAATAATCTTGTTTGAAGATTGTATAAAAAATTCTTGGTCTACCGACATCCACTTTTGGTACTTGAGATCATGGTAACGTCTCCAACTTTTCTGCGTATGTGGACAATAGGAAGAAGTTAAGCAAAGCAATATTTTCGTCTTGGGCCATACAATTTTTTTTCCCCATAAAAGTAGATTTTTTTTAGGTTCCAAAATCTGTAATTTTCTGAAACCTGATACTTTAGGATACAAAATTTGCATGGGCCATGCAAAAATTCTGTCATTTTTCCCGTTTGTGCGTCAAAGTGTCGCTTTAAAACTGTAGTGAAATGAGCCGTACAAAACAATAACTGGTACAGGCCTAGGGGAGACCAGACATGGACTGAAACCAAGGGATAATAAAACAAATAAAAAGAAAGTTTTGTTCCATCCGCACACAGTTCCACGTAGGACGCTGAAGTTGTCCTATTTGAATGATTATAATGCACATGTTGTCTTAAATGGTTACAAAGTTAATTTTATTTTGTATATAAAGAAAGCCTTTAATGGTAATGATTAGCGAATATAATGATATAATGAATCATGGAAAATACTTCTATCTAACTCAGTGTTATTGTATTTTTGTCATTAATGAACTGACCCAATGTTTAAATTAATTGTGTATATTCATGTAGAGATTAATAAAAATGTTAATACGAATAATGTTGACAACAAAGATACGTGGCTTTTTAACATTGTCTTCTTACTCGAGAATTACCCACTATTTACAGTCACGTGAGTTACTACTTTGATCAGTATCACTACGCAGTGAAATGTCTCTTATTATGTCCCATATAAAAATTGATTAAATTATAACTATACACAGAAGCTCTCAGTCTCTATAGCTTAAATATGACCACTCATTCGTCAATTATTCACTTGTAGAATCGTGACGTAGCTTGCAGATAACGATTACAACCAGTTGATGATGATTGGACTATTTTCAGGAATTATTCCTTGCGCCCGAGTTTTCTTCAACAAAGCCGACATTACCAATTCCTCTATCATTGGCAAATTTTACAGTAGGAGTGTCTATCTGTTCTTGGTATGAAAGATTCTTCCTGAAAGTATATTATTATGTTTTGGTCAAATCGTAAAAAATGATAATATACACTTAACACAACAAAACATGTCAAAATAAATTCACCATAATTAATACTTTTATCATTCTTTTTATAAGATAAAACTTTTGTATTTGATTTTGTAAATATTTACACTAAGCAATATCCTACATTTGACCAAGCATAACAATTTGAACTATATTCTGTAATTATGAATATTTGCCCCAGAATCAGATTTTTTTATTGAGAAATCTATAATTATGTTCTAAAAACATGGGGATATCTGCAGACGTCAAAGCATTAAATATTTTCGTCAGCCATGGCCACGTCTAGAAAATGAATAGATCTAAATTTAAAAAATTCAATAATTTTTCTTTTAAAAAGTGTATTTCATGTCAATATTTGATTAAAAGTCACCGAGTGCAGGTCTGTTCCACCTCAATTTTTGATATAGTGTGTAGAATGATACCAGTGAAATATGTGAATATTGTTATGGGACATCTTTGAGCTCGCTCTGTAAATAATATAGTCAAAATTGAACCAATTTGTCTTTTTCGTCCTCTTTCTTAAAAATAACGGAAAATCCTAATAGTATGTGGTGTCAAAGAAACAAAATTTCCAATAACTTTTTTTTTTTTTTTACAAACTATAATATTCTTTGTTTACTCATATTTTTAATACTGTACAATATATACAATTTAGCAAATTTTAAGAATTTTTCAAAATTGACTTTCATGGGTGGAAAACTATGCATATACTATAGTTCTTTTACATTTTTTTTAATTAAAAAAATGAAATATGTAAAGAATGGGAGAAATCAAAGGCTCAAAGCTCAAAAGATCACTGGTTTCAAAGTGAGAAAAATTCCAGTGTGTGTTAATTTTGACAACTACATGTATAAATTCTCTGTTTATTTGAAATGTTTGTTCTTACCACAAGTAAGTTTATTATGTGAGTTGTCTTAAGAGTTGCATTAGCGGGTGGATTGGCCCTATCTTAATGCCTTTCCAACTTTAATTTCTTTAAATGCATTTCAAAAGAGCACGGGGTCACTTACTTGCGTTTGACATGTATGAATGCAACGACTCCAAGCATGATACCGATAAGGACCACGCCCCCTAGGACTGCCCCCGCAATGACTGGCGTATTATCAGCACCGCCCTCGCTTCTTACAGCCTTGGGGCTGTCAATAATTGATCCTTGTTGATTTAAAACACTCTTAGGATCAAGAGAGCTTATTTTTCGTAGGTAAGATAACGGCTTCCTCCTGGAACCTAAAATGTATGTTACGTCATTCCTTAGTTAACAGCTGGTTAAACTGTACAAAATGAATAGAAATACACTAGTAAGGAATTTGAAAATCTTTTTTTTACATACCGGTCGCACATGTGTATTTATCCGTCATTTCAATTCCGTCTGCGCACGCACATACATAGCCGGTGGGAGTTGGGATGCACAAAGAACTACAGTTTCCATTACTTTTGATGCAATTCTCGTTCACTGTTAGATAAAATGTTTATAACTACTATGAAGAGAAATTAAAAAGAGACCATGCAGGTAATGTGATTTTATGATAGGTTTTTGTTCATATTTCACTCTCCGGATTTAAAGAAATACTGTTTATATAGTATTATCAACCTATTTACAAGTATATTATTTTTGTGGAGTGGGGTGGAATATTATTTTGACAACCACTGATTCCGTTCATTACCTGGTTGCACGTCTCCCGGATGTATGTCAACGGATTCGAGTCTTCCGTACTCGTACGAGTCGGTCATCCAGTGAACTTTATAACTCGAGTTCTTGTTAACTTTTGTCACCCTCCTATATAAAAAAGTTTCATTGACATGTCATTATAATGAAAAGGTAATTTATAACATTCAACACTAACTTGAAAAAGGAAAGTTAACATTTATGAACCATTGTTCCTAGTGAGAAAATTCAATTTTTTCAAAATTTTTAAGTTTCCGAATTTAATAATTTTATCTTTGTAAATCTCATTTTTGTATTTATCGAAATAATTGATGGTGATAAGCATGCAACTTACTGTCTATTTATAGCAGTGTAGTATATATAATTCCCAGAAACAACCAGGTTAGCTAAATGCGCTTGCTCATCCGTTAATAGTACCTTCCTGTTTTCACCATTAAAATCACAATATTCTATTTTGTCTTTGACGCCATCAGTCCAATAAAGACGTTTTGCTGTGAAAATAAAAAAAAAAAACAGGTAAAATATTCAGCAATCGCAGAATTGTTAAAAACTTTAAAAAAAAAAAAATCTTTCTTTGTCTTTGAGATAAAGCCATGGGTGTAATGTCTGAATAAAGAGACGTTTTTGTCACGTGGAACCATCATAAAAGCGATTTTTTTTTCAAAATAAACTTACATGTGTAGTCAATGGCTAAACCATTCACCTGACGGATTCCAGTAGCTACGATTGCCCTTTTGAAGGAACCGTCCATAGAGGCACGTCCAATATATGGCACATCGCCAGTGTCTGTGTAGAAAAGGTACCTAAAAACAAATCACTCATTGTAATACCTCACTTTTTAAAGATTTGACATGAATTTAATTGTTAGAACAGAACTGACCCCTCTGAAGGATAAAGAACAACTTCGTAAGCGGCAGCCAGGTCGGTGATGATTCGGCGGTCATGTCCAGTGTAGGGATCAACAATTCCAATGAAAGATGCACTAGTCAGTCCAGCCAGAACAGCGGCGTAGTATAAAAGGTCAGTGGAATAATCCAGGGCAATCCCAAATGGAGTGAAGGAACCTGCAATATATGGAAATGGCATATCTACATGTACAACAGGTGCTAAGAACGGAATATGAAAAATGAACACAACTTGTGGTTATCTTCTAAGATTTTTGCCATATATATTTACCTAGATTCAAAATAGTTGTGATATTCTTGCCATCCAGTGTCATTTTTTTAATCTGACGACTTCTAAAATCTGACCAGTAGACGTCAGAAGTCACGTGATGAACAATGGCGCGGGCTGGTGAGTAATCTTCCTGAACATCTAGAGCAGACACCATGGCAGACTGGGTAGAAATCTGATAAATCTTCTTGTGAGTGAAGTCCACAGTGAGTATGAAATTATTCTTCAAGGTAGCTGAAATTCAGATTTTAAAAGGACTTACAAAGGGCACATACACACTGAGAGAGAGACACACACATAGAGAGAGAGAGAGTATTTACCACTTGAGCAGTTCACCCCATTCAGTTCCAGTCGATAGCCAAAAGCACACATACACTTCCTAAATGTTCCCTTTGGTACACATATATGTTCACATCCTCCGTTATTTAATTCACAAGGTCCTGATGGGAGAATGAAGAAATCAATCATAATGGTTTCTTTTTTTAAAACATTTGTTCTATCGAAAATACGTTTTTTTTTTAATTTAGCTGTGTTAAGTTCTCTACATTGTTTATAAAAACGTACATGTAGTGTACACTTTTTTTTAATTAGCTATACATGCATTTCTGTTTCTTCACTTTTTAAACAGTCTAAATGTGTATAAAAACTTCAATTTGTCTGTATAAAATTTTTTATATTTGTAGATTTTTCATGTAGACTACAAATACGTATAATATTACAGAAGAAGAAAATATTCATTATGGTGGTGTTGTTTCTAATTAAAAATTCATTCAAAATATAAATCACCGTGAAAAATGCTTATAAAACTGTCATAAATATTTTCACTTCAGAATTTGGTCAGTAAATATGACACCAATTCTGATAAACCTAACATAAGTGACATTAATTAAGAAATTTTATTCTAAAAGCGTTTTAAAGAAAAATAGTTTAAATTTTAAAGCATTTTAAAAGACCAAACAAGAAAATAAATAGAAACGCCACTCAAATGTCAACCATATCCAATTAAAAAATTGCGCAGTGGCTTACAGAACTAGTGCAGGTAATATTCTAGTTATACAGCAGATTCTATCTTCACCTTTTTCTTTTTTCTGGAGTCCAGGATCATATAAAGCCATTCCTGTGAGTTTTCCGAACCCATCGAGTTCAACTGTTAGTTCTATTTGGCGAGAAGCTAAGGACGCCGAATGTAGCTCATTTTCAGTCGTTGTGGACAAAATATAATCCTGCCACGGAAAGTAAACATTGCTCTTACACGTAATATCATGGATTTGGGAAAAACAATAATTTATTTGATATACATGTGATTGTCATGATTGGCACTAATACTGTAGAAGCACTTTTTCCGCATGTATTTATTTACGCTATGTACGCGGTCACAAACTTTCCGCAAAATTTGCCCCAGCGTTCGTAATTTTCTACCCATGGATTATACAGATATTGATTCCATGGAATTAAATTACGACCCTATGGGAAAAAATTACGTTTTCAGTATATACACCAGTATGTTCTTAAAAGCTATCATTTCTGCGACATTATTTCAAGTTTTCAGATTTTTTGCTTACTTTATAGACAACCAGCTCTTTGTCGTACTTGATTGAGAAATATGTCTGCTCGTCTGATCCATCATATTTGACACTCTTTAATTTTCCATTGTCAATCCAAAATAGTCTATTAAAACAACAAGAACATTCAAAATATATAATAATATAAAAGAAATACTGTTACTGCACTTACATTGATGTGAAATTCATTTGAACTTTATCTTTTTAATGTCATGAAATATGATTCACAGGATTAATTACCTTGCATTGCTCTAAAAAATCATTTGAAAGTCGTATATCAAAATATTTTCATTAATACACAATCTAATCATTCGTTTTGCATATTTAAAATTCAATGCATTTTGTAGCACACAATTAACGCCCAGTAAATGTTAGAAAAAGAAAAGAGAATTTATACGCATGAAATAATCTTACTGGTAACAATTAGCTGCAGAACTGTAGCTCTTTGGTTGACAAAAATCGGACAGACAAACCAGAGAGCTACAGATCTAAGCATTGTAAAATAAAATTTGATTTACGGCGACGCTTTTACATGTATGTCGCACGTTTAGGGTATTATTTTGTGTAATATATGTGTCCCCCCGCCAAAAGCATAGTATCCGTTAATTAACCACATATTTTGCCCAATCTTGTCACTTTTTTTACTTTTCAATGGTCCAAAACAGCTTTTTATCGACTCGGAATGTCCGTTCCAAAAAAAATATCATACCGACATTCATGTTGAGGTAATGCTAAATGACCGCTGTAAGGTAAAATGAAGTATTAAGATTACGAGTAAAATATATGGTTAATCAACAGGCAGGTACAATTCTTTTGGCGGGGGAGGGCATATAATACAATGAATAATCCCATAAGCGTGTGACAAAAAAGTATTTTTTACAATCCTTGGATCTGTAGCTCTCTGGTTTGTCTATCTGAATTTCACCAACCAGAGAGCTACAGTTCTGCAGCTATGGTAACAATGCGTATCTTTCAAAGATATATTAGTTCTAGGTATTTATAGTAATTTTTAGTGGTGTTTCGAGGAACTGCGATCAATTGATAAATCCTAGACTAATTTTAGGTTTAATATCACAAAACAATAATTGTACCATTACATTTCTGACACTTTCCGCTGTTTCATGTTTGCTTTTACATTGTTCCTTTTATATTGGACACTAGAAGCTTTCATTTTTTTATTAAACAATTCCTATAACAAAGGCACCGCAAAGCGGAGCATCCCGTAGCAAAAGAACATATCTATAAATCAAGGCAGCATTCGACATCGATCCCGATGCAAATTACGTCACTTACGCACACAAGGACAAACTTACCAACCCACACACGCACACAGGCGCGTTATATATCCCCTCAAACTCCGTTGCGAGGGGATAATTAAGCTTTGTAGAGTAAGAAATTTGTATGCTGAACGATGAATGACCTTTATTGTTTCATTACTGTCCTCATAACATACCTACTAGAATCGACATTATAGAACAGTCCCGTTAGTCCACTGTTGCCTTTACTGGTGTATATAGTAGTCATATTACTGCCGTCAAAGGAAGAGGACATGATTCTGTCTCCAACGGTCGACGAACTGATCCAGAACAACATTCTGTAGAAAAAAAAAACAATAATGTTAACTAATACAAGGTTAACAAACATTAAACTAATCCAGAAAATCTGTAGAGAAGTACCATAATCTGTAGATATACAAGGTTAACAAATGATAGACAAACTGATCCAGAATATAAGGTTAAGAAACGGTAAACGAACTTATCTAGAACAACATCCTATGGAATAACCCTGGAAGAAAACAACCTGCGGAGAATTACAGTTACCATGAATGACAAAATCTTATGAAGAAATACTATATAAAAAAACTTCCTACAGAGAAAAACATTAACTTTGTACAAAGAAAATTTTATAAAAAATACAATAACTCTGTACATACAAAATTCAACGGAGAAAAAAGAATTAATTAACAACACCCTATGTAGAAATACAGTAACCTATTCAAAGTAAGCAAACTATACGACCTAATCGTCATTCGGAAAACATCCTATGGCAAAATACAATAACACTGATCAAACTCAACATCTACCATATCCTCAAAACAAATCTCATTACTATACAGTCAGCACAAAAGGATTATTATACCACAGAAGCTCAGAACAAGTTACAGGATCAATATTACAATGTAAAGTTATAGAGTCATTATAGGAATCCAAGAACAAGTTACAGGATCAATATTACAATGTAAAGTTATAGAGTCATTATAGGAATCCAAGAACAAGTTACAGGAACATAGCAACATTATAAAGATAAGTTATAGAGTCATTATAACAATCCAAGGACAAGTTACAGGAACATTACAACATTGAAATGATAAGTTATAGAGTTATTACAACAATCCATGGACAAGTTACAGGAACATTACAACATTGTAAAGATAAGTTATAGAGTCGTTATAACAATCCATGGACAAGTTACAGGAACATTATAACATACAATGACAAGTTTCAAGATCAGATAACAATACAAAGACAAATTGTAAAAAAAAAAAAAAAAATGAAATAAGGACAAATTTCAGGATCATGATAACAATATAATGATAATTTACAGGATCATGATAACAATATAATAAGTTACAGGATCATGATAACAATTTGATGATAAGATACAGGATCTTGATAACAATTTGATGATAAGATACAGGATCATGATAACAATATAAAGATAATTTACATGATCATAATTACAACAATGTGATGATAAGTTACAGGATCATAATAATAATACAGGGAAAAGTAAAAAACTACTCACTGATGGTAGGGGCACACGGTGAGGTAGGACGGATTCTCAATTACATCAATAACTTTGGTAGCAATGTCTGCTCCGATGGAATACATGCTGATTCCCTTAGGGTCACTCCAGTATATATTGTTCTCAATCCAGTCAAATGCCAGACCTTTAAAACAAGTATGTGCCTTTACAAAACTCAAGAATGAAAAAGAGTAAAAATAACGAACAGTGAGCAATCTCATAAAAACAGTTCAAATCTGGGAACAGGGCATAAACACGGACCCCTAGAAATTCCAGAGGTGGGATCAGGTGGCTAGGAAGAGTAAGCATCCCCTGTTAACAGGTCACACCCGCCGTGAAACCTATGTATTGATCAAGTAGATGGAACATTCCTTAGTCAAATTTAGTACAAAAACAAAGGTCCAACAGTTGGTATGAAATAAATTAGTCAAAATACGGCTCAATGATAGCTTATATTTGCTAATAAGGTGATTATAACTACCACAGAATTTACGAAATGCTGACTTTAAACAAGATCGTGAAATCCAAGTAACATCAACTTTTGTGTGAGCAGAACTGGCACAGTATTGGATATTCGACTTTAGAAATACATGTCTTTTCATAGGTTTATGAAAAACGATGTTGACTTTATTTACAAGACAATATGTAGATTGTATTAAAGAAAAAAAGTAGAGAATCTTTTACACAAGGAAATGTAACTTTTGTAGAGACAAGATTTAAGGACATGATCACTAAGGATAGAGACACAATTTACAACACAAGATGTAGAAACTTCATTGAAGAGAAAATATTTAGAGACTTGATTTAAAAGTTAAGATGAATACAAGATGTAGAGACTTGTATTTACAAAATAGAACAACTTGTAGAGCTTGATTTTGAACAAAAGATGAAGAGTTTTTATTTACAAGATGTAAAAACTTAATACACAGGATTTTGATTTTATTTTTGCAAGATAAGATGTAAAGGTTTAATTTTGATCACAAATGACTTTATTTAAAAGAGAAACATTAAACATTTTAATTTCAAGGCAAGATAAAAAAAACTTTATCCCTGAGACAAGAAATAGAGACAGTATTTACTTGACAAGATAAACTTAACTTTTTGTCATTACGAGAGACTGGGTACTATATACCTCTGTATTTATATGTATTGAAAATAGCCAATAAATTTTTTCAATTCAAAATAGCCAATAACTTTTTTTTCAATAATCAAGAACATATCTCCCATTTTTCAAGAATTCACGAAGTAATGAATTCAAAGCTAAAAAAAAAAATATCGGATTTGTAACACGTTATGCATATAATATAATTTTCTGATAACTTATTGTAAATATTAAAGTAGAATATACCTGAAATTTTTCCAACACGTGTTAGCGATGTTGTTAGATTTGTGGCAAAGTCAAAGAAGTACAAGAACCCGCTGTCAGTGAAATAAAGACGATAATCCACAGCGGAAGCGGCAAGGAGCCTGACGGACTCTGTTCTGATTGGCAGACAGATTGGTTCATGTGACAGACTCGTGATCACTCGCACGTCCAACATACAGATGTCTGTTTTGTTTGCAATGAATAACCCCTTGGAGAAAAGGTGATGGTCAGCTGTAATTTAAATTTTTAAAAATGTTAAAAGAAAATGTTGATGATCAACTATTATCTGTATTTTTTTTTAATGGTAAATGCGTTGTAAGAAGTACGATTACAGTAATTACAACAATCTAATCACAGAACAATAAACATGATACAAGTATATATATAACATATCGTGCAAAACTTCTTTATTTTGTCTATATGTATTTTTTAGAAAGTTTTTGTATCGCATTCAGTTGGTTACCTTGACACATGATTTGGTCAGTTGCTAGTTGGTACCCAGACTTGCACATACATTTCCCTCCGTTGGGGGTGTTAACACAAAAGTGTTGGCATTTCATATTTTTACAGCTATCTAGAAATACATGCAAAAGGTACCATTAAGTTACTTGTTGAGAAGGATTTTGAATCGCATGTTTAATTAGAATATTTCAAGGAAAGGAAAGGGTAATTTGGGAAGCAAAGCGAAAAGAAATAACTTTATGCAATTTGTATAAATACTTCAAGATACTTACGGTCGATGATTTTCTGTGTTGTTTTGTCATATACACTGATGGCCCATGGTGTTCTGGACCGGAAGTACCGCATCCATTTATTATCCCCGGTTGTTTTATCCAAACACGTGACTAAGTAGGAATGATATTCGGTCACACAGACCAATTCCTGAGGAGTGACATATTCGAATCATGGACTATTTATTGCCGTTGATCAAAACAGATCGAAGTCGAATTTTAAGAAATTCAGAACATTGTTTTTCATTGAAAAATAAGATTCTTGCACTATTTTACTTCTTTATGAAGAAGTTTCATTTTTTAATAATTAGTGCAATGATGCAATAAGTTCTACAACATTTACCTTGTATACAGTAATGCCACTCATTGTGATGCTGGTGAACTTTGACCTCCGTACAACCTTCCGGTTTTTGCCGTCATAGTCGCACTTTTCTACCGTGTTCCTCTGAATGTCGATCCAATATATTGTTTGACTGTCAGTGTCTACCGCCATATCCGGTACCCATACCGCTCCCGTTACTATGGTTTCACGTTCTTCCCCTGCTAAAGTTGCCCGTTCAATTTTTCCTGTTTCGTCATGTTCCGACCAAAACAAATACCTTGAATGAAATTTTTTTCTTCCTATTTTATCTCTAAGTACATGTATGTGAAATTGCAATTTTTACAGTACTAATCTTACTAATCTTATGCACTTGGCATTTACTATTCTTTTTGTCATTTAAAAAAAAAGTCCACTTTTTCGTCTTTTAATCAGAAGATGCGAAAAACATACATTGGAAGAAAATTGTTTTTCACTTCTAGTAATGTTCATGGTCACATACCCCAGACCCGAACAAGGAAGCAGCAATATGATAGCTATTTAATCGAGTATTGCATCAGAAATATATATATATATATATATATATATATATATATATATATATATATATATATCTGAAATTATCTGAATGACGATGATGATAAATTCAAGACATTTTAAAAGCTAATCAAAAGAATTTAAAAGTGCAAAAACAGCTGATTTCAAACGCATCATTGAATTTAAAATCAAAAAATCTTAACGGCAATGTTGATTATTTTGATGACAGAATGTAATTTTTTCTGATATTGGGGCTACCGCCCTAAAACCCCTTCTAGCTCCATTTTTATCACTCAAACGCCACAGCATGTGTTCTTTTTTTCGCTCTCACTAAAAACAAAATAGTGGAGCAAATGATAGTTGATACGTTGCTAAGTTTTGATGTTGCGCTACTTCACTTGCGGATCCAAAGTCGTATCGGTAAATTGTACCCTACCCAAAAGGAGAAGCTATTTAAAATGACTTTAAACAACTAACCAAAAAAAAATGGGCTTAAGTGAGAAGATTGTTCAGATGCTTTTTAAATCGAAGAATAATTAAATATTTAACGAATATATTGTACTTGTATGTCACTGTGTTAAGAAGTGGAAAAAAGAAGGTCCTTCAAAATTTAGTTCGTAAGCTTTTGACATAAGTTTATAAATGACGTCTACTTTATACAAATTTCAGACTTACTATAAAACTGAATCCCAAATTAAAGCAAAATGTTTTTGTGAAACACTGATGTCCTCGTATGATAGCTCAATGCCATGGTTAAAGTTTTTCAAATGTAGGTCAAACTCATAGGTGAAGGTCAAGAGTAAAAAAAATGTAAGTACCCAAAGAAAGGTTTTGTCACAATAAATACACCTGTCAGGTAAAATAAGAAAACCATAGCACAAACAATTCAGACAATATGACAAGTTAAAGTTTTACAAGAGTATGTCGTACTCCAAGATTAAGGTCATGAGGCCATATATCTTGGTACCAAAGAGTCTTGTCAAAATGAATGTATGTGAAATATTAAAGCCCTAGCGCCAACTGCTCAAAGGTAATAAGCAAAGTCAAGATTTTTACAAATGACGTATGTCAAACTTAAAAGTCAAGGTCAGGCGGTCGAAAGTCTTGTCATATGAAATACACACGCAATATATGAAAGCCCTAGCACGAACCGTTCAAAAGTTTAAAGTTTTTCAAAAGAATGACATACTCCTAGGTCAAATGGTCAACAGACAAGTTCAAAGAGTTGTGGTGCCCCGCTTTCTGTGTATTAGTAGTTGGGATGCAATTATTTTTGGTATATTGTAATGCACAATAATGTAATGTAAGTAATGTTCAAATATAAATGCCCTATCTTCTCTCATTCAAAAGCTATCAATAAAGTTGAATTTTTTGAAAAAAAGGTCGAACTTTATGGTCATGGCGTTAAAAATTATAATACATTTGGAAACCTTTTCACAGGTAATGTACATGCCAATTATGAATGCCCTATCTTCTCTCCCTCAAAAGTTAACAGCAATGATATTTTTTTTAAAAATTAGGTCGAACTTAAAGGTTGAGGTCACTGGGTCAAATATCATAACACATTCGAAAACGCCTTATCACAGGTAATGCACACGTCAATTGTGAATGCTTATCTTCTCTCCCTCAAAACTTGATATAACAGCATTTTTCTCCTAAAAAAATTAGTCAAACATGAAGGTCAAGGTCAATGGGTCAAATATTATAATATAATTTAATGTTGTTTGTATTCTAGCCTCTGATTGGTTAATATCCAAAAAGGAACACAAATTATATCTGTATAACCTGGTATGGGGACCCCCCCCCCCAACCCGACAACCAGCTGAGTCATTAGTATCCATACAATCCTCTCATTTCCAGTCCTCGGGATTCATGGAAAATTCCAGATTTAATAAATATACCTTTAACTTCAAATAATAATTCGATCTTACCACATGTAAACAACAACAAGGCTGCTAGTCCTATGTATCAGTTTTTACCTCCCCTCGCTTCCCATCACTTACGTTACTTCCGTTACTACGGTTGTATTATAGAGCGACAAATTTGAACTAATGAAAAGCAACGAAATTTTACACCCATAGTTATTTAATGATTTTAAAATTAAATTATAAGGAATGACTCTAATTCTTGGCCAAATTATTCGAGTATAACCTGGTTTGGATCAGTTTACGCTGTTTTATAATCCGCTTCGCGGATTATAAAGCGTAAACTGACCCAAACCAGGTTATACTCGAATAATTTGGCCAAGAATTAGAGTCATTCCTAAAATATTTAGAATGAAATATAAAAGCCCCATCTCTTCTCATACAAAAGTTATGACCACGATTAAAGTTATGTTATTTTTTTTTCAAAGTTGGTCACACTTAAAGGTCAAGATTACGGGGTCAAAAATCAGTTTATTTGGAAAGAGTTTGTCACAGGTAATATACATGTGAAATATGAAAGCCCTAGCTTTTCTTATTCAAAAGTTATGACCAAGGTTAACGTTTGTTAAAATTTTGCAAATGTAGGTCAAACTCCAAGGTCAAGAGGTCAAATATGTTGGTACCACAGGCACTTGTTTCGTATAGAGGGCACCCCTACTTATTTTTACCACAAGGCACCTAACTCAATTACAGACACCCCCACTTCAAAAGTCATATTTTATTCATTTATCAATTAATAACCTACTTTAACAAGACTATTTTTCTTTTCTAATGAATTTTTCCAGACGTCCTTGATCGAGCCTCTTCATTGTAAACCACTCATTCATTCTTCAAAAAATTGTCTCAACACATTTTAAGACTTTACACGGGATACATCATCTTCCAGTTACTGTTTATAGTGTTGGATAAAACCAGAGACTTCCAAGCTTTTCATTCTGAAGTCTCTGGTTTTATCGTACATTTTAACCGTATTCGGAAGTTGATGTATCCGTGTAGTCTTAAAATGTGTTGAGACAATTTTCGAGAAATTAATGAGTGGTTTACAATAAAGAGGCTTTAATAGTATTAACATAGTAATCAATATTTATAATACATTGATTATAATTATAATTACATTAGATTATATAATGTATTATGTACACATTGTATCTTGTGTCGCCTGAGGCATAAACTAAAGGACTCTACAAAAAATCATTCGTACGAGGGCCATTCAAAAATCCGTAGACAATGTTTTTGTTTGTCATACTATTTTTCAGGCGACACAAGATACAAAATTAACAATATATTCATATTTCATTAGCGGAAACCTAGAAAAGGATACAAATATGATTTTTTTTTAATCATGTAATAATATAAAAGTTTTAGTGCTAAAACTTTTATCTTGTTAGTTTCTTTTTATTGTGGCCGGGATAACTCGATGCGATCTAACACGTACTAACACCATTAAAAGTATAGTTATGTTCAGGAGAGGTCCTCCAGGGCCGAAGGTGAAGGAAGACCAGCAGAACATGGGTCAGTGTGGTACTTATATCATGTCGGGATTGTCATTCAGAATTACAAGAACCAAACACACACTGAGAGGGAAAACTGCGTTGTTCACATTCAACATGTTAAAGAACTGTTAATTTTAAATACGTTTATGAAACACAAACAGTTCTAATGATAATTTCCAAATGACAATTGAAGTGTATTTTGGGAATCTTCTATTATATTAAATCGGAAATACCTGAGTTGAAACTTAGAAATAATCAATAGCGATAAATTTTACAAGATTGATAGTTATAATCATATTTTCCACTTTTGTTCTAGTTATGCGACTGAAATTGCAAAAAGATCAGCACTTCCAGATTGACAGATTTACCCAGACACTTTTCAATCATTGTGATATGTATTTATGCATTTCAAAATCGTCTTCTTTTCTCCTCCTAAAATGTTAATGCACTACAGGGCGTGTTACCGAGTTGTCATCTAGTTAATCGGCCAGTGGAAGGAAATAGGTTTATGTTTATTCTATTTAATTATTATGTTTTTATTATTCATAATTAATTCTTTTATGTCCCTATTAATGGGGTAATACAAGGTGAATGGTTTTTCGTGCGTCTGTTACTATGTCGTTGTATGACTGCGTAACTTACATTACCATTAAAATGTCTGAACATCATATGGTTTCGAATATTATTCTTTATTTTTTTAAATCACCGACAGAAAAAGTTCTTTGATTGACTAATTAGGTAGTCGATCTGCTTTGATTTTGTTTTACACCTTGGCCGTCCCGATTTTAGACATTAATTTAATACATTCAATTCACGTTGTATATTAAATGTGTGGCTTATTTCAGGAATTGTCTATTTTGAAATAGGAAATTCCTATTTTAAAAAGCCTATATGCTAAAAAGAAGAGTATTCAAAATGTATCAAAGTAGAACTAGGTTTGTTATAACAATAGCATTGAAAGAAAATCTTATGATGTTTGTATTAATGGAAACCTTACAACTGCGTATATAAAAACAACTAATTCTAACATAACTACATGTGTGTGCATAATTTGTCAAGGGTCTAATGGCGGTTTCATTAAAGCTGAGTTATATAAGGGACATATTATGCTTAATAGTTCATGTATAAGCAAGACAAGGAATAATTATTAATTGCTAAACGTCTATAAACAAAATGAGTTTTCAAAAAATAAATCAACAATTTGTTTCAAAATTTCAAATTCTTTTTAATGCAAATTAAAGATTTCATACTTTTTCCGAGCTGTTAGTGCCAGATGGACACTAATATTAATATTTCCTGTGTGGAAACGATACTTTCTGCATGTATATAAGGCGCTTTACAGACTGAACTTTTCTTGTCCTGTCTTCCGAGTATGCTGAGTTAAAATTTCCCCCCTTTATCTACGACTTATTAGTGCTAAAGCGCGTTTTCAAAATCAGTATCATCTCTTCACTTTGTTAAGTTCGTTTACACGTCGCCGTTTTCCAAGACGACTACGGGTACTTTCTTTTCAATTTTTGAAAAGTCGTTCGTGTATCGTTGTGTTCCGATATTTCATTGCATCTATCGTAAACCGTATCTTAGCAGAAAATATCGGTATATCGTCCCACCTCTAAGTATATAAATAAGAATCTTATAAATAAATCGTGCCTGAGTCATTCATTGTTTTTAAAGTTATACTGGATCACTTTGTCAAAGACTGCCAGACCAACTGAAACTTTGACCCTTTTACAAATGTATTATGATGTTAGGTACTCAAGTTTCCTCTGCAGTCTCAAAGGCTCAACTTCAGAAGATTAACAAGAATTCGATTAATTTTGATACATGTTTGTGACTTAATGTTTGACCTGTACTTACCCTACCAAAGGGTCCACGGCGATGGCCAGAGGTTTAGAGAGACCTCTTTCGACCAAGACCCTAAACATGGAGGGGTCGGAATCATTTGTAGATTGGACGGCGATCCAGTTGTAATATTCATCTGTCCAATAGATGTTCTTTGTCAGCCAATCGTAGGCAAGTTTAGTGGAGGTTTTGGATATGCCTTCATGTAATAATGTAATGGATTGAGAGGTATCGTTTAGCCAGACATTGAAGTTGTTCATCTTGTACAGACTTCGAGTGTTGCCATCTAAGAGGTAGATTTTTCCATCGTTGGCATCCGTTGCTATGCTTACTATTTCTGTAGTTTGGTGAAAATTAAAGTTCCTTACAGGGAAAATGGATGATGTTTTAAATGCATCTATGCTGCCTGGTAATGTAGTTAGTGACCCGGATGAAAACAGATTAGGAAGTTGTGATATGATGAGTCCATTGTCAATTGCATCTACGAAAATAGAGAATGATAAAAAGAGATAATAATCATGTTAGGAATAAAAAAAACAAACAAACAATTTGTGAACAAACAAGAAGCTAAGGAAAAAGAAAGATAGTCCCGAAAACCCCGGAATTTCACTTAAAGTTCCTGACTTAGGATTTAATTTTCAGATAGGGTCAACCAATTCTTTTTTGGTAAAAACCTCTGCACAGCTGATCTGAGTTTTCAACTTTGTATAGTAAGGGAAAGATGACAACCCGAAACACGGACTTCTGATTAAATGTTGTAAGGAGAGTCATTTATTCATATGAAAGAAAGCAAGTCATCCCTTCCCCCCTTTCCCTTGAAATAAGTTTTGGGGTTTGGGCAAGACTAGATTTTTTTCATCTCTTATTATAATTATTATTATTGTTATTATTATTATTATTACATGTATTTTGCTTGCCAAAAAAATGTTAATTGGATTTTTAGTGGAATCCCCCCCCCCCTTTCTCCGGAAGAAATTCCTGGATCCGCGCATGCTCTCCCAACAAAATTTTCAAAGACAACAAAACATTGGTGATAGGAAATGAACTCCTTACTTGAATGTGGAAAGTACATGCAAATAAAGTAATTAATTACTTACTCCTGGTCTAATATAATGTTTTGAATACTTGAGTTGATATAAACTCTTTATTAATTTATTCAATTTTTAATCAAATGGTAATTCATTTTGACTGGATAGAATATTAACGTGGAATATGAACTCTTCAGTGTGCAATATTTAGAGGGTTTTAAAGTCAGTAAGCAAGACGTCTTGGCATTGCCCTTTCCTTTGTAATTTATAAGTAAAATATGTTACAAGTTCCTAAGGTTTTTGTGTTGAAATAGGTTTGCTTGCAGGCGCTACCATGCCCTTTGCATTGACATTATCTAGTGGCTAGATTCGCACCTTTGAAATCCATTCTCCTGCATGGGACGTACATTCAGTCTTCTTGGTATTTGATTTACTGGTTTGTTGCTAATGTCAATTTTATTTGTCTTTACTCTCCTCGTGGTTAGACTTAATTAAGACGTGTATATTTTTTCTATTCAAAAGCTTGCATAATGAGTCTTTGAAGATTTGAATAAATTGTAATTGATGAGATGATATCGGAGACCTAATCGATCATTTTAACATCTTTCCTTTGAGAAAATTGAATTATTTGCCGATTCAAAATTCTCAAAACTGGTCGAATAAAAAAAAGGTAGTTCTTTAATACTTATGGAATTTCTCTTTCAGAAAATATCTTTCTACAAATAAACAGTTAGCTAAGATTTTAAAATCAAGTATTACTACTCTTGGTATTACATTTGTACATGTAACTAGATGAACAATCAGTATATAAACTGGAGAAGAACATTTACATTGATTGTGTCTTTACTGCGTGCATTGGCTATTGTTACTTTAAATATAGTAATGTTCTGTACGTCTCACGTTGATTATCGCATGAATAATTAGAAAATTGCTTGGCACTGTACTTTCGATAATTCAGGAGATACCATCACATAGCATATATAAATTCAGAGACATTAGCGTGATCTTTGGAAATGATGTAATAAGTTAAAGATCAACTTAATAAATTTATTCTTCTCTGAACTGAAGTATAGAAACATTCTCCTATAATACGTGTCAATTCTATACGATTTAAAACATGATTGCTGCTACTGACGAGGGAAAAAAATCAAATTTGTAACTTACCTTGAGAATTTGAAAATTCTACACATGTATATATCCAAAATACTAGAAAATTCACAAAATTATATTTTCCATTCAATATTAAAAGAAAAGTCATATTGGTATAAACCATCTGTTTACGAAGCACAAACTTATTTAATTACGGCGAAAAGAACAAATGTCATTCCATGTACCAATTAACGGCGGTAAAGATCGCGTTATAATTATTGTTAAACTTACATCGAAATCACATTTGTACGCTTGACTGGATACAAACGACAGGGGAATATGGCTGTCATAATTCTTATTTTCAGGTGAAAGTCGTAATCGCAGGCTGAAACACCGACGCAGACCTGTATTTATTTCGTAATTAGATATGAAAGAAACAATTATTTTATGCGTATATATGCATTCTATATTAATAGAAAGAATGTGCTTGCATATATCTATACATAAAATGACGTGTTTTATTTCCTATTTATACACAATATTTTTGTACATAAAAGGTTGAAAAGTTTTAATTTATTATGAAAAATTTTGAGAATTTCGAATTTACAAGACGTTGTTAATCACTGTCAGTTGAAATTCTTTAGTATGTATGCAAGAAAGTCATATGACCATTCAGCATTTAATAACACTGCTTTACGGTCGGGAAAACCTCTCAGATCTCAGTTATAAATATGACCATTAACCATAGAAAAGTTTTTTGTTTTGTTTTTTTGTTTTGTTTTTTTTTTTTTTTTTTTTTTTGGTAAAAAATATATAATCATTAATATCAACGAAGTGCTGGTGTTCTCCTCCTGTGATGAGGAATTTTCCGAAATCTGTCCCAATTTAAGACATTTTTTTTTTTACTTTGTTTTGTCTCCTACTCTGAATGGAGACTGAAAAATTACTGACTACTTGTCACTCCGTCTTCCTAAAATTTTTGCATTTGTGCGTGTGTCACAAATCGTCACCGATCCTAAAGCACTAGAACTGAATGAATTGAAACTTTAAATCTAGTAACCCGTGTCATATAGCCATATCTCAAAGGTCAAGGTTAGTGAGTTCCGGAATATACAGAAATGGCATTTTAGTTAAAACGGAAAAAACGGCAATTAGATTTCAGTCATTTGTATATTTTCTATGAACGTTCCAAGGAAAAAAAGTTAATTATCTTTCGGTGGTCTTTTCATGACCTTCACATAACCATTCTGATACGATTCAGTGGTGATTAAATAAGTTTCATAATGTACCTTTCAGTGAATTTTTATTTACATATCATCATTAAGTACATGTACATGTAAATTTTCTGTAGCCTAAGTACTAGTTTCAAAGTTTTAAGGATTTTTTAAATCAATGTAGAATTTCATTACATATTTATATACTGATAGCTGATCTATGATTTAAAAAAAAACATTAACAAAGAATTAAGAAGTAAATGCAAAACGTCTGATTTGATGTGGAAAAGAAATTCTTTTAATTTAATTACAAAATAAAGAATTTGTTTGTTTCTATGACAAATTCCATGAAAAAAAATCAACTTGGTTCCTCAGTTTCGTTTAACATCAGTAATAGATTTGTCTTTGTAACAAATTGTTGAGAGGAAATAGATAAACATATATATATATATATATATATATATATATATATATATATATATATATATATATATATATATATATATATATATATATATATATATACAATTGCAATTGTTGCTTGTAACCAATATATGAGACAAATAATTGATTTATTTTTCAAATCGTAAACTTTTCACACTTGATTAAACATAAAATGTAAATTAAATGCATTTATTCCAAAAAAAAAAAATAAAAAATAACAGCATGTTTTATTTAAATCTTATTTTTGAACATTTGTGTTCTACGTACATATCATTCCGTGGTATACTATTTAACACAGCACATTTTGGCAAACCCCCACAAAATCATCAAATCAACATCAATCAAATCCAAATACATTCATTAAATATACACAAACTTTATTTTAAAATTACCATCACGGATTATCCGCGAATTGTTCATTATTTCAGAATTTAAAATAATATGAAATAAAGAGTACTTTGCATAAAATGCGTATATTTGTCAACCGATGTCAGGAAGCATTTTTTACCTACACAATGGTTTCATATTTAAAGTTACTCTCACCAGTAAAAATTGCCAGAAATAAACCAGGTTAATTAGTATAGGCCTCCGTTGGGTAAGGCAAAATGAAAGCGCAAAATGAAAATGTAAGCGCAAAATGAAAGCGAAAAAATTTACTAAGTGTTACTGTCATCCCACTACCACGGAAGCGTATTAGTGCCACGTAATATATTTTTTTTAAGTTGGAAATTCCAACCCCTCAAAAACCGAATGTTTATTATTTAGCAATAAACACATTCCCATCACACATCCCCCGCTTTATCTGAATAGCCAAATAATCGAAAATGTTGAAAGTCACAAACACCTTGGAATACATTTTTCAAAAAATGGCCATTGGGATTTGCACATACAATCAACCCTTCTGAAAGCATCTCAACGTCTTCATCTACTAAGAAAACTTAAATTTCTTATTGATAGAAAAATCGCTTGACAATTTGTATTTTTCTTACGTTAGACCGCTACACGAATATGGTGACGTTATATGGGATAATATGTCCAGTGATCTTGTCAATAAAATCGAACATATCAATATTGAGGCCGCTCGCATAGTAACCGGCTCTACGAAACTTGCAAGTCTTCATAGTTTTATCAGGGGACTGGTTGGGAATCTCTAAAAGATAGGAAATATAAACGTAGAATTATACAGTTCCACAAAATGGTCTACGGCCAAACTCCTCAATACCTTTCGGATCTAGTCCCACCACAAAATCAAGATATACACAATCATTCCACTAGACAAAAGTGTAACATGATGCAAGTCAAATGTAGAACTGACCACTATAGCAACTCCTTCATCCCATCAACCATCAAGCTCTGGAACGAATTGCCCGATTCTATCAAACAAAACCCTTCGTTGTCAAATTTAAAACGTTATTTAAATGCCAATAATGCAAATCGTAAACCCCCTCAATATTATTATACTGGTAAACGCAAGGAACAGATATTAAACACAAGACTACGACTTGATTGTAGCTCACTAAAAAGTCATTTATTTTCTAGAAATATTGTCAGCAGCCCAAACTGTAATTGTGGCGAGATTGAAACTTCTGAACATTTCCTCCTACATTGTCCTTATTTTGAAAATCTCAGAGATAGATTTATAAACACACTTCCACATTATATCAACACCAATATATTATTATTTGGTGACCAAAATCTACCACTGGCAGAAAATGTTGCAATCTTTAAATCTGTCCAAAAATATATTGTAGCTACCAAGAGATTTATTTAATCAGTTTTTCCTTAGTATCTATTCACTACTCCCTCTCCCGTGGGTATATTCTTGTGTAGCAAACGTCATTTTTATTTTTTTTTTTTTCTCATTGTTATTTTTCTTCTCAATTTTGAATTAATATCTGTTACTGGTGTAAATCTCCTGTATTTGTTCTATAATTATTTTTCCTGTAAATTCAACCATATTCTGTCGGTTTTTTTTTTCTCTCTCTCATACAAACATATTGTTCAAATCCATTAGACTTCTTCTGTATAATTAAAACGTCATTCATTTGTGTGAATCGACATGATTTCTAATTTAACATGTATGTCAATTTCAAATATTGCTTCAAACCGTGTTATGTAACTATCTAATAAGGGTCTGTCATCTTGATCATAATAATAAGGAAACGAATTAGTTTAAGTTTTCAAACTTGTTTCCGAATCCTTTTTGATTTTTTTGTACTACTTACCTGTATTTTCTGCTTGTCATTTTCAAATAAAATATGGTTTAAACTAACTTTAATCTTGGCTCTTCCAACTTTAAAGTTAGTAATTCCAACTTTAAAGTTGGCTTTTTCCAACTTTAAAGTTGGTAATTCCAACTTTAATATTGGCTTTTCCCAATTTTAAAGTTAGTAATTCCAACTTTAAAGTTGGTAATTCTAACTTTGAAGTTGGCTTTTCCAACTTTAAAGTTGGTAATTCCAACTTTAATCTTGGCTTTTCCAACTTTGAATTTGAGCATTTCTAGCCCTTTCTTTAGCTTTCTCCATTTATTTTAAATTATTACCAACTTTATTAATACAAAATTAATACATTGAAATAGAATTGTGAGCAATTAACAGGCCCGTAGGAAGCAATTTCAGTTTGGGGGAGCACAGCCATACAATTTTCAGTTGACTGTTGAAGGGGCACTACCAAAAATTTCCTGACAAGCAAGCAAAAAAAAAAAAAAAAAAAAAAAAAAAAAAAAAAGCTCTTCAGACGTTTTTATTGAGGGGGCACTAGCATATAGTACCTATGTTTACTATAGTAATCTATATATCGGCAAAATTATTGGGGGGGGGGGGTGGCATGCCCCCCCGTGTCTCCCCCCCTCGGTTCCTACGGTCATGATTAATCTGTATCAATCATTTTTTAACTTGACCTTCCCTATGACCATATAACTACCAACTTTGAAAACCCTTATAATTTTTTGGTTCCATCTTATATAATTATACAGAGAATAATTTCATACAACATCGTACATACATGTAGCAGCATTTTAACCAAACCTATTTAAGAGACCTGGGGCCCGTTTTACAAAAGAATTTACGACTAAGACTAAAAACTTCAGTTGATTGTAAAATTTTGCAAAATTAATTATTCTGTTTAAAACTGCTAAAGTAAAAGTCTCTTTCTGCATACCTTTTAAAAATATTAAAACCATTTTCTGTTTAATGTAAATGAGAAAGTTATTAGCAGAATTAAATTTTGGTCTTAGTCGTAAGTTCTTTTGTAAAACAGGCCCCAGATATATATTTTGCTTTGTATGAGAGAATAAGCTTAAACAAATATTTGATGTTTAATATAGGGGATGAATCAACACCATATTACATGCTAAAAATACAACTGAACTAAGTGGATCAATTCTGTATATGAAAACACAATGAAATACACTCTTCTTTCATTAATTTTTTTATTTCATCATTTCTTTCCATTGTAATTACATGTATAAAACAGCAACATGATTCCAGCTACAGGCGCGGATCTAGAATTTTTTCAAAGGGGGGGTGTGTGTGAAGAGGAAATAAGAGTTTTTATACCGTATGTTTACATAGTTAAACGACAACTGAATAGGAATACTGAGGCCCGTAGCAACGGTTTCAAAAAAATAGGGGGGGGGGGCTAACTTGCCAAAAAATTTGACAAGCAAAAAAAAAAAAATTAAAAAATAGCCTAATTAACTGTCAGAATCCTAGAATATGCCAGCTCTCGCCCTATATCAGCGGCAAAAAGGGAAGAGGGGGGGGGGGCAACCTGCATCTAAAGGAAAATTTACTATAGCAAAAAACTATTACATTGTATAATACTCAGAAAAAGTGCCCCCCCCCCCCTCGCGCGTTCTACAGGCCTGATACTATCAATTGATAACAGAAACTGATTAGACATACATGTATGTAAAATTAAGATAAAGGCAAAATACTAAATTTCAAATTTAAATGTAAATCAGGCCACCTAGCTTTAGTGATTGGAAAATTTGCCCTTTAAAAGCCCAGTATTTTATTAAGATATAATATATTTTCATTTAACAGTTAAACTGATTTTTTTTTTTTTTAATTCTACTTGCCCTCGTCATCGTCGTGCGTCAACCAAGAATATTTAGCAAGCCATCCTCCGTAAAATGCAATTCTGTGTTTTTGTTGTTTTGAGGGAGAAGATGATTCTTCAGCATCCTCATATTTCCTTTTTTCTTGGGCTAATACTACTATCATGATTGCGGACTTTAAAAAAAAATATTTAGTTTCGATTGCCCTGGTTCGGATGCGTGTCTTTTACGAGACAAAGTTACTGGTTACTGCAGTCTTTGATTTTATTTTGTAAACCTTTATTATGTAGTGAACACTGTTAAAATTCAACAAAATCACATGTAGTACAGAAAACTGAACCTCTGTTAATAGTAGTTGATAGTAGATAACTACTCATACAGATCATCAGCTGACCGACCGTCAATTCATGAAGAACTACGCACGCTAACTCCCGATTCCCGCCTACATTTTACATCCATTTAATTCAATACTAATGGTAATTTGTCCAAAAAATCTTTGTTGAATGCAAAGAAGAGTTCAATGGTAATTGATTAATAATTTTAATAACAGTGTTTTAAAATAGTAAATTACTCTTAATTCCAGCTCTTTTTATAAGAGGGGTAGACGTTGTTTTCCATTGAAATCAGGCTTGAAAGCATCAGCATATTTTAAAATATTCTTGGATATGGATAAATGTTCTTTAAATCTTTCCTTATGATTTACGCATATAAAATTAAACATATGTAATTGATAAAATACAACGTTTGAATTGTAAACGCCTTCGAAATTGGTGAAAAAAATGAGCATTTTTGTCTCTTTTTGTCTGTAAACATATGTTTTGTGAAACACAAAAAGCTTTGGTATGAATTTGTGAAATAACAATCCATATTACATGTAAAAAGGAATTTTTGTTTCACGGGGGGGGGGGGGGGGGGAAGATGTTTTAAAAATATTTTCCGTTTTCCATTGATTTCTATAGTGAAAAACACAAGTTTTACCAAAATTATAGAGTTATCTCTCTTCGTTTTCCCAAATAAGTATTGTTTAATGAAAGTTCATATAAATATCTATATAAATATGAAAAATCATTCAAATATATTAACTTTTGAAAATTGACTTGAAGGTAGGCGGGAGAACAATACTATGATCGTTCGCAGTTCTTCTCACGCTTCACGGCACATTCGCAGCTGATCGACCCGTTTAATTAGCACTATCACCCTCTCCCTGTACGGCTGGGGAGCAACACACCACGCTGTATAAACACAATTAACTACTCAAGTATATTATTGTAGGTGTCATCACTGAAATGCAATTATTTTTTTTTTTTTTAAATTAACAATGGCGGGCGCGGATTTTAACCATGGCGCAGATAATTTAACCATGGCGCACAGAAATTTAACCATGGCGGCCCGCCATGGTAAAACCCCTTGTGGAGAACCCTGAATTTTATGTATTGGTTGATGTGAAGAAGCTAAAACAGCTTTGGGGTGACATCTTGAAGTTTCAAAAATGTGTTTTCCATAACTAGTCTTACAAGAGGGGGAAACAAATTATCCAACCTGAGAAAAACAAAAAGTTTGTTTATGTTCGGCAGAGAGTTCATCAGAAAATTTATTTGGAGAAGACTCAAGTAAAAAATGTCCTAAAGGCAAAGAAACTTGTGCAAAAAGATATCTAACAAAGATATTGGTGGGATATACAGATATCCTTAAACTCTACCATAGCTACGGAAAGCCGAGGCATGGGACCAGAAAGAATAATTCAGTTAAGTTTCAACAAGAAAAAGAAGAAGGGGGTCAAATCAATAGTTATACTGGTCTCAGTTGACCTAAGTATCTTAAAACTTGTGAATTAAAAACACAGTAGTTAAGATTCATAAAATTCCATTTTGAAGATCTATCTTTAATTTTCAACATTAATAGAATACATCAATATATATGATTTAGATACACGCGTTATGTTTATCTTACAGTTCCAATGCAATTTCTCGAGACGTTTTTATCTTTAGTAAAGCTAAATACCAGTAATTAATTACAGTATTCAAACAATGGGTCCTAATTAGTTTAGAATATAAAATCAGTTAAGCATTAGAGACGGAAAAAGTACATAATTTGGATATTTATAAATTTATACATTTATCATAATTCCTGATCGACAACGATCTTACTTTGGCGCTAATATTTAACTGTGGCGGAACTATGCCGCTGAATTTTTAACTGTGGCACTAAGGAATGTAACTGTGGCGGGGTCGCCACGTTAAATGGCCCATGGAGAACCCTGATTATTCATATACATTTAAGGAATAACTGTCTAGTTAGTAGAGTATGCCAGGGCATCAACGATAGTTGAAAACGCGGGATAATTTGCGAAGCCCGTTATGCATAAATTATCCCGCGTTTCCAACTATCGTTGATGTCCCTGGCATACTCTACTAACTAGACAGTGATTCTTTATATTTCCATTTCATTGTGAAATAAAATTGTAAGTTTAGATAGTCCCGCCCACTGACGTCACACACAAAGACAGCCGCACGGGAATTACATGCATATTAGGCCTCCTTAGCGTCAGACACAAAGACAGCCGCACGAGAATTACCTGCTTAGCTCCTGACCTTTCGCATCCGAAATTTGCATTCTGGTAGAATGATCAAGAAATCAACTCAATCACTTTCAAAGAGTTATCACAGAGAAAACAAATAGATGTTCATATACACCTGACCAAAATGCTGTAGGAGTTGATGCTTTTACACAGTCTTGGAGAAATATTGACTGTTATTTATTTCCTCCTTTTACTGTCATAAGCAGTGTCTTCAAGAAAATCGAGGAGGAAGAAATGCAACTTGCTCCGTTATAGCTCCAGGGTGAAAGACACAGTCGTGGTTCCTGCAGCTGATGCTTCAAATTATCTTCTTCCGAAAACGGAGATTCTCTTGAAATAGCCAAAATAGCCAGAACGACGACATCCTTTAACGAAGATAAAGATGGGTGCATTCAGTTTGTCTGACAATGCTTGTATTCTGTAGTAGACAGGTATCAGAAGACACTGTCAATATTATCTTCGCATCAAGGCGGGAATACACAAAGAGACATTATAGGGTTTATCAACAAATATGGTTGCTGTTATGTTGTGAAAAACAGTGTGTGATCCACTTAAAGCAGATGTTTACTTAGTTTTAGAATTTCTTAGAAAATCTTAATTATAGTGCTTTAAATAGGACACGAAACTCGTAAATTTTTGTCTTTTTCGGGGCACTCTAGTATGAAACTAGGTGATTATATTTTACTTAAACGTTTTACTTGGGTGTATTTTTGTCAAGACCAACTTTGCCCAAGTACCAGTTTACATGGGATGTAAATAAAGCTTTAGGATATCCAAAGACATTGTGTCCTGTGCAGGATTTGTCATTGTTTCTATTGTCAAAGAAATTGGCAATGTTATTAGCTTTATTATATGGACAGGGAAAACAAGGTTTACATCTTCTAGATGTTAGAAATGTTTCTGTAAGAGATAATCTGTTAATCATTAGATAAGGAGACTTGTTGAAGCAATCAAAACCAGGGCATCATTTAGATGAAATTTCTATTGCTGCTTATCCAAATGATATAGATTTATATATAGTGCACATATATAGGGAATATATATGCATAGAACTAAAAAAAATTGAGAGACTTAGAATTATTATCATTATGTCTCCCCTTCCAGGGGAGACATATAATTGTTTTTGTCGATTTTCTTCTTCTTCTTCGTCTTCATCCAAATTTTGTCCGGGCCGTAACTTAAATACCCTTTGACATTAAGACTTCAAACTTAGAACATAGATAGATAACATTGAGAAGGAGTGCATGCCACCAACATTTTTGACCTTGACCTATTTATAAGGTCAAGGTCAATCTTTTACATCAAAATAGAATTCAGCCCATAACTTGAGATCCCTTTAATATTGGGACTTCAAACTTGTAACATATGAAGAAAACATTGAGACAAAATGCACTGCTTTAGAATTTTGAACTTGACCCCTTTCTGCCTTCAAGGTCAAATACAGAAAAAAACACGATCTGACCATAACTTGAGAACCCTTTGACATTAAGACTTTAAACTTGAAACATGCAGAGGTGGTATAAAGGAGGAATGCATGCCACCAAAATTTTGATCTTGATTCAATTTTTATAAGGTCAAGGTCAATCTTTTACATCAAAATAGAGTCCAGTCCATAGCTTGAGTACCCTTTGATATTAGGACTTCAAACTTAAAACATAAAAAGAAGACATTGATACAAGATGCAACGCACCAAAATTTTGACCTTGACTTCTTTTCTTCCTCAAGGTCAAGTAGGGAAAAAACTTGATTAGACCATAACTTAAGAATCCTTTGTTATAAAGACTTCAAACATGGAATCATGCAGAAGTGGTATGACGGAGGGATGCATGCCACCAAAATTTTTAACCTTGATTCAATTATTATAAGGACAAGGTCAATCTTTTACATCAAAATAGAGTCCAGGCCTTAGTTTGAGTTACCTTTGATATTAGGACTTCAAACTTGTAACATAGAAAGAAGACGTTGTTGCAAGATGCAACGCATCAAAATTTTGACCTTGACCCTTTTCTTCAAGGTCAAATAGAGAAAACACGACTAGAGGTCATAACTTGAGAACTTTTTGACATTAGGATTTCAAACTTGGAACAAGGAAAGACAACATTGAGACTAAATGCACTGCATCAAAATACTTGACCTTGACCACTTTCTTCAAGGTCAAATTAAGAAATACACGACCAGACCATAACCTGAGATCCGTTTGACATGAAGACTTGAAATTTTGTACACAGAATTTGAGTTGAGATGCACTGCATTATTATTTTTGACCCTGATCATATATGCACTCGTTAATGCTGGTAAAGAAGGGGAGACGTGTTTTTTTTTTTTTGTAAAAAAAAATACCCACTAGTTTTAACTGTACCCAAAAGCCTCACAATTCGATTTCTGTGGATATCATTGGTCGCTGAATCAAGTCAGTTATATGATAAATGCTGGAATAGACATTAACTGTTTTCACCGCATAGTACACGAACAGTAGCAACTAGTGCTGCGGCAAAAGATAAGGTGTTTGTTGCTACAATTCTTAGAACAGCAATTTGGACAAGTGACAATACCTTTACTTTTATAATAAACCAGTCAAAATATGTAGTGAATTCAGCAATGCTTTGTTGGATTATTTCCTTAATGATAACTTATAGCATATTATATAATTATAATTATGTAAATATGTTCATTGATCTGACTTGGACAAAATAAATTAATTCAAACATGTGTTTGGGACTTGTTAATAATTATAATAATGGTTTTTGCATCATTCATGGATTTAAAAGTCGATGCTGTGCAGCCATTGTGTTCTGGATTAACTTAGATCTCCAGGTCCTTTTTTGTTATTTACATGTAAATTAAAGCATATTTAATGTACAATGCATTTGTTTTTGTTTCCCTCTTGGGCACATTCCAAAGTTTACCTGTAACTTTCCATTTTTTTGTTTTATTATAATGAAAATAGGTGAAGATAACTAACAGAGATCGATCTCATAGAAACTACAAACATTACAGATATGTCAACAGTGCATTAACACGGACCCCCCGAAAATTCCAGAGGTAGAATCAGGTGCCTTGGTGGAGTAAGCATGTCCTGTTGACCGGTCATACCCGCCGTTAGCCCTGTGAATTGAAGGAACATTCCATAGCTTTTCAAATTCAGACAAAAACGAACAAAAGCCTAAGAATTGGTGTCAGCCAAATTATGACCAATTGATAGGTTATATTTGCTAACAAGGTCATTCTAACTATCATAGAATTACGAAATGTTGACTTTAAAGAAGGTTGTTGAAATCCATGAAACATCAACTTATGTGTGAGTAGCCTGCGTTGGTTTGAAAGTTGATCAGTACTTAATGCATGCTCTAAGCGCATGCAAATAAGTTGGGAAAGTGATAGCGGAATATATAACTACAGTTAACGATGGAAAATTTAAAGCTGAAGTCTCGTTTGTCATACAATTTATTTCACGGTGTACATGTAGTACCTAAACGGTTGCTATCAGAAAAAATGCGCGTATATTAATGCTATCTGAAAATTGTACGGTTGCTAATGGAAAAAAATGGACGAAATGTTAAGTATTTTTCTTCGCTGGCTCAATAAAATGGTCAATAATTCAATTATCAACCTTTAGTTGCTTATTATTTCACCCTTACGGAACGTAACATACCTTTTAAAACTAATACGTATCTCTATTTTTTTATGAATAAAAGAATTGTTGATGTATAATACGAAAACTGTCGAAGGTCTCGGACACACTTACATGTACATAAGAAATATATTTAATTAGCGTCAAAATGTTTAGATATTTGATAAAAATGAATCGACAGATCGGTGTATTTTTGTAAAACGTATTGATTATTTCATAGAATTACCCATTTTAATCGGTTTCTTAAAAACAAAAGCGTTATCTTGTGGAGAAACTTATGTTATGGCTACTATTAGACAACAACACCGGTTTCTATTGGAAATGTCTTAAGTTTTCAATTTTTCTTTAATACACGTCCTTAATTTACATCTATTATGAAATAGTTGAGAAAACTATATTTGAAATGTTCATTCTATATTCTTTTTAATAACTGACTTGTTTATATTGCCTTGATTTCGATCCTATAACGATAAATTAGTTTATTTCTATATCTATATGTATGATATGACTAATAATAATAGTTGTGTTTGTAAATATCCTGTACATTTACTAAGTATCCTGCACACAATAAAATTGTTAATTTTTAAATTATGTGCATCTTCTATTGAATTTATTAGATTTCACCTGGGTAATTACGCCAGATTAACAAATGAAGGATCTCTCATGTTTTTTTGTTTCTGTTGGATATAAACTTTTATCCAATGAGTTGTGGTAATATAGTTACTTGTTCCAAACTTGTTTCAAAAATTGAAGGCCGGATCCTATGTATAAGTAAGGCAACTCTAGATACACCATCCTTACAAGTTTCATCCAATTAAGTGAGCGGCTTGCTCGAATAACAGACCTTATTATAGATGCTACTATATTATACATCCAGTTCAATACACTACTTTTTTAAATTTAATATTTGATGTACGAGCACAGTATGGTCAAACACTCCTAATGTCCAAAAAATATGTACATGTATTGAAAATACGAAATTGGAATTGCACACAACTACCCCCCCCCCCCTTTTCTATTTCGAAAAAGACTAGTATACATATGTCTGTAAATAATTGTAATGCTCTCTCCTTTAAATGTACATATAATATGTTACTTACTGGATAGAATGTTAGCCTTTTTCATGTTCGGATCTCCACCTTTTATTAAGGGGGGGGGGGTTCCAAGCCCACTAGTACTCAAAAGAGACAGAGCGAGAAATAGAACTAAATATAAGAAAACTGACAAGCAAATGAGTAGAAGTCTTCTCCATCTGAAAAACCCCCATCTTTCGAGCCCCCCCCCCTGGGGGGGTGGATTGTCTCTTCTATCTGTATAAATTTAATAATCCAGAAAATCATCCAAAAGGGGGAATCGGACATCCTCTCCATTCAAGATCCGATGGTTTGAATAATACGTGTTAATTGTATTTTCTGATGCTACAGTGTACCAAAGCACTACCGTCAAAGGTTATACTGAAAATGTACTAGATACTGTTTAGGTCTACGTATACATATAGGCTACAATAATTAAAAAAAACTAGTTTTGGAAAGCTTTTGGAAGTACTGATGGTAAAGTTCTTTCATTTAATTTAAACTTACGTTTCCTTCGTATAGCTTTCTTTTTTATTTTGTGTAGTGATGTTTTTCGAAGATCAGCTCTATTTGGCAGAACACAACAAATTCGAGTTAAGTTGATAAATGTCAATTGTACATGTCGACATTGTATTCCATATGCTCTTTGGATGTTTTAAATATATTTTTTAGGCCTGTAAAACCATAAGATTTTTAATTTTCTCTTTCTTGGTTGAAAAACAAATTATATTTCAAATAGCAGCCGGTTATTTTCAGTTTATAGCCGGTGCATACATATCCAACATTCTGATAGTAACCGTAACATAGGAAGATCGTGTTTTGTCCAAAAATCTCTTTCAAAATACACTTCTTCTTCTTTTTTTTTTTTTATAAAAAATTATCATATCTACGAATTATTATAGATTGACAAATCTTTACATACCAACATGACCTCAAACTAACTTATAAATGATGAAAAGAAGCATGGAAACTTTTAACATTTAACATTTAAATTTTTAGAAGGTTGTTCACCAAAATACATATGGCATCATTTAAAGAAATCCCTTACTTGTTCCGTGTACAAGGATTTTTTTGAGACTTAATCGATTTGGTGTCACTTTCTGACAATTTTACCTCGTTTTACAAGTTCCTCCAACATATTTATTTCAGCTAGCAGCCGTAAAATTTACGAATAGAAACAATGAACGCCTTTTTGTTCTGATAGCAACCGTTTAGGTACTACACCGTGTATTTGTTAGTTGGTCTTCATCGTCTATAGTCAGTAAAACATCCAAATATGAAACATATGTGACTATGGCATGTCAAACGTTGCAATATTCGATCTTTTCCATTTGTATTGTTTAATTTTTATTTGTATTGTATAATTTTTCATTTGTATTGTATAATTTTTCATTTGTATTGTATAATTTTCAATTTGTATTGTATAATTTTTATTTGTATTCTATAATTTTCCATTTGGATTTTATAATTTTCCATTTGGATTGTATAATGTTTATTTGTATTCTATATTTTCCATTTGTGTTGTAAAAAAAATCATTTGTATTGTATAATTTTTCATTTGTATTCTATATTTTCCATTTGCATTGTATAATTTCTTATTTGTATGCGATAATTTTTCATTTGTATTGTATCCGAGGATTGTTTATTTATTTCGTTACGAAGGATGTCATTGGTCATAAAATTTAGTCTGTATAAAGGTCTCAGGTGCCCATCACAAACTTAGTCTGGTACCCTTCCCACAATTCCGATCGCGCACTCTCTACAAACACAAACTCGGCTCCTCTATTTGCGGTGCATGCTAAGGGACGACCATTTGATTCTTGGGGGGTGTCGAATCCGATTATTTATTTTCATTCTCTCGCAGGAGAGAATATTTATTTCCAATATGACCAGAGACAAGGAGAAAAACAAAAAGAAGAAAATCCGCCCAAACCCGAAAACTCAGTTTTTTGGGGGTGGGGGTAGTTACCACCACTCAAGGTCAATTTATTTATTTTCTCAGTCAGCATTCCTAAGGACAGATTATTTATTTGCCATCTACCAGCGCTCCCTTTTTAGAATCCAATGACCGTCTAACATGCACGCAAATACATATGCCGCCGAAATATGGCTGAAATATTGCCGACTCGGCGTTAAACAATAATCAATCAATCAATCAAGCAAATACATATGAGCCCAGTTTGCTTTGAGCATCCGGAACATCTTCAACCCGATACAGGCTGAAACTTGACCAATGAAATCCTTCGTAACGAAACAAATAAACAGTCCGCGGATACAATACAAATGAAAAATTATCGCATACAAATAAGAAATTTTACAATACAAATAAGAAATTATACAATGCAAATGGAAAATTATACAATACAAATAAAAATTATACAATACAAATGAAAATTATACAATACAAATAGAAAATTATAGAATACAAATAAAAATTATACAATACAAATGAAAAATTATACAATACAAATAGAAAATTATACAATACAAATAAAAATTATACAATGCAAATGGAAAATTATACAATGCAAATGCAAAAGATCGAATATTGCAACGTTTGACATGCCATATGTGACAGACTCTGTGGTTTCTTTTCTTTCAAGTTCACTGGAATATATCGAGTCTACGTACATATGAATGCAATTATAATTAATTGTTAATTGATAAAACGTCAATACATATAAATGTCGAGTTGAAAAACACGCCAAGCGTTTTCTTCATCTCATGTAGAAGTTTTTAAATAAATTCGATTTCATACAAATACAAAAGCAGGTCCGCTAATAAAGGAGCACAATTAGTGCAATTAGGATTCCAACACTTTGTTGGAAGACTGGGTCTACGAAGACTACAAAACTGCTGTTCCTCTTTGAGGAACTCCAGCATCCTTTTTTGATATCAACTTTAGAGTTTTTATGTGTAGGATCAGAGTGATTTTTAATTTCAATTAACGAAGTAATCTTGTTAATGACTAATCACAATATGTAAAAAATTCAGAGTTCCGTTGTTATGGAAGAGGCAGCCTGTGATATCAAAAGACCTAGTTTTAACTCATCGTGTAGAAAAGTGTAGAAAAGTCGTACATTTTGATGTTATAGACTCGAGAAAGATTTGGTGACTAAATTTTCTAAATATTCTTTAGATTTTTGATGATCCACATCTGATTAACACCAATTCTAGAAAATGCTATAGCACAGTGTGTGTGCTATAGCATATGCTATAGTTTCTCCTTTACAGCAGTTAGTACTTTTGTAAAGTGTATAGATAAAGGCTTGGTAGAGCATTTGCAGGATGCGGTTATATATCTTTTTTGTAAAGATTTTGAAAAAAGTTAAGGAATCCAGTAAAAAAGACAACATGTCATGGCAAAAAGTATGACAAATCACCTCAAAGGATGTCAAAATCCCCCATTTTTATCTTATTTATAGACTCACCACTATGTGTGGTTATGAAAAAAACCTCTGATTATAGATGTTTTGTAAAATATCATATCCATACCTTGTAAAATACATTTTAAATTATTTCTATTTTCTGATTACATATAGAATAAATTCCCTCCCTGAGTTTCAAAGTAAAATCCCATACTGCTACTATGAATACATGCATACATGCATGTGTACATATTTAAATCTACGTATGTTTAAACGATAAAATACTTTCCCCGAGTATGAGGATTAATGTTACAGGTACTGACAAAACAAAATACGAACCCGCATAAGGGGTGAGGGGGAGGGGTATGTAATTTTTTTCTGCAATATCTGCAACGTTAATTCTCGTACTAACAAAGAAAGACATTTTATTGTTTATATTCATATATTTAAAAAAATAAAGTGAAATTGAGAACGTTAATATTTTATTGTTGATACATGTATGTATGTCATTGTATGTTTCATTGATGGAAGAGCTGCTCCTCAAGAAATCTATACAGGTATCTTGGATAGCGGCATTTACTTATTGATAAGTGACCGTGGCTTTCATAAAAAATAAACGAGATAATACTCAGTTGATGTAAATGTTATAGTATTAATTTGATACAAACTGTAATATTGAAACAAATATTGTAAATGGAAAAAGAAAACTTCTGTATTTCCTAGGGTGTTTAAACAATACAATGGGTTATTTTGTCATTTGTTCAAAACTTTTCTTCTCTCTTCAGACACCACGCCAACATTACAATATTATATAAGTAATTATTAACGGGAAAAGCACAATGTGATGATAACTTTGTTGTAATGTAATTTTTGTTCGTTTGTTAATATTTGCATTTTTTTGACAAATAATACATGAAACCCATCTCAAAGATGAGAAACGTTTTTAAATTTAATGTTGTATACTTTCATTTAGCAAATGATAAACTCATATCGTTAGCTAATTTGTTTGTTTGTTTGTTTTTTAGTTTTAGATCAATTTCGAATTGAAAACCGACAATATATGCCTAAAAAATTTATTTAATCAAACTAAGGTGAAATGTATTTGTTCATATTTAATCATTTTAATTCAGTCTCTAACGATATTAACCTGTCAAATATTTTCACAGCTGATTTCATATAAAAATACAATTTAATTTGTAAGGTGAAATTTACGAGTACGAAACTAAGAAACGTGAGATCCATTTTCAAAGTAATGTCGTGGACAAATTATTTTTCGGTTTTGATTGCATATGCAGATTAAAATTATATATTAAACATATAACAAAGCTTTATTCTGAAATTTAAGTATTTGAGGAAAAAATCAGCACTGAGCATCAACATTTTCCGTTTTACAAAGGTCACCGTAATTGTTGCAGAGAAATTTAAAATTAGAATTCTGCAAAATCCACTGGTATCCTTTCTTCATTCTAAATTTGTTGTTGTTGTCACAAACTTTGAAGTAGTATGGTCTGTCATCTTTTGATGGTGTTACCTGAGATACTGAAAAAAGTGTTTTAGAACTTCTAGACTGTCTGTGTTAATAATGTGCTAATAATAATAAATTGATAATCATAATAATAATGCTGAAATTAGCTCTTTGAGTTTCATTTAATGTTAAGTTACTGTTAAAGGTAATGTGCATAAGAACTCACTGCAAATGGTATCCAAAATTCTAAATCTGACTGTTTATAGACCCCTTATTCCCTTTTAAATTATTACTTTACACTGCTGTTTCTGTACTTAAACCTTGATAAAGACTTGTACATACCGAATAAGTTCCGTATCTTTAAATACTGCTCAAATTCTATATATAGTATATTTTAACATATAAATGAAAAGGGAAAGCTATCATTTGGACCAAATAGAATTCAAATATGATTCACAACAATACGGAACAGTTTGTGCTACATCCCATTTCAGCAGTAATTACTTAATCAATGGATACGGATTACATAAAAAAAAAATGGATGCCTTGATCGGAATATTTTGTTGGACTTAATTTTGTTTTAAATGACGCAAAAATTTCGATTTCTAAAATATTAAAAAATTGTAGACTTTTTACGTTCTTTAGATTCTTGCATTTTTTTCATCACCCTTACAAACATACATTTCTTTTTTTACTTTCAGAACATTAATTAGAAACCTTGAACAATTAAACTTTAAGTGGCAAAACCTGTTTATTCAAGCATAAATTGAAATGATTTTTAACGTTTGTTTTTAGCTTATCATACATTAAATGAAATGTATTTTGAAAATTCCTTGTATCACGCATATTGTTTTCCTTTGATTTATTTTTCTGAGTGGGATTTTCAACTACAATTATTATGATTACTTACAAAATATTATGCAATATTTAAATTATCTTTTGATGGTTCTAAGAAACTTCATACACAATTAGCTATACAAATTTATATAGATTGTATGCCTTATCAAATTTATTATGGAAGAAAAAAAATACCATCGATCATGTAATAATTAATTCCTTATACCCTGATCAAACAAAAAGGAAATCTTGTACAAAATATTGATACTCACATTCACAAGCAGGAAGATTTCCTGTTGGCAGCCATTGTCCACTTCCACCACAGATGTATCTTGTGCGGAAGTCATGACCAGAACTCAGTTGGGTACCAGTTTGACAGAAAATTACACAGAATTGAGTGAATTCCCTTTTCCATCCATTACAAACTAGAGCACCATTTCTTGGAATAGTAACGTTCGGACATGGGTTAGCTAAATTGTAAAAGGTGAAAATAACGAACGTGGATCGATCTCATGAATCCAGTACACAAAACGAATCGTAAACAGAGCATATGCACAAGGACTATGGGAAAATATCAGTGGAGGGATCAGGTGCCTATTAGGAGTAAGCATCCTGTCGACTGGTTACACCAGCCGTGAGCCCTGCATATTGATCAGATAGAAGAAGGGAGTACTCCGTAATCAAATTAAGTAAAGAAGTAATGAACTAAATGGTATGAGACATGATAGATTGAATTTTGAAGGATAAATAAGTCACGTTTTAAAAGTTAAATTACAATGCAATTTTAAAAAAAAAAACATTGATTAAATAGTAATTAGCGTTAAGCGTTGATTTTTTTCATACCAATTGTTAGGCCATTATTTACACACTGAATTGTCGACGGATTTTTCCGTTATTTCCCGATCATGACAAGGAGCACACGGCGGGTGTGACCGGTCGGCAGGGGATGCTCACTCCTCCATGGCACCTGATCAAACCTCTGATGTTTGGAGGTCCGTGTTTGCTCTGCTCCTATTTTGTATTGTTTAATGGACTTTTGAGCTTTAATACTGTTCGTTATCTCCATATATTTCATTTTAGGAGGTTTTCAAAGACTTCTGCAAAATAAATTATTGAGGCAGTCCTAACGAATGACGTTAGTGTTTGCAACGTACTATAATCTTACTTATTTTTTTTTTTATTTTTTTAAAGATTTTATTTTCAATACTTACAGATTCAACTTAGGTAGAATTTGTACAATTGAGACTTGATTAGATATATTCAAACTCACGTCGAACAATGATTTTGAAGGTACATTCGGCTCTGAGACCGTTGGAGGATTTTAAAGCATCATAACGAGCGACATAGTCTCCCCAGAGAAAGGTTGATCCGTGATCCGGGTAGTTTGTAGTAACCTCAACAGTGTGATTTAATGGATCGTAGAAGTGTGGTGCCTTCCAGAACACATCAACATGTCGCGATGGTGACGTTTTTCGTATGTCTGAGGGACAGTCCTGAACCAATGGTGGCTGGATATCTTATATACAAGAAAATTGTTTTTATTTCGATGCCTGCGAAATATTCTTGCTACAAACTTCAACACTTTAATTCAACACTTTAACATTAATTGTATACAAATCAATTTCCTGAACACGTTGCTTTAAGGAAGTAAAACTGATTCAATGACAGTTTTACTGAAATTGAAATACGTAACTTGAATTTAACATGTCTTGTATAATCTATAGTCTTGACAAGAGTTTGCTCTTTAATACATTTGCTTCATTTGTCACCAATTGCACATACCTCGATCACAGTGAACTCCTGAGTAACCGCTGACACAATCACAGGTGTACTTATTCTCTCCATTTATACATGTAGCCCCATTCTTACAAGGATTGCTCCCGCATGTGTTAAAAACTATCATAAAGATCAAATAATAAAGAAATGCTAGATAATTCAAATTATTTCAAGAAGAAAAAAAGCTTTTTTTTTGTTTTTAATGAATAATGTCCAGGTTTTTTTACACTCCACAATATACTTCTTACAGAGAAATAAACAAACTACATATAACAAAAAAAAATATTTGAAATTATTTTTAATTAACAAACTAAACAAAAACATTGCGAAATGATAATTTTCACATTATAAACTCTTTTCATTGTCTTATTGTGTGTTTATTCAGAAATGTAGCATTCATTAACAATTGCCATGTATGTTAATACTAACAGATGCATTTTGGAAGGCTTCCAGACCAGGTTTTATTACTTAAGCAGGTCCTTTGACTGTCGCCAATGAGCTTATATTCGTTATTACAGCCATATGTAACAGATTTTCCACTAGAAAAGTCACTCCCATTAAGATATCCATTTAATGGCGTTCCAGGATGTCCACAAGAAATAACTTGTAAAAACATTTAAAATATAATTAGACGTCTGGTATCTGGCTATACTCGATTTGTAACCAATAAGTTACATAGCGAAGTATTATCGTACAACTGAGATATCATATTTACATAATGAAGAAGAAAGAGAATAATTTCTCTTAAGAATATATAATTTTTATCCTTCAAAATATAAATATTCAGAAGGACCACAAAGCCCAAACTGGTATCAAGACATGCATGAAAGTTAAATGAAATTAAGAGTTATCTTGTTACCTTCACAAGTGGTTTTAGTAAGCTTTTCCCGAATAGTATCCAAAGCGTCAAAAGATGACACATCAAAAACATAGCTCTTATTTGATGCCATTCCTTCCAGTTCAGCCATATCCACCCCACCACCGACACCAACAGAGAAGATAATTATCTTATTGTTACGTAGTAATTTGGCTTCCGATAAAGTGGCATGCCTGCTATTTGACTGTCCGTCAGTTATAACAACAGCGATTTTAGTAACATTGGGTCTGCTATACTGTGAACTAAAGCTGGTTGTTCGAGCATACTGGATTGCGTCCGCTGTGTTTGTACCTCCACTGTCAAAGGGGATGTTTGAGATTCTACTCTTCAACTGAGATTTGGTATAATATTCCGTTAGTTGAAATGTGTCATGTACTGATGAACTAAACGTCACAGAACCAATTCTGACATAGCTAGAACCGATTTGAAATCCGTCCACCATTGCCTTGAAAAACTCTCTCATTTTCTGGAAATTAACTGATCCAACACTTCCACTTGAGTCCAAAATGAAAACAATATCAGCTGCTGTGTCGCCGCAGTCTGTTCACATTAAAAAGAGTAATAATTTGAGTAAAATATAGTTTCAATTTTTCATTTTTTATATTTTGTCAAGAAAAGAATCTTGAATTATAGCTTTAACAAGGAGCACATAACGGGTGTGGCCCGTAGGCAGGGATGCTCATTCTTCCATGGCACCTGATCCCATCTCTGATGTTTTAGAGGTCTGTGTTTACTCTGCTCCTAAATGTGTATTGTTTAATTGACTTTTGAGCTTGAATACTGTTCGTTATCTCCATACATTTCATTCCTCATACCCTAAGAACCTGAGGCATGAATCCTCATGGAAGAAGATCCACTTGAGCTTATACACGTCTCTATATGAGGGAAAAAATCTCGAATGGGACGTAAAACAACATACAGTTTTTCTGGAATAGACTCTACTCCATGAATAAAATGACAATCATTTCAAGTATACTGAAACATAAACTTATATCAAGAAATAATATCACTAAGTATAATATATAGAACAAAACAACTACTTACCACCACCAACTTCAGTTATGGGACAAAGCATAATGATAGCTAAGAAGCTCAATACAGCTATCCACATGGTTTAAAGTATTTTAAGACGCCTGTTAAATGTGAAGAAAAACTTTCATTAATAGCATTTTGACATATTAATAAGAAGACATTGCAACCACTGAACATTTTGACTGGTATTTCAAAAATAATGTGTTTTGATTATAAAGTGCCTTTTTTATGTATACATAAAATGATTCTGAAATAAATGGTTGTATAATTTTAGATATGTTCCTTTATTCAGAAACAAAACTCTTTCACGCCTGGAAAAAAAATTATAGAAAAATGAAACTGATTCTTATGTAGGCTGAATTATAATTCGAATTATAATTCGAATAACACAACATAGAACATGTGGGTTGCAAGTTCGTTTGAATGAGTTTTGATATATAAGAGATGCAAAACAAATAATTAAGTACTGTAAAGTCTGCGGGATTTAAACACGAATATTTTACAGGGGGCTAAAATCATTCCTTCCATAAAAAATCGTGAAATGACAATTCTTCCTGATTTCATAGAAAAATACATTACCTAGCGGATATAATACCTTTTAACAGAAATACAATTACATGTACAATGTTTACATAAAAAACAAAAAACAAAATGACGATACAGGTATATTTACTGCTTATTCAACGTTTAATTTTTCTTCCTTATAGAGATATTATAGCTGCCAAAGATAACATGTGAATGCATTTCATTTATGTTTAGAGCTTTAGAATTACATAAACGTAATATTCTTCATTGAAAACAATGTGATGTAAATGAAAATATAGTAAGTGATGAACGAAATAGAGGATATTCAATGTTTTAGTTGGATATGGAATTTATTTCACGAGTGGGACAGGATTTTTTGATATTTTCACGAGTGCGAACTATAAAACATAGAATTTTCTGTTTAATACATTTTCTTTGATTTTCTCTTTGTCCCTGTCTTTTTTTAACACAGTGTCATAGGCAGTGATGTCATAGTTGAGCAGTTGAGACGTCAAAGCTGAGCATTTGTGAGATTGAAAACATTGTAACATAGATTTTAAAAGCAACACATTTGGAAACAAATTGGCAGTTTTAGTCTCTATCAAGATGGGTTAGTCGCTATCTCTATCTCATTACAGGCCAGAAATTATTTTTTACTTACTTTGATGTCCTTTCACACTGTGAGAGAATATCACTTTGGTATCCTTTCACACTGTGAGAGAATATCACTTTTATTCAATAAATAAATCACAGTATTTCACTGTTGAAAAGGTAATAAATTCCATTCTTTAATTTTATTCAAAACGTTCATGGATTCACCTGTGGTGTTTCCAAAGTCCCTGTTTTTATCCTGTAGACTATTCATATTATTTACGGGATTTTTTAGATGGAGCACTGTCCGTAAATTTTGACTAGTACTCGCGAGAATCAATTTCTTGTCAGCGTATTCTATCAATTTTCATTTGTTATTTTTCATCTTCACACATGAAATATTAAAAAAAAATTTATCAGGATAACTAGGATAACATCGGCTAAGAAAGGCAAACATTTTTCTCTACAGAAAAAGCACATTCCTTTATGCAAAGAAGTTAAATAATCGAAGTATATCTATAAGTCTTTTCTTCATTTAGTTAAAATGCATCGTCCTTTCAATCATGTTTAAAATAAATTATACAATGTACATGCAATGAGTATTTTTTTTTTCTTTTTTTGGGGTTTAGATACTTTATCAGAATTTAGAATATCATCTGGAAATTGTGAATATAAAATTATTTTAAACAAAGATATTAAAATGAAGAAAATCTAATCTGAGGCCATGTTACACTTTTTAAAATATAAAAATATTTCTTATCATGAATTAATCAAAGTGATACTGTACCTGTACTTTTGGGGTAAAAGAACAACAGGTTTAGCATGAATCCTAAAAAGCTTCTATGTATATATATAGACAGCTTGTTGGCAATTCACCAAAAAGGTTAACTTTAAGTTCCTGTCAAACTGCGCTAAAGCACTGCCTTGTTTTGTATAAAAGTATAGTAATACTTTCTGCAGGATACTTTATGATGATATCTACGATGAATCTAGCTTCGCTTTTTATTTGCCTGGGGAATTTTCATCTGTCTTTATCATTGCGGTCATGGTCAGGTAAGTAAAAAATCATTGTTTTAAAAAAAGTTGAAATGAAATTTTATTTTTAAAAAATGTCATTATTTTATGTACATGGATATCTATTTTCAGGATACATGTTCCACGCTGAATATCTGCCCCCCCTCCCCCCCAAACAAGTACCCAACTATTTAATTAGGTCTTTCCAACTTTCTCTGGAAAGACATATTGAAATTGTTCTGTTTATTATTATTATTTTTCCGCCAAGTGTGTTTTTGAGTTTCAAGATTTATCGAAAAGATTTATAGTCCATGAGAATGTACTCCTTAAAGGATTTTTGCAGTTGACCCTGCGTATATGAACTTTGACCCCTCCAAGAGTTATTACCCCTTTCGCAATAAAAGCTTGTTATCACCGTAAACCATAGAGACACTAATCCATCACCAATATCTTCGGCTAAGTCAGTAGACGTTCTGACCTTTTGAGTGCGGAAGGATTCATCAACCCCTTTAAGCAGTTATTGCCCCTGAAAGTTTTTGAAGTTTACGAACAATGAAAAATTTTCAAAACGATAAGTTGTAGAGACATGCAACCAACTGCATTAGATTCCTTGACCTTAGACATTGAAGTTTATGTCAAGGTCATTCCAAATATGAGAAATTAAGCTCTTTTTATAGCTCTTTTGTCTTTCAACGTATAGTGTATATCTTTGCACCTTTAAGATGAACTCTTAAAACTATTTCAAAGATTTCAATCTTATCCCCTAAGCTTAACCCCTTCAAAAGTTATTGCCCCTTGTTCGAGAAACCTTGTTATCGCTACTCCTCAGAACTGTAAACCATAGAGAAACGTAACCTTCACTAATGTCTTCAGGGTCTTTAGACACAACTTCAGTCTTTTCAGTGCAAAAGGATCTGATGACCCCTTATATGAGTTATCGCCCTTTAACGTCTTTGCGCTTACTATTAACCCTTATAACTTTAAAAGTCATAGAGGCATGGGGTCAATTGCAATGTGACCCTTGACCTTTGAACTTGAAAATTTAATGAAGGTCTAAAGTCAAGGTCATTTCAAAATTATTAGAATTTTCATTTTTTCTATCTTTCAAGCCATATCTGAATTCTTTTTGCATAAGAATTAGCTTTAGACAGTAAAATATAGAAAATTTAAGAAATTTAAAGAAGGTGGAAAGACCTCTAATTGTTCGAGAACAATTAGTCTACTAGTAGTATTTTTACGAGTCTTATATTTGCTGTTTAATTATACTGTAAAGAACTTGATATTCTGTCAAAAGTATTTGAATAACACTAATTTTTATTTGATTTCAAGCCTATTTAACTCCTCCTTACTTCATCAATTGCCTGAAAGACATATCTGTCGACGCAGATAGTGGAAAACAAACAAAGGCTGTACAGTGGATTGAGCCACAGGCGAACGATATGGACCTGTGAAGTAATTATATATTTACTTTCTAAAATGATAATAAATAAATTCCTCATAAGAGTGGACATACATGCATGTAAAAACTCCTTAAACGCATAACCCAACCTTTTTCAGAAAAAAATCTTTTTAATTCCGTTCTCCTGATGTCTTTAAAAAATAAACTCATAATTTTGCCATGGGTATAAATCTCGGCCGAGAATGACTTAAGTCAATAAAAAAGATAGGTTGCAACTCTTACCTCGCCAAGAGCTTGGCAGTTTAAGGTGAAAGTTGAAGGTCTTTAGGATGAGACCTTAAAAAGGTATGGGTGTTGGTATGATAAAGATCCCTCACTGCTCAATGGCCCTGACTGCCGAGTATATGTCTAAATTTGAAGCCCTACTGTGCTATATGGTGATGATACTCTATGAGTGAAAAAGTCGCGAAAAATCTTGGACATAAAGCAACATACAGTCAATAATAGATTCGAGAAGACAAAACTCGAAGTGATGGTATCAATTGAATGAATTTTTTTTCCGTCTTATTTTAGCAGCAAGATCTTGTCAACGTCATTATTCATTTATTATATTCTAAAATTACAATCGCTAATTAGAAATTTGACGTGCCTTAGAAAATCTTTGACTATGAGTTATTTATATTGATTAATGATTTTAAGTGAAACACAAACGTGAAATACTTCTCTTAAGGCAGAGTAAAAATTCCCATACTTGGTCATGGTAGAGTCTCCACCTTACTCCAGAATTCCTACCATGGCCATGAATTTCACACATTTAGAAGAAGCACTTTTTTTCATCATGCTCATGCACTTAATTTCCCTGTTAAAAACTCAAAAGCATTGAAGAAAATTTCTAAAGAATTAAAGCATTTTCATTAAACGATCAATAAAGACCGACCCTAACTTCAGAATCCCTGTCCCAAGGGCCATGGTACACGGTATTTGAAGACACGCATCCGTGTTCATCATAACTATGCACTTAGTTGTCTGCTTAATACTTAATACCGAGGAAAACAGAAATTTAAAAAAAAACTATTTTACCTATGCGATCAATAGAATTCTGTCCTTTCTTAGGAATCTCTGTCCCAGAGGCGATGGATTTCACATTTTTTGAAGATGCATCATTGCTCATCATAACAACATTACTTAGTTTGTATGCCTTATACCAGGAGCAGAGAAGAAAATTCTCAAAGAATAGCTGCATCTTCACTATACCACTATATAGCCGCGCCCTTTCTCTGGAACCCCTGACAAAAGGGAAATGGATTTCGTAATTTTGGGAGAAGCACTCTTGTGCGCTATTACCATGCACTTATCTGCATTCTGTATGCATTACCCAGAATCACAAAAGAAGATTTTTGAAGAATTTATGCATTTTCACTCTATGATCTATAGAGCTTAACCTTATCACCAGAACTCCTGACTCTAGGAACTTGACCCAGTAAACTTCACAATTTTGATAAAGGCTCAACCCTTATTGCATTCATGCCAACAGCTTAGCTTCGTGAAATCTATGAGTAAAAAAGATAGTTTAAAAAATAATTGTTTTCGCCCCAAAGTGTATGCCTTAGAATTAATGTTTCGTTACAAATTAGAAAATTGTTAGTTCATGCACCCGTAGATAAATTTATCCTTAAAATCTAAATTTTGGGGTCATGTAGAGTGCACAAAATATCGAGCCAGGAACCAGGAGACACCTTTCAAGACAAGACTGTAATAAAATACACTGCCCAGAACTCAAGAGGAAATACTGAAGATTCCTTATTTTTATGCGAGTACTTAATATCGCGAAATAGCCCTAGGGCGTCAAATCGCGAGAACAATAATTCGCGAATGGGTGATTTATCTAGAGATCTTACATACATTAAAGTACCGGTACAATAAAAATAAAAGCGAGTTATTTTATTTCGCGAGTAGTGCTTCTCGCGTAATTACGCGATAATTAATTCTTCGCGTATATTTAGGAATCTACAGTATGGAAACATGTTCCTTTACAATCACAGAACGAGGTATCGTGCATATTAAAATATTAATTTTAACTCAATACTAGTTCATAGGGTTTCACAAAAATGTGTCACAATGATAAAGCCAATAATAAACCAATAGTTAAGCTAGAGTCACAGTCATTAGAGGCATTGAGTCCAGCATTCAATTTTCCCTTTAAATACTTTAGTACCCAAATGCTCCCTTTTTCTGAGCCATGGAGTGATCAGACTTTGTGACCATTACAACAGACGACAAGGAACCGAGTGCACATTATAATTGTTACAGTGGATTTTCTCTGAACGGCACACGTAAGATAAAATGTCAATCTGATGGGACATGGAATGGAGATTTTCCTTCCTGTCAAGGTTTTATTCTTCAACTTTCATTTCATCGTATTTTCTTTCGTTTCAGTTAGAAATCTGTTGCTATCTTTTCAATTCGAAAAGTTATGTTACACTTTTGTGTTTTCGAGAACAAATGTCCACCACTTCCTCCTGGCAACGATGATTTTAATTACACGTGCACAAAAGTTCAAATATGGAAGCGAATGTTCAGTTATATGTCCGCACGGGTTCGGCATTCCTCTGGGACAAAGAAGCGTAAAGCTTTGTGGATATTCTGGAACCTGGCTTGGATCATTTTCATCCTGTGTAGGTAAGACGTCTCAACATATTACCTTCTCCATTAAAGCTTAAAACTTTATTATACTCTACATCAATTATTGATATGTTTATCATATATAATATTACTCTTGGAATATATTTGATCACTGGTTTGGTATTCAAATTATCTATATGATTAGAAATTCATTCGATCAAAATGGATGACGTACCAATTGTATGTTGAAAGAATTGTTAGGGTACACAGAATTTGTTGTGTTTGCCTCGTTGCTGTGTGCATTTTTTTCTTTTATAGATTAAGTGTTAAACACTAGTGATCATGAGATTGTATCATTGATGAGACGACCTCTATTTATAGACTGGTCCGTCGTTCTCGACGACGAAATAGTAAATCATGAACAGTTTTAAATGGGAAAGTTGTCTTGACTTGTTTGAGACAAAAATGCTTCAATGCTGCTCTAGGACACAAAGTAAATGGCTGGTACACTTTATAGCTAGAACAAAACAAGATACTAATAATTACCCCCCCCCCCCTTCCGGACAAAACTCGCGCGATAGATGGTCTTACCATATACATGTACATGTATTATAAATGAGTTTAAAATACGTCTTTATATACAGTTTTAAATTTTTTATTTTTTCTTTTCAATCGATTTCAGGGCCTTTCTCATAATCATAATATGCTTTTTATGAAATAAAATAAATATAAATATACTTACCTTGTCATTGGTCATTTGCAAAATTATTTTGTTAAAAAACATTCAAGTACTCTGAAGTTGACATTAAAAAGATGCTTGAGTTTCTGATTGACAATATCTATGTGGTTTTTGGAGACCAGGTCTTCCAACAATCTATTGGAATTCCCATGGGTACCAATTGCGCCCCGTTATTAGCAGACCTTTTTCTGCATTCATATGAAGCAGAATTTGTCCAAAATCTTGTACGTGAAAAGAAGAAACACTTGCTGTGGCCTTCAACTCAACATTTAGATATATCGACGATGTATTGTCAATTAACAATGGCTATTTCCATTCTTATGTCGATATGATATATCCTGGTGAGCTTGAGATAAAAGATACCACAGAGTCCGACACATCTGTTTCATATTTGGATATTTTACTTGAAAAAGACGTTAATGGTAATCTAACAACCAAGCTTTATGATAAACGTGATGACTTTCACTTTTCAATCGTCAACTTCCCTTACTTATGCAGCAATATACCTTCATCACCTGCATACGGGGTATTGTCACAGATTGTCGAGCGGATTTATCTTTTAACTAATTAAAATACAACTCAAATGCTTTTGTTTACAATTTACATGTTTAATTAATGATGATACTATATACAAATGTCATTGTTGTTGTTTGTCGTAATTTCCCGTCTCGCCGCTGGCTTTTCCACCTCACAGGCTGGAGGATGGACTCTAGGTTCCAAAGCTGGCTGGCCTATCTACTACACGCCATGGGCGGACTTTAGGCACTGGGTGGCCTCACTGTTGTACAAAAACTCTGACATATGGATGGAACCTGCTCCAACATATACATACAAATTTTACTTACAAGCTCTAGTGGCTTTACACAAATACACATTACACTCATTATCAGATTAAGCGATAATGGACACGTCTTAGATAAGACTCAATTACACACACATGAGTTGTTTAAATTATACATACAACTCTTACACAAATGCAATATTGCGAATTGCTACTTTACTGACAACAATTTTGACAGAAATTGTACACCGTACTTTGAAATATTTAAATACGTGTTACTATAGATAGAAATCAAATTAAAGGAAACACACATGCTAAAATTGATGAGAAATGCGGTGATTGGATGTTTTAGGACAAATGAATAATATATAGGAAATAACTAAAATAGAATTATAAACATAAGCCTTACCTCAGAAAAGCTGGACCATTACACTGCTACAAATAATATCAGACCAGAGCAAGCACTGCCATGAATCACAAGGGTACATACATGTAAAAAACAAAGATATAAGAGGAGATAGAGGCGTCCTCCTCTCTGGACTGCCGCGTCCAAACTAACTGGCACGGACTGGCGGGTTTTAAGGTCCAGTGAACTGAGGTTCAGTGAAGGAAATGTACAGTGATAACACATTTAAAACGAAGGGGTTCCCCACAGGATATTTACATGAAATTTAAAATATGTTAGGATGATTTTAATGTGACAGGTATATATCTCTCAGTTGATTCGATACGCAAGAGCATGCTCTACGTATGTACAATTTCTAAAACGAGGTAAATTATTGACAAACAAGTTGATGAAACAAGAATATCAGCAGTCTCGTTTAAAGTCATCATTTTGTAAGTTCTATGGTCGATACAATGACCTTGTCAGCAAATACAATTTATCATTGAGTCAAATGCTGACTGACGTTTTTCATTCTAATTGTTAGGCCATTATTTAGACACTGAATTGTCTACGGATTTTTCCGTTATTTCCTGATCATGACAATGAGCACACGGTGGGTTTGACCGGTCGGCAGGGGATGCTCACTCCTCCATGGCACCTGATCCCACCTCTGATGTTTAGAGGTCCGTGTTTGCTCTGCTCCTATTTTGTATTGTTTAATGGACTTTGGAGCACTCTTGTCACTGTATTAAAAGATAATTTACATGTGACATTTGGCGCGAAATGATTTGGTCACCCCTTTCGTAGAAGGCAAATGGATTGATCCAGTAGTTTAGAAACGCAGAAAATTTTTTAGACGGACATGTCCGTACAAAGAATCGCAAAGAATAAACATGTGCATGAACAAAAAAAAAACAAAAAAAAACTGAAGAAATTAAACACATCATTATTTTGCATCAGTAATATGATTTTTTCTTCTGCAAAATGTATTTGTTTAAATGCAGGTGACAAATTCCGATGTAAATCAGCTTGCACAAAATCTACATGTAGTTCATTAAGAATGATCGCTAAGTTTCGGACCAGGAAAATATTAACCTTTATATACTGCCTGACGCACGTGGCGTCAGGCAATAATTCTAAATGGTTGTAGTTACGTTTTAATTAGTTTTTCATTTTTCAGCAGCAATTTATTAATTTATGATTTTATAGGAAATTGTTACATGGACTGCTCCCCAGCATGGGGTTGTGTAAGATACAAACACAGAACGTAATGTTTCCGGATATCAATTTGAGTGACAAAATGATTAAAAGATGCTGAAAAAAATTATAAGCAAAAGCACTATAGCTGCAAATGACATATTTTTTTTTATTTTGGCACTTCGCATTTATTGTGATGCTTGTCTATCACACCGAAAACATCGACATTTATCACGTGACAGAGATCCAGGGAATTGGCACGTTAAAAGTTTGCACGTCGTTTTTGTCAGAAGTCATAGAGACATTCATTTTGCAATACTGTATAGGGGATTAATTTCACGGGTTGTAATTTTCACGTTTTTCTCTCATCTGACACGATCGCGGTTTGTTGAATTCGCGGAATTATATGTTTTATATAATAAAAGTTATCTCGCTTGCCTATATCCGTTGATCAGTGTTATGTATTCACTTCACGAACAACAGAGGTAGGTTTATGTAAAATAGTTAAGATCTAATAATCAATTGACGATTAATTAAAACAAGTGCGGTGATTAAAAGTCCTTGACTATAAACGTCGAATGACTTCCCTATATACACGCAAAGATCTTCTTTCCGTAGGGATAAAACATCGCGGCGGAAAAAAAAAACACTGGACGGTAATAAATATGTTAATGTAGGTCGACGAAATAATATCCTTCCACACCTTCAGCAATTCGATAGTTATTTGAATGATTTTTTTTAAACAAAAATGTCGATAAAATATTGCAGGTAACAAATACACATGGTAACATTAGTTTCGCACGGGTAATCAAACTCATAGCCCACGTGTTTTGATTGATAAAACATGTAGCGTTGGCTATTAAAACAGCCTTTTAACAAATACATGTTATTATCTGCTGATTTGAATTAAAGTTAAGAGTGATAATTAAAATAATTGAATGACAAGTACTACTCGTAATTACTGAAGGCCCATGCACTGCACGTATATACATGTATACCTATCGTAGTATATTCTCAAATTTCCAAATAAAAATTGGAAGTTATTGAAAACTTATTCACTGTTTCTTGAATTCACGGATTTATCAACACCGTGAATATAGCGATTATTAACACCGCGAGTTATTTTCCCCCTATACAGTAAATAATTTGATGATGATATAATCCTATTCTTTTTTGGTCAATTTCAATATCCATGGATTAATTTACATGCATTTTTGATTAAGTATACAGTATCGTTTACTTTCTGTACTTACAAATTTAATTTTTAGGACTCTTTCATGTGGAAATACTTTAAAATGCTAAACATGTTTGCGGCCGATTTGATGCTTTGCATCAATTTCACTTGTTCATATATGTAGATACAATCGTTTATTGTGTAATTTTACAAATGAGAAATGAAAAATTGTTCAGATTGTGTCAGGGCTCTAATTGGCGACTAATTTAGTCGCCACGGCGCCTAAAATTTTTGATTTGCGCCTAAAATTTTTCCATAAGTTGCCAAATTGGCGACCAGTTTAAATTGACGGTTTTTTTTTAAAAATTTTTAACAATTTTTCTGAAAAGCGAAAGGAAATTTATAAGAAGAGAAATTATTTTTAGCAATGGACATGTCTTGTTTTCTTAGGCACGTCATGGGTCCCTATATTTCTTAACTTTTAAAGTTGGCGCCTGAGAAAAATTGCCTGGCGACTAAAAATTTGCATTGGCGACTAAATGTTTTTGGTAAGGTGCCAGGTGGAGCCTAAATTTTAGAGGCCACTTAGAGGCATGTGTGTTTTAATTTTTCACTGACATATATGGATGTTTAACCGTGGACATATTCTTCGAACTATTCGCCAATGTTACTTACATTTATATTTTGAATAAACAAATGTTTTCTCTCTTTCTTGGGGCGAAGTGTTGAATTCCTTCATTTGTTTATATTCTTGAGACAATGAAGCAAATTCTTTTTTATCTTTCTAGATGCTTCTGCACCCCCTTTGCCTACGGAACCGCAGATGAAAATTCTACAACAGGAAAAAAAACTGGTACGAGCCATATGTGTACGATAATGCTGATAGGAGTATTGCGTTACAAAAGAATAGTAAATATTCCCCCGGAGATAGGATTCAGGCTGGAACACATCAAGTGACATACACTGCTATTGACCAGGCAGGCAACATAGCCAGACCGTGTACGGTGACGCTATCTATGAGAGGTAATGACTCACTTCCCCATGCTTGTTTTGTAGTTTTTAAGACTTTCAATTGAAGACTTCCAGAAACCAGGTTATTTTATTTTAAGAAAAGGTTACGTAAACCTTCCCTTTTAAATACATGCGTAGCTAGTTTTTAAGGTCTTCCGTCTTCACGGAAGACCTTATAGTGATTCTACTGTTTCTTCTTCTTCTTATTAAGGTCTTCCGTCTCCACGGAAGACCTTATAGTGATTCTATTGTTTCTTATTATTATTATTCTTTTTTTTTTTAGACAAAATTTTGTGCACGCGATTTCTCGAAAACTATTCAATGAATTTCTTTGAAATTTTCAGGGATAAAAGGTCTTTATACGAATTTTATATAAAATTTCGTTTTTTGGTTAAATCGGTTCCAGTGCCAAGTTATGGACAATTTTCTGATTTTAAAATGAAATTTTGTCTTCGAAGGATCTAAGGAACGGCTAAAGATATGAACTGGAGACTTGTTAGAGATGATAGGACACGACTTCTAGATTTGCAAAATTGCCTTTTCGTGCGTTGTCAGTACTTCCGGTCGTCACAGGAAGTGATCAAAGAAATCGTTAAATTTCAACTTTCTTTTTTTAAATCAATACTTACATCACATTATTGCATCTCTTTCGTAGTTTTGAAATATGTTGGTCCCACCGGAAACAAAAACGTCAACTTCCGGTTATAAGAGAAAAACTATATAATTTAAGTATTTTTCTTTTCCATAAAAATCGTTTGTAGATAAAGTATTTGGAATGAATTTTAAATATTTTATTCAGACTGCCAATTTCTAGATTAATGTCAAATATCTTTGTAAAATTCACTTCCGGTCGCGTGTTTTTCTGTCCTCAAAATGAGAAGTTGTCTAAGTAAGATCTCGGAAACGGTAAGAGATTAAGACACCAGACTTATATGAGCAACAGACCTTAAGATGTAGCCAAAACCAGTTGGGTTCAGAGCGTCAGCCGTCACTTCCGGTCGTCACAGGAAGTGATCAAAGAAATCGAAAATTTCAACTTTTCTTTTTTTAATTTAAACTTGCATCACTTTATTGCATCTTTTTCGCAGATTCGAAAGATTTAGTCCCACCGGAAACAAAAAAAAAAACGACAACTTCCGGTTATAAGAGAAAAACTAAATAGTTTGAGAATTTTACTTTCCAATAGATATTCCTTATAGATTAAGTATTTGAAATGAATTTTAAATATGTTATTCAGACTGCAAATGTCTAAAGTAACCTCAAATATCTTTCAAAAATTCACTTTCGGTTGCGTGTTTTTCTGTCCTCAAAATGAGAAATTGTCTGAGCGAGAACTCAAAAACAGGTAAAAGATTAAATCACCAAATTTTTATGAGCAACAGACCTCGAGGAGTAGGCAAAACCATTTTGGTTAAACGCGTCAGTCGTCACTTCCGGTCGTCATAGGAAGTGATCAAAGAAATCAAAATGAAAAATTGTCGGAGCGAGAACTCAAAAACAGGTAAAAGATTAAAACACCAAATTTTTATGAGTAACAGACCTCGAGGAGTAGGCAAAACCATTTTGGTTAAACGCGTCAGTTGTCACTTCCGGTCGTCATAGGAAGTGATCAAAGAAATCAAAAATTTTAACTTTTCTTTTTTAAATCAAAGTTTACATCACTTTATTGCATCTCTTTCGCTGTTTTGAAATATATTAGATTCCACCGGAAACAAAAACGTCAACTTCCGGTTTTAGGTGATAAACTACGTTATTTCGATATTTAAGGTATTCAATGTATAAAGAAGGGATTTAGAACAATTTTGAATCGTTTTAAACTAGTTAAAAATACATTGCTAGATAACGATGAAAGTGAAATGAGCCAAATTCACATAACTAAAATCAAATAAGAAGCTGATCATTTTGCACCTGAAAAGTTTTTGAAGAGTTATCTGCCCCTGATGACAAGAAGAGAATTTTAATTTTGTCAAAATATCTGTGGTAAATGATTCATTTTATTTCATATTTTAATAAAAAGAAAGTTTATGCATATTTTCACCAAGAGATTTATATGAAATTCACATTACTTTTTACAATATCTTAATTAAACATGCGTTGCCCATAGACGTCAATGTAAAATTTAAGGTGCAATTAATTGGACAGTAATTAAAATTTTGTAAATTCCTTTGGTAGGGTATGTTTATTTCATAACACCTTCAAAATGTTACCATGATTAATCATTTCGGACCATTCATTTATTAGGTACAAAATATGGTCGTTATACATTGAATACCTTAACTTTCTCATAAATATTGCTTATCGATAAAGTACTTGAAATGTTTTTATGCATTTTGTAGATACTGCAAATGTCCAGAGAAACGTCAGAGTTTTGTTTTTTTTTTTTTTTATAAAATTCACTTCAGGTCGCTTGTTTACCTGTCCTTAAAATTAGAATTTGTTCTCACAATATTGCTCGGCAACAGTAAACGACTGAAGTCTAAAACTTTCAGGACTGATAGTCAGTCATCAGTTTATTTGAATCGCGAGAAAATTCCGGTCGTGACAGGAAGTGATACAAAAAAGTGAATGGTTAATTGTTAGCGCGTTGGATTTTCACGCTGACGACCAGGGTTAAATCTCCAGAGTGTCTGAATTTCTTTTATCACCTTTTCAGTTTGACTTTACATTTTTTTTTTCAAAATCGGACGGAAGACCTCTCATTGCTCGAAATGAGTTTCTAGTTATTATTATTTTTCCGCCCATCTAATTTTATGCACGCGATTTCTCGAAGACTACTTGATGGATTTACATGAAATTTGCAGGAACAATGTGTTGTAAACTGAAATTATTTTATCCGAGAGGAAATTTGGAAATTAACTTCCGGTGCCAAGTTACGGACCATTTTCTGAATTTAAAAATGACAATTTGTCCGCGGATAATCTCAAGAACGGTAAAAGATGTCAATGTGAATCTTTCAGGGATTATAGATCGTGATAAATACTAGCCAGGACGTGACTTTTCGTTCGTCGTCATTACTTCCGGTCGTTACCAGATGCGAATTTAAAAAGTTGATTTTTAAAAACTTTTTTGATTTTCAATATTTTTCTTTGATAGTAGTGGTGTTAATAGAGGCACTTCTGAAAATGCTTAATATATAATTTGTTTTCAGATTGATCAATCTTAACTCTAGATATTCGCATTTTAAAATTTGAAGCGGGTCCAAAATGGCGGCTGTCTTCGCAAACTCCGACGAGCAGGTCGGCACTCGGAGCTCCTCGGTTGGCTCGTTTCTCGTACACTAACCTCGGACGTCAATGGTGTTCTACCATGTTGCTGATACAGTCATGTGATCTTACTTGAAATTCCTCCAAATGTTACATCTTTGAAGTCTGAGTTACTTTGAAGCACGCCCAACACTATGTTTTGCTTTCAAAGACTACTTACATGATGTTGTGATCAAAACCAATGTCCAAGGAAGAATTAGACAAGAGAAAAAAATGTTTGAAGAACTTTATGCAGAGTAAAATATGGAATGAGTTACAAGGCAGTTTCCGGCGGAGAAATGTAATCGATTTGATGCATATTTCTCCACCAATCACTTCCGAGGTTTGTATGGAGCGTAGCTGAGTCAGTCGAGGATTGCCGATTGGCAGGTTGGAGTTTACGGAGACATCCGGGCGTCTTGTTGAACGAAACTACCATAAGGATCAATGAAATATGAAGGAATTGTTGGATCTTTCAGATTATGAAATGGATAATCTGTCTTTTAAAACATAAATACTCTGACCTCCAAATGCAATAAAATGAGTGATTTGTACGGTACATACAATAATATACATATATGAGAATGGAGACCATTTAATAGAACATACATTTCAAAGAAAAAGCGCAAAGATTTGCTCGTGAGGTAATGTATCGTGATTCTTCTTTCATAGTAGAAAAATGGTCTCATGCAGAAGTGTAGAAAAAGATTACACGGACACGTTTGTATGAAATACAGGTATATGGAATTCCATGGAATAAAAAGTTGAATACACAAAGAATAAAGGAAGTAAACAGTATCATCAGTTCATCAGTAATAGATTATTTGTTATTGTTTAAACTCAAGTAACGAATTCCGATGTGAATCTGCTTGCACAAAATTTGACTAGCTAGCTCTCATTCTATAATTGCGCACTATATAAAAAAAATCTTTTAACCTCCCTGACACTCGTTACTTCAAGCAATGATACAAAGTAAACATTGAAGATGGCTGGTAAAATTGCGCTGGTGTAGTGGCTTCCATATTGAATTTTCACGAAGGCGATCTGGGTTTAATCCCGAATTTGTTTGCTTAAATTTACGTTTTCAACTTTATAAATGATGCTTAGTGTTTTTTTTTTTTGGTTAGAGATGATAGAACATGATTTCTAGATTGGCGAAGGGACCTTTTCATGCGTCGTCGATAGTTCGGGTCGCTTCCGGAAGGGAATTCAAAAAATCGATTTTTCAACTTCAATATTTTTCTGTAATATTTGTAGGGTTAAGAGAGCCTCCTTTCAAAATACTAAATATATAATTTGTTTTCGAATTGATAAATCCAAACTCTTGATATTTGTCAATTTCATTTTGAAGTGGGAGTTGAAATGACGTAATATGGTTAGCACGTTGGATTCTCATGCTGACGACCAGGGTTAAATCTCCAAAGTGTCACTTTTTCAGCTTGAATTTACATTTTTATTTTCAAAATCGGACGGAAGACCTCTCATTGCTCGCAATGAGTTTCTAGTTTTTCTTCTTTGTTTCTATTTTCAGTGTTATCTTGTAGACAATTCTATGGCAATAATTTCCTGTCCGTGAATTATCCTTGGGGATATCAATACGGTGCGAGGTGTTATTTTTCATGCAAAATAGGGCCTGTATTGGTTGGTCCTAACATCACAAACTGTGTCAAAGGCAAGGATGGAAAGAATGCCTACTGGAATTGGGGTCAAACAAAGCCCAGATGTGAAGGTAACATAAGCTAGCGACTATGGTAGAGATGTATATATTTCATATGGTTATTACTAAATCTTACGTTTAAAAAACGAACTGGGGTAAAGAAATATTTGATATGTGCTGTATTTTAACTAATTCATTTTTTTACAAGAGTATCCGCCTTCTAGAACAAAACATTAATACACCCTTGCTTAAATTATATATCACAGCCAAAGTCTTGGCTATTGGTTTCTTCTGTTTTTCAAGTAATATTATTCCTCCTTTCAAAAAGTATCCCATGCAACAAAAATTATTGGTTGATGTGTTAATATTAAATAAATTTTGAGAAGTATGAAACTTCAAATATGTAAAATATAGGTAAAATAGATTTAATAATTTTTTTTGTTCTGTATGATATTGTCACAAATTATTTAAAAATAAATAACTTTAAATGAATATAATCATAGTGACAAATGATTGTATCAATGATCATTATTATGCTTCCTGTAAGTTTTTTTTAGTTAATCTATACGGTCGACCTCGTGGATCAGTGGTTGGAACGTTTGCTATAGGAGTTGATCCTTACATGTACGTAGCGGTTTCGAATTCCACTGTGGAACGTGGAGACCAGTCCTTCGGATGAGACCGTTTTTTTAAGCCGTTTGCTCATAAAACTTCAATTCGCCAATAAATGATTTGACGCAGTTAATATAAGTAATAGCTAAACATGAAAATGAAGACGACACTTTATCAGATAGGATTAAAAGTATCAGATGGGTGTTGAAAAATTACATTAAGGGATTGAGGAGTAATATGAAAGCCATCTATCTTTCTGTCTTCAATTATTCAAAAGTGAAGAAAAATTAGATTGAACGATCAGTATGCACTGATCTCGTCTGATAAAGCAGGTAACGACATTGTCTTTGTTTGCATGATTCATTATTTAAATTGTATTTTAGAAAAAAAAAAACCTGAGATTTAATTCTGCAAGTTCTAATCCAACTAAAAACCCATAGCTCCATTTCTATGGGGAAAAGTAGTCAAAATCATTTTTCACTTTTTTTTCGTTTCTTAACAATCAAATTTATACTGGATTCCTAAACTTTATAAAAATCCTTACAAAGAAACCTAGAGAGGTTTTGTAAATGTTGTACCAAGCCTCTAATTTTACTCCTCAATAAAATATTAATAGCAGTTAAGGAGAAGCTTCAGGAGTGCTGTACAACAATATATTCGAGAAGTGTCGAAATCAGTTGTGGATATTTAAAAACTCCAAGTAATTTTTAGAAAATTTGAAAAACAAAATTATCACAATCATTAAAATTAAAACTTACGACTTTTTAAATTTTTCAAACAACCATTCCCCACAATAAATTAAAGTCCAGGCTTTTTGAAATCATAGACAACTATTTTTTTAATCAAAAAGGATCTCGATAATTTACTTATTTTGTCGTTGGTCATTTGCAAAACTATTATTTTGCTAATAAGCATTCTTATTGTACAGTACATCTCTTATTTCTTATCAAAGAGTGTCCGGCGTTAGTCTGTCGTCTACATGTATCATCCGTCATCTGTCGTCTGTAAAACTTTTTCACATTTGCGACTTCTTCTCAAGAACCACTGGGCCAATTTCACCCAAACTTGCCACAAAGCATTCTTTGGTAAATAGGATTTAAATTTGTTCCTAGGAAGTGACACGCCTTCTTTTAAGGGGAGATAATTAAGAATTCGTGAAAATTTGGTTGCATTATTTAAAAATCTTATTCTCAAGAACCACTGGGCGAGAGAAGATAAAACTTATGTGAAAGCTTCATTACACACTCTAGATTTAATTTTTTTCATATCATAACTCCTTGGGGTAGGACAGGGCCATAACAGGGGGTCAAAATTTACCATAGGAATATAGAAAATATCTTCAAAAATCTTCTTCTCAAGAAGAGCTAAGCAATTATTAGTCATATTAATATAGAAGTATCCTCAGGTAGTGTAGATTCAATTTGTTTAAATCATGACCTCCGGGAATAAGGCGGGGCCACAACAGTGGGTCGAAGTTTTACATAGGAATTTATAGATGTAATGGTTAATGGTTAAGGGACAATTGAAGACTTCAAATAGTGGAATGACATGACAACCCTTGTAATGGACTAGCCGAAGAGTATATAAGGCAAAGTTCTGGGAAAGCCAGGCATTCAGAAGCTAGCTAAAAAGTTGGACGTTAAATCAGCAAAAAGAAGTTAATTAAGAGTAAAAGCAAAATAAAGTATCAAAATTATAAACACCAGTGCAAGTATCCTAGGTAATTGATGTTAATTTCTGGGTGTAGTAAATCTGAAGAAGATTGAAACAACCGGTTCTTTTCTATCAATGGGAACCTAGATGAGAAACACGGTGCAAGTAGTACCCAATCCCCGTCTCTACATAAGAGAAAATTTAAGTAAGTACTGTGAGATATACCCTCAGACAGAGCTGTCTTAATCATTCCAATCATTATCTCAGAGTTAAAGGGAAATCTATATATCCCTTGTAAGAACCTGGTCATACATGTTACATAGGAAATATCTTTGAAATCTTCTTCTCAAGAACAACTAAGTCAGTATTAGTCATTAGTCATATTTATACAAAAGCAACCTTACATGTAGGTTTGTAGAATCAAGTTTGTTCAAATTATGACCTCTAGGGGATGGGGGCACATCAGAGGTTCAAAGTTTTGCATCAGAATATATAGGAATTATCTTGAAAAAATCTTCTACTCAAGAACAGCAAAGCCATGATTAGTCATATTAATATAGAAGCATCCTCAGGTAGTGTAGATTCAAATTTGTCCAATTTTAGAGTGGGTAGAGTGGAGCCAAAAGGAGAGATCAGAGTTTTACATAGGAATACATAGGAGAAAAACCTTTTAAATTGTACTTAAAGAACGGAAGAATGTGCATTTTGTTAAAAAATTTTAGTTCACATGAAACAAATTCAATCTTCGATAATTCATCAAGCCATAATGCTGATTGAAGCGTAACTTTTGATGATATTCAAACGTTAAAAACTTGTGTTTTTTATATATCATTAGGATTCATTTCATTTCATGGATATTCTTATTTTTTTTTTTTCTGATGTGGTCTTTAACGTATTTTCGTCAGATATTTGTTTCCTGGTATGTTTACTGCCAGTATATAAAATGAAAAATTAAAATTTACTTCTCAAACGCAATTTAACCTAACTCATATAATAATAAAATATTATCTCCTCGTAAATTAGACATATATTTGATAAAGAAAAAATAGCCAGGAAATATAAAATCACTTGTTGGCCCATTATCAAAATAAGGGAATGTCCCTTAACCAGCCTCTGTCAAATATTATTTGTTATCCATTATTTTCCTATATGCATTAAGCAAAGAAAATCAAATTTCTGTTTGTTTGTATTTACCATATAAATGGTTTTACGTAGATCTTTTTTTTTTTACATTAATGCAGTTCTTACCGGGAAGTAATTTTACTTAAATCTTTTTAAAAGGAGAGAAAGAGTATACATTGTATTTCATATAGTTGAATAGTTGATTTTTTCCTTGTTTTTAGTCATCTGCATATAGGCCTGATAGGGTACACTGTAACAGTATTTTTTAAAAAATGTGAAGTGGATGTCATAAACATAATTGAAACGAGCGAGTTGTATTTTAAAGCAAGTATGCAGGTGTGATGCGCCCTTATGGTAGCACTGTCCTTAAGTTGAGACCTCGAAAGACTGACCACAGAAAAATATGTTTGCAGGGAATTTATTTCACAGAGTTTCAGACGAAAATACATGTTGATATGACCGACCTTGAAAAATTCAAGATGGACCGATGGATACCTTGTGTGTATTATTTGGTAGAGGGTATATTTTTTTTTATTAAAAGAAACATAAATAACACCAGGCGCCTGTGTCATTTACCTTAGTTATGCTCAAATGTGGCATATGCTGAAAGGTAGACCGACTGAGAACAGTTCTTAGGTTGTGTGAAGAAAACAGCTTTAGTAACTACGAATAAAAATCAAAAATAATTCCATGCCAATATTCAATATTTTTTGACAATGTGTTTCAATCAATTCAGTCAAATACATGATAGAAACAATCAACCACTCTCTTGACTATTATGAATAATGTTATAGCTGTTAAGAGAATAACTCAAAAATAAAGATCGGCGCCGGTATGTCCATGTCTTGTTTCTATATATACATTTTCAGCCAAAATATCTAGAAGTCATTGGATATGAAGATACAGTAATGTATATAATACAAAAACTATATGAAATAAATGACTTTTGGAGGAATATTATGGTGAAAAATTATGTAGGCCCCTTTTATCAGCATTTAACATAGGAAATACATTGATAATTATAAAAACACTGATTTGACAAAATCTGGAAAAGAAGGTGACTTGGTAGGTTAAACAATCCAGAACATATCCTGTTTAGTACAATTTAACCTACTCAAGAGTTCTCGAAAAATCCCATACGATATCCAGGAACCTTGCCAATGTCCTTAATTACTACAAGATTTTTTTTTTTACACACGCTCATGAAACAAAGATTTCTTTTATTAAAATACTAGTACATTTCAAATGTCCCCCCTTACTCTAAATGTTCTTTTTCAAAAAAAATAATTTTTTATAATTCCTGAGGGGTAAAACTTCTTGATTTATAATATGTTGGACATGTTTTTGTAATTTTTGATATCTTTGAATTGCCTTGAATTGAACATATTATATATATATATATATATATATATATATATATATATATATATATATATATATATATATATATATATATATATATATATATATATATATATATATATATATTAGGGATGGCAATCGGTTAACCGCAAGACGTTTCGACCGATTAGTCGGTTAATCGTATCAAAAATTCTTGACATAGCTACACTCAAATAATTAAGACTTCATGTAGTAATATTATGCTTATATTTATATATGATCAGAATACTACATAGCATATATTGTATTTCAATGGGCTAAAGAAAAAGGAAAAAAGGGAAAGAAAAAATTAAGAAACCCATGAAACATCCTGAGGTTGCAGATGCATTAAAAATATTTTCTGAAAAGATGTCACGGAAGTCCAGTCTGCATTGTCACCATAATCAAAATGAAGTCTGAATTATCGCTTATCTATACTAACGATGTTTGTTTTAGCATATAATTTGATAGGTAAGTGCAAGGATAGAGGGGGTAAGGTACACATTATAATCAGTTCACAGAAGTCAACGATCATTTAATTAAAATCATTAAAGAAACACAGGACAGGGTAGGTACATTGTAACGACATGTGTTAAGACAGCAATTAACGACTCGAAAAGTGACCAATTATCCCCACGCGATGTCAGTCTGGAGAGCCTTAATTATCTCCGAATCAGCTTAAACAGATACGTGAACATGCTAACATTTCAGAAAATTTTATTTGTATTTTTTAAATTGAATTTTCAAGAAATTGTATTCAAATTTAACCATACATTAATTTTTTTCCGACTAACTGATTTTCTAACCGGTTACAATTCGTTCCGACCGAGTAACCGGTTAACCGATTACAAATTGCCATCCCTAATATATATATATATATATATATATATATATATATATATATATATATATATATATATATATATATATATATATATATATAGATAGATAGATAGATAGATAGATAGATAGATAGATAGATAGATTGGGTACAAGTTCTTCAAAGTTATATCGCCCTCTCCCTACATGAGAAGTCTATAAAGTTTGAGTTACATACGTTACACAGTTTTAGAAATAAATTTGATGAACTCACAACATGAATTTGCAACTGCAAGAAAATTTGTGATATACAATTGCAATACATAAACAATTACAATATACCATTTAAATATACCAGAATGCTGAATACATGAATGCACAATGGAAAAAAGATATTCATTTTTAGCAACACTTTATAAAGTATCTCCAACAGTAAAGTACATGTATGGGAGTCAACAATATGAACCTTATCAAATCTCAAAAAACTTATCGAAAAAATCTTTCCTGGCCTTAACATAATCAGAACAAGAGAAAAAATAATGAGGTGTGTCTTCTACTTTTCCACAAGAACATAATGGACTTGATATAATGTTACACTTATGGAGATCAATATTTAATGCACAGTTATGTAGAAGTCTGGTGTGCAATATATTATTACGTCTTTTTCCAAAACTGAAGGTGGAGCTACTGCTATTTTTTGTGCAATCGTTCTTTTAAAGGCAAACAGTGAGCAAGTTTCTAGTTTCTAGCGATAATGAGTTCCATTCATTAACTACAGTTGGAAATGATGATTTATAGGTTTGCAGTCTACACATGGGTATGTTATAGTTTTGAGAGTTTCTTGTTGTATAAGTGGAAGCGAGATATCGCATCTCAGGTATAATATCACAGAGATAATCAGGAACTAAATTATTATGAATCTTCTACATAGTATTCAATTTGTGTAGCTCGCGTCTATCACTAAGCGCTCCCAGCCAGTTTTGAAATACAAAGACTCTCTAGAAGCTAATAGAGTTTAATATCTTTTTTTAAGATGTCGCACCAACAGCTCGAACATTGAAAATTTCTTTAAGCATTATGGATACTCTTTTTCTTAATTTTATTTTAATGTTTCTGTGTCACATCAACGTATTTTTTTCTCCATTGCCGCTTTGATTAACAGATCATCTGAAAAATGGTTTGTGAATTTGAACACAAGGAAATGACTTTCCTTACAGTATAATTTGTTTTGAGACTCGTTGAAACTTTTAATGATGCATTTTACAATGAAAGCTTAAGGTTGAAACTTGTTTTAATGGTTTTGTGTGTGCACTGCAATAGAATATATATATTTAGAACAATAGACTACACACAGATACCCACACAGTAGCCTGGTAACCTGACTCATCCTTGCCAAGTGTTGCGGAGTATACGAAGCATAAGAGGGACAGGGAACCAGGCAACTCACACAGATATCCTACTTGCCTATACAATATGACGTCTTAGTAAGCTGTATGACATGAGCGTTAGAGATAATGATTACTTAATATCGATACTTAATTTCAGGTCCAAGATTCCAAAACATAATATTAACTAAAACTTGTCGTTTTGGGTGGTATAAATAGCTAAGTATTTATCACAAGGGTTAAATACCAAACCCATGACGTCATAACTATTGATCAAATATTTGCCGAGTGAAAATTAAACATGACGAGAATTCATGTAAACAAATATATGAAATGGGAGTTTTAAAGCATTTCCTGTGAATGTCATGTGTGATTCATAAGGAATTAAAGATTGGTAATCAGGTAGGCTGACTTATTCTTATCATGTTTTCTTATAACGAACACAGGCAGTGTTTTGAAATCCCGATCAGCCTTTCCTCTGTCATTCTAACAACAAAGATGCAAAAGTTCAACACTACGCCGCATACTTTGAAACATACAAATTTTTATTTGTATCATTAGCTTGTATTCTTTAGTGCTTGGAAGTGTTAGAATTGATGTCAATTCCCCGATCGTATGTATAATATGTAAAAAATTTAGTATGGTTTCATGCGAAATTTTGGAATATTTTTTTTTCTATGTCGAGAGAGTAGCTATAGGATTCTAGCAGCACTTTTCATGGCGATAAGATATATCCCGGTGAGCTTGAGATAAAAGATACCACATAGTCTGACACATCTATTTCATATTTGGATATTTTCCTTGAAAAAGACGTTAATGGTAATCTAACAACCAAACTTTATGATGACTTTAACTTTTCAATCGTCAACTTCCCTTACTTATGCAGCAATATACCTTCATCACCTGCATAGGGGGTTTATATCTCTCAGTTGATTCGATACGCAAGAGCATGTTCTACCTATGTACAATTTCTAAAACGAGGTTTATTATTGACAAACAAGTTAATGAAGCAAGAATATCAGCAGTGTCGTTTAAAGTCATCATTTCGTAAGTTCTTTGGTCGATACAATGACCTTGCTAGCAAATACAATTAATTTTATCATTGAGTCAAATGCCTACTGACGTTTTTCATACTTATTGTTAGGCCATTATTTACACACTGAATTGTCGACGAATGTTCCCGTTATTTCCCGAACATGACTAGGAACACACGGCGGGTGTGACCGGTCGGCAGGGGATGCTCACTCTTTCATGGCACCTGATCCCACCTCTGATGTTTTGGAGGTCCGTGTTCGCTTTGCTCCTATTTTGTATTGTTTAACCCTTTAACCCCCAGAGACGCATTTGGACGCATTTTCAGCATCACAGATATTTAACTGTTGGCGTTTTCTAAATATTCGGGTTACAACAAAACAATTGATATTTTCTGAAACTAGAGAAGAAACTAAACATTTTTTCTACTCAAAAATTTTCTGTGCGATGTTGAGAAATTATCATAAACTTGAATTGAGTATTGCATATCATTGCAGGAAGTTGATAAAACTACGCATAAATGACTGATTTTGTGCTCTCTTCTGTTGGCTTTATCTAAATTACAAACACAATAAAATAAAAAATGAATGCCATAACCTGAAAGCTGGGAATATGCCCCACATTTTTTATTCCGGACATTATAAGGTACATACATCTGTTTACAGAGATATTTGTTAATAGTTGAATATTGGAACTTTTATGAGTAAATACACAAAATGCACTATGACGTCATTTGACGTTTTACATACACAATGAAATCGTTCATGAGCTCAGTGTAAAACAAACTGGCTCTTTTGATATATGGAACAAATTTATTTTAAAATAATGAATTATTTGTAAAGAAGAGTTAATATACGACACGTTTTGAGCCATAAACAAAATGTAATAAAAGGAATTTTACATAGCTTTGGGAGATATATACATGCAGTAATAGTCTTTCACCCAACGCCCCGATTGCGTGCACCCATTGTATCAGAAATCCCTGTCGAATTTTGTGTCAGTCCTACATGTAGTAGAAATAATTAATCAAATAATTAAATACAATCATTGCCATTTTCCTAATCTTCAGATTTATTATTGAAAAATGAAAAAAAAAAATCTTTTTTTTAGTACTTGGTGTATTTTGAAAGAAAACGTGCATTTTTATTAAAGCGACAGGATAGATAACGCAGTTATTCTATTTTAATGATTAATAAAAGATGAAAAAAAAGTATATCAAAAGTACCACGTCGTATGTCGTAAACATAGCCAAACAAACAGCTGATTGAAATCAGATTGCTAAATCTATAGAAATAATTTCTGAATTAACACACATGAAACTCAGGTTTCTTTGTTCGTGTTAAATTCATTTTTCAGTCTTCACAGAGTTAAGAACAAGTCTATATCAAACTGGATAAAAATGGAAAACTTGAGATAAACTAACAAATTCTCCCTCATTGCCTAATCCTTTACAGATTAGCCGGGATTACAAGTATGTGTATTGAAGAAACTGAAAAGTTGAATCTACTGCTACAACAAAAATAAAACGGAGCAAGTATGTAAAATATTTGCCAGAACATCGTGCGAAAATAGCAAAAGGTGCTACTGAATGTAAAAACCGCCATTTTACAATTTTTTAAAAGCTGTGGAGAAATTAAAATGAATTAAAGTACAATCAGAAGTATTCGGAAACTACGCTCTATGATTTTGAAAAAAAAAACGTGTTTTTTCACTATAGAAATCAACGGAAAATATTTTCAAAACATCCCCCTCTCCTTTTTACAGCATTTTGAATTATTATTTAACAAATTCATACCAAAACTCTTGTTGTTCCTGGGGGTGGGGTGGGGGGTATGTTTACAGATGAATTACATGAGCTAAACATATGGAAAAAATGAAGAATCATTTATCCATGTCTATGAGTATTTTAAAATCTGAGTACTATTTCAAAATCTCTTGGTGTTATAAAGCCTGATTTCAATGGATATACATCTTCTAGACCCCTTATAAAAGGAGTTGTGATTAAGAGCAATGGACAATTTGACACTGGTATTAATAATTTTATACTGTAATTTTTTAATTTACCGGGTGGTATTAAATACAAGAGGCTGGGCCACATCGCTCACCTGAGCTCATTGGCTAGGAAGAAGCAGTAATCAGTTCAGTATTGAAGGGGGGGGGGGCAAACTTTAATTTAAACTACATGTACCTCAGGATTCTTCCATATCAATATCACTAATCATGGCTTTGCTGTTCTTAAAAGAAGAATTTTAAAGATTTCCACCGTCATGGTAGCTCATTCTGTAGAGTGCTCGCTCCGTGATCGGAAGGTAAGTGGTTCGAGCCCTGGCCGCAACTGACCTAATTCGATGAAAAATAGGTAGCAACTGTTCCCCCGCAAAGCGCTCGGCACTTTGAAGTGAGAGTTGCGGGTCCTTCAGATAAAACCTTAATGACCGAGGCCCGTGTCACGGCAGGAGATCCCCCACTGCTCAATGGCCATGAGTGCCGAGTAAAGGTATAAATTTGAAGCCCTTCACAGGTATAAGGTGAAGTCTCTATATGAGTGAAAAATTCTTGTTCGGAACGTAAAATAACAATCAATCAATCCTATGTTTTCCTATGTAAAACTCTGATCTCTCATTGTGGCCCCACACTACCCACCCTAAATTTGAACAAATTTGAATCTACACTACCAAAGGATGCTTCTATAATAATATGACTAATCATGGCTTTGCTGTTCTTGAGGAGATTTTTTTCAAGATGATTCCTATATTTTTTCTTATGCAAAACTTAATTGACCCTCTGTTGTGTCCCCATGATTTGAACATACAGCTGTACTTGATTCTACAATACCTAAGGTTGCTTCTATATAAATATGACTAATAATGGCTTAGTGGTTCTTGAAAAGAAGATTTTAAAGATATTTCCTATGTGAAAGCATTTTATAGTAGAAAAGGATTTATCAAGAGAAAGTTTTAAAAATGTAATTAACTAAGCAGTAATTAATTAACAAAGATTGCATTGTTGTGTAAGGGGACAAGCGATTTTTCTTTTAAAAATAAATATTCAAATAAAAAGAATATTAATAAATACTGTGGTGGAAAGATGTATAAAACATTAAAAATAGAATGACAATTGAAAACGATTTTTTTTACCAGATAAGTTTTTTATAATTGAATTTTTCAAATAAAAACAGATGGAGATAACCCTTACCAAACATCAAGGTCATAAATTAGGACACATCCCACCCTTACATGCTAATAGTAATAAATGGGAATTATGTCTAACTATACTGAGTATTAAACACCTACATATCTGTCGTGTATTCAATTTTATTGAATCTGTTGATATTAGGAATGGTATACCTTAACCTCTCTATTGCTGATTCAGCATCCAACTTGTTCTGCTAGCTTCTGAATGCCTGACTTTCCCAAAGCTTTGGCTTATATACCCTTTGGTTTGGCTAGTCCATTCCAAGGGTTGCTAGGTCATTCCATTATTTCAGGTCTTCAATGCATTTTACTCGAATGCCCCTTAACCATTTCACCTAACTCTGACCCACTGTTGTGGCCCTGCCCTATCCGTGGGGGTCTTGATTTGAACAAACTTGAATCTTCACTACTTGAGGATACTTCTATATTAATATGACTAATAATGGCTTAGCTGTTCTTGAGATGAAGATTTTTAAAGATATTTCCAATATATTCCTATGGTGAACTTCGACCCCCTGTTGTGGCCCTGCCCTACTCCCAGAGGTCATGATTAGAACAAACTTGAATCTACACTACCTGAGGATACTTCTATTATAATATGACTAATCATGGCTTTGCTGTTCTACAGAAGAAGATTTTTAAATACATTTCCTATTTATTCCTATGTAAAACTTCGAGCCCCTCTTGCGGCCCCGCCCTACCCCTGGGGTTCATACCATGAAGTTTGTCATGAAGCTTTCAAATAAGTTTCATCTTTTCTTGCCCAGTTGTTCTTGAGAAGAAGATATTTAAAAGAAGCCACCAATTTTTTTACGAATTCTTAATTGTCTCCCCTTTAAAGAGGGCATGGAACTTCCTGTGAACAAACTTAAATTCACCCAAGGATGCTTTGTGGCAAGTTTGGTTGAAATTGGCCCAGTGGTTCTTGAGAAGAAGTCGAAAATGTGAAAAGTTTACGGACTACAAATGGACGCCGGACACAGTCTTTGTTCAGAAAAGCTCACTTGAGCCTTCGGCTCAGGTGAGCTAAAAATTACAAAATGATAAGTTGTAATATTGTAATTTTATATTTACTTCCATCCGGTAAATTCAAAAATTACAATTTGACAGTAATATAATTCAATCACTGGTGAACTCTTGTTTGCAATATAATAAAAAGATAATGGCAAAATTGTCATTTTTATTTAATAAAGGGGTGTAAAATATAGGCTGGAATCGAGAGTTAGTGTGCGTAGTTCTTTGCCATACTCTCCCCATGGCCTTCTTTTAAAACTTACTGATGAACTAGTGATATTTTATGTTCGAGTACGTATCAGGGTGTTGTGAATTCTCAGATGCAGGTCTCTGGAACTATGCAAGTAATTTTGTTCAGTGATAAAACTCTACTGAAACTAAATGGGGGACCATTTAATGTCAAAAACGACTGGGCATTAATATTGTTTCTTCTAGAACACACGGGTTTTCCAAAAAGAAAAAAAATCGGGTATTTAAGGCGAGATATTAACTCGCATGATTCCGCGGACATTAAATCAACATTTAATAAACGAATTAGAGACAATGTTCAGCATTATCCCTCCTCCTCCCCCTTTGACCAACGTTTAATATATGTCAATTTTTGTAAGGTTGATATTTGTAATTTTAATGTGTACCATGGCGTTGAATATAGTATACCCATGTTTTTTTTTGTTTTTTTTAGAAAGTTCCCTTCTTAAAATTGCTATTTTTGCAACCATGGCAACACTGTTCATTGGAATAAAAATACTAAAATACTGAATTTTGTATCTTAGTGTTCTTTACATGTGTACTAAATTTTATTGAAGCCAGGCAAAAACTGTAGGAGGGAAAGCGATTTGAAAATTGCTGAATATAGTATACCCGTGTTTTGTAAGGAAGTCCCGTTCTCAAAATTGCTATTTTGTAACCATGGCAACACTGTTCATTGAAATTAAAAAAAACTAAAATAAAGAATTGTTTATCTTAGTACACTCTAAAAGTGTACCAAATTTTATTGAAGTCAGGTAAAAACTGTAGGAGGGAAAACGATTTGTAAATTGCTTATAATTACGACAATCAGACAGCTGTAAAGCCAAAGTCTAATACACGGACATTGTGTAATTGTATAAACTCTTTCTATCAAATAAAATTGACCAGTATAACTAAAAACTAATTGTTTGTATGCTTTGTTTTAATAGTATCACTAAATGCTCTGTTATGGAAATGTTATTTGTAAATTTGTTTGTATTTCTGTGATGTAAAAAGGGGAAAACACATATTTTGGCAATTATGGGTCTCATTCGTTGCCATGGCAACCACGACGTCATTTTACTCTGCATAATTAAATACTTTAAGATTATACCTTTCAGAAAATGTATAGGTTGCTCTATGTAAAAGTGACTAGAAAATGTTAAAATTTCAATTTGAAAATTTTAGGCAGTTTTACAGAAAAAAATGCAAAATCTCTGGTAGTTAAAGGGTTAATGGGCTTTTGAGCTTGAATACTGTTCGTTATCTCCATATATTTCATGGCCAAGTGATGTTTTTACATATTATTTTCACAAAAAAAAATTAATTATTCTCGGGGTAGTGTTGAACTTTTCACTTTTTCATTAAGGCAATTGTATTATTTATGGACGTCACGTGATGATGTCTTAGCGGAGTACCTAATTTATCATAAGACTCAATGAAGTTTATACAATGGATAATAAAAGGAAATGTTTTATCTATGGCTTTTCCGATTTATCAATGTTACATTTTATGAAAAAAGTCTAAATTCGCCAAAAATGATCTGGATACTGCCTTAACACACCTGCGTACCGGTTTCCCAGACTTACACAGAAGGTTTCTAACTCTAAATAATACTTTCAGGTGGGGATTCATAAATTGTGGACACGAACAACTGTGTGTGATGTTTAAATTCAATAACTTAATAAATAAATAAATATTTAATAAATCTTCATAACGTTAATTAACTTCAAAGATTAACGAATCAGATATCATATTAAAAGTACTCTGCATTGAAAACATAATCTTTTTAAAATTATCAAAAAGCTTATAAATCATAATTCATTTAATTCAATGAACGAGCATTAAAAACAACTTCTTTGATTTGTTGACATAAAGTTTCAAGATTCTAGTGCATGTGCATTAATTTTGATTTAATCTTAGTTTAAATATAAAGAAATTTGAGCCGTAGATTATAACAACATGCACATGAAAATAATAAGTTTTGAAACAAATAACCTCAGGAGCACCTCAGTACCCACAGTTTAAACTTCAGGGCTACACAGTATCAACTCAGTGTCCACAGAACCACCTCAGTATCTCTCAGTACCCCCTCAGTGCCAACAGAGTTAATCTCAGTGCTTCTCAGTATGACCTCAGTGAAAACCTCAGTGCTACTAAGTACTACCTCAGTCTACGCAGTAGCAGGCTCAGTACCACTCAGGGTTTTCTCAGTACAACTCAGTAATACCTCAGGCTTTTGTTGGATTCTCAGTGCTTTTTTGATACAGTAGTGTTAATGCTGGAGTTCCTTATTAAAAACATTTATGTACATGCAGTCTCAGGAGACAAGGTTTTCCAACAAACTGTTGAAATTCCGATTGCACTAATTGTGCCGACCTGTTTTTATATTCCTGTGAAGCAGAATTTATTCAAAAACTTCAACTTGAGAGGAAGAAAACACTTGCTCGATATATCCCTGGGAGCTTGAAATAAAAGATGCCACAGAGTCTGACACCTCTCTTTCATATTTGGATATTTTACTAGTAAAAACGTTAATGGTAACATAACAGCCAAGCTTTATGTTCAACTGTCAACTTCTATTATTTATGCAGCAATATACCCTTAAAGGTGCTTGGACACAGATTTGAAGTTAATATTTTCTCAGATTTTCTGTATAATTTCATGACTTATATGTTGCTATAGCATTTCATACTAAAATATAATAAAAATCTTATTTCATCTCAAAGTTATTGAAACTTCAAATTTCTGGACGCGTTTGATTGACATCCTTGCACTTTCACAATTCTTAATGTTATTCTTAATACTTAAGAAAAGTGGCAGTTTTGTTGTGTATAAATGAAAAGTATTAAGACTACAATCCAGAATATTCAGAGTAGAAATGTTCGAAAGCAAAACCCACTCACAGTATTGTCAGTCCGTGCTCAGTGGTGTGTGCAGACTTTAACAATTGAACACACCCGGTGAATCGTAAACATTAACAATAACAGAGCTCGTGCCCTGTTTACAGAAACAGTTTACATTTCACGGGTGTATTCAATTTGTTAAACTCTGTACACAACACTGAGCACGGGCTGACGATATTAGTGAGGGGGGTTTGCTTTCGCACATTTCTACTCTGAATTTTCTGGATTATAGATGTAATCTTTTTCATTAATACAAAACAAAATCGCATCTTTTCTTAAATATTAAGGATAAAGATAAAATTTTTGAAAGTGCAAGGATGTGTTAATCAAACGCGTCCAGGAATTCGTAGTTCCAATAATTTCCAGATAAAATAAGTTTTTAATTATATTTTCGTGTGAAATGCTATTGCAATATATAAGTCGTAATTTTATACAGAAATTTTGAGAAAATATTAACTTCCAATCTGTGTCTAAGCACCTTTAACACCTGCGTATGGGTTTATGTCTCTCAGTTGATCAGATACGTAAGAGCATGCTCTACGTATGTACAATTTCTAAAACGAGGTAAACAAACAAGGTGATGAAACAAGAATATCAGCAGTCTCGTTTAAATTCATCATTTCGTAAATTCTATGGTCGATACAATGACTTTGTCAGCAAATACAATAATTAAGTCAATGCTGACTGACTTTTGTTATACTTAATGTTAGACTATTATTTACACATTGAATTGTCTACGGATTTTCCCGCTTTTTCCCGATAATAAGAAAGAGCACACGGCGGGTGGAAGAGGTCGGCAGGGGATGCTCACTCCTCCATGGCACCTGATCCCACCTCTGATGTTTTAAAGTTCCGTGATTGCTCTGCTCCTTATTTGTAATATTTGAATGGATTTTTTAGCTTGAATGCTGTTCTCTATCCTCACATTTCATTGCTGTAGCCTTCAATTCGACATTTAGATATATCGACGACGTATGATTAATATCCCGCTATCACCTGCATGTGGCATTTACATCTCCCACCTTATTCGATACTCAAGAACATGCTCCTAGTATCATAAAGTTTTAAACCAAAGTAGGCACTTGACAGATAAGTTGATGTTACAGGGATTTCAATAACCTCATTTAAAGTCAGCTTTTCATAAATTCTATCGTCGTTATAATGACCTTGTTAGCAAATATAACCTGTCATTGGGTCGTATTTTGGCTGATGTGTTTCATACCAATTGTTAGGCCTTTGTTTTATACTGAATATGACTACGGAATGTTCCGTCTACCTGATCAATACATTGGGCTCTACAACGGATGTGACAGATCAACAGGGGATGCTTACTCCTCATATGCAGCTGATCCCACCTCTGAAATTTCCGAGGGTCCATGACCAGAGATCAATTTGTTTAAATTTATTAACTCTGTTAAATCGTTCATATATATATGCCAAAATTTTTAATAGTTTAAACTTAGGTTATTAGCTTTTCCTAACAAAGTTGTTTTGCAAAATGAACATTCAATATCCAAACCTAATATTTTAAAATCAAAATTATTATCCAATTTTTTTCATATTTTTATGAAAAGTACTGAACTAGGAAACAATATTTTCATACAACAACTTATAAATTATAAAAACAATTGTATACAAATAAGTTTTCTTCTAATCATGATGTGATTAAGTGTTCAACGTTTAATAGCAAAAAATTCAGGATTAAGATAACATAGATATGATAATGTTTACACTGTAAGAGTAAAGGAAACAGAAAAAAACTCATCAGCACTGAAGATCAACATTATCTTCTTTGCAGAGGTGTCTGTAGTTGTTGCAGAGAAACCCAAAATTAGACGTTCGGAGAAAGCCTAGATAGTCCTTCTTCATTTTGAATTGATCATTCACATTACAGTCTTTGAAGTAATATCTTGTTTTCTTAAACTTCACATTCACAGGGGAAACTGAAGAAAATGATGTTTACAGATTAATTAACTTCCGTGTACTTCAGGTATATGATAAAACAAATGGAATGAGAGATTATTTTCAACAATTTGTTGCACTCTGTAAAAACTATAATCGAACAAAAAAAACTTCATTTAGCGTGCAATTCAAGGTTTTTTCCCTGTCTACAATCAAGTGCAAAGCAAACATGTAGCTACTGATTTTGCTAATGTATACACGAAAATTTTATATACTCTATGTTTCCATAAGAGTACATAGTTTTTCTTCTATTGAAAATAATCCTAAAATTCAAAAGAAAGAGAAACTAAATGGAATTGCATTATCTTTAGATCATATCCCTCTTAATTTAATCTTAAAACTCTATACTGTGGGTTGATTTATTATATACCTCACTGTTTTCACTCAGTTTTACTGTTGAATTTATGCAATCACGTGACGGTGTGATCCGACGTTCCGGATCACCACACTGTGGTTTTCTGAATCCATATCACCCCTCTCTGAAACTGATGACGTAATACGCAGATAAATGACGTTTTTATTCTGGCGCATCAAAAAGTTCCTTGACGAAATGGTTTGTTTAATGGATAAAAGTTATGTAATTGATCCAAAAGGTTCCTTTTTATTATATTTTACTAGTTGTAAGGAGTATATAATAAATTTATCATTATAACAGTAACTTGCTCCGAAGAGCCGTATCACGTTAAGTTGATAGGCGCGGATCATCAGATCAAACAAGACGCTTCGTGTCTCGTTTGATCTGATGATCCGCGCCTATCAACTTAACGTGATACGGCTCTTCGGATCAAGTTACTGTTATAATAATATATATGTATTACCAACTTTTAAAGAAAAATTGCATTCGATTTCTTAATGAAATGATAATAGAAACTGATGAAGGAATCACTAATAAAACCTTTCTTGCAACAACTAGGCCTAGGAAACTAAAAAACTGAAATCAAATGATACTAAATTTGAAAGCATTTAAAAAGAGCTGTTTTGAAGAAAACCTAAAAAAGATTTTTTAAAGAAAAAATAACCCTAAACTCAAAGGAAAACTTAATAACAAACATTCTACTCAAGAGTAGTTTCAAATGTTTGTTTAAGCGCTGACCACACAGTTATTTCACTCTTACAGTACCCGCAACGTTATTCTTAACATGATACACGATAGGATAGGATACACGCATGATACGATAGGATACACGCACGATACAATAGGATACACGCACGATACGATAGGATAAACGGTTTTCACGATAGACGCAAAACCTGATATAAACACAAAACCTGATAAACGCAAAACACGATAAACGCAGAACCTAATAGGATACACGGTTTGTAATTTAAATTACAGACAATTGTGTACAAAACGAAATATTACATGTGGCTACATATATATTTTTTTAAATCGCTAATAAATCTCATTAATGTACGTATATATTTATAATTTAGTGATTCACTGGATTTATTTTACCATTTAATAGTAGGTAACCAATTTCCAAATGTCTTAAATACCGTTCTCGGATATTTTACGTATTGCTATTTTATTTATTTCTACGTGTTTTATCAATACATTATCAATACATAATTATTATAAATGCGTTCATTTTGACAGTAATAGAAAAAAATATCAATATTGAAACATTAGAATTTTGAAATACTTTCCATTTTCTAAACATGCCTTGGCTTTATTACCAGCACACATGCATGCTGATTTTCAACCTTATTTACGGGACTTTTGTGTATATATGTTTATCTGTTGCAGTGCTGTCCTAAGAGGCTCAAATACATGTACACGTTGTTCTATTTTTAAAAGAAACAAATCGGGTATCCTTGTGTACATGTAAAGAGACGAAGGAGTGCCTAAATGTTATTTCAAGAAGAAAACGAATTAATTCAGGTAATACAATTGACATAGTTCCATTCAAGAACTGTGAACGATAGTATTGTTCTCACGCCTACCTCCAAGTCAATTTTCAAAAGTGAAAACACATTTAAATAATTTTTTCATATCTATATAGATATTTATATGAATTTTCATAAAACATTACTTCTTTGGGAAAACAAAGAGAGATAACTCTATAATTTTGGAAACACTTGTGTTTTTCACTAAAGAAATCAACGGAAAATATTTATAAAACACCCCCCCCCCACCCCCGTGAAACAAAAAATCCTTTTTACAGGTAATATGGACTATCATTTCACAAATTCATGCCAAAGCTCTTTGTGTTTCACGGGGGGAGGGGGATATGTTTACAGACAAACATCTACAAAAATGCTTATTTTTTCACTTTTTCACCAAAAACTAAATCATAGTATTTAATTCATAATATATATTTAATTTTATATAAGTAAACATAAGAAAAGATTTAAGGAACATTTATTCATATCCAAGAATATTTAAAAATGTGGTGGTGCTTTAAGTGAAAAATATCGTCTAACCCCCCCCCCCCCCTCTCTCTCTCTCTTATTTAAAGAGCTGGAATTAGGGGTAATTAACTATTTAACACTGGTATTAAGATTATCAGTCAATTTTACCATTAAACTGTTCTTTGCATTCAACAAATTTTTTACGGCCAAATTGCGATTAGTATTGAATTAAATGGGTGTAAAATGTAAGCGGGAATCGAGAGTTAGCGTGCGTAGTTCTTTATATAAATGAATATTTTAATATCACATTTGAGGGTGTGGAGTCAACAGGAAAATGTTTAATTAGTTTAGGTTAAAAATCATGATGAAAATTCCTTTTTCATTCTTTACTCTTTTCTTAATCATGACTTCTTTTTTTAAAATGTAACTTTTAGAAATGATCAGTGTATTCTTTTATATTTGCCATTGCCAAGGTCTTGTCAATAATAAATATAATTTTCGGGCAAAATTGCTTTGCAAGAATTACATGTACCATGCGCTCTAATGGTGGTTGTCATCCTCAAAATCAGTAGAGAAACCTATTCCCCAACTAGTAGTGTTACTGATTACTGAGGTAAAATGTTATATAATCATTGCAATAACTCTTTGTAGTGTTGAATTATTTTGTTTAAACATTGGACCGTCTCTCGAAAAGTATATTATTCATCAATCATAGAGGTAACTACGAATGTGTGCCGCATTATATTTTCAACGAAGAAAAGTCATCAACTATATAGTTATTCTTCCTAGTAACTTTAACATTCCAAGGAGCAAAACATGTACAATCAAATACATACTCTCACATGGTGGAAGATTTTCTGTTGGCAGCCATTGTCCACTTCCTCCACATACGTAATTCGTGCGTAAGTCATGACCAGAACTTAGTTGGGTTCCCGATCGACAGAACATTATACACAGTCGAGTGAATTCAGTTTTCCATCCATTACAAGCTAAAGCACCATTTTCAGGAACAGTAACATTCGGACAAGGATTAGCTGCAAGTGTAGGAAGTTGAGATCTGTAGAAAATCTTGAATTTTTTAAATATTTTTATATTCTTAGTGATAGTGGGGGAAATACGTTGTGCGTATTGTCATAAAATTATAATGCAAAGCAGTGACCTCACCTGCAACGACATTTAGCATTACTCTATAATCTTATTCTAATTTTACATCCACTTTGGGCAGTAAATATTTGTGTCTTTATTACATATTCAAACTTACGCCGAACAATAATATTGAAGGTACAGTTAGCCCTGAGACCGTTGGAGAATTTAAAGGCATTATAGCGAGCAACATAGTCTCCCCAGAGAAAGTTTGATCCGTGATCCGGGTAGTTTGTGGTGACCTCTACACTATTGTTGAATGGATCATAAAACTGAGGTGCCATCCAGAAAACATCAACATGTCGCGATGGTGACGTTTTTCGTATATCTGAGGGACAGTTCTGGACCATGGGTGGCTGGATATCTAATGTGATAAGGAAACAGATAGTCAGAAGATAAATGGGTTATCATTGTGATACTGATAAAAGATATGAAAAGTCATTTCTAGAATTCGTAGATGCACAGAAGCTTATATTCTGCTTTTATGTCTATTGAATCAATGATGCAAAGTTTTATCTGCTGTTTGTTTTTTTTTAAAGAATCTTAAAGAAATGTGGTCCGTAATTATGCGGATTCTTTTCGAGGCGACCTTGTCGAAAATATGTTTTAGGTATGAAAAAACACTTCTTGGAAAATTCATTTTGATTAGGTACTAAAAGAGCGTATTGGTTCGAAGATGTCATTAAAATTTATAATCAAAATACTTCGATTAACATAACGTGACACTATGGACCATATCACTATGCAGCAGTATTGGTAAAGTAAGTTTTATTTAAAATGACCTCCGCGTGAGTTAATTATGTGTTTATACACTGTTTTTCATTAATAACTGTTTCCTCTTTCTTCTTTTTTTTAATTTTTACATACCATTCTCACAGTGAACGCCTGAATAACCACTGATGCAATCACAGGTGTACATTTCCTCTCCATTTATACATGTAGCCCCATTTTGACAAGGATTACTCTTGCATGTGTTGAAAACTGCCATGAAAATCAAATAATGAAGAAATCTTATACCGGTGTGTTCCATTGCCTCTCTTTAAAATCGTTTTAATTAAATTTTTGGTTTTGAAAGAGTAATTAATTTATTGTTTAATTTCTAATTAATCAATAAATATCAAAATGTCTTGTTTTCTATTTGTATATATTTTATTTCAGGTTATGAAATAAGTTTAATGGTCACTCAGGTGTTTCATGCAATACTACCCTGTTCTTTGCCTTAAGGGTCATAATTACAATGTAAGGTTCTGTCCATAAGTCCTATAATTTCTTTGTTTCTATTGGGTTTTAGTTTAATTTGTGTTCTTGTGTTTTATTGGTTTGTCAAATTCCCTCCAAATATTCTTGCTTTTGTTGGTTTCACAATTGTTTCATTAATTGTGAAACCTGTAATTTTGGCAATATTGATTTCCATAGCACTTTTGCACAGTAAGAAAAATATTTTGGAAGTCAGATTTTTTTTATATTAGTAATTAGCATTAAAGCTAGTGTATTTTATGGTACAGAAAATATGTACATATGTATTTTATGATTAAAGAATTAAATTAAGTCTAAGATAATTTATAGCTATCATCTGGACTCCCAGTCATTTATGATGTAGTGATGTAGATGCATTTATATGCAGGAGCTTGCCTATTACCTCAGAATGGTATGCTATTGCTTTTATGATCTGTTGTTTATTTACAAAAAGTATATAATGTCTAGCAAGATATTATAAGCTTAAATAGTAATATACATCTTGTTGTAAAGTATTTTTAATTGTATGCACAAAATGTAATTCAAAGGGAGTATTGAATTATGTATAATAAATGTAAGAGTTATCTCCCTTTATGCAGTATTATGTATAATATTGAATGTGCATTAATGATTTTATGATTTTCTCTATATTGTTGTTGTATATTTCAAGGCAATTATTGTTTATCTGTAAAATAAACTTCAGTACACGAATCCTTAAAGGAGTTCGAGTTTGTATGTAATAACATCATACGCAGAAACATGCGCGGATCTAGAGGGGGGAGGGGTGGGGTTAGGGGGACCCCATCATCACCACCACAAAAAGGTGTGTTTCATGTTTTGGAAATGGATTTTTTTTTTTTTTTTTTTTTTTTTTTTTTTTTTTTGCTTGTCAAGAATTTTTGGGTTGGAATTTTTTTTACTGGGGTGGACCCCCCCCCCCCCCCGGGAAAAAAAATCAGAAATCTGCACCTAAGAAACCATGTTACAATTTGAACATATTTTATTGTATTTCAAATTACAAAGAGATTGGGCACAAGTTCTAAAAACTTATTACGTCCTCATAATATTTCTTTTGATTGTATAATAGATAATAGATTGTATAATAAATGAATATTTTTTACAGTATACAAAGTAAAATTTAGGGATAACGAAATGTAATCGATATCAACATTCTGCAAAAATTAAGAATATGGCTAGAATATATGGATAGCCAACCGGTTCAAAATTGCAACTCTGTAATTCTTAAAATGGTACACATATAAACCTTAATTTGTAAATTGTACATCATAATGTCGTAATTTGTCTATTGTTCTATCACAATTTGTTAATTGTAACTATCCAGCATAACAAATGTAAATGCAAGTTATGTCAAGGCTCATGTGAGATTCATAGGCTTGCGATTTGTCAACTTGTGAAATGTAAAATGTACTTTGGTGATATGTAATGCAAGGTTGCATTATGCTAACGCCTATTAAGACGGAAGAGGGCGCCATTAGGGTGGCAAGTAAATAAAAAGTATTAAGAAAGGTGATAAAAAACTTTTAGATTAATTTCATATTTGTCCTTAATACTGTTTGTAAATAATAATAAAAAACGTCCCAACAATCCTGTAATATTTTCAATTTCAGCATATTTTTAATGCCTTTTCTGCAGTGTTACTGGCAGATTCAGTTTGGATCCCCTGGGATTTTCAGTTTTGAATTTCATACCGTAAAATAATCAACAAATATCCTTGGAGCCCCTACCCCTTCAAGAATTTTGGACCCCTCGTAAGTAAAAAAATGTCATATATACATATATTTGAAAGAAAACAGCTTATCAACGAGAATTGTCAAACAACCCCCTCAACCCACCCACCCTCAAACACAAGAAATAGGTATTTTGCGTTTAGATGACTTTTTATGACCCCCCCCCCCTCTCCTTTGGGAAAATTTCCTGGAACTTCAAATGTATTTACAGACAGACAGACAGATGAGAGAGAGAGAGATTTTTGTAATGTACTCATTAGTTTGTATATACCACAGGCACTTGGGGTCTGGACCCCCCCCCCCCCTTTTCCATTTTTTTTTCTTTTTAAATATGGAGTCGATTCACCTTTTTCCTATTTTTGTATTCTAATATGCACTATATGTTATCAATAATGTAACTCTTTTGTCTCTATATGCTGTTTTTAAATATACCGTTTTCGACTGATACATAAAAAGAGAGAAGGCTTGCAACTCTTTTCTCATCGTCTGCCTCACCTCGCTTAAACTTCGCCTGATTATTTATCGAAAGAATAAGAAAACATGGAATATGCATACATCATTAAATTCGTTATACATTCTTCTTTCTTTTCATATTTCCATTTAATTTTTATGTGCCCCCGATTTGTAAATATTTCGATTAAATCATCCGCATCTAGGGTAAATTTTGTTGATGTGCACCAGCTGGGACGGAAGTGCAATAACGGTAACTCTAACTTTATAAATGTTCTGCATTAAAAAAAATTCCAGGCTTTGTAATAACAATATTGTGGAATTTGGTTGTCTAGGTCGTCTATTTAAAGTATAATCTTCATCCATTAAAATTTGCTAGTTAAAGTTATCTTGTTATTCACAGAACTTACCGTTACATGTTATATGAAGAGAAAATTCGGGATGTATTCCTTCTCGCATTTAATGTTCCGAATTACATTACATGTAATGATGATACCCGAAAATACCGGGCACTTCCGTCCCAGCTGGTGCACATCAACAAAATTTACCCTAGATGCGGATGATTTAATCGAAATATTTACAAATCGGGGGCACATAAAAATTAAATGGAAATATGAAAAGAAAGAAGAATGTATAACGAATTTAATGATGTATGCATATTCCATGTTTTCTTATTCTTTCGATAAATAATCAGGCGAAGTTTAAGCGAGGTGAGGCAGACGATGAGAAAAGAGTTGCAAGCCTTCTCTCTTTTTATGTATCAGTCGAAAACGGTATATTTAAAAACAGCATATAGAGACAAAAGAGTTACATTATTGATAACATATAGTGCATATTAGAATACAAAAATAGGAAAAAGGTGAATCGACTCCATAGTTAAAAAGAAAAAAAAATGGAAAAGGGGGAGGGGGGGGGGGTCCAGACCCCAAGTGCCTGTGGTATATACAGAAAATTTAAATTGAATATTATAAGAAGTGATTATGCATTAAGTGCTTTTTCCTATCTGTTTTCTTCAAAACAGATGACTAATTTTGCGTTTAAAAATAATCGTTAATATATTTTAAAATATTCCGTCAGATCTGAGATTAACACCCATATAAGAAGGGGAGAAGCCCCTCTTTGCAGCCGCTCATGAGTTTGTATACATTACTCGGTTTATTCTAGACCCAAACCCAAATGTATCCCAGAGGTTTATGAAGCATTTTTTGTAGATTTTCATGTAGTTTCTTCCATGCACTCCAAAGAGACAAAATAAAACACACTTTCTAGCCTTGGGCTCAGCGGACACACAAAAACAGAACACTGGAAAAATAATCTAGTCTTCATGCATGAAATATGGAGATAACAAACAATATTCAGTCCATTAAAACAATACAAATCGGGAGCAGAGCAAACACGGACCTCCAAAAATATCAGATGTGGGATCAGGTGCCATGGAAGAGTGAGCATCTCCTGTCGATCGGTCACAAACGCCGTGTGCTCCTCGTCATGATCGGTAAATAACTGAAAAATCCGTCGACAATTCAGTGTGTCAATAATGGCCTAACAATTAGTATGAAAAACTTAATGATAGTAGCATCAATTTTGAAAAGGGCACCCATAAAAATAATTAATACTTTATCAGAAAAATCGGGGGGGGGGGGTGGTTGTGGTTTACAGTAAAACATTATGTTCAGGAAAAAGGGGAGTCCTCCTCCGGTACTTTGCGCCTGTTCTTTTCGCTACTTTTCCCTCGGCATCCCTCTGTTTATACGAAGAACGGCACTTTGTGCAGAAGATCAGAAATACCCTACCTTTTTTTCTGTATTCAACGATCTTATTTGTAAACAGCTTTAGAGACCATTTGAAGGCATAATATGCATGCATATTACGAAACTCTATTCAGTTTAAGATCTCTTTTACCTCTGAGGCGAAATTACTTGATTGACACACTTATAGCGACATCTTTCGTCTTAATTGGTTTTTGCATAATGCAACCTTGCATAATTTACAAATCACGAAAGTACATTTTACATTTCACAAGTTGACAAATGGCAAGTCTACAAATTACACGTGACCATGTTTAATAGTTATCGTAACAATTAAGAAAGTGTGATAGAACAAATTATGAAATTTTGATTTACAATTTACAAATTCAAGTTTACATGTGTACATTTTAAGAATATTTAATGGTACATGTAAATTTAATTAATGAATTTCACATAATACATTCTTGTGGGGTTTTTTTCTTTTGGATTTATTTGACAATTTATCAAATATCTTTAAAGCTAAAACTTACATATGCAAGTGGGAATGCTTCCAGACCATGTTTTATTACTTAAACATGTCCTCTGGCTGTCACCTTTGAGCTTATATTCCTGTTTACAGCTGTAAGTAACATTTTTTCCTCGGAAAAATTCACTCCCATTCAGATATCCATTGAATGGCGTTCCAGGGTGTCCACAGGACATAACTAGCCAAATCATGAAAACAATGTAGATTTTGATATCGGCATAAGTATATGGGTGAATTTTAAAAAAAAATGACCACCAAATTGAATTTTTAAAAAAAAATTCAACTACCCATAACATATTTTTCACTTATATCAATTTATTGTGCGTACATCCTAATTAAAATTCCTGAAGTTGCAAGAGAATAGGCAATTGGATAAAAAAGTTTCAGAAATTTTATTAGTAAAACTTCATTTGGAAAAATTAAATATCACTATATCCTAAGAGACTTTCTAAAATACATAATCAAAAGAAATTATAGTCTTTTATGCTTCTCAATGGTATCAGGGATATAAATGATTAGATCTAAAACTTGATTGAGTTTCTTCTCTTGTATATATGGGGGAAAAATTGGCTTTTTGGTTGTTATTTTACATTATTTTTTCAATTCTCGTTTTAAAAAAATGTTAATATGAAAGAAATATGAAACAATAAAATTCCCCCAAAATAATTTTATCCATTTTGTCCATTTCAGTCAGTTCTTTAAATTTAAGCGTAAAGAGAGTCTGACATACACGTTTTCTTACAAAAATACTATATTTTGAAGTGACTCTATGTTACATTTTTGTGTTGCACTCCTGACATCTGATATCCGATTTTATTTAACATTGTTTTAAAAATAATGACAAACAATAACCCATTCTTAGTTTGTAAATCTGTTCGTCGTTTTGACATCTTTATCATTTACAGCAAGTTTTTTCAAGACTTCAAAACATGATTATTTGCACTGTGTAATATATAAACAGTGTATTTAAAAATATGTAAAGTCATGAAAAAATTTCTCAGAATTGACTGTAAAATGTCCTTAATAAGTTGATAAACATAATGTTTTGAACATCATACAGTATCAAACATTTTTTTTCAATTTATTTTTTAGTAAAGATAGATGAAGATCATTGATAATTATAAAACTGTTTTGCTAAACTCCTGACTGCAATAAAATTAAAAATTAAAACCATAGAACACAAACATTCATGAAGTGATGGCAACATCAAGTGGTAACGAAATTGTGCAATATTTATAGTCCAAAACTTCATAATTAAAACAGATGAAAGTACTTAAACCTGGCCTTATATCTTGAATAATTCCCTATTTATGTCAAAAAATTAGCTAAAATATATCTTAAGATGATAAAAAATATTTTATAGTATATGGGAGTCTTTAAAGTACAATTGTGAAGCGAAAATTTTTATCAGAACTTGTTCTATTGTTACAGTGAAGTTGATGTGAATATACTTGAACTTTATAACAATATTTCAGTTTTTACATTCTTAAAACAAATCAAAGAAAAATTTAAAAAAAAAAAACATCTGAACTGATAAAATTGAAAAAGAGAAGGATTTTAATAATAAAACTCTCAATAATTTAGTACTAAATTATTCAAACAGATCATTATTAATTAAAGATTATTTCTTAACATGAGTAGAAGTCTTTTTCATCATATAACTTGAATCTTTAAAAAAATGCGTTGCACTCCTGACCACAGAAATATAGATCTGAAACACAGACATACCCTTTAATTGATAAATCTATTTGGTAAAATGTTCTTTGTGTCTTTATTTCCCAAAATAAAAATCAGAGAACCATATACTGATAAACGTTTTTTCATGCTTGGGAGCAAAACATTAGGTGTTGCACTCCTGACATTATTGGGTATGCACATGCAGATACTTGACTCATTAATGCTGCTTGTGATTTTCATTTTTAAGTTTTAAATTGTACATCAGTTATTGTTTTACACTTTGAAAATTCTTTTTGGACTTAATTATCTTTCAGATTTTTTAAAATCGATGTGTTTTTTTGTTTGTTTTTTTTTTGTTTTTTTTTTTTTGTTTTTTGTTTTTGTTGCAACACAACATGTTTACTGTTGCACTCCTGACATGGTATAAAAAATTTTCAACACCAGCCATAAGCACAACTTTGTCAAACAAAAGTCTACATTTATAGCTCGATACTTTGAATATTATCAGGAAATTCTTTATTTCCATCATAAACCATTATTATTTATTTCACAGACTTCAAAAAATATTGAATTTTCAAAATATCACAAAAAGGTGTTGCACTCCTTACATTTTAAGCATCATTTTTGGGCACAACTTTTTTGTGAATTGAGATATCAATGAGATATTTGGCAGGTGTTTAGACACTATATAAAAAGACATATGCTGAGACATAAAAATTTATCTCCATTGCCTGGACTTTTAGTACAGGTTGAAAAATATGTGTTTGGTCTTTTTTTTTTAAATTCACCCATATGTCAATAAGTTGCATAGCAAAGTACATGTATTACATTTATTTATCATTCAACTATCACCCTTTCATGTAAAATCAACATACTGAGGAGGAAAAAGAACAATGCTATAAAAAAGATTATCTATTGTATTTATATATCTATGATTATTATTTTTTTTTTATTTTTTGCACTATCAACAGGCATATAAATTGATAGCAAGACATACCAGCAGCTAAAATTATATTTTTATCTATCTTGTTACCTTCGCAAGCGGTTTTAGAAAGCTTATCCCGAATACTGTCCAAAGCATCAAAAGTCGACACGTCAAATACATAACTCTCGTTTGACGCCATTCCCTTGAGTTCAGCTTTATCCACTCCGCTACCAACACCGACGGAAAAGATGATTACGCTACTATTGCGCAATAATTCGGCTTCAGACAATGTAGCATACCTGTCGTTTGACTGACCATCAGTTATAATAACAGTTATTTTTGGAACATCAGGTCTGCTATACTGTGGAGAAAAGCTGGTTGTTCGAGCATACCGAATCGCTGCTGCTGTGTTTGTACCTCCTCCAGTATAAATGATACTTGAAATTCTGGACTTCAGACTAGCTTTATCAGTAAAACTCGTTAGCTCAAATGTTTCTTGTACAGAACTACTATATGTAATAGATCCAATTCTGACGTTCTCATAACCTATTTGAAATCCTTCCACCATTGCCTTAAAAAACTCTTTCATTTTCTCGAAATTTCCTCTCTGAACGCTTCCACTGGCATCCAAAATAAAGACAATGTCGGCTTCAGTGTCTCCACAATCTGTTTTTTAAAAGTAATTACAAAACTTTCATATTTCATAAATATATATATATCACCTGAATAGTATCTCCCTTATTTCTTAAGAAAATCATTGCCGTTTTTAGGCAGTAAACAGCAATAACCATATCACCTCTACAGATTTCTTGAGCAGTGACTGTTCCATCGATGAAACTACAATGACGTACATAACAATAATACAATATTTCATCTACGAAATCTTACTTTAAATGATTAATTCTAACAGATATAAATATAAACAATAAAAAGTCTTTCTTAGTCTGTTAATACGGGAATCAGCGTACTAACAACCAAAGAAAGTATTTTGTTGTTTAATTAATTTGTTGGAATGTCGATGGGCACTTGTTGTGCTCCGTTATTAGTCGACCTGATTTTATATTCATATGGAGCAGATTTTTTTTTTACTTTTCTACTCAAGAAGACGAAACACTTGCAGTGATTTGCAAGTCGACAGTTAGATAAATCGACGACGCATTATCAATTAACAATAGTTACTTCCATTCATATGTCGCATATTACATTGAACTTGAAATGAAGGACACTACAGAATCTGCCATATTTGTTTCATATTCGGCTCTTGTGCAGCGATATTGGTATATAAAGGTATGCGTCGATGCCTATCCTCTGCATTAAACTTCCTAATATGTTCTTTTCAACAAACATTTAATACCATTTAGAAGAGTGATCAGAGGCACTTGGTCGTTGCCACAAAAAGTTTTTGCTCAGTTCACAGGGAGAAGTCAACTCAAATAAAATATAAGTTACTGTGAATTAAATTTGTACAGCGCTCAATGAAAGAAATACTAGTACATGTTGATGCAAATAAATTAAATTCAAATTTATTTTCTGCACATCAATTTTTTTTAAGGGAAGTCTATTTCAAATTAAATTTTGACGCATGCATAATAGCAAAATTAAGCCACCTGCCACATGTAGGTGGTCAGATATAATTATATATGTATTTTTGAGTAAATAAAAAAAAAGAAAAGAAAACTAAGTTTATCACTGAAAATTTGAACTCTGTTGTTATGTCAAATATGTAATCTGTTTTGCATAAGATGACGTGAATTGCAAATGACGCCATAATAGACTCACTGTTGAAGTACAGTTTTAATGCTCATTAGGTTTTTAATCATACAAATACTTATAAAAGTGATGATGATAATGATAATGGTGATACTTCATTGAAAGATAGTGACCTGGTTCGTGCATGACTATTCTTTCCCACGACCGTCTCTTGTGTTTATGATATGTATTATAACTTTGACAATTCTGGTTTTTGATAAATATGGATCATGAATTACATAAGCAGGGACACCAGTAAAAGAGACAATAAATAACATACCAGCTTCAATTTCCTTTACGGGACACAGGAGGATGGTGGCTAATAGTGGTAAAACTGCGGTTTGCATGGTTATACTTGTTTTCCAGAACTCTTTTCAGTTTTTTTCCAGAACTCTTTTCAGTTTCTATGAAAACACATATATATTAATAAGGTAAATACATTGCAATATCACAAAAAATGTTTCCACGGCAATATTGATTGATGGTTTAATCACACAGGGAACTGGTACAAAATCTGTCTATGTAGATATGTCTCCTCTCCAACTCCTATTTAAAATGAAAATCCGTAATATCCACTGGGTTTTTTTCCTCTGCGAAAAATCCGTGATTAAGTATAGATTTTTAGATTCTCTAACACAATAATTCAGCAAAAATTTCAAACTGCAACAAGTGTGTTAAGATGTGTTAATTTAAAAATATTAAGGAACAAGAAGTTTTTGTGAAACACTGATGCCCGCAGCTCAAGGACAAGGTTAAACTTTAAACTCGAAGGTCAAGAGATAAAAATAAAGGGTACCAATCAAAGGTCTTGTCACAAAAAATTAACTTGTTAAATATGAAAGTCATACCCCCAACCAATCAAAAGCAATAGGTTAGGCTAAGGTTTTTGCAGACAAACAAACAGTCAAACAGAATATCAGACAGACAGTCGAATGGACATTACAAAAATTATATACCCCTCAATCTTCGATTAGGGACGGGGTATAAAAATAAGTTCTGGTGTAAAATATCATGTAGTTCAATAATTTACAAAAGATATTTTTCACTGCTGATTAAATCAAATTATTACAGATTCCCTATTAATCAAACAAACAACAGATATTATTTTGCTTGTTTAATGTGGCGCTTCTGGCCGCGGTGATCAATTTGCTGGGGCTACCACAGGGCTGCCCCACAATCAACAATCAATACAACAAATGTGACGACCCAAATCGGGCGGATCATGCACTGGGTAGGTCACAAGTGCATGAACGTCACCAATTCAATTATAAATCAAGTTCAATCAATAAATCAATAATCAATCAAGTTCAATCAATCAATCATCATTCAATCAATCAATTCAATATCAATCAAGTCAACTGCTTGTCAATTACAAGCCAATGCACAAATTCAAATCCTGAATTTCAATTTACATGTGCAATAGGATAAACAATGGAATGAGCGTAAGAATATGTGTTGCACTCCTCCAGTTGCGTTGAGGTGCGACGGAATACGCAAACACACAGAATTACCACCGCGACATCGGTTGAAGTGGACGCTGTATCAAGCAGGCAGTCATCACGGAATACGTAAACACACAGAATTCACCACCTTGACATAGGCTGATGTGGACGCTGGACCAATCAGGCTGTATTTACGGAATGAGCAAACACACAAAATTCACCATCGGCACATCGGCTGATGTAGGTGCTGGACCAAGCAAGCCGTCCCTACGTACATATAATATCCGAACACACATAATCCACCACCGCGACATAGGCTGTTGTGGAAGCTGGGCGAAGCAGGCAGTCTTCAGCTACAATGACATAACAAAAAGCAGCAGTATTTGTTCTAAAAACAAGAGGAGGGTGGGTGGGTAAAATTTAAAACATTGCCACAATTTAACTCCCAAAAATTTTCCATGACCTTACCGTTTAATTGATTCTTCTAGAAAGGAGGTAGAAAAGAACTTATTATTAGACTATATACAAATGGACCTAAATTATCCGGAATGATAGCTTGTGACTAAGGGTGAAAATTTATATTTATCCGAATGTACGTAACTTATCCGGAATAGATAAATATTACTAGGGTTACTGAAATAAACTCACTTATCCGAGACCAGGCTCGTATAAGTGGTATTATTACAGATTCCCTATTAATCAAACAAACAACAGATATTATTTTGCTTGTTTAATGTGGCGCTTCTGGCCGCGGTGATCAATTTGCTGGGGCTACCACAGGGCTGCCCCACAATCAACAATCAATACAACAAATGTGACGACCCAAATCGGGCGGATCATGCACTGGGTAGGTCACAAGTGCATGAACGTCACCAATTCAATTATAAATCAAGTTCAATCAATAAATCAATAATCAATCAAGTTCAATCAATCAATCATCATTCAATCAATCAATTCAATATCAATCAAGTCAACTGCTTGTCAATTACAAGCCAATGCACAAATTCAAATCCTGAATTTCAATTTACATGTGCAATAGGATAAACAATGGAATGAGCGTAAGAATATGTGTTGCACTCCTCCAGTTGCGTTGAGGTGCGACGGAATACGCCACTTGCAAGGGCCATGAATACTCGTGTCTACCACGAGTAAGAATGGAACTGCAACCGCCACCAATGGGGGTGCCAAGAACCATGGTGACGGCGGCAGTACCTCAACGCAAATGGTCACCGTCGACCAGGGCCTGCTCATTCACCAATACAACTTATAAAACAAGTGACTTATTAGTCAATTACTATTCAATGCATTAAAACAAAATATGAATTTAAATCGTCAACGGTCATTGACCTATTCCGTTATATGTGTTGAAATGCAATTATGGACTTGTGAGAATAAAATAACTCCCGGTTTAATCTAAAATTGTGGATCCATACCTGCACTCTATTCCCTGTCCCGTTGGTTTATTTTATTGTATTACTTACCTACTAGGTTGTTACTCCTGTTACGCATTTTTATGGCTTTTATAAAAATTTAAACTATCTTTGCAAGTATTGGTTATAGTTGTACTAAAAAGTGTGGAGTGTATCAGACCCAAATTGAACAAAAACGAGATATTTACGTCATCTCTGAACTTAGAATACTTTTAAAAACAATATTTGTGTACTTAACCCCCCCCCCCTTCTCATTTCCCCAGCTGCATAAATCATATTTCCTCTTCACAATTTATCAAACAACTATAATCCATAGTAAAATTAAAAAAAAAAAAAAAATAAATCATTGAAATGAAAGAAAGTAAAAATATGTGAGCCTTGTAACAACTACTTAATGGATGCCTAAACATGTACATTTTTTAGCCAGCGTTTCAAAGCTAAAATAACCCCCCTGCATGTTGGTGGCAAATGTGCTTTAGCGGTTGCTCCCCAATTGTAGTGAATGAGATTTAAATTTTGTATTCTACAAATAATAAAACATATGGGCATGATATGCCGTATCCAATTCTGACTAAACCTGCTCGAAGTTTCCCTGAAAAAAGGATAAACACCTTTTATGACTGGTCATGGAAGTACTTGCAACTACATTCGAATCGTTAAACTGTTTTAATTAAAAATAACTGCCAAGGCTTATTAATTTAATCATCACCTATTTAGTGTTTTAAAGTACGACTAATTTTAGTTTTATATAACCTCATGCCATAAGGGTAGTTTAACCTATTTCAAACAAAAGGAAGAATACTTTATATCGCTATTACTTAACGTAATGAAACTCTTTTGCGTTGAAGGTAAAAACGTTGATTAATAGCTGAGGACAATGTGCTATAGCTATTGACTACACTATGAGATCGATCACTGCAGATTCTTAAGGGACATATAATATAAGAAAGAAGCCCTGGTGAAATACCTAGCTAAATGTTCGTTGCACCACGCTATGAAATTAAAATGCTAGCTCTCTTGTGTTAATTTTTTGTGGATATTTCCCGCTAAGTAGACTATTCTAATAATAAGTTTAATCATTTTCTTTCTGATAAACGTTATTTTGGAAGTCTAAATATTCCGAATACTTTGACTTGCTTTCTGAAGTGCAACCATCGGCATTACATTGTACCTTCGGCATACTTATTGTTCGTATCATTCAATTGTCACTAGCGTAAACAATATATGTAAACAACATGTTATGCCCCGAAAATGAATGGAGATTTATAAGTTTCTTGACTTTATTGCAAAACAGCCGCAGTAAGTTATACAATTCGAGGTAATTGCGATACTAAGTGTTCTGAGCATTCAAAAAATATCTGTAAGGGAGTAGTTTTATTTCTGGGAAATTTAAGGTATAATCGTGGACCATTGTGTATTACACACAATTATACATGTATTTGGTAAAAATTAAACAGAATGATAAAATTAGTTTCAAGGCTTAAATCCCCATTAGACACTGACATAGGTGTGCAATAAAATAGATAAACACAATAAAATATCCGAGAAAACAAATTCTTGAGTACGTTGCAACTCTTTGTCCATGGGTATGTGCGGTGGAAAAAAACTGGTATACTTTATAAGGCATACTTCTGGAGATATCTTGGATATCCCTTACCAGATTAGCTTAAAATTGAATGTCAGTGTACCTTAAATAAATGGATCAATATTGTTTTGACAACACATTATTAACTCCTTGGTTTTGACTTTTCTTATGTACTAGTAAATTCAATATTGCAATTTCATATCAACCTATTAAATCTTTAAATAATAATAATAATTGATTCATATATAATTTAACTGATTATTTGACAAGCTTTGTTTCCCCGTCTCGTCGAACACATTAGCAGACTATCCATTCAAAGATAGCCTGATAAGCAACATACGGAGCAAGTACTGGGTGCTGCTTATCCTAGTGAGACTCCTGACCAATCACTTTTATTAATCTGCCTATCACAGTGCTCTAATAGCTTAACTAAATATCAGAACTAGTCCATCCGACGGAGACGAGGAACCAATTTGATTTTGACCATCTTTTTTAAAAAAAATTACCAGTTTATTTGAAATATGCCCCCCCCCCCTTTCACACAAAAACTCGCTTAACCAAATTATACTTTTCCCTAGAATGTAATCTAATAGCTGCGATTAATTGAAGCTGGATTAGGATCTATATCATTTGCCAATTCCACTTTTATATCTAGTATTAGGACAACTGCAACATTTCCTACTTGTTTCTTTTTTGCAAATCTTTAATTACTATTCTAATGAATTACTGGGGAAGTGATAAGGTCATGCTTTGATGGAAAGGAATGTTGTGCCCATTGCAGCTGTTGACTCACTGATAAAGCTGTCTTAAAAAAATGAAATTAAAAATGTTGACCTGTTTTTGGTAATGTACCTGAAAATAAATAATTATGGTAACATACATCTGTAATCACTATCAATTACTTAAGGTTTTTTATGTACTTACTGCCTTTTGTACCAATATAATTTGCTCCTTGCTTGTGCCTGAACCCTGCAAATTTGCCTACCTATTCTAATGCATATGAAGAATACTTTTCCACAGCTTTGCTGCAGTTTGACTGCTCACTGTGAGACAAATGCTTGCAAATTTAATAAGAAATGTTTTCATCCTATTTCAATAAACTGTGATTTTGCTTTCATTAGTTGGATTTTTATGCAGAAATTGACCATGTGGACCAAATGAGCTCCCATATGTTGTGTAACATAATATACAAGTTAACTCCCATCCCATTATGTAATAGGAAAATCAGTTCATACAATATCATCCATAAAACCTTACACCTTTGTGTTTTCTTAAAAAAAAAAAAAAAAAAGGGAAAAGATGACAAACAGTTCTGTTCCAAACCTTTTCAAAAGACCAACAAACAAATGAAATGATACAAGTCTGCAAATAGAGCATAACACTTACACAATTTAATAAACCTCCTCTCAGTACACACAGTACTTTGATTACTTGAAAAGTGAAAGTGCACAAATTCTCGTGAATGCTTTCTCCGATTTAACGACGATTACATTTTGTAAAATGCGAATCAATATACCTCCTTCGAGCACGATAAATCTATGTAGAAAACAAACTAAAATCCTTCTAGTAAGCCCAGCTTCTGAGAATATTCCGTGTTTTATGAAATTATCCCCCCCCCCCCGTTATAGCTATGATGGACTCGAAGTTTAACATTTCGCTCCTAAAAATAATAACTCAAGTTAAACAATCATTTGACCCCCCAAACTGATCTTAATATATTCCTGTTACCTGTAAAGTCTCACAAAATACAACATCGCGTAAAATCAATTCAATTTACGAAAAAGTCCAATCAGGCCAAATCCAAAGTCAAACTTCGCCATCGATACGTCTAATTTGCTTTGAAACTACAAACCTCAATAGTTATACTAAAAATCAAACTTATTTGATTTAAAAAATTTAAAACATTGCCACAATTTAACTCCCAAAAATTTTCCATGACCTTACCGTTTAATTGATTCTTCTAGAAAGGAGGTAGAAAAGAACTTATTATTAGACTATATACAAATGGACCTAAATTATCCGGAATGATAGCTTGTGACTAAGGGTGAAAATTTATATTTATCCGAATGTACGTAACTTATCCGGAATAGATAAATATTACTAGGGTTACTGAAATAAACTCACTTATCCGAGACCAGGCTCGTATAAGTGGTAATATTTCGAATCCTTATTTATAAATAAGAAGAATAGATGAATAAGCTTAATGATTAATGTATATTTTTATTACACATAAAACCATCTCTTTGGTATTTTTGTAAAAATTTGAAGTATTTTTTTTTATTTGAAGATGATCTGTTATGCAGGTTTTTTTTAATGAGGAAATGATGCTAATGCGATTTTTGTAATTGATCAATCTACTGAAGTACAAAGAGTACGATGTTAGAAATATTTCTTGTGAGCACACACCACATGGATGCTTTCAGAAATACTTTCCAATGCCGTTTCAAAATTTAAGAATGTGAGTATAATGTTTTCATTTACTTCTATAACACCTGAAGGTTGCCATGATGAAGGTTTGATGTCTGAAAAAATACACCTTTTTGTCCGATATATAACAGTTGAAAATCCTTTGACAGGAGATATAAATGAGCCGTGTAGCAAACGCTAATGATAAAACGCCGCTTAATGATAGAAAACCCTTTCATTAAGCTGGGATTTAGCATTAGCGGTTGAGAATGTCAACTAATAATGCAATAATTTATTGCAATAAGCGTTGCAATTGCAACGCTTAATGATATTTCTATCATTAAGCAGCGGTTTTTTTTTTCATTAGCGGTTGCTACAGGGCCGACCCAATCGTATCCAACAATGTAGAAAAGGGCATCATATTCTATAAAAGAACAGAATACAAAATTGAACTGGGACACGATTTGTATCATATACAGGCAATAGATTAAGGCCATTGAATGTGCTGTTACCCGTGAGAGACACTGATTCTGAACCTGGCATCAACTTTGTTCTATTTCAAGGTTTTAGTTTTAATAAAAGATATTACTTATAGCATTAAATATTTTAAAAAAGCTTTTAGTTTTAAATTAAAAGTTCGTGTCATAATCTTAATTTTATGCACATCTTCAATATATTGATTAAATACGGTACTAGCTTTTTAATAACAGGTAAATCTCTTTATGTGACTCACAATTAAATCAATAAAATATATAAGGCAATGATATTCTGCAGTGGCATCAATAAACACCAAGTGAAAACGTCAAAAATAATGTAATAAACTAGAAATAATGTTCACATTGGTGAAGGAATCGACTGTAGTAGAAGGAAAGAAGTAAACTTATATTGTAAAGTGCTTGTACATATTCAACCTTTTAGAGGAAAATCTGTCACTGTGACAGTACTATTGTTAAAGAGTTACACAAAAGGTTGATCACTATTTTATACAGAAACTTGCTATCCGTCGTAAAACCAAATTAAAATATGCCGGTGTAAAGAAGAATAATGATCGGGGAGTCATTTTTAACGACAAAAATTGACCCCCTAGCCGTAGAAAAAATTATTTTTTGTAGAAAAAGAGCCCTAGGTGTCATTTTTTTTATATGTGTGTCCTATAAAATATCGACCCCCCCCCCCTTGAAAAATGACCACTTTTCCAATAGAGCGATACAAAATTTATAGCAGGTGATTGATGCCAAGGTTTAATGGATTTATTGATTGTATGTTAATTTACGTCCCATTCGAGAATTTTTCACTCATATAGAGATGTCACCATATACTGGACAGGTGAATGATTTCCAGTTAAAACCTTTACTCGGCACTGAGGGCAGTGAGGTTTCTTTATCGTACCAACACCTACCGTGACACGCGACCCTCCAATCATGAAGTGAGTGCTCTACCGACGAAGCCACCCTGACAGCCGCAAAGGTTTGAACCTCAATATTTAATCCTTCTTTATCCCCTTTTTGACCAACACTGGACGAACGCGCAGTTCAAATGCAATAAAACAGCATTACATTTACATGTATATTTCTATCTATTAAGCCTATCGTGTTCTCTGTTAACAGGGTCATCTGAGAGTAGGATACATACATGTAAGAGGAATATTTACTCATGTCCATCCGTCCGTCTGTCACACTCTTTTTTCTCAAACTCCTATTACATTTTACACAGTGGCCTAATCATCTTTTGGGAGATGGTTGGTGGTGTCATGTACACGTGCAGTAAGGTTTCGGAATTTTCATTTTCACTCTAGGGTCAAATGGGGGGTCGAAAAATGACGTTTTTTAATGCAAAAAGCCCCTGGTTCCCTGAACTCCTCTTACATTTTAAACAGTTGCCTAATCATCTTTTGGGAGATGGTTGGTTATGTCATGTACATGTGCATTAAGGTTTCGGAATTTTTATTTTCACCCTGGGGGTCGAAAAATGACGTTTTTTTTTTATGCAAAAAGCCCCTGGTTCCCTGAATTCCTCTTACATTTTACACAGTAGCCTAATCATCTTTTGGGAGATGGTTGGTGGTGTCATTACATGTGCAGTAAGGTTTCGGAATTTTCACTTTCACCCTGGGGGTCAAAGAGGGGTCAAAAAATGACGTTTTTTAGGCAAAAAGTTCCTGGTTCCCTGAACTCCTCTTTCATTTTACACAGTAGCCTAATCATCTTTTGGAAGATGGTTAGTGGTGTCGTGTAGATGTGCAGTAAGGTTTTAGAATTTTCATTTTCACCCTGGGGGACACATTGGGATCGAAAAATGACGTTTTTTATGCAAAAAGCCCCTGGTTCCCTGTATTCCTCTTACATTTTACACAGTAGCCTAATCATCTTTTGGGAGATGGTTGGTGGTGTACTGTAGATGTGCATTAAGGTTTCGGAATTTTTATTTTCACCCTGGGGGTCAAATGGGGGTCAATTTTTAAAAATATTTAACATGTTGAAACACCCTGGTTCCAAGAACTTCCCTTATATTTTATGGATTAGCCTTAAATCATGATTATTTGGAAGATTATTTGTTTTGTCCAGTGGATACGTAAAATGGTTTCAAAATTTGCATTTTCATGTGGATGGCAAATAGGGGCAGGAAAAAAATGGCCCCTACCTAACCCATGGGGTCATGATTTGTACAAACTTGAATATACACTTCTTGAGAATGTTTCCATATTTATCATGCTCTTGTTTTTCTTGAAAAGAAGAATTTTGAAGATTTTTTTCCCTTTTATTCCTATATAAAACTTTGATCCCTTATTGTGGCCTGACCCTACCCTTGGAGGTCATGATTTGAAAACTAGAAATATATCCATAGGACATGAATGCCCCGCCGAATGTATATTACTAATGCAACATGTAAATATGTATGAGTGTATGAAGTTTGATGAGAATATCTTGAACAGTTTCTTTAAAAATTGAAACTAAAATCTAAAAAAAGAAAAATTGGATATAGATGATAAATTCTCACTAAATTATGTATAAGTCCATGCTTACATAAAAATATCTTAAATTGTTTCTATAAATCTAAGCAAAATACAAATTAAAGAGAAGGAAGGTCAAGGTCACAGGAAAGTGCAAGGTGAAAAGTTTTTGATGCAGTTGAATAGCTCTCACTAATATATATCAGCATATAGGGTTTGATAAAAATATTTTGAATGATTTATTCAAAACTGAGCTTAACACTTATTTAGGAAAAGAGAGGTCAAGGTCAAGGAAACGTTGAGGTCAAAATGTTGATGCAGTTGAAAAGCTTACATCAGTATGTATTTACTATTAACATATGAAGTTTGATAAAAATATCATAAATAGTTTATTTAAAACGTAGATAAGCACTAATTTAAAAAAGTGAGGTCAAAGGAAAAGTCAAGGTAAAAAAAAGTTGATGCAATTGATAGTTCTCAGCAGTACATATATGTATCAGCATATGAAGTTTGATAAATATATCTTGAATTGTTTATTCAAAACTGATCTATACACTTATTTAAGAAAAGTGAGGTCAAGGTCATAGGAAAAGTCAAGGTCAAGAAGGTTGATGCAGTTGAAAAGCTTACATCAGTATGTATCAGCATATGAAGTTTGATTACAGTAACTTGAATGGTTTCATCAAAACTAATTATAAGCTAAACACTACTTAAAAGAAAAGTGAAGTCAAGGTCAAAGAAAAAGTCAAGGTCAAAAATGTTGCTGCAGTTCAATAGCTTACATCAGTATGCATCAACACATAATTTTGATTACACTATCTTTCATGTTATCTTTAAAACTGAACTAAAACTAGCTTAAGAAAATTGGGGTCAAGGTCAAAAGAAAGGCCAAGGTCAAAAATGTTGATGCAGTTGCTTAGCTTTTATCAATATCTATCAGCATATGAAGTGTGATAAAAATATCTTGGATAGTTTCTTTAAAACTGAGCTAAAAGCAAAGCGCGACAGAAGGACAGACGAAAGGATGGAAGACGGACATAACAAACACTATATGCCTCGGCCATATTCATGGCGAGGCATAAAAAACTTGAATCTACACTATATGAGGATGTTTCCATATCAAAATGACTAACAAGCAAATTCAAAAAATTGCGGTCCCCTGCTTTCCGTGTCTTATGGATGAGATGCCGTTATTTATGGCATATTATTTCAAATATGCACGCCCTATCATATGTCATTCAAATGTAATCACCAAAGTTAAAATTTTTGGAAAATTAGGTAAAACATCAAGGTCAAGGGGTAAAAAAAAATCATAGCATGCTCGGAAACATCTTGTTACACGTAATGTACATGTCAAATATGAAAGTCCTATCTCTTCTCAATCAAAAGTTACAAGGAAATATAACATTTTTGAAAAGTAGGTTAAACTTCAAGGTCATTTTCACAGAGTCAAAAGTCATGATATATTTAGAGAGGTCTTGTCACAGGTAATATACATGTATAATATGAATGCCCTGTCTTTTCTCTTTCAAAACGATCAATTAAAATAATGTTATTTTTTTTAGAAGTATGTCAAACTTCAAGGTCATGGGTTCAAAAATCGTAGTATATTTAGAAAGTTCTTGTAGGTAATGTACATGTGAAATATGAAAGCCCTATTTCTTATTATTCAAAAGTTATGAACAAGGTTAAATTTATTGTGACAGACGGACGGACTGACAAATGGACAAACTGACAGACAAATGAGATTTAATGTCCCCTAGGTCCCTTTCGTGAAAACCGGGGGGGGGGGGGGGGCAATAATGCCTTTGATGTTCTTGAGAAGAAGATTTATGATGATAAAATCCCCAGCATTTTCATATGTAAATCTTTGGATCCCCATATGTGGCCCCATCCTCCCTAGTGGGTCATAATTTTAACAAATTTGAATAAACACTAAGTCTATGTAAAGAAAGTTTTAACTTTTGGGCCCAGTCAGTGGTTCTTAATAAAACTTTTTTAAATGATACCACCAAATTTTCACTAATTCTTGATCATCCCCCCTTGAAAGAGGTTGTGACCCTTCATTTCAACAAACTTGAATCCCCTTAACCCAAAGATGCTTTGTGGCAAGGTTGGTTGAAATTGGCCCAGTGGTTCTAGTGAAGAAGACAAAAATGTGAAACGTTTACAGACGGACAGATGGATGACAGACAAAATTTGATCAGAAAACCAGGAAGACTCGAGCTTAAAACTTATGATCACAAGTACTTTGAAAGAGTTACAGTATTTGAAAAAGCAGTTTTTTTTTTCATGCATTGTTATCAGAAGTTGAAAATGTATGACTTGTATCCATGTTGAAAAAAACTGCACATTTCAGAAAACATGATTAAAATAGTTAATCAAGGTGTTTTGAGTAGCAAAATAAGCTAAACTGGTATAGCTAATTAAACCACAGAGCTTAGTTAAATTTAAGATGTACAACCTTTTCAACTTTTAATCATTCTTGAAATATTTATATCATCAATTCTGATTCAAGGGAGAACTAAAGATATGACCAGCAGTATATATCTGTTGACTAATAAACATGTACATGTATACTGTTTTTTAAGTCATTTGTTTGTTTGTTGTTAAATGTCTCTCTCGGGAATTTTTCTATAGAGACACCACCACATAAAAATAATGAAGACGTACAATTCGGATTTGAGGTTAACATTCATTTTAGGAGTTTTCAACAATTAAGACGTAAAGAGATAACTCCTTCCCCTCGATCCTTCCCCTTCCTTGACCCTTGTTTGTTCATGTATGCAAACTAATAGTTTTGACATTTAAAAAAAATGTGAATATATATACAAATAGTTTAGTGGTCCATCTCTTTGAATGATTTTCATTCCTAATTCTAGGAGGGTACATGGGTTGCCACAAATTCATTAATGAAATGTCAAGCAATCTTATCATTGATGCACTTTTATTTAATTTGATGTAGTCATATTAGAATGGGGATGGCTTCCAGGGGTTCATAACCTTAAACCATTAGATGTGCATAACATAATAACACAAGAAACAAAATTATGTATAGTCAAATGGAAAAGTTTTCTACTATTTTGGAGTCAAATGATCATTTGCCATTTCAGGGACAGGAAGCGGCTAGGAGATTGGACCCCCCTGGAATTTGCAGAGTTATTTAAATAGGACTATATACTGATTTACAGAAGCAAGTAAAAATGACTATGGACGCCCTCCCCCCTTTATAAAACATGGACCCCACCATCATTGTTTTTATTTTGTTTTGTTTTTGTTTTTGTTCTTTTTTTGTTTTTGTTTTTTTTTTTTTGTTTATATTTTTGTTTTTTGTTTTTGTTTTATTATTTTTTTTTTTTTAATTTTTATTTTTATTTTATTTTTTTTTTTTTTTTTTTTTTTTTTTTTTTTTTTGCTTCTCAGGAAATTCTGGGCTGGAATTTTTTTTGACTGTAATGTCGACAACGGGAGATAACTCTTCAGAATGTGAAATTCGTCTATTGTGGCATCCGATGATCTTTCATCTTTTTTAAACTTTAACCTAACCAGAAACAGGTTTATTTTACCCCAATCTATACTTAACTTGTATTTACCGACTGTCATAGGTCCTTTCAACTTCATGAGATATAATCCAATTAAAACACAAAATGAATTAATTTCTACTGATATACATGTAATGATGTGTACACCACACTGCATCACGTGCAGTCTAAAAATGATAATGGTAAAACTGGTACTAGTACTAGTAGGGTGGCGCAAGCTCAATGTGATATAGAAATTTTCAAAAAGGTGTTGACATACATGTACAGTACAAGAACAAATTTTTAACTATCATAACAAACGATGTTTTAACATAACTTTGCCATCTAGGCCTATTTCTAAAAACAGGCAAATTGTGTGTGTGTGTGTGTGTGTGTGTGTGTGTGTGTGTGTGTGTGTGTGTGTGTGTGTGTGAGGGTGTGTGAGGGTGTGTGTGTGTGTGTTGGGGGGGGGGGGTTGACAAAATTAATTGGGTATGGCTTTTCAAGGAGGTTTTTGTCTAATCAAATACTAAAAAAAGTTAGCACATTTTGATAAATTCATCAAAAATGCTATGTACTAAAATAATATTATTTGTTGTTGAGAAAATAAATTTAAAAAGTTCCAATTATGGGCTAAAAATTTATATCCCCCTTTTTATCCAAACCGGTTTAATTTACATCATTAATTAAATTCTGTTATTTCAGACTGGTAATTGATTAAGTAAAGGAACTACCTATAAGAGGCTCTTAGGTCACATGGTCACCTGAGCATTTTATGCTCGGTTTGACGAATACAAGTACTGTCTAAATTATAGAATTATTTTAACTTTTTCCTTGGTAAGCCCAGTATGAAGGAGTGTGCATTTAGAGGCAAACACCTTAGTGCGGGTATTACTGTCTCATGACAGCATCTAGTTTAAATCTACTTTTAAACAGTGATACATTTCTCAAATCAATATGAAGACATTTCAATAGAGTGTATATTGAAGTAGGTTAATGTTTTCAATTTATCGTTAAAAAACAGACATTTTATTGACCTTCCAGCTGAATATAAGGATTTTTCCTTCATTAAACTAAAAACAAATTGAAAACAATTCTGAAAAATTATTTCACCTGCATCCGAATTCCACTCAAGTGAACATAATATTCAGGCACAAAGAATAGGAGAAGGGGGATAGTCCCCCTTCCCCTTTTTCAGAATGTAAATTTTAGCAATTTCTAATTTGAAAATGTTCTTTGAAAGTCTTGTAACCACCTCTCTTATCCTATACAGTATAGTTAAAAAATTCTCTCCTACTTGAGTGGACAAGGTGAAAATAACATTCAGGCGCATAGAATCAGGGTTGGGGTGGGGTGTCCTCCCCCTTCCATTTTCATGAGCGTAATTCTTTATTTTTTTCGCTTGAAAATGCTCATTGTAAGTCTGGTTGCCCTACCCTCAACTTTTTGATACAGTAAAGTAAAAGGAAACCCCATTACATCATTAAATTTTTTGAGGGGTTCATCAAAGATATTTCTAAGGTAACTTGTCATTTTTGCCATTTATAATGCCCCATTCCCACTTTCGATGTTATGCCTGACATTATTTTTTTCTACCCTGCACCAAAAATAGATTTCAAATGCAAAATCAATGCTGGTTATGCTTATGTTAACTCCGATTCTCTCACTGTGTTTGGTTAGGACTTGAACAAATGTAAACAGGAAACTTGACATGTCTGCTTTATCAGTTTGTATCAATTTAAGGTCAGACGATACGTTCCTCAAATATCTGTTTTGTATACCTTCGAAATATGCGGAAAATATTCAAAATTTCAATTACCTTCTGATTTCTAAACTGGTTTCTAACTGTCTTTAAAAAAATGAAACACCAAAAAATGTGTTATTGGCTAATTAAGTTTTTTCCAAAAGGATTTTATAGGAAAAACATCCTCTGGTATCTTGCACAAATGCCTGGTAAGGCACCTCAATTTTTTGCGAGTAAACATGTTAAAGTAGCAATACTTCAGTGACAAAATCTTAGAAAAAACTATATATTTTTGAGGAACGTATCGTCTGTCCTTAATCGTTAAATCATGAAATAAACCAATTATTGCTGTTTTTTTCTCTCAGTACGATGATTTTCCACCATCAAAAAACAATGTTCACCTCGCCCTTTGGGCTCGATAAATCTTTTACTCCTCAAGATTTTGAATCATCGCATTGACCTTAAAAACAGCAATAATTGTATAATGTAGTGAAATCAACATACATGTATCATCGATTTATTCCCAACTAAGCTCTGTTGAACAATTTTGCCAACAAGGCTCTTGATCTATTTTTTTTTTGCCCCCTAAATATTTAAACTTTAATCTGCAAGGGGTCATTATTCTACGGGGGTCATTTTTCTTCACGTAGGGTATGCAGATTTTTAGGGCGATGACACTTTTTCTACGGGCAAAAGGGTCATTTATCGACGTCGAATTATGACCGGGGGTCATTTTTCGCCGTTGAATAATGACCGGGGGTCATTATTTGACCCGGTCATTATTCTCTAGGGGTCATAATTCGTCTTTACACCGGTATCCCTCAAGATTCAGTATTAAGACCTCTATTATTTGTTATATATGTTGATGGTGTTGCTGAAGAAATGACAAATTTTTGTAGATTATTTGCAGATCCTAAATGATAAGCCCCCAAAGCAGTCCTCCGAAAATGTCAATGCTATCGAAAACAAACTGAATGCTGACCTTGCCAATACCAGAAACTTGTTCCAAAAAATGGCTTCTTGGATTTAATCCTTAAAAAAAGAGATTTTTTAGCTTGAGAATAAGTGTTCATTATCCTAACTTTTTTCTCCAGTAAAACAGCTAGAATTTGTTCTTTAGGAATTTTTCTCACATGATCTTTGTTGGTCTAAACATATTGATACTATTTTTGCTAATGTGTATAAAAGATTGGGGTATTAAAAAAATTGTACTCAACCGGAAAACTCTTTCACACGTGTACAAAACTTGATGTAATGTAGGTAAAAGCGAATATTTAGGGAAAAAATTATGCACAGGTGTAACTCTAAAGCTTCTCAAGATTCATTTTACCTCGAAACTGGATGGGAACCAGTATATAAAAAATTGATTGATTGATTATATGCTGTTTTACGTTCACTCATTTTTCACTCATTTAGAGACGTCACAATATACCATTGAAGGGCTTCAAGTTCAAACCTTTACTCGGCACTAAGGGCCCTTGAGCAGCGAGGGTACTTTATCGTGCCAAAGCCTGTGACACGGGACCTTGGATTTTAAGGTCTCATCCGAATGTCTCACATCGTTTTCTTTTACTCCAAAGTGCCGAGCGCTTGGCGAAGGAACAGTTGCTTTCCATTTTTTTTTTATCAACTTAGGTCAGTCGCGGCCGTGATTCAAACACTCGACTTTCCGAACACAAAGCGAGCGCTCTACGGACTGAGCTCCGTGACAGTTATATAAAAGAAGCGAAAGTACTAGAGCAATTTTCACTCATATTGGAACGCCACCACTTGCCCGTGGAGAATTGCAAAATTTGAATACTCGACACTCAGGGCCATTGAGTAGTGAGGGATCTTTTTCGTGCCAGCACCTACTGCGTCACGAGACCTCGGTTTATGCGGTCTCATCCGAAGGACCTGTCTCCACGTCCCACAGCGACGTAAGGATCAACTCCTTACTCTGTCGAGACTGTAGCTCTACTGGTTTGTATTTATAACAATTAAGGAAGAGAAAAGTAGCACTCACTTAGACTTGAAACTTTGCAACAGCAATAAATAATAATCCTTGTTTTACTCTCTTTTTGTGGCAAGATGAATTGAAATCAGACTAAAACTGTAGAAAGAGTAGCCATTTAAAAGTATTTTAGAGAAATTTCGATTTTAGTAACAATTATTCATCAAAATCAAAAAATCAATTAAGACAATTATGTATCTCAGTGTAGTCTACTTGCATGCCATGTTATATTAAAATCAGTCCAAACTGTAGGCAAAGTAATGATTTGAAAGTATATCAAAGAAATTCAATTTTTTGTAACCATGGCAACACTTCACCAAAATCAAAAAAATGATAGACAGAATTATGTATCTCAGTGTGATCTACTTGTGTGCCACGTTATATTGAAATCAGTCCAAAACTGTGGGAGGAGTAGCATTTTGAATGTATTTCACAGAAATTTCTATTTTTAGTAACCATGGCAACACCGTTCATCAAAATCAAAAACCGATACACAGAATTATGTATCTTAGTGTAGTCTACTTGTGTGCCAAGTTATATTGAAATCCGACCAAAACTGTAGGAAGAGTAGCATTTTGAACGTATTTCACAGAAATTTCTATTTTTAGTAACCATGACAACACCGTTCATCGAAATCAAAAACCGATATACAGAATTATGTATCTTAGTGTAGTATACTTGTGTGCCAATTTATACTGAAATCAGATCAAAACTGTAGGAGGAGTAGCATTTTAAAAAATTGTTTACAGACAGACAGACGGAAAGACAGACAGACGGACGGACGACGGACACACTACTATCGCATAAGCTCTTCTGGCCCCAGGATCATGAAACAAACTTAGACTTAAGTCAAATTTTCAATCGCCTATAAAATATTCATTAATTATTGAATATATCTCTAAATTTGTAGATAACAACACTTTTGTGAAGCAATATTGAAAAATATTTTAATTTTAGTCTGCTTGATTTTTGCAACATTTCAATATAATATAAAGATTTTGACTCAAGCTTAAGATGTTTCATGATCCGGGGGCCTGGTCTCTGACCAGTAGAGCTGAAAACTCAGAAAAAAGTTACACCGTATGCGGCGTTTGACTCTAGAAGATCGTGCTAAGGCAGCGTGTGGTGTCTGCAGGGGGGTCCTTTGAAGAAATTTGTGAAAAAATAAAAGAATTAAATAATTATGAATTTCTCTGGTGAAAAATTGTTGAAAATGAATTAACGATCATAAAAATGTTTACAATAGATATCGACGGCATTAAGTGAGCATCACAAAATAATTTCAAGATTGCTCCGCAGAATTGGGGCAACCGGAAGTTGGGTGGATTTGGTGGGGACGCCAAGGCCTTGGATGACTACTAAGCGATATGGTAGTCAATCAGGGTATATCATTTGATTTTTAAGTGGGAGACTGCTCCCGTCGCAACGTCACGGACCACCATCGGTAATCACGAACTTCATATCTTGGCAAAAACGGTGCGCCGTGCACGTCGGGAAATTGGTTTTCGGACAAGTAGGTCCTTTAAGGGTCTTGTCATGACACTAAGATATTTGTCAATTCAACTGTTTTGGAAAAGATGACATATTTTATATACAAGTACCATTCAGGAAAATGCATATGATCAATTCACAAATAAGAATAATAAGTGGTGCGTTAGCAATTTTGTCTAGTGTATAACATAGTTACGCAGATTACAATCCTATAAGTCAACTCTTGTTCCCGTTGTTATTCACGAACGGAATTCATTACCTTTTGTTGAGAGAACTTCTTCCCCATTATCTTTCTCTAAAAATATATATTGTTTATAAAAAAAAACCTTTATGTCACCCTCTTACTTCGGTAGTGGAATTCGACGCGATCGACACACCTGTGTGCTAAATAGCAATTTTTTCGATGTCATGTAATTTTGAGTCCCATATGCTCTTGTGGAAGAGAGGAGGATACCCATAATTATTTCTTCTCATGCAAAAAATATACAGAAGCCAGAAAAGAATTTTTCGAAAAACATTTGCCGTTTGGGAATTTACATACTGTTAACATTCGTACTTTACTCTGGGGAAATGAATCGTTAAACGATATCAAGAATACATTTACTAAAAAGTTTTGGTTGATGCAATGATCATTTATTAAAAAGTCAGGTCGTTTTAATTTGGTTGATGCAATAATCATTCCTTGCAAATTCTATTCAACTTGTGTATTATATTATGAGTGTATCCTATTGAATGTTAGATCATCCAATTATCATGTTTATCTGTGTTTAATCATTTTAGGCTAAAATCCATGTGTTTGAAATTGTTTGATGTAATTCATATGTAGGGAAAGGGCGTATGAAGATTTTTTTTGAAGAACTTTTGCCTGATCCCAGTTATAAAATTTAAAGAAAATAAAATATGTTCAAATCAAACAATCCAATCTTCTTAATATATAATTATTCATTATTTTTCTTTACTTTGAGCTTGAATACTGTTCGTTATCTCCATATATCATGTATTTGCATTCCAAGAATTGGTTTTAAGAAATACATTGGGACAATAAGCGATTGTATTGTATTTCTCAAAGCTTTACAGTGATTAGTCTGTAATGTTCTTAATTGTTCACGACCAATACTATACTTTTGATTTCTTTTTTCTAATACTAAATGAGGATTTTGAATTACATTATGGGAGTGAAAAAACTGGAATAAAGCATGCATTTATTCTCAACTTACATTCTTATATGCTTTATAAGGTAAAAATATGGGTTTATTCAATATTTTATTCCACTTGAAATAGACTTACCTGTATTTGATGAGGGAATGTCACTGTATAACAATAATATAATAAAACGTCCATATATATCATTATCATATTGGCATTTCACCAAAAGTTCCTGTCAAACTGCGCTTAATCACTCCCTTTTTTCTCTATAAAAGTGATTTCATCTCTAAAATATTTTATTAAGACATCCACAATGAGTCTTCGATATTTATTATTATGCGGAATCTACATTTCTCAATATCTTTACGCTCATGGAAAAGTAAGTATTCTATCAATTATTTTATAAAAGTTGACATGGAATTAAAATATAAATCACGTTTTTTTTCTATATCATTTTCTTTTTTCAGAATGCATGCTTGTTCTGTCCCCCATCAGGTCTGTTTTTTAATTACGTGCGATTTATGTATTCGTCACTTTATTAAAGTTTTAAAAGACCGAATTTTATTTTACAACCACAATTATATCAAATTTGATTTAATTTTTCTATTTGAAGTCGACACAACCCGTCCTTACTTCACCAATTGCTCCAGTGATAAATTTGTGACAGCAGATAGAGGAACGCGAACTAAGACTGTTAATTGGACAGAGCCACAGGCGAAAGATGCCACAGGCGGAACTGTAATGTAATTTTTTTTAATAATTCACTGTCTAAAATGTTGATAAATAAAATTTTCATGCGGATTGACACACATTTACTCTTCTTACAGTGCGAAATCACTGATTTTCGTGAGGGTTCAATTTTCGTTGTTTCTGTAATTAAAATACATTTGTAACCCTCAGATTTCACGTCCTAAACAAATTGTAATATAATATCAATTAACTATATTTGTAATACAATTTCAATATCTATTTTTCAAGCCACGAAATGATGACCCCATTAAAACAAGTGATTTTACAGCATTCAAACATCTGTATCTGTTGTCTACAATGTAACCCTTTGTCTCTCTGTATATAAGTATAAGTAGAGTGAAGAAAATATCGACCCAGGAACCAGGAGACACCTTCCAGGGCAAGACTTTAATAAGTTACACAGCCCAGGACGCTATCGGAAACATGGCAACATGCTCCTTTACCATTACCGTAACAGGTATTAGATAAAAAAAAAATTCATCCTTGACACAAATATTGTTTATCATGCAGTAAAGGTGAAGAAGAGACCGATTTTCATAAAAAATTTATCCTCAAAATATATACGTTTTTAGTCTCCCAATGCTCATTCAGTGAAACATATGGAGTGATTAGACACTGTGACTATTACGACATAAGATACGGAACCCGATGTGAATTTAATTGTTACCATGGTTACTTTCTTAATGGTTCAAAACATCTCGAATGTCAGAGTAACGGGACATGGAATGGAGATTTCCCCACCTGTGAAGGTTTTTTTTCTCTTAAGATATTCACTTCTTCGTATTTTCTTAGCTCTCTCAATAGTATAAAAAAGATACTGCAGTTATCTGTTAAAATTAATATTTTCTTTACTGTCTTATTTTAGAGATCCAATGTCCATCACTTCCTCATAGAAACGACGGGTCTAATTACACGTGTACTAATGGGAAACGATACGGAAGTGAATGTTCAGTAATATGTCCCCCCGGGTTTGACATTCCTTCGGGACAAGGAAGGGTCAAACTTTGCAGAAAAAATGGAAGTTGGCTAGGTTCAATCCCACCATGTGAAGGTGAGGGTGCACGCTAACACTTTTATTCTTAAAGAATAGTGTAACTGATATCCAAATAAATAATCAAGAATGAGCAATTACAATTAAAGAATGTACAATTGAAGTATATCAATGAGGGAGTCAGCAAGATTCAAGTTCCTATTGAGCAAACTTCCCGCAGCGAAGGCGATGGAACTCCCTCAATGATATACTTTGAATGTTCTATTATACCGATGGAAAAATTACACCAATTAATACCAATTCTACGCAGTGCAATACAAATGAATAATTTCAAAAGAAAAGCATTGCATTTGAATAAATTGATATATAGAATACATGAATTTACAAGCAATATTCTGTTTATTATGCTCCGCCTCCTCTTTATATGTAACTTAACTAACTTCTATGGAATATCCATGATTTTATTTGGAACATCATTTGATTAAAAGAAATTGCAAGGTGTTCCAAATTATTGGTGCGTATCAGTTTATCAAACTGACGCACTTCCTTGCAGGTAATCGGTCTTTCTACGGTGATGTTCAGGGAATTAGCAATAGATATCGATTTACTCTTATTAGTGAAAAATCAGTAGAGGTATAATAACCCTATATTATTGAAAATACTTTTTTGGTCTATCGTGACTGTAAATGATGTGACAATTTTCGAGAAGAGTCAAATTACAATTTTACAAACAATAAGCTATATTTACCACGAAACAGAACCGCAGAAAATTTAAATATTGAGTGTTCTTTTGTTGGGCTTAAAGTTTTAAAATTTTAATATAAGGAATAACGAAAGAGCTACGTACGCACAATTCCTACTACATGTTAGTTGATGAAACAAGGATATCAGAAGTCTCCTTTGAAGTCAACATTTTGCAAAATCTATGGTCGATATAATGATTTTGTCGGCAAAAACAATCTATCATTAAGTTGAATGTTGACCGATGTTTTTTCTACAAATTGATAGACTTTTTTTTACACTGAACTGTCTACGGACTTCTCCGTTTACCCAATCATGACAAGAAGCACACGGCGGGTATATGTCCGGTCGACAATGGATGCTTACTCTTCCATGACACCTGATCCCTACCCTGATGTTTTTCGAGATCCGTGTTTGCTCTGTACCTAATTTGTATTCTTTAAATGGCCTTTTGAGCATAATTACTGCTCGTTATCCTCATATTTCAAAATAATTAAACAATTTCTCCTTTAGAATGCCTTCAAGTTGTACATGCTTTAAATGTAACGTCAAGCGGATTGATATTTTTAACGTAAGTTATTGTGACGTGGAAAACACAGGTTATACCATACGAACTAATTCTTTATTCAATCAAATAAAGCGTGGCAACCTGAATTAAATTATAAGCAAAGTTATAAGCAAAAATGATAAGTTGTTTCATTGTTTTAGACATTCTAATGCCAGAAATAAAAAACTGCACCCCTTTTGCCTACGGAACAGCAGATGAAAATTCTACAATAGGAGAGATATACTGGGACGAGCCATACGTGTACGACAATGCTGACAAGAGCATTGTTTTACAAAAGAATGGCACCATTTCACCCAGAGACAAGATTGAGGCAGGGACACACTATGTAAAATACACAGCTGTAGATGAGACAGGCAACACGGCTAGACCATGTACTGTGACACTGTCTATGAGAGGTATTCATTCTGCACCTTACACCTGTCTTGCGAGCATTATTTCAGGGCTTTAAATCAAAACATTAAACAGGTGGAATGTTATAAAATAATTATGTAATCAAAACAATCTTTTTCTATTATTTTTCAGTGTTAACTTGCAGACGACTCTATGGTAATAATTTCCTGTCTGTGAATTGTCCTTGGGGATATCAATATGGTGCGAGGTGTTATTTTTCATGCAAATTAGGATCTGTTTTGGATGGTCCTAACATCACAAACTGTGTCAAGAGTGTGGATGGAAAGTATGCCTACTGGGATTGGGGAAAAAGACAGCCCAAATGTGAAGGTAAGGAAAGATGAAGATAGTGTAGGCAATATAGAATACAACATTAAAATGTACAAAATTCTAGTAAGTGAAAAAAATTTATAAAATTCAAAAACAAAATATCCACTAGAATACATTCAAGTAAAAAACATACAACACAAACTGGCAATTATACATTAACGATTAAAAATTCATCTAAAAATGGTGAGACATACTAGAGAAAGTCTTAAAAACAGAAAGGTTTGGAAACTACGAAAACCAAATCCTCCTAGTTATGTACTAAAATTATGTAGTAATTAAGTTCCTTAATTAACACAATTTAAACTTGAAGCGATAAATGATATTGGAAGTAATATACAATACATGTACTTCAATAGCAAATGGATCGTTGACGCTTTTCTGTGTCTAGAAACTTATATGCAATCATATCTTTGGCATTGCTTTCAGTGTATTATTGAGATCCTCAATTGGAAGATTTCTGTTTAAACTGAGCTAAAATTAACTCCTAAGGTTAATGTTTTTAGCGAAAAAATGAAAAAATTGTACATAAATAATATGCATACATCATCATATATAAATAATTCATTGAATTGCAGGTTATTCTGCAGTCAATATTTTACCGTGGGAATAAATTCAGAATGTGTGATTAAAGAGTAAATGTATATAAGAAAGATGTGAGAAATCGCAAATGTAGACGATTTTAAAAAGATATTTACCTTCCTTGCGGTTCACAAGACGTAATAGAAATTTTGATTGTGCTCATAAACGACATTTTATGTCTGTATATATATTTATGTTCGAAAGATTGAACGAAAATTTGATCTAAAATATTTTTTTTTACTTTTAACTCATCAGAGCTAAAGGCTCATGTGAGTTTATTTGATCAAAATTTGTCCGTTGTCTGTAATTTCGTCATGGCCGATGTCAGAAATTTTCCCCTGATTTCATCTTCTTATATAGAATCGCCGTACTGTGCCAATTTCAACGGAAGGGAGATAATAATAAATTTATGAAAATATACTTGTATCTTTTGAAAATATTATTCCCACGAACCATCGGGCCAGAAAATATGAAACATGATAAAGTCTCATCACAGTTGCCCAATTCATGAACCCGGGGTTGGGTTGGGCCACAACAAAGGCTCAATTTTTTTTAACGGAACTATGTTAGAAAACTTTAAAATTCTTCCTCTTATAAACAGCAAAGTTATTACTAATGCTATTGATATACAAGCATGTGAGGTATTAAGCTACAATAAGGGCTCAGGGTCTTACATGAAACTATATCGAAAAAAATCTTTTCAAGAGATGCACCACGGCACAAAATCATATGAGAAGGTAAATCATACCTAAGTTATGTGGAATTTGTTTTTGAACTATGAGTCCCAGCCCGGATTAAGTTACTTTCATTAATGAAATACGGATCGCTGATTTTGGGCCAACCCTGTGTGTACAAGAAAAAAGATAGTCCGTTCATGAACATCAGCTTGAACAGGTCCTTGTTGATTGTATTGATATTGAAGCATCCAAATGTTGTGTGGATTCAACTTTGATTAAATCATAGCTCTCTTAGCGCTAGGTTTTTGTCCACAATATGGAGTCAATTTTTTTTCTCCTGAAATTAAAGAGGAAAAAACGTAGATCAGCTAATGAAGAACAGCAGGGTCAAAATGACTCACGTGATGTTATGAGCAATGGTCCTTTTGTTTAAATATATTGTCGATGCATAGCTTTTCAACACCTGAAAAGAAGAGTTATTAATCCTCACTATCCCAACGTTACAACATGTTTTATTAAAAAAAAAAGGGTCAAGATAATGAACTTTGATCAAACTCAGAATACGAAATGTGAACAGGGCAAAACACGGATCTCTCAAAGCACCAAGCTTGGAGGAATTAGCGTCCCCTGTCAACCAGTCTACCCTCTAAGAAACATGGAGTTTGTAAAAAAAAATATCAATGACCTACCAATTGATATACAATGTCAGCCAAACTAAGATCCAAGCTAGGAATTATTCATTGATTGTTTGCTGTTTTACGTTCCCTTTGAGAATTTTCACTCATATAGAGACGTCACCATATACCAGTGATGGGCTTCAAATTTAGACACTAACTCGGCACTCGGGGCCATTGAGCTTGAGGGTTCTATCGTGCCAGCACTACCGTGACACGGAGCCTCAATTTTAAGGTCTCACCCGAAGTGTCCGTATCTTTCACTTCAAAGTGTCGAGCGCCTGGCGAAGGAACAGCTGCTTCCTATTTTTATCAACTTAGGTCAGTGGCGGCCGTGATTCAAACACACGACCTTCCGAATACATTGCGAGCGCTCTACCGACTGAGCTACCGTGACGGACCCAAACTAGAATAGAATGTATTTGCAAATGATGCCATTATAATGATCATAGCATTTGCTAAATGTTGAATTTAAACAAGAATGTAGAAAGCCATATAACATCAACTTATTTATCACTAGCCTACATCGATTATGAAATGTCTTTATTCGGAAACTGCTCTTGTGTACCGGAGCAGCTTGGAGACAGAAATAAACGCCATATGCGATTTTGAAGTGATTAAATAAATATTGGATATTGACCTTAGAAAAAATTAAATCGTAAGTTTCCCATTCATTTCTATAGTCAGAAAAACATTGGAATATGGAACACGAGTGGCAAACACCCTGTTGCATTACAGCTTTAACTTGAATTTCATTTTCTTCCCTTAACATCAAACTGCTAAGTCGCAATCTTATTAGAGAAGGTGTTTCACTGTTTCTTTGTATGCAGAAACATTTGTGTATTTTTGATTGATTGATTGATTGATTGATTTTATGTTGTTTAACGTCCCATTCGAGAATTTTTCACTCATATAGAGACGTCACCATATACCGGTGAAGGGCTTCAAATTTTGACCTTTACTCGGCACTCAGGGCCATTGAGCAGTGATAGATCTTTATCGTGCCAACGCCTGCCGTGACACGGGGCCTCGGTTTTTAAGGTCTCATCCGAAGGACCCGCAACTTTCACTTCAAAGTGCCGAGTGCATGGCGAAGGAACAGTTGCTACCCATTTTTTATCGACTTAGAAGTCAGTCGCGGCCGAGATTCGAACTCACGACCTCCCGATTACGAAGCGAGCGCTCTACCGACTGAGCTACCGTGAACGATGTGTATTTTTATGTACTTTTGATTTAGATAAATAGCATATTTGCATACTGATCTTTGTTAAAATTAGGAGGTTTAAAACGTCTTTAGTCGTTTACTTTGCTTTTTAAGTTTCATGTGTTCCTCCAAAGTCCATTAAAACAATACAAATTGGTAGCAGAGCGAAAACGGACCTCCAAAAACATCAGAGGTGGGATCAGGTGCCATGGAATTAGCATCCCCTCCGACCTGTCACACATGTCGTGTGCTCTTGTCATGATCGGGAAATAACAGAAAAACCCGTCCACAATTCAGTGTTTAATAATTAGTATAAAAAAACATCACATATTTATCAGCATATGACTTTTTGATAAATTGTATTTGTTTACAGGGTCATTGTATCGACCATAGCATTTACGAAATGATGATTTTTAACGAGACTGTTGATATTCTTGTTTCATCAACTTGTTTGTCAATAACTTACAGAAATTGTTAATACGTAGAGCATGCTCTTGCATATCGAATCAAGTGAGAGATATACATCCAATATGCAGGTGATAAGGATATATTGCTGCATATGTAAGCTAGGGAAGATGACGAATTAAAAATTTAAGTCATCACGTTTATCACGCTTATCATGCTTTGTTGTTAGATTACCATTAACGTCTTTTTCTAGTAAAATATCCAGATATGATAGGGATGTGTCAATCTCTGTGGTATCTTATTTTTCAAGCTCACAGGGATATATTGTGTGGATGAAAACATTGCAAATAGCTATTGTTAATTGACAATACGTCGTCGATATCTCTAAATGTCGAGTTGAAGGCCACAACAAGAGATATCTTTTTCTCATGTAAAAGGTTTTGAATAAATTCTGCTTCATATGAATACAAACATAGGTCTGCTAATAACGGGGCGCAATTGGTATGCATAGGAATCCACACAGATTGTTGACATATGAAGTATTTTTAGTACATAATCTTTTCAAAGCTTGCTGTTTTTCATTGAATAAGCTATGTCATCTATCCTTCTGTATTCAATAATTCAGAAGTGAAAAATGAATTAGATTACACGATCAATACGCACTAGTCCCTGCTGACAAAGCAGGTAACAACATTGTCTTTGTTTGCAAGGCTCAATTATATAATTTGTATTTTAGAGGAACTGGGATTTAATTCTATAAGTGGTAATCCAACTTATACCCATAGCTCCCTTTCTAAGGAGGAAGTTCTTCAAAATCATATGTCAGTTTTGAATATTTTTCATATTCCCAATAACCAAAATGAATTTGAATTACCATATCTATATTGGATTCCAAAACTTCATAAAAAACCCCACAAACAAAGATACATAGCGGTTTCCAAGTTCCAAAATATTCTACCAAGCCTCCTTCTTTATTCCCCACTAAGAACTTTACAGCAGTGAAGGAGAAACTTCAAGAGTACTGTGCAACAATATGTTCGAGAAGTGGTGTAAATCAGATGTGGGTACTAAAACATTCCAAGGAACTTTTGGAATATTTGAAATCACAAAATTTTACCAAAAACATAAAAATTTACGAATTTTCAACTTTATATACAACTTAATTAAAGTCCAGACTTTCTGACATCGTTGACAGCTGCTTTCTCAATAAAAATTGATCTCGTAAATTTACTTACCTCGTCATTGGTCATTTGCAAAGTTACTTTATTAAAAAACGATCTGAACTTACACACAAGTTCTCTGAAGTTGATATTAAAAAGATGCTCTAGTTTCTGACTGATAACATCTATTTGGTTTTTGGAGACCAGGTCTTCCAACAATCTGTTGGAATTCCCATGGGTACCAATTGCGCCCCGTTATTAGCAGACCTATTTTTGCATTCATATGAAGCAGAATTTATTCAAAATCTTTTGCGTGAAAACAAGAAAACACTTGTTGTGGCCTTCAACTCGACATTTATAGATATCGACGACGTATTGTCAATTAACTATAGTTATTTCCATTCTTATGTCGACACGATATATCCCAGTGAGCTTGAGATAAAAGATACCACAAAGTCTGACACATCCGTTTCATATTTGCATATTTTATTAGAAAAAGACGTTAATGGTAATCTAACAACAAAGCTTAATGATAAACGTAATGACTACCTTTTAAATCGTCAACTTCCATTACTAATGCAGCAATATATCCTTATCGCCTGCATATGGGTAACTTATTGACAAACAAGTTGATGAAACAAGAATATCAGCAGTCTCGTTTAAAGTCATCGTTTCGTAAGTTCTATGATCGAAACAATGACTTTGTCAGCAAATACAATCTTTCATTAAATTAAATGCTGACTGAATTTTTTCATACTAATTATTAGGCCATTATTTACACATTGATTTGTCGAGTTTTCGGTTATTTTCTGATCATGACAACGAGCACACGGCGTGTGTGACCGGTCGGAAGGGGATGGTCACTCCTCCATGGCACCTGATCCCATCTCTGATGTCTTAGAGGTCCGTGTTTGCTCTGTTCTTATTTTGTAATGTTTAATGGACTTTTGAGCTCGAATACTGTTCGTTATCTCCACATATTCCATGCATTAAATTTAATTAAAAAGTTCACATTAGGCTCAACTTCAACATTCAATTACTGATGAAATTTTGTTTTCAACATTTCCATTGTTTAAATACATGTAGTATCTTATATAAATTTTTTTGTTTGAAAATCTCATTATCATCAACCAGACCTTTTTTAGACACTTGGTGCTTCAAGTGTAATTTTTGTAAATATTTAAATTCCAAATCTATGGAGAAAATTGTTTGGTTTCGTTTACTTTTATTATTCAAATTTTGTTATTATATATAACTCTAGTTATTTTAGCCTTTCTAAATTAGTATGATTGTTCAACATCGTTTGATCTTATTTTCATGGCTGTGTTTAATCAGCCTATATCAAAACACGAGTATTTGTTTGAAATATGAAGATTACAAATAGAAATCAAGCTGAAAGTCCTTTGAAACACTACAAATTTGGAGCAGAACAAACATGGACAAATAAAAAAGTAATGCTTACTCTAATGCTACAAATTATTTATATACATGATCTACTCCAATCTACATTGACTACGCATTTACTTTTACGCACCGCACCCCTGTCACGAAGTATTATCTCCTTCCAATTATTTGACAAAGAAGAAAATAAGGAGGAAACATTAAATCCCATCAAGGAAGTGTTCTTTTCACGAGTTTTACTAAAACGTTATTTTTTACCCATGATTTACTCTGTGTCCTTATTTGCATTTGGAAAAAGATATCATATTTCTATTTGATTATATTTACATTGTCATCATTTTAAGTATGTATGATACATTTTTGCATTTAATGCTAGGAAGTATTAATTTTTACTTCTTTTAATAAGAAAAAAATAATAAACCTTATATTTTTACAGAAAAAGGTCTTCCTTGTTTAAATTTTCCTTGTTTTTATGCTTTATAAAACGATTGTGAAGTTGATGAATCAATTGACATCATTGAAATATCCTTTTGAACACGAGATAAAAGATACCACAAAGTCTGATACATTTGTTTCATATTTGGATTTTTTTTTCTAGAAAAAAAAGTTTATTGTAACCAAAGACCAAAACTATATTATATACTTGATGACTTCAAGTTTTCTGTCGTCAACTTCCCTTATTTATGTAACAATATTCCATTATCCCAAACAAATGGAGTTTATGTCTCCTAGTTGAATCAATAGGCAAACGTATGATCAACGAACGAACAATATCTGAAACGCGTCAAGCTATTTACAAACAAGTTGATGAAACAAGAAAATCAACATTCTTGTTTACATTCATCATTTCACAAACTCTTTGGTCGGTACAATAACTTTAATTTGTCAACAAATATAATGTATCATTAAGTCAAATGTTGACAGACATTTTTCATACACATTGTAAGGACATTATTTTCACGCTGAACTGTCTACAGATTTTTCTGTTTATCCGATCATGGCAAGGGAAGCTTACTCCTCCGTGGCACTTGATCCCACCTCTGATGTTTTAGAGGTTTGCTCTGCTAGTGATTTGTATTGTTTCAATGGACTTTTAAGCATGATTACTGTTCGTTATCTTAATATTTCATTCAATGAATGTTTGAGCTCCATTCTGTTCGTTATTACCATATTTCAGATAGGAAAATGCACATTTGTTCACATAATGGTAATTGAAATGAAAATCTTTATGTTACAAAACTATGATATTATAAAAATGTGATCAATATGGTTATGCTTATTCCTCATTGGCACCTAATCCCACTCTGGAATATCTGGGGTCATGTTTTATTCCTCGTTCACAGATTTGTTTCGGTTAGCTGATTTTCTGAGGTCGATTGTCGTCTATTTCAATCTCTTTATTAACTCTAAAGAAGTTTCTATCAAGCCATTCTAAAAGTAAACAAGAGGACTATGGCCACATCACTCACCTGAGCACACTGGCTAGGAATAAGCAGAAATCAGTTCAGTATATTGAAAAGTTGTAAGGGGGGTCTTAAATCTACACTACCTCAGGATGCTTCTATATCAATATTACTAGTTATGGCTTTGCTGTTCCCAAACAGAAGAATTGAAAAAAATTCCTATGCATTCCTATGATAAACTCTGATTGGTCATTGTGGCCCCACCCTACCCACCGTAAATTTGACCAAATTTGAATCTACACTAATTTGAGGATGCTCCTATAATAATATGACTAATCATGGCTTTGCTTTCTTGAGCAGCAGATTTTTTACAAGATGATTCCTATATATTCTTATGCAAAACATTGACCCTCTGTTGTGCCCTAACCCCTGGGGGTGTTATGATTTGAACAAACTTTATTCTACAATACCTAAGGTTGCGTCTGTGTGAATATGACTAATAATGGCTTAGTTGTTCTTGAGAAGAATATTTCAAAGATATTTCAAAGATATTTCCTATGTAACGTGCGTGATCAGGTTCTTACAAGTGATATACAGGTTTTCCTTTTACTCTGTCTGAGTTAATGATTGGAATGATTATTAAGACAGCTATGTCTGAGGGTTATCACATAGTACTTAAATTTTCTCTTATCTAGAGATGGGGACTGGGTAAGATACTACTTGCACCGTATTTCTCCCCTAGGTTCCCATTAATAAAGAACCAGTTGTCTCAATCTTCTTCAGATTTACTACATCCAGAACTTAAATACTTAACAAAGATTGTTTTGAAGTCTATGGAGCAATTTTTCAAAAATAAAAATTCAAATAATAAGAATATCATTAAATGCTGTAGTGAAAAAATGCACTAAAACATATTAGAAATAGAATGACAATTGAAAATGATTTTTTTACCAGGTATGATTTTCAAAATTGATTTTTTTATTAATTAAAAACAGAGGGAGATAACTCTTACCAAAATTCAAGGTCTTAAATTAGGACACATCCACCCTTACATGCTAATAGTAATAAATGGGAATTATGTCTAAATATACTGAGTATTCAACACCCACACATCTGTTATGTATTCAATTTCAATTGAATCCCTTGCTATTGGGATGGAATGCCTTAACTTCTTTATTGCCGATTCATCATACAAATTCTTCAGCTACCTTCTGAATGCCTGGCTTTCCCAAAACTTTGCCTTATATACCCTTAGGCTGATCCATTCCAAAGGTTGTCAGGTCATTCCACTATTTGAAGTCTTCAATGCGTTTTACTCAAATGCCCCTTAACCATTACAGCTATATATTCATATGTAAACCTTGTCCAACTGTTGTGGCCCGACCCTACCCTCAGGGGTCATGATTTGAACAAAATTAAATCTACACTACCTGAGGATACTTCTGTATTAATATGTCTAAAAATGGCTTAGCTGTTCTTGAAAAGAAGCTTTTTAAAGATATTTCCTATATATTCCTTTGGTAAACTTTGATCCCCCTGTTGGGTCCTGCCCCACTCCCAGGTTCATGGTTGGAACAAACTTGAATCTGCACTACCTGAGAATACTTGTGTAATGATATGACTAATCATGGCTTAGCTGTTCTTGATTTTTAAAAACATTTCTTATATATTCCTATGTAAAACTTTGACCCCCTCTTGTGGCCCCGTCCTTCCCCTGGGGGCTATGATATGAACAAATTTGAATTTAGAATATGTAATGAAGCTTTCACATAAGTTTCATCTTTTCTTGCCCAGTGGTTCTTGAGAAGAAAATTTATTAAAGATGCCACCTAATTTTCACGAATTCTTAATTATCTCCCCCATAAAGCTAAGAGGGCGCGGCATTTCCTGTGAACAAACTTGAATCCCCTTTACCCAAGGATGCTTTGTGGCATGTTTGGTAGAAATTGACCCAGTGGTTCTTGAGAAAAAGTCGAATATGTGAAAAGTTTACAGACGTCAGACGGACGCTGGAAACTTTTTGATCAGAAAAGCTCACTTGAGCCTTCGGCTCAGGTGAGCTAAAAATGAAATATCTTCAAAACATTACACCTCTTGATGATGAATATATCTGTTTTTCTTGTATTGATGTCAATTTATTTCTATCAATTTTTCCAATGTAAATACGGGAAATTAGCATTTCATGTTGTCGTACAATAAGAAAGATGAACTTGAAAACTCACTAATAGAAGACATTGAGTGTATGGAATCACAAAACAAAAGCAATAATGTTTTCTTAGAGAAAACTTTTTTCTTGAAAAATTAAGAAAAGGAAAACTGCATGGTCTTTTAAGAGCACATGCTAGAATGCCAACAAGGTATTTTTGCAACTTGGAATCTCATTAAAAAATAAAGTACTAAAAGGATTTTTTGAGAGTGTTTTAAGATTAGAAATGATTCTTCTGTATAGGGGCTTTAATACAGACATCATAGGATTCTTTCTGTAGCTACTATCTCAAAAAATTAGCTTTAAAATCTGTCGTATGTAACTTTTATTAAGGAGGATATTGAATCTATTCAATATACAATGACAACTTGTAATGACATATTATATTTATGGAGGAATTTAATATGCACTTCTATAGAATAATTTGTAAAAGAATGTGTTTTTTTTATTAATATTATCCTGTTCTGCAGACATTTTTCTGCATAGATAAATATAAAATTGCATAGTTAAGATGAACGATTTCTTCCAAGTTAAAATAATGAATTTCTTGGCCCCTGGGTCAGGACGTCTGGTTTTTGGCCCGAACGGTGTTATTGTACAGTCAAACAAATTATTTCTTTGAAAATCTTCTGCTATGCTCCTGAGCATCTCCTTAACAAAAATTACTATAGTCACCTATAGTTAACTATTATTAATGTCAAATTTTTACTATAGTATTTCAAAGGTTTTACTATTATAGTAAATCAAAGGCTTTCTACTTTTGATTTCAAATTGTTATATTTTATCTTCTCCAGTTCATACAAGTACATTTTATATTATATGGAACTATTATTTGTATATTCACACATTATTTCAAAATTAATGTTTTCATCATGTGTTGTGGATTTAAGAGATTTTAAGCTTTGAAATCTCATATCTCAAAAATATTCTTAAGTTTCATGGAAAAATCAAAGTATATACTTTAATTAACTACTGTTAACTAAGTTAACCTTTGAAAAACATAGCTTCATCTACCTTTTATTAATTTATACTTCTAAGGATCCTTTACAGTGTTGTATAATACTCAGGCCTTTTGACTCTTGTTAGTTCACAGAAGTTGTGCTGTTAGTCCTTCTGCACCACAAAATGGTGCTGTTGCCTGTGATTCGTGGTTGGATGGAAAGTTTTGCCAGGTTCAGTGTCAGCAGGGGTATGACTTTAAGCCTGGATACCCTTTCTATGAGATGTTGGTTTGTGGAGACAGTGGAAAGGATCGTGGAAGTTGGGTACCAGAGAACGCCCTTCCTATACCAGATTGTTCAAGTTTGTTTGTAATCCTTAGAAGCAAAACTTTAAACATATCTCACTCTTAATTCAAAACAAAGAGAAGAGTTTCGTTTTCGGGATGTAGTGATGGTGATGAGGGATGTTTTATGAAAACATAAAATACATTTTATTATTAATTTGTTACAAATGAATTTCGAATATATTGGGGTTGGGAATCGATTTTATTTACTGCATCAAGAGCTCATTGTTGTGTGAATTTTACTATTTCAATGATAATAAAAACTAATTATGCTCCTTCTACTTAATTTTGTTAAAAATGTGTTTTTGGATCAAAGTTTTGGTTAGTTCTAGCATAGAAAAAATAATTTAGCCTACATTCTGATTAAGAGATTTTTTTAACTTTCAAATTTACAGAGACATACAATGTAACTTCTGCGAAATTTAAGATGTATTCATCATTTTATTATGATGGAAACTGCAAGGATCCAGTCGTGCAGGAGATAATTCGAAAAAATTACATCGACTCCCTGTCCTCTTCCAATCTCACAGACGCTTGTCTGCAATACAATAGTCGGTGCAGAATAGCAAGTGTCACGGTAATCATGAATTAAATATTAGGCTAAAAATTAAAGTATATGATATAATTCTGAATAAAATATGATATGAGTTGTATTGTACTTTTTATAGTGATGTCTTTTGAAGACTTATGAATGAACGATTGTAAACTCTAGATTGTAAACTCAAACTTATGAATGAACGATTGTAAACTCTAGATTTGAAACTCAATGATTAATTTTTGACAGATAACGTGTGGTGATTCAGGCAGGAGGAGATCTGCAGATATGAAAATGGAAATTGTTGCTGATTTTGTCATAGAATCGGATGAATCCGAAACAACGCCGGATTTTGTAAACATTCAGAGTAGTATGATGGAAACATTAAGAAACAAGAGTGTAAACGGAAGTCTGGTGATAACATTAGACAATAACGTGACTTTGACATCCAAGAATCTCTCTGCAGAGAAGGTCTCATATGAGTGTCCGAATAACACATTCCCCTCGGACACAACTGCTTCCTGTTGTGAGAATATACACTTTGTCATATTTTAATTTTGAGTTCCCGGAAAAATTACATTAATTAGTTACAAAAAGTGTTATATATCTTGCTACAAGAGCCTTCATCTTAGTATTAGAATGTTCCTTGTGCAATCGATATTTTATAATCGCGTATTATTTTTATATTTTAAATATTTTTGTAAAAGTTATTCACTTGAAGTGCTAGTTATTGGACTGTTTTAAATTTTCAATGAACAATATACACTTTTGAAATATATTGATTAATCTGAAAGTTGGTTTCTTCTACAGTGGAATGTCCAGCAGGTACACACTATAGCGTAACCCTTCAGACCTGTCTGCAGTGTAATAAGGGTCACTACCAGTCATTTCCGGGAAAACCCTCGTGTGATCAATGTCCTGAAGGGACCACTACGACACAAGTAGGAGCCAAATCCAAAGACGAATGCTTAGGTAGTTATAAAATGGACATTAATATTTATGTTAATAAAATGGACATTCATATTTATGAATTTGAACCATTGTTATTTTTGAGGCTGAGACCCATTTATGATATTCTACAGATGCATGTCCGCCGGGATACTGGTCTGTGACTGGGGTGATACCATGTTCACCTTGTCCCCTTGGGTCCTATGCAGAAGAGTATGGTACCTCTGTTTGTACCTCCTGTCCCCCATCACAAACAACACTGGTTCAGGGCAGCAGTGAAGCCACTGATTGTACCTGTAAGTGTCAAGGAATCAAATCTGTTTGTTTTCTTGTTTTAGTGATTAATTTTGTAATGAATATCACATGTATTTTAAGTGTATAATTCTATATTAGATCTTTATGCAGTGTATTTTTTATTTATTTATTCATTTATTTATTTTTTATTTAGATTTTTGTTGCTCTTATTTTAGCATATAAAAGAATATAATAATTCGCAACAGAATATTATTTAAAATGGGTTTGCTTAAAATCAATTTAAATATAAAAAGTCAGGTTATATCTTTATTGCCACTTATATTATTAGTAACGTTTATTATTTATATATTTATTTATTTTAGTTATGATGATGGATGTCCACTACACACTGTTAACTTAATATGATTTTGCCTTTCACTATAGATTTCGACATTTTCCTCGGCTCTTCCGAATCACAGGCTATTGTTAACATAGATATGACTCGTGTAGAAGACGCAGTCATTCTCAGTGCATGGCTCCGATTTCCTATCGGCTTTGAAAAGATATCAACTCCATCAATGTTCTTTCAGAATGGCGATATCTGGTCTAAAGAAATATTGATAGAGCCTAAAACAAAGTGAGTAAAGTATAACCAATTGAGACTTGATTTGGGCAAACCTAAATGATTAAATTCGAATCAGATAAATTCATTTGTTTTCATAGTGAACCAAGTGATAATTCATCCATTACCATTGATGATGGAGAATGGAACTTTATTGTGTTCTCAATACAGATAGAGACGTTCAATGTGTCTTCCATTTATGAAAACACTTCATTCAGTTTAAGGTTAACAGGTAGAGTGGCTTTTATGTATACTTGTATTGATGGAAATGTAATTTGACATAGCCATTATAAAAAAAAGGCAAACCAAATTGAGAATATATATATATATATATATATATATATATATATATATATATATATATATATATATATATATATATATATATATATATATATATATATATATATATATTATAGGTCCACTTATTGTATCTCAACTGAATATTTGGTCCTCAAACCACACCAAAGAAGAGGTAGATAACCAATTTAATCGTTGTATCATAAGCGATGAGGGGGACGTGTTGTCCTGGAAAGAATGGAAACTTTCTTATCTAGAGGAGAGTACAATACAGATACCAAGCATGTGTGACGGTTAGTGATGCTGAAAAGTCCTATTTGATTAGTAAAAATTAAACAAAATTTGTATTCTTATTGAACACTGAGCAAAAAATTTACACAAGAACTAAAATTTACAGTTACTTTTTATTTTTAAATAAATATTCCTTTTATAAGATGCTGAATAGAAATATTTATAGTTTGCTTAAACCATTTTCATTTAAACATTTGCTAAAGTGTCGCAATTTATCCATAGATATAAACGAATGTGATGAGCATCCATGCGGGAACAATACGTGTATTAACAAGCTTGGTGGGTTTACCTGTGAGTGTAGCCCGGGTTACAGGGGGGAGCGTTGTGAAGAGAATATAAACGAGTGCCTGACCAGTATCTGTCAAAATAACAGCACATGTGTGGACGGGGTCAATGGATACACATGTATATGTCCACCAAACTACAAAGGAAGATTCTGTGAATCTCTTTATTGTGAGTTTTATCATTGCGACACACTTTTTATAAATTATCCAGTTTTGGGATAAGGCAATTTCTGCATTTGTTGTTGTTGTTGTCATAGAAGTTCGACGTTCAAGATTCAATTTTATAGTAAATGGTAACTGGGGTAGCTGGGATGAGTGGTCACAATGTTCGGAAACCTGTGACAATGGAAGAAAATCTCGTCAGAGATACTGCAACAACCCCGCCCCATATAATGGAGGAAAACCGTGTGCCGGCAACGACACTGAATTTGCAGAATGTTTTGTCCAAACATGTCCAGGTGATTTATAACTATATGAAGATTCGCTATCTTCAAATTGACCTACAATAGATTTTATAAATCAATAGGAAAGGGTTCAACAATGGCTTTCTTCAATTCCTAAATTTTAATAACAATGGATAATGACTTTAATGACTTTAAAAAAAACGTTTTGATCTCGTTATGGTTTCTGTCATTTATATCATTCGTTTCGTTTTTGTTTTTACTTAAAAATATACACGTACATGTACAGAAATTCTTTATTGAATGCGTTGCCTACACGTACCCCAGTTTCTCCAAAAAAATCAATAGCATTGGAATTTTATGATACCCTTTCTGCAATACAGTGGGAAGGAACTTCGGAAGGATGACGTTTTGAACTGATGTTTGTTATAGAAAATATACAAAACATAGCTCTTGGTCAATAAAATTTGATGCACTACGTACAAGTTTAAGTTATAAATTATGAGAACTGAGGGACATTTTTTTCAGTTTGTACAATTTTGGAAGCACCCGTGAACGGTTCCTTAAACTGCAGCGGGACACCAGACACTGGATTTAATTGTACCGTTAGCTGTGATCGTGGATATGCTTTTGATGAAGGTGTTAAGCCGTTTTATGAGTGTGGACCTAGCACATTCTTTTTGTGGGACTTTAAGACAGAAGATAATCCAAACGGTTACCTTCCAACATGCAACCGTAAGTTTATAGAGTACAAAGATATTGAGACAATACATTATTTGATTTATGTTTTGTAAGCATATTTAAAAAGTTACCTTCATTTTATTTTATTATTTTATTTTTTGCATAATTTACAGGCTAACAAATATTTGCCGCATAAATAGGGGATATTCGCTGTTTCGTAGTTGGATATGGAATTTGTTTCACGAGTGGGACAGGATTTTATATATAAATATAAATTTTCACGATTGCAAAGCACCTGTCTCACGAGTGAAATAAATTCCATATCCAACTACAAAACATTGAATTTTCTGTTTATTACATTTTTTTTATTTTCCCTTTGCCCCTGTCTTTTCTCAACACAGTGACATAGGCTGTGAAGTCATAATTGAGCATTTGAGACGTCATAGCTTAGCAGTTGTGAGATTTGAGACACTGTAAAATGGATTTTAGCAACATATTTGGAAAGAAATTGGCGGGTTTAGTCTCTATGAAGATGGTTTAGTTACTATATCTATCTTATTACAGGCCATAAATTATTTTTACTTACTTTGATATCCTTTAACACTGTGAGAGAATATTACTTTGGTATCTTTTCACATTGTGAGAGAATATCACTTTTATTTAATAAAAAAAATCGCAGTAATTCACTCTTGAAATTCTTTAAGCACCTAGATACATTTCTGTATTTTTAGCCAGTCCTTGATGATAGTTTGGATATGGTAAAAAAGGAAATGTTGTTTGCTCTTTCTAAGTTTAAGTTTATTTTCCCAACAAAGTCTTACAAAGACTCGTAGAATTAAAACAATATGATGGAACTGCATATAATACGATATTTTTAAAATTTTTGATCAAGTCAGAATCTAGAAAAATTCAAAATTTAATGTAATGTACTTTTTATGATCGATTTTAGCAAACAGGATAAATATATATCGAATGTTATTTTTGACAGCGACGAAGGAAAGTAAGGAATTGTCAGCTAATTTTATTGCATATTACGAAGACTTAATATGTGACAACAAAAACTATCTGCATATCAGCACTGAAATAAAAGAGGTAGTCAGTGCCTTTCTTGGAGAAATTTCCTGCAATCACAACAATATATGCACAATTAGTGACGTCATTGTCTTGAACTGCAAAGAGGAGGCTACACGGAAGAAAAGAGAAGTCGCAGAGACAAAAATGACTGCTGGGTTTAAAATCCAGTTCACATGCTCCTCAGTAGATCGTATGTCATATGTCAAAGATTGTCAATGCAAACTCATATTAGATACAGCGTTTTGAAAATGAAATAAAATAAAATAAATAAGTTCGCAAGAGTTAACTAAGTCTGTAATATAGAACCATATTTTTTTTCTTTTATCAGATGGCTCCGAAGTGTGCGCTAATGAAATAGTGAATGCTATTGCAAGTTTCAAAGAATTGTAATCAATAGACAAACTTGCTCTTAACATAAGCGCTGAAATGTACATGATAAATCTAAATCATACATCAGCCAGGGGGGAAATTAAGTGTGATATAGGATACATCAGCTCCGGTGTACACTGCGGTAAGTAAACTTAACAGCAAACACTACGGTAAGTAACTGTACAACAAAGACTGTTGTCAGAAAACTGTACAGCAAAATTGAAGTAAGTAAACTGTACAGCAAACACTGCAGTAAGTACCTGTACAAAAAACACTGCGGTCAGAAAAATGTACAACAAACTCTGCAATAAGTAACAGTACAACAAACACTGCGGTCAGAAAACTGTACAACAAAACTGAAGTAAGTCAACTGTACAACAAAACTGAAGTAAGTCAACTGTACAACAAACACTGCGGTAAATAAAATGTACAACAAACACGACGGTTAGTAAAATGTACAATAAAAACTGCGGTCAGAAAACTGTTCAACAAAACTGAAGTAAATAATCAAACACAGCGGTAAATAAACTGTACAACAAATGCTACGGTTTTTAAACGGTACAACATTTTTTTAAAAAAGAATTTTAAATTTTATAAATGTTGAGGGGTCTTTCCAATTCATATTCCCTGATTGTAGTACCATGTGGAGTGGGGAGTTTTTTCATCAATGGAGAATGTAGAAAATGCGACTATGGGTTTTATCAGGATGAACTTGGACAGACTGATTGTAAGGAATGCCCACTTGGTACAACAACGCCCGGGCGAGCATCAAGGGAACTGGGCAGCTGTTCAGGTGGGCTAATCAAAAATTTAAAAATTGCATCAAAATTATTATACCCACAGAAGGAAAGTTTTGTTATATTGTTGATTCTTTCAGTCACACTATCTTTATCCTTAAACTCATTTATTTACAAGCAAAAAACAAAATGAGTTAATATTAGAATATGATTGATTGTGTCCTGTAGATGTAGAATAAGTTTCCAAATCTTCCAATTTTTTCCTAAGCTCAAATTTGGGCCTAATTTTTTTTTCTTTTTTTTTAACGAAAAAGGATTTAATAACAAATTCATCTTTCATTTAATTCTGGGGGTTGAAAACAACCATATATGAAAAGGAACTTTATTATAAGAACTTACATTTTACGTAGCTCCCATTTCATCTTTTGCAAAATGACTTGTATTGTCCTGTATATGAACAATAATTTTTTGGATTGTCATTTTCATCCGAAAAATCAATTGAAACCAATTGAAAACAACTTTCCTCTTCAAAGTCATGTTTTAAGAATTTTAACATTGTGAAAGGTAAAGATAACGAAAGTGATCGATCTCAAAAACTCCATAAACACTCCAAATATGAAAAGAGAGCATAAAACACGGACCTCTGAAATTCCAGAGGTGGGATCAGGTGCCTAGGAGGAGTAAGCATCCCCTGTTGACCGGCCACACCAGCCAGGAACCCTATGTATTGATCAGGTAGACGAAACTATTCGTAGTCAATTCAGTACAAAAACAAAGGCCTAACAAATAGTATGAAACAAGTCAGCCAAAATACGACCCAATGATATGTTGTATTTGTTAACAAGGTTAATATAACGACCATATAATTTACGATTGCTGACTTTAAACGAGGTTACTGAAATCCCTGTAACATTAACTTATCAGTGAGTAGCTTGCCTTGCTTTAAAAATTGATCGTACTCAGAGCAAGCTCTTGAGTAGCGAATAATTTGGGAGACATAAACACCATAAGCTGGTGATAGTGCAATATTGCTACATAGATAAGGAAGGTTGGCAATGGAAAAGCTAAAGTCATCTCGTTTGTCATACAATTTAGTTGTTCATTATCCTTTATCGTGTATAGTCAGTAAAACATCTAAATATGAAACAGATGAGGCAGACCCTGTGGTATGTTTTATTTAAAGTTCTCTGGTCCTGTAGATGTGCAATAAACATTCTGGGAGCCAGTTAGGGTACTAAGATTAAAATCGCCTTTTTATACACATGTAAACAAAAAAAAAATAGACAGAGTTTTCTTAAAGAGCCAGGTACGTTAGTAGTGAAAATCGGCCTTTCTTTGAAAATTTAAAATAATTATATAGATATGTCTTGAGGATGTACACTTTATTAATATATTAAAAATTTTCATCTATCTTTTATTGTTACGTTGCACTGACCCTCTGAAGATGGAATGTATTTTATTGCATTTAACCGCTTTGAGCACTATGACGTCATTATTGCCGTCAATTTAGATCATTTTAAGAACAACTTTAATGTATCAATGTATATTATAAGTAACAGATATGATATTAAAATGTTTACTCTGCATAGTTTATTCACTTCAAAGATAATATATTGCACAAAAAAGAACGTTTTAAAAAAAGAATGGCCTCCAAAGTGTCGATACATGTATATCTGAATATCATAATGTAGTCAAATTGTTTGCATAATGTGTGGTTTGTTTTTCTCCACAAATAAATTAATTTTATTTTTTCAGTAATGTTAAAAAAAATTAGATTGAGATTGCTGAAAGATCCTTGAAATGAAGTTTTGGTAACAAAAAAGAAGAGTAAACAAAGAAAGATAGCTTACTTAAACATTAATTTTGACCTATTTGCACTTAAGTTTATTCTGTTATAATGCCGAAAATCGCCCTTTTTGAGATTAATTATTACAATTTAAAACAATATTAAATTCTTCATGCAAAAGAGAATAATGGGCAGCAAAATTAAAAATAAAGAAATTATTTCAGCATTATTTAATATTAATGACAACTCAGGCACAAAGTGGGGGGGGGGGGGGGCTCCTTTTTTTCAAACAATTTTATATATTTCACTCTTGAAAATGTTTATTGAAGGGCTAGTTGCCTCCCCCCTCCGTAACTTTTTGTTGCAGCTTAGTCAAAGTCAGGGTTATGTGGTAATGTATGAAAAAAATTGATTGTGGAAGAATCCCCCAAGGAAATAGGATTTTTCGAGTTTGCTCCCCCCCCCCCCCTCCCCTTTCAAAAACGATACTATATGTACATACCTGCAATCTAAGAAATATACAGAAAAGTTCATCTGCATATTTTGAACATACAATGTATATGAAACATTCAATAAAATCTTTTTGGGTCTTGACTGCAGAACCCTAAAATTCTGAGTTACTCTAAGGTTTTATTTAAAGTAAAAAACATATACTACGTCGCTATTGCGCTGAGAAAGGAAGGAAGGGGGGAGTTAACTTTTTTATTTGGTCAAAACTCATACATACAGTAGAGTGGATCTAAATAACATATTTTTGGGTCAGAGTCAGGCAATAGGTGACATGTCTTCATTAGCATTTTCTTTTAGTTTATGATGACCTTGCAAATTGGATTTTGAATTTGGACCACTGACAAAAGTGTCAACTAAAAAAGAATAAAATAAAATCATATTCCTAACTTACCAACAGAGAATGTGCAAAGCCATACAAAACTGCTGATGTAAACTCAAATAACTGTAGTGATAAAATATAATTTTATTTGTCTAATGGGGAATTCAGAATTGGAACTGTACAATACTTTTTCCTTTTAAAACTTTGTGAAATATGGGATGAATTCTTTTTACGTTTTTCTGATATGAAAGGTAAAAGTCTCAAATTGTTCCAATTAGCAGCTGTATAAGAAAATCATCACTTTAAAAAATAAAACATGTTCCATGATTGTGAGTTCAAAAATAAAAACAACAAACACAGATACACTTTGCAATAAGACTTTGTATTTTTGGCTTTGAGGAATATATTTATCAAGATCATCATAAAAAATTTAAAATAATTACATAACATTAATGTTAATATATACATGTAACAAACAAAACAGAAAAAAGAAGATTACATGTAGAGTTGCCGATTTCTACATCCGACAGAACACTCACATTCTATTTTCCAAAGAAAAATTTACTACAAGTGGAGTGGCCTATTATTGCACCAGAATTGAAAGAAAAATCTACACATGTAGCAAGCTACTTCCGTATCAAACTTCATCAAAATGTACATGAGGAGTGGTCCATTACCGCACCCAACATAACACTAGCACAGAAAATTTTACATGAAAATTGAAAAAATGAAAATCTACCTGTGGAGCGGCCCATTACCACATCTGACATTACACTCATACAGAAAATCTACATGTGGAGTGGTCCATTACCGCACCTGACATAACACTCACACAGAAAATTATACATAAAAATTGAAAAAATGAAAATCTACCTGTGGAGCCGCCCATTACCGCATCCGACATTACACTCACACAGAAAATTATACATGAAAATTGATAAAAATGAAAATCTACCTGTGGAGCGGCCAATTTCCGCATCCGACACTACACTCACACAGAAAAATTAAACATTAAGATTGAAAAAATTAAATTCTACCTTTGGAGCGGCCCATTACCGCATCCGACATTACACTCACACAGAAAATTAAACATTGAAATTGATAAAAAAGAAAATCTACATGTGGAGCGGCCCAATTCCGCATCCGACATTACACTCACACAGAAAATTATACTTGAAAATTGATAAAGTAAAAATGTACATGTGGAGCAGCCCATTTCCGCATCCGACAGTACACTCACACAGAAAATTATACATGAAAATTGATAAAGTAAAAATGTACATGTGGAGCGGCCCATTTCCGCATCCGACATTACACTCACACAGAAAATTATACATGAAAATTGATAAAGTAAAAATGTACATGTGGAGCGGCCCATTTCCGCATCCGACATTACACTCACACAGAAAATTATACATGAAAATTGATAAAGTAAAAATGTACATGTGGAGCGGCCCATTTCCGCATCCGAAATTACACTCACACAAAAAAAAAATATACAAGAAATTTGATAAAGTAAAAATGTACATGTGGAGCGGCCCATTTCCGCATCCGACATTACACTCACACAGAAAATTATACATGAAAATTGATAAAGTAAAAATGTACATGTGGAGCGGCCCATTTCCGCATCCGACATTACACTCACACAAAAAAAAATATACAAGAAATTTGATAAAGTAAAAATGTACATGTGGAGCGGCCCATTTCCGCATCCGACATTACAATCACACAGAAAATTATACTTGAAAATTGATAAAGTAAAAATGTACATGTGGAGCGGCCCATTTCCGCATCCGACATTACACTCACACTAAAATATTAAACAAGAAAATTGATAACGTAAAAATGTACATGTGGAGCGGCCCATTTCCGCATCCGACATTACACTCACATAAAAAAATTATACAAGGAATTATTTTTAAAAAAGTTATACATGAACATTTCCAAACAGACAAAAGAAAAAATGAATTCCAATAACCTGTCAACCTAAATGAACAATACAAAACTTGAAATACACAATCAACAAGTTAAATTGCCTTCATTCCTCAGTGGCTTCAGTTTCACTGTCACTTTCATCAACTACCTCCGGAATGTCCGCTGCATCACATACATTGTCTAACCAGTTCTTGCCTAATTCAAGGTTGATCACGTTAGAATATCTAGCAAAGGACAAGTACCAAATAACACTAGCAACGTGTGCACAGGTTCCAACTACTCTTGCTCCTGATTTACAACGGCAATACCAAGAGGTCACGACACCATCCTCAAACCTAATCCAGCACAGGTAGCATTTGCTTGAGATATGTCTACTCTGGATCTTGGCAGCAAGGAGGCCTGGTTTGTGCTTGTCAATCCAAATCTCATATCCATCCTGGTTCACATGTTCCTGGGTGTAAGACTTTGCCAATTTAATTTGATACACACCAAGAGTCAATTCTCGAATTTCTTCCTCTGTATACTTAGGAAAGTCATTTAAGGTGATATTTTCATCATCGATCTTCCTCCAAATGTACCGTTTTTTAAAGAGATTTTCTGATTCTACCTCCATCTGTAGCAGATTTGTCTGGGTAGAGAGGTATCGCATCTTGGCTGCCATCTGTAAATCACTCTCTTCATCACCACTGCTGAGAGGGGGCCTAAAACAATTTTTTTAAGCTCAATTACAATGTATTCTAAATTGAAATCTTCATAATAAGAATTTAAATATGTTCAGGCTGTTTTAAAGTTTTCTAATTAAACCTATTAAGTGTACCTGTATTTGTTGCAGATTGCACTAATAATTCGCACGTATTCGCCAACATGTGGGATCTGAGAATTTGGAAGCTGTCTTGCCAAGTAGCGCCACGTCTTAATTCTAGCATTTACAGATTCCACAACCCACCTAATCTGTTATACGAAAAATTCATAATCTCTGTTAATATACCAATACATGTGTGCATATCTTACTTACATGTCTATAATCAATCAACATTCATTTACTGAGTGCATGGTACATGCATGCATACCTTTGTAATTAAACGAGAACTATTGGCATCCTCTGTGGAGTGTTGTCTCTGGCCTTTTTGTAAAAAGGACGGCATCTCCATATGAATGCCAAGATTTTCCAGCACTCCAGCAGAATCTCTAAAGCCCCTATCCACTATCATGATATCATCCTCTTGAAGCCAAGTCTTAATTTCTTGAGTGTCTGAACCAATGATGTGCTTTAAAATGTTTGCATCTGAATTCTTCCCATCAGCTAAATATGGTCCAATGGCAGCTACAATGTATCCTGTGGTTGTAACAATCATCATTGGTTTCAGTAGATGCCTGTTAATAAATAGTCATGCACTTAGTAATTACGAAATTATAGCTTATAAAATTTTCATTTTACAACTATGACTTACATTACATTTTATATAATCTTTAACATGTTTAAATAGTTGCAAATTCTTTCCATGAAACCCAGTTTGCAAAAATTATACTATGATAAAATTATAAATCAGTTTATTACTTTGCTGATGCCCCTGTATGACAGCTAACTCATGCATGGCCAAAGTTAAACTACCTGGTAAATGCTCAAATAAAACCCCAAGGTCAAGAAGTCAAAAATATGCCCCCAAAAGTAAAAATTCATATTTAATAATATGTTTAATATTTCTTACCTTTGTTTTTGCATGCTGTATGACCGCCTTTGAAAGGAAAACTGTGAACTCTTCTGAACATATATATATGTTCCATCCAGCACTAATATGGCCTGGTTGAGGGTTGGAGAGAACAGTTCTTTGGCAAGGGGTCTGGTATGTTCATGGATAACAGTATCCCTGTTAATATGGTTGAAACCAAGGTGATTTGGGACAAAGTTGATACTAATTGCTTGTCTCATGGTGGATACAGCTCGTCTAATCTAAAACAAAAATGATTAAGTTAGCTTCATATCACATTTCTTTTTATCAAGATCGAAGTTTTTTCATCTTCAAATAAAGTTAATTAAATCATCACAATTAAATGTGCCCATTAAATAATGAAAGTTCTGCAGTTGAACATTGTTGGTATTTCACTTGTATCTCTAAACAGATACAAATAATTTAATGTAGAATCTGAATAAATCTAAATTATATCTCATACTTCAACTTATATTTATTAACTAATTAAAATGTAATTTTCACTATTTTTAATTCTCTCCAACCTGTGGTTTAGTCATGTTGAACAAAACTCCCAGCATATTGTTATCCATAGCTGTCCTCATTTTGGTCAGAAAGATTGCTAAACAGGTTCTAACACTCCTTGACTTTGATGGCCTTATGTCTCCAGCTTCAACATATGATAACAAATCATCGAATTCACTTTTCTTCAGTCCAGTGAGAGTAAAATACTCTCTTTCTGATAATGACGAGGGGTCATCAAAGTCTAATCTCTTTGATCCTCTTCTTAATGATTCTTGTCGTAGTTGCTCAACAAGCTCCATAATAGTAGTTCTGTTAACAAAACTTGTGTCCTTTGGTGGTATTGGGTTCTCTATAGTCTTTGTGATTATGACATCATTCAATATATGTGCTGGACAACAACGAGAACCTGTTAAAAAGATGTTTATACCTCTATTAATATCACAGTATATACACTGAATTATGCATGCCTGGTACAAACAGATATAAAGTCTTTTTGACAAGATGCATGATTATTTTACTAAGCATTGACAGAAAAAATTTGCAGACTTTCAGGTCAGTTGAGCTAATAATATCTTATGGCTTCTACACCTTAATATGATATAAATAATTAATATGTTAAGAAAACCATTCATACCTGCAGGTATTAGAATGTTCTGTTCCAGGAAAAAGCTAAACCTTGCCTGTGTGGAAACCACAACTAGCTTGGGACCAGGTCTCCTACACAAAACACAGTAAGCATGGCTGTTTACTGTGCTTAGTAAAGATAAAGTCACAGAAGGTGGACTCTTGATACTTCCTACAGTACTTTTTCCAACAGGGCTATGTATGGGCCGAGCTGTGCAGGATGGTCCATATGATTTCTCTGCCTGATGTGGTGTTTCTTTTAATGCATCACATTTGTTCCTACATTTTCTGCATAAAACACCTCCATCTCTACACTCAGTCATAAAGTTTCTTCTTAAAATCTTTCTTGTGCTTTTATTCACAGGCCGTCTTTCACCAGGCTTTGTCCTTTTGTTGCAAAGTATGCAAGGATAATTTTTTGGCCCACAACCTGGCATATTCCTAAAAAAAAAATCACATGTGCATTCACTTTCAACAAGGCAATTCAACCATTTGATCCGGGGGGATTGGATTAAGGGCTGGCAATTTTTATTGATCAGGCAAATATTACAACTATATATTTGTTTTCAATTGCCAGTGAAGGACAGATTATTAACTTTCAGGATAATTGGAGAAAGATTATTTATTTTTTTTCTCCATAGAACAAAAAGTCTATCAATAAAACAAACAAAGTAACAATAGGGAAAAATGCTTTTGGGAGGGATGCCAATAGCTAACACCTGAGGCAAGGACAGATTATTTTATTTTATTTTATTTATTTTTTTTAACATCTAGGAGGACAGAGTATTTATTATAAAATCAGCCAGCCACACCATCCCTCAGAAACAAATGGCTGTCCCAGGTTAACCCATCTTTTCTGTATTATAGTTTGGACAAACAGTCAATTTTTTTTTTTTTTCAGTTAGTCTCTCACAGATTTATATAATGAAGTTAATTTTTTTCTGCATGCAGATATAAATATAAAGCTATCTAAATAAATATGTTTAATAATTCACTGAAATTATCATTTGATAGTGATGACATCATGAGTATCATGAACTTTATTCATTTAATAATTTTCCTGTATGACTTATTAAAGTTATTTTGTAAATCATAATTAATATACAAAGCAATAAAAATAGGGTGGTTAAAGGGTTCTTAAATATCAAAATAATATTCCTAGATAGCTATATACATGTAGAATATTACATCTGAGTGATCAATCAGCAAGATATAGTACAAATTAAGTTATTAAATTAGCATATGGGGCAATACATGTATATGGTCATTTTATAGCCCCAATCTAAGAACTGTTGTTCAAGGACATACTGTTTTAATATAATACTGAAAAACCGGGTTTAATTAACTACATACAAATTATAAAGTTAATTAATTATCCACTATCAACAATAACAACAAGATGTGTTTGTGAAACACTGATGCCCCCGTATGGCAACTTATAGCAAAGGTTAAACTTTCTCAAATGCAAATCAAATAGTTGGTATCCAAAGTTAGGTCTTGTGTCGAGGAATATACCTGTGAAATATGAGAGCCCTAGCAGCAACCATTGAATAGATATAGAAAAGGTTAAAGTTTTTTTCAACAAGTAAGTCAAACATCCAGGTCAAAGTCAAATGGTCAAAGTTAATGGTGCCGAAGGACAGGCCTTTTCACAAAAAATATACTGGTGAAATATGAAAGCTGAAGCACCAATAGTTTAAAAGTTATGACCAAGGTTTAAGTTTTTCAAAAGAAGGTCAAACTCCAAGGTCAAGGTCAATGGATTACAATTGTTGGTATCCAAAGGGAGGTCTTGTCACAAGGATTATATATGTGGAGTGTGAAGCCCTACATGTAGCACAAACGGTTCAATAGATATGGCCAAGGTTAAAGTTTTTCAAAAGTAGGTCAAACTCCAAGGTCAAAGGGTCAATGTTGTTGGTATCCAAAGGAAGGTCTTGTCACAAGGATTACATATGTGAAGTATGAAAGTCCTACCATCAACCGTTCACAAGTTATGGCCAAGGTTAAAGTTTTTCAAAAGTAGGTCAATTGTCAAGGTCAAAGGGTCAAAGTTGTTGGTATCCAAAGAAAGGTCTTGTTACAGGGATAACATATGTGAAGTATGAAAGCCCTAGCTGCAATGGTTAAAAAATTATGGCCAAGGTCGAAGTTTTTCAAAAGTAGGGGTCAATCTCCAAAGTCAAGGTCAAAGGGTCAAAGTTGTTGAAATCCCGAGAAAGGTCTTAATTGTCACAAGGATAACATGTGTGAAGTATGAAAGCCCTAGCTGCAACGATTCAAAAGTTATGGCCAAGGTCAAAGTTTTTCAAAAGTAGGTCAATCTCCAAGGTCAAGGTCAAAGGATCAAAGTTGTTGGTATCCAAATAAGGTCTTGTCACAAGGATTACATATGTGAAGTATATGAAAGCCTTAGCACCAAACGTTCACAAGTTAAGGCCAAGGTCAAAGTTTTTCAAAAGTAGGTCAATCTCCAAGGTCAAGGTCAAAGGGTCAAAGTTGTTGGTATCCAAAGAAAGTTTTGTCACAAGGATTACACCAACTGTTTAAAAGATATGGCCAATGTTAAAGTTGGGTAAAATTTTGCAAAAATGGGTCAAACTCCACAGTCAAATGGTCACAAATGGTGGTACCCAAAGAAAGGTCTTACCACAAGGAATACACATGTGTAATATGAAAGCCATAGCTCCAACCAATCAAAAGTTTTGGGCAATGTTTAAGTTTTTGCGGACAAACAGACAGACGGACAGAGAGGGCAAAAACTATATACCCCCGAATCTTTGATACGGGGGCATAAAAACAGATGAACCACTTCTTGAATAAATTGAATTTTACCTGTAGATAAAAATTCAACTGTAAAAAAAAATGATTATATTTTTATGATAAATAAATTATTTTCATAAACTTTTAACTTCTAAAACTATAATCTTTCAAACTGGTTAAAATTGTAGATGCTTTGAATTGAATAATATTGATTGTACATGCTTTAAAAATAGTCCGCGATCATGACCATGTCTAAGCAACAGTACATATATATTCCCTCTGGTATAAAAGTCTAAATTACATGTTTTTTATGCAGCTATTCAGCAAATAGTCATTTTATAGCATAACCCTTAGGCCAAATAAGAAAAAAATATGCGTGGTTCAGGTTACCCGACCGTCCCTATTTTATACCCCCGACCCTAAACTTTTTTCCGGCAATTTTCATATTTTTTTCTAGAATTTTCCCCGATTTCCATCATTGGCTCAGGTATTAGTTTGTTTCAGCAATCGCGGCCTCCTTGCAAAACATCATTTCAACACATAGTGCAAGTTTTTGATAGTGTTAAATCCAAAGCAAGCTAGCATGTAGGTGTTCCCTACCAATGTTGACTAGTATATCACGCCATATCTAAATGCCACTTGCAAAGCAGTGATAGGTATTATTTAGAAATATAAAGAAAATCATTTTGTAAGAAAAAAAATCCCTACCTACTTACCCTAATTTTTTTGGAGATGTAACCGGAACCACACATATTTTTTTATTTGGCCTTATATAAAAGTGAATTACATTGAGGTAAAAAAAAAATCTATAAGTTTGCCACTTGTTAAGTGGAGTTGGGGTGGTGGAGGCTTACTCACACTTAACTAAAAATTCAGGTACATATTTTTTCATTACAATTATACATTGATTTTATAAGGGAAATTAAATTGATTAGGTTGTTGTAATAGAATAAGACTCTTAAATTGTTGATGTGACAAGCTTAATATGGGGATCGAGTGAAGGGCCCCCATAGAACACTTTTCTTAACCCTGTTGGTACCTATTTGTAAGCATGACTAGTCAGACCCCTTTAAATGTATATATATGTGTGTGCGATAACCTTAGGAAATATAAATCTGCATTTATTCTTTATTCCCAAATTGAACTTTCAGCATATTGATAGAAAAGATTGAACATTAATTATGCATGAAAATTATGTAAAAGAATAATGTACATGATGTGTATTTGCGCAAGGAAAGTGTTTGAGTTTATAAACACAAGTACAGAAACAATACAATTATTGTATATTTGTCCAAATGATATACATATTAATTGACTTATATAATTATCTTATACATGTACTTGATATTCTATATATTATTATCATATATGTAATACCTTTGACACTAAAAAAAAACAAAAAAAACAGTCAGTTTACCTGTAATTAAAATTCATATTTTTCCACCTGCATTTTCCAGGCAGGTAGAAAAAAATATTTCATTAAAAATATTAAACGTAAAATATATATTAAATGATTAAATCATGTAACATGGCCTATATCATGTTTATATACTTGTAACTTCTCCTTTACTTTGAAAAAAAAATATAAAGAAAGAAAACATTGACCACTTTTGAATAAAATATCCAACTTCATGATAAAAAAATGACTATTAGAAATTGAACTATACCTTAAAAACGCAGTGCAATGTCCACTAGGCCTATAATTCAATCAAGTGACTCACACTATATTCATCAGCTCATTTCACAAAGCAGCTTTAAACCTAAAGTATGAAAAATATCTTTTTAGCGAAAAGAAAAATCGAAAATATTCTCTTCCACATGATATTTATCATGTAAAAATCCATTATATTATATATTTTATTTGTTTAAACTACATGTCGTTTTATAAAATAAGTCTAACGAAAAATGAACAAAAGCGTGATAGACTTTTGGCAAGTAACTGTATGTTGTCAATGTAAATAATGAAAAGTTCTATTTTTAGACGATTGGTGTACGAGCTAAGTTTTACCTCGAAATAGACATAAAATATATATTTTTTGAATTTGTACATTTCAATTATTTCCTTTCACACTACACTTTCTCAGGTTTGATGTTTATATGCGGCCTTTGTCCATGTTTTGTATGTACCTGACATGACAGCCGCCTTCTGCGAAAGCGAAAACAATGGATCACACAAATGTACAAGGCTATTAGAATGTAGAATTTATTTATGCGTATCATTCAGCTTCACTACAAAGTTTTACGTACCTTTAGATGCTACAATTTTTCTCTAAATACTCTTCTTTTACGCAGTGCCGATCCTATGCAGGTCTACATATTGCAGATACATGAACTAGCTGTGCGTCACAGGTGTTACGTCACAGTAAAACATGGTAAAGCAGACGACTGAATATTAGAATTTTCAAAAATTCAATGTGGCCACAGCCCACGGCCAGAACGAAACCTGTTTAAATCAACTCCTTTTATGTTAATGTATTTCTGGTTAAAATATTTTTGTGGCCGATGCTTGTGGCCACATCGAATTTTCCAAAAAACCGAGTGAAAAGTGGAGAAAAATGCTCGTTTTCCGGATACGGCCTAGGTTCGGATGATATATAGCAGCATAAGAAGCTTGGATCCGCCCAAATGTTTACATATACAAAGACTTGGGATCTTTAACTTTATAAATATACATGGATAGTGAGGATAGGCTGACTTTATTTTTTATGTATTTTACAGGGCCTGCTGACATTAACTAACGTACCTAGCTCTTTAATTTCTAATTCAGATTTGATATGAATTTATGAAAAACTTACACAAGAGGCCCCTTGCCATATGTTCACACTTGCATTTTACGCTCAATTCGGTATATTTAAATCTACATAAATTATACATGTATTTATTGTAAATTTTTATCACTTACATCTTCGAAGGAAAGTACTTTTTAATGCTATGAAATTAAACTTGCAGTTGCAACTCAAGTTTACGTTGTAAAGAGCGTTGACGGTAAGTACTGTTTATCATTTTTCATTTTAAAGGTACAATTAAATAGTGCTGAAACATTTTAATTCTAGAGATAAATTCTGCTAATTGCTTTCAATTTTTTTTCTCGCCTCAAAGAAATTGAGACTTATACGTTCAGCTTTCCAGGTTTATGTTTTGTAGCAGATTATGTTGTAGTACTTCTATATTCTATATTGCTCAGATATGCATGGATGATGCTTCTTGTGGTTTTCATTCCACCATTCAGGTTTTAGACGTTGCATTTCCAGCCAAAGTATGAATAGGTAAATGATTTCTCTGGAGCATGTTAAAGTCTTTGGAATAGGTTTCATTTCCAGGTACTGAATATCCTTTATTGGCCAAACTTGTATGGATAATACATCTAAGGTAGCTGAAAACTGTCGTTATCTTAGAAAATATTGACAGAGGGGTAAGCTTTGGTACACATATAGACGTAAACTATAAAACTGTAAACTGTAACACAAAAAGTTGTTTTCGGTGCTGGATTTATCTCTCAAAATTCTAACTTCAACCCTACAAATGGTCCATTTTAAAAATTCATTAAACCTCGAATAACCACTCTGGTAATTGACATCTGCATAAACCGCCTCGGACCAAATTGCCACCTAAAATCGAAGACTAATTAATTCTGAGAAATTTTCGATGGTCTCGGTTTTAAGCCAGGCCTCATTTTCTGGATGAGTAACCAAGTTCCAGGTTTGCAAACAGGTTCATTTCAGTTTAATTTTAAGCACTTCCAAGAACAAAGTTGTATTATTGTACGCTAAGAGGCGTAATTCAGAAGCTGGATCCGACTGATGCTTTCCTTATAAGATTGAGTGACCATATATGTATGGATGATGCATCATGAGATGCACACTACCAGACCTCTATATATGCTAGATCTGACCTGCATTTTCTAGATGAGAGAACAGGTTTTTAGAACAAGTCCACTCCCAAATAATTGCAATCCAAACCTGGACCATAATTGCATAAATTTTACATCTAGGAACGCACATTACTTGATTATTAGTTTGAGACTTTGCCTTACTTAAAAAAAACATTCGTTGAGGTGAGCTCTGTAATCTTTTTAAATTACGTAAGTCTATCTTAGCGGGAACATCATTTTGTATGAGAACCTATTGCTAAGAAGATATAGCCTCTAGAAAAAAATTCGTTAATGTCTGTTTAACCTACACCCACCCCTTCCTCCACACATATACACAGAACATACTTAATGGGTCGCTTTCATGGCGCAGTGGTTAGAGTGTTTGCTCTAGATTCAAATAGTAAGGAGTTGTTATTTACGTCGCAGGTTCGAATCCCACCACGGGACGTGGAGATCGGTCCTTCGAATGAGACCCTATAAACCCAGAAGGTACAGGCACGAAAAAAGATTCCTCACTGCTCAATGGCCCTGAGTCTAAAAGTTCATCTCTAAACCAGAAATCGTCTCAATAAGAGTGAAAATTTTTCGAAAAAGACGTTACACAAACAAACAATCTTACTTAATGATGCACTTTACTTGTGAAAATATATCAAAGTGTCAGAAGAGTAGACTAATTTCAATAGTCATTTATATAAAATATAAATTAATTGTCTCTTATTGTTCGATCATTTGAGCCGATGGCTCAAATCAGTTTTTCTTATCAAAATTTATCTATAGTTGTTATGGGTGTTGTCGTGAAGTTTTTGCAATTTTATCTTCTTCAAGACTGTTAGGCTACTTGAACAAAATTTTGCACAAAGCATCATAGGGTAATGGGAATTCAAATGAAGTACCATGCCCTCCATCAAAAAGAGATAAAAATTATTTTAAAAATGTTATATTTCAAAAACCTTCTTCTCAAGAACAACTGGGCAAGAAAAGATGACACGCATGTGGAAGCTTCGCTACGCAAACCCGGGAATAGGATGGGACAACAATGAGGATAAAAGATTTTCATTGGAAAATATAGGCAAACTATATTTAATAATAGTTTTCTCAAGAACAATAAAACAATGTTTAGTCTTATTAACATTATAGAATTCTCAGGTAGTGTAGATTCAAGTTTTATTAAGTTATGTCCCGTGAGGATGGGGGGGGGGGGTAGGAGGGGGTAGGTATGTACTATTATTTTGTTTTACCGGTATATCATGACTTTTTGATGTAATACTTTTCGCGACTTGTAGATTATGATACGGAATTTTGTGCTTAATTCTGGAAATCTCATTTGTCGAAGATTCAGGGGCATGTAAATTTTGCAGTGTCCGTCCGTCTTTCTGTCTGGTTGTCCTCAAAAAGTTCTACCTTGCCCATAACGTTTGATTGGTAGGAGCTATGGCTTTCATTTTTTATTCGTTTGTGGCTTTGAGTTATAATTACCGGTAGAGTAAAATGTTGTAAAACAACCATACTTTAACACTAAGACATGATTTAAACTTAATGGAGACAAACACTATTTACAAAAAAATGGTCCATTGTTGCATGTTACAACTTTTTTGCGTTTTTCGTTAGAATTCACACCATATGTCAGTTAAAAAGTTGCAACGGTCCGCTCATTAGTGGACTACCTACCGGACTTGTGGTGTCAGGCATAGCTCAAGCTCAATGAATTTCATTTGATTTTCTATTTGCTCTTATGATCAGGTCACGTTTAAATGTTTGCTTTGCAATTACAATAGAAAAGGTTGTTTATTCATTTTGTACATACTTCATCCTGTAGATTTGAATTCCGATTAAGCATTTCTTATTTTGGATGTTGGTCGTCGGTCGGGCTGTGCCGACAAACTGAAAATAGTGTATAAGCGACGACATCCAAAAAAATTAATTCAATGCTCATATTTACACTCTACAATTTTATTTACATAAATTTAAATTTCATGCATTTTGATTATAATTAAAGCGCTTCTACCGTGCTTTGACAAGTCTCGTATGTTTTGCATTGCGTTTAATGTTGTAGGTATCTAATGAATTTCAAAAAGAAATAACACTGTTTATAAAATTATTTCATAAAAAGTTACTGTCAATTACTTTTCTAATTTTTTTTAATTGTTTTTGTCAACACACACTATTCTGTTCAAATTATACAAATAAAATAGGAAAAAAAGCAAGATTATATTTTTACACCATCATATTTGTAAAAGTCACGTTTAATTCGTTATAAAAGAATATGTCAACATTTTTTATTATAATCTTGATTTTTCAGGGGAAAATCACGATGCATTGTGATTAGAATTTTTATTAAACCCATTCCAAGTCGGGGGCTTAACAGAAAAACCTTCATTAGCCATATTTATTTGGAAGCAACCTCAGATAGTTTCGATTCAAGTTTATTCAGATCATGACATCGGTGGTTGCGTTTGGTCACAAAGTTTTAATTGGGAATCTCTTGGGAGGGGTGGGTGGGGTTCTTCTCAAGAAAAGTAGAGCAATGATTGTATTTTTATGTGGAAGCTCCTGTATACAATAAAGCATCCACTGGAAGTGTAGATGGAAGTGTAGATCAAAGCTATTCAAATGATGACATCAGAGGGTAGGATGGGGCCATAATAGGAGATCACAGTTTCACAAAGGAACAGAGGTTGAAAAAAATTGCTATTGAAGAACAGCACGGACATAATGACGTGGGTGAGAATCATGGCCTATGGGTCTCTTGTTTCATCAACTTTACTTATGTTTACTTTGTACAGAATCCAAAACCGGAATTGTAGTGGGTGTGACCCTCGGAATCCTTATACCGATTGTTGTTTTAGTGATTTTTCTTTTCTTCAAGTTCAAGACAGTGGAGTTGAAGTGAGTAAATAGCTAATTGCACATTTGTTTTATCTGTTTGGGTATTGTTTAGTTCAAAACACCAGAAACAGTACTAATGTATGATTAACTTTGTCTTTTAATCAGATTTGATAAAGTTACTGACCACTTTAAGAAGACTGACAATCTGCCAGATGCCTTTAACTTTGGTGATGAGAAGATAGAGGGCGTGGCGCTCTGTAAACTGGACGATAATGGCGCCCCAAGAAGTGAATTGAATCAATATGATATCATGTAAAGTCAACTTTCTCCTCACCTTATTAAATCAGTGTTTATTTATAATTTGTTTATCTTTAAGTGTACATTATTTTCTTTCAAAGATGTGCAAAATATCATTTCAAATTTTTTTTAAAAAAAAATGAAAACTGAAATGCATTCTTTCACCGCCGAACTTTGAATAATTATTTGTAATGCAAATGTTACTGTTTTTAATTTTTTTAAAAATAAAAACAACTTGCTTTATATCATATGTATATTATAGTAAAAATATATTCACTCTACACATTATTACCCAGTTAAAGTCATTGTGACTTAAATGTTTGCACTTATTTGTATTTTACTAGTAGAGGATGAAATTAAAGAAAATACAGAAAGTAATACGTTTCTTAAATTTCAATATTTTAGGTGATCATATCTTTATTAAATATCGATTCGAAAGAAGTAATATATTTGCACGATGATGTGCAATATTCATTTAAAATTTCAGTTTATTATCAGAAACTATTAGGACTATTTAAATGGTGAAGCATCTAGGGATGAAACATATTTTGAGTTTCATGGTTCCAGTTCAGCCTCATCAATTATTGATAAACATGAGGTAAAATAGCATCTCTTATATATTATTTTGCTTCGTGTCCATGACGTACTGATATGAAAATGACGTTGTATATGTAGATTCCTTGTGAAAACAATTGGTCTTTATTCAGTCGTATTGGAGCAAAGACGATAATTATATTTTACATAGATTTCGACAATTTTTTTTACATATATATATCATTTATTGTGGCTGACTAAATATTATTGTTGCTGAAAAGAATGCATGTAAATACAAGTCCTGAATTATTATTTCTTCATTTCAAAATATAACTACAAAAAAACTATAAAAACTATAAAAGATAGTATATTCATGTATTTATTCATAACTCTATGGAGTCTGAAAGATTAAACAATGATACACATAAAATAAAGTTCATTAAATGTCATGATGTATTTTAAAATTGTTTTTCTTTGCTACATTCAATGACAATGTGGAGCAAAAACGTTTGAGGCCTGTATGTACAGTAATGTAAGGGACTGTACTGTAAGTGTGTAGCCTTGGCAGACTCTTGCGTTGTTAATAAACGAAACAAGGAATCCAGTTTGGCATCATCAAATGAAAGGTTTGCAAGGTGATCACATAAATATTACAAACTAAATTGTATACATGAGTTTATTTTATGCAATATTAAGACCGAATCTATTGAAGCGTGCAGCTGAATTATTAAATTATTATTCAGTTAAAAAGGATATGAAGCATGAAAGTTGTTACGTTTCTTGTTCTTACAAAATAGATAAACTTATATTGTATTCTTTAATTTATCCTTAATTCTTCATGTGAGATGACACAAAAATGGGAGTACTAATATATGATGCTATAGGAAAGTCCTATGAGGCTATTTTGAAGGTTTAATTCAATAATTGAGACACCTCAAGTTTTCTATCTGCACCATTTCCCCTTCCTCGGTCATCTGCGTGGCGCAGTGGTTAGAGCGATTACTTCTAGAATATATATATATATATATATATATATATATATATATATATATATATATATATATATATATATATATATATATATATATATATATATATATATTTTAGAAATAAATAACAAGTTTAAAAACTTCAATGGGAATTGAAGTGGGTCGGTCACGTGATCAAATCCTGTGAAGGCCGAAGGCCTTCTCAGAAGATTTGATCACGTACCGACCCACTTCAATTCCCATTGAAGTTTTTAAACTTGTTATTTATTACTTATATATACATTTGAAACGAACAATAGAATGTAATCGAATATAAATATTGCACTAACTGTACGTCGTAGATTTTGACAAATTACGCTAGGTGTAAATCGGCTTGAAAAGCGGTTACGCTTCAAATTCATCTGGCAAAGGATTCTGTTTTGAAGGGAATATTCTGTGAAAGGCTACTTGTGATCAATTATAGTGAGCATATTAGTGTCTGGGAATTTTTGTATTCATGAGAACCCATAGTCGATGTTAAAAAACACAAGAAACACGTCCGATGTTTCATAATAAAAAGTTGGAGGAATTTCGGTCGGAAAGGGATGGATGGAGACACTTGTCCGGACCAGATAACTTGAAATCAAGTACAAATTTGATCAAAAACATAAAATCTACGATTTCAGTAAGGCATATTTATTAATTTATGATGTTGACATGGAGACACTGGCGACAGCTTACATTGTTAAGACAACGTTACAACGATCTCGATGATGGAGGTGTGCCTACCGAACTTCCGAAGTGCAGTGTTTGTAAGCTGTTTGTGGCGTGATTGCATTACATTGATATTTTTCAACAGATTTTCAAATTTATTGTGAGTAAAGTTTAATGAAAAAAAAATTATAGCATTCAGAGGTCTGCGAGAAAAATAAGGGAAAACGTTGAGACTATGCAGCTCAGACATGGAACTTATAACATGTAGTTTTCTATTCTCTATGTAAAACCGATCAAAGACTGTATTAAATACTCGTTTACATTGTAAATAAAATGATTATTATTTTACTTGCGTATTTTGTACATTTTTATGCATGAAAAACATGCTATATCGCTTAGTGGAGTAAGTCTTTTTATGTAGATATTACTGCGCTGTGTGATTAGGTCACGTAATGACCTATGACCTTCGAAAAACTTCATACAGGTATGAAGATATTTGCTCTCTGCATGTTTATATAATAGAGAGATACCACAAATATATCATATATATATATATATATATATATATATATATATATATATATATATATATATATATATATATATATAGACAATAGGACAATGGGTGGAAGTAGAAGTATCTATGGAAAAGATCCTAATAGTTCTTGCAAATTAAAGAGACTAAATAGTGCAGAAAAAATTGTTTGAACGGTCTAAAGACATGTTATGGAAACCGTGTCACAATTTCATCGGGACTATTACCTCTGAAACTGAAATCTAGGATACTTGCAGATTCTTGTCACCGAAGTTTTAAATGGATAACTAAAAGGTCAAGTGGAAACAAATCGTCAAGTTTCATATCTTTAGAAATTAGAACTTAGTGGAAAAAAGGCAATGATATTGCAATGATCTTACAACTAAGTCAAAAATTCCAGTATGTTTTCTTTTTGGTGAAAATGTACGCTTCGCAAAACCTTTTTATCCGCATTGAACGTCAACATTTTCTGGTTTGCAGAGGTCCTTAAATTTATCGCAAAGACTCTTAAACAAAGACTTTTTGAGAATCTTGATATACTCATTCTTCATTTGATCCTCGTGTTTTCTGTCACAGGTCTTAAAGTGATACAAAACATCATCTCCAGATCGTTCGATCTTTGATCCTAAAATTTAAAGTATATTAAGTGAGTAAAATTATTAAAACGTGCATAAATGTAAAATGTTACGTTGTTACGTGCATAAATATAAAATGTAACGTTGTTAAGGTAGTATGGGATACCTCTACGTTATGACGTATTTCCGTTTGAAGTATTGTTTTGATTTGCATGAGTGCTTATTATCGGGTCAAAATTTGTAGATACACCGTTGAAAAGAACACTCTGAAGCCTATTTCAATGCAAGTTCTCACAAGTCGGCATTTTAAGTAAAAAAAGACAAAAAAATCGCAAGTATATAAATTTACTTATAATTGTACAACGGACATTTAAAAAAGCAAACCCCTGTAAAAGGTAGTTTCAACATTGCTGCTTTTGAACACTTTTAAGCAAAAGCTGTATTTCAATTGTTTGAGTAACTGTACAGCACCTTGTGTGCGGTGAGGCATGGATAAGTGCGATTACTTCACATTGTGCTGAATTATCACCAATCAATTATCACGTTAACCAGAGCTGGACTTTTTTGTTATTTAATTCAAGAAGTAACTGTTTGGTCACAAATCAGCTAGCTGTTGTATATAGTCCCAAAACGTTCAGATGAATGCAATTGCTCTGAACAAGACACGACGTCCAGGAAAGCGATTGTCCATGCATTGTTTTCAAAACCGCTCAAAGTTGAAAACTACAAAGTGCGATTTTTTTAATGGTTTCTTAAATAGCACCCAAGTTTTTTCAACCCTTGGAAAATAAAGAAGGATAACTCTTCCGCTCGGATCTTTTAATTCAAAAAATTTTAAATGCATTTTATATTTTCCATTTATATATATATTTTCAATTTGTTTATTTCACTTTGCTAACATATTAAGATACATTCTTATTGTAGACTTTCATGAAATGTTATCCGTCTGTTTTCAAGAAATAAAGTTTTCCCAGTTTTTTACGCTTATTTTTTGTTGAAAATTAAAAAAATACTAAGACATATTTCTTGTCATTTTTGTTTTTACAAACACTTTATATTAGCAAACGCCTGCCTATAATATTAAGCTTATGAAAAAAGAATTATGCAAGAAAAAAAATCGTTTTTGTATTTCTCATTAAAATAATAAAAAAATTATTAAAATTACACTTTAATATACTGAAAGGTGGGGGTATTTCAAATCCTTCTAATTTGGGTACATAAATATGTAGGAGAAGTTTCGTTTGGTATCCCATACCACCTTAAGGTAATTAAAATGAAACAGGTGAAGAAAACTAATAATGATCGATCTCAAAAAAATCAACAAACAATACAAATCTTGGAATAGGGCATATAACACAGACTCCCAGAAATTCCAGAGGTGAGGTTAGGTACCTAGAAAGAGTAAGCATTCCCTGTTGAACCGTCACACTCACCGTGAGCCCAATGTATTGATCAGGTAAACAGAATATTACGTAGTCAGTAAAATAACATAGGCCAAACAATTGGTATGAAACACGTCAGCTAAAATACGACTAACTGACAGCTTTTATTTTTTAAAAAGGTCATTATAACGACCATAAAATCTTACGAAGTGCTGACTTTATAACGAGCTGTTGAAATCTAGGAAACATCAACTTACCTGTAATTTATCTTAATTGAAACATAAATATCCTTTTTTTCTAAAATTATTATACATCTTTAATATCTGAATGGATTTCTTTCACAGCAACTATGGTGAGAAAAGATATTACATGGAATGTTTCAATCAAAGATAGTAAAATATTTTAACAACGGTCCTGGATCTAAATAATAAAAGACATTTATTAAGACAATTGATCTATTTTCATTTTCTATGTCTCTAATTTTTAGATAGATTTTATGAAAAGATATGGAAGAATAAAAAAGGATAAAAAAAAAATCGAACAGTAAACAAAATAAATTGTGAGCATTGCAAACATGGAGGTCTAAAACATCAGAGGTTGGTTCAGGTGCCATGGAAAAGAAAGCTTACTAAAACAGAGTATCCGTATGAAAAATGGGGTGAAAAATTGTTTTATGTCTTCATACATGTCTTTAACATAATTTTGTAGATGTATGACACAAATACTTGCCCATAGCATAAGTTTAACATCTGCAAGTTATTCTGGGAAACTACTTTTTAGGTATCTATTTTATAATCTCGAATTAATCTGGAATTTTAGTTGACCATTTCACATATGAAAAACTTGACAAAAGAACTGGTTCTTCTTAAGTAAAGGTACATACTTTGACAGGACGGAGGATTGCTAGGATTGCTAATAGGGAGCCAATTTCCACTTCCACCACAGAAATACTTTGAGCGGATGTCATGACCATGACTAAGTCGGGTTCCCTTTTGACAGAACACGACACACATACGAGCGAATTCTATTATCCATCCATTACATACCAGAGCACCGTTCAAGGGAACGTCAAGCTTCGGACAGGATAGAGCTGTGATCAATGGACAAATAATATTTAAATATTCTTTTTTATTATTATTGTTTTAAGTATCTTCATTTATTACACCGGTGTAGCACTTGTCTTTTTTTGGCAAATCAAGTTTCAATGAATTTGCAATGCTGTCTTAAAATGAATGGACCCTGTTTTGTGTTGTATCTTAATATATTTTTAAGTCACCGGGCTGCATTAAATACCTGCCAAGGGGTCGTAACATAAAGCTTGCTAAGTTTTTGACTTAAGTAGGGTCACAAGTATGTTTTAGGTGCAATCTTAAGACCTGCCTAAGTACTACTTAAGTATGTCTTAAACCGTAACATAAAACGGACTTAGCTAGGTCTAAGTAAGTCAAACTTATGTTCAAAATATGTTTTATCAATCATCCTAGTTTTTCAATTTATTAAGGTCTTCCGTTTCCAACGGAAGACCTTCTACTGATTGTGATGATTAAGATTATTCTTATTATTCTTTTTTTTTTCCTAGACGCCAACTTTGACGCTTCATATCTTCCTCATTTTTAAACAGATTTTGTTCAAATTTTCAGAGCTTTTAGATTTTACAAAACACTGTCAGAATACCGTAATACAATTCGGAAATTACCTTCTGTTCACGAGTTATTCCCCTTTGATTGAATTTTGCATGCCTCCGATTTCCAGACAAAGGCTCAGAAATGGTTATAATTGGAGCACAAAACCCTTTGAAATTGAAAAGAGGAAGCATTGAAGTTGTGCACATCGGTTTTTGTTTTTTGATTTTTGCATTAAAAATGGCGCTAGAGAGGGGTCAAAAGTTAGAACGCGGAAAACAGCAAAAAATTTGACATATTTTCCTTTATATCTTGAAAACTAGAAATATTTTGTTAAGACATGTAGAACAAAAGTTGTGCATAATTACAAGGGCTTTCATATTATACTATTTAAAAGGGGCTGGCCCCTATGATTAGGGATCTTGGGCCCTTAAAAGTTTTTGCTTTATAACTCAAAAACGGTAAATATTTCGATCTGGATCTTGGGAACAAAATTGTTCTTTTACACCTTTTTGATCTAATGAAAATGTTTTGTTCGAGTATACCGTGGGTATTGCGTAATACGTATTAGAAAGCAGGCCAGGTAAACAGGTAACGTTTTTCATTCGGCGAGGAAATCAGACCTCTTCATGTGTATAACTTAAACAGACTTGCTATCAATAATATACCCTGCGGTATTTAATGTTAATTTCCTTTTTAATAAGGTTTAAAACGTGGTTTATGGTTCACTATTAAATTATTTATTACAACTAGTCTTTCTTTTCTTCTTTTTTAAATTAGGTTAATAGTGTTCAAAAGCGGAGAATATTAAATCTATCTTTCTACGTTTATTATTACAACAAACTTTGTAAGTGATTTTAAACTGTATGCATTGAATAATTCACGATCATTAGCTGTATGCATATTACGGTCTCCATGTTCAGCTCGATGTTTAGTTATGTAACCCAACGCGCGAATCCCACGCTGTTGATCGAGGTCACCAGTGTACTAGCCACCTGTGGCCATAAACAAAGCTAGTATTTGTGATCGCGTATAATGTCAATTTTGTACAAAGAGCTATTAATTAATGGAAAGTTATGTTTTTAATTATATCGAATCAGTAAGATTACTTTACCGATCTTTTATAATCTTAATTCCAAACACTGGTGCATAAAAATCATTTTGAATTTTAATCGCTGTTTTTGTCTGTTCACGCAACAATACATTTAAAAAAAGTATTGCTCTATCCCGTGTTGTTGTAGTTTAATTCATCTGCAATTGTAATTGAATGGGGGCTTCGGTAAATAATTGTAATTACTACGCATGCTACGCACATATTATTTTTACCATCACTCTTGTGAATGTCCATTTATTATTTATAGAATTAAATAAACATTAACATAAATAAAAATTCCTTCAAATATACATGTACTATAATTCAAGTCTTTGTAATATAGCAAACAGTTTCATCCATCTCTGCCGCTTTGTGTCTTTAAGTGTTGTAGTCCAGTCCTCGTTTACATACACGTGGCCACAGAGAGCCGCGGGCACCTCGATGTTGAAATACATTGTGTACTCTGATAGTTGCTCTACACCGCACAAACAACTAACGTGTACATACAGTGTAGTAATTGGCAAAGATTGTTTGAAAAATATAAACTCGCATGTGTTCGCTACGAAGCATTCATTTTAAAATTTTATTTACATGTAGATACCTTATAAGAACAAAATAAAGTAAATGTATAACACTTAGAACAATGTTTAAAAATTAAAATACAAATATCGTGTGCTCGGAAGGGAAGATGGCTTGAAAGGGTGTGTCTGTGAATGCTTAGATCTAGCAACACACTTCGCAAAGTTAAGCATACTTGTGTCCAAATCCTTTAAAAGTGGGGACAATCCCCAATCCTTGCACCCTTCCTTTTTGAATCTAAAAATATATACCATACTGAGAGTTGTATATAGAGCGGGAATGTTGTTTTATTAGTCCTTAAAGGCACAACTTAAGAAATGACTTATAAATTTTTTTTAGATAAGATTGTTTCGCGATACAGCTGTGATAAATCTTAGGAACTTCTAAAGTTATAACTTAGGCATATCTTAAGATAACTTAGGAAACGTTTTTGAAACAGGCATGTCATCTATTACGACGTCCATATTACCATATAAGAGAATGAAATTTTGTTTTGTATATAAAGTGGTTATTACAAATATGCGTGTTACAAAAATGTATGTTGAAATCTTCAAAAGCTATCGAATTATTTGCATACGTGTACTCGTACATATGAACATTGATCAACACTGATCAAGTGTATACCGGGACCCGGGATAGTCTTATTATAGCTCTTGCTTTGTCAAATCATTACTTTCATACCCCTTGCATTTAAGAAAAACAATGTTATAAAAAAAATAATAATCTGACATATAACAAGTATACATGTAGCGTGTGCAATTTATTTGGCTAGGGGCATGTACACACGTGGTTCGAAACTGTAGGGGGCTACAAATGCGGCCATAACTAGTATATTTTTGAGGTGTTATAAAAAACAAATAATACCCACAAAAGCTTATAAAATTGCCGTTCTATCGATACCTTATATGTCATGTTTCATCCACCAACAACACCACGACATCGATGAGATATACGTTTCTACACGGGCATTTTCTTCGAAAAGGATAGGAAGTTAATGAATTAAAATAATTAATTCTTTTAGTTAACGCATTATGTTTACCTCTTTATTTGTTGTATGCAATAAGTATAGACCTTACTAATAATGACTGTTTGGTTGTCACACCTGTGCATGTGTCGTGCGAGGTACAGCGGTAAGGTAAATTACCGAGAGTCGCGATTAGCGGGGTGATTCAGAATACCCTAAATGACTGTGGTCCATTGAATTTCTACTTTTTTTTTCTACTGATTTTTACTTTTCCTTTAAGATAAAATGATTAATAACATAATTTATGCATCTAATAGATACATATAAATGTACATGTATAGCTTTTTAAAAACAAGAATCTGTAATTGAAAATGTGAAAGTGAAGAGTTTAGGTAATAGTTCTTAACCAAAATTTAATGACAGTTCATTCCTTCCTAGTCTCTATATAACTTTTAATTACGGCCGTGCCCTCTCCCCTTCAAAAGATGTCTAATACATGCTTTTAAATTCTGTTTATGTATCAAGAAATTTCCACAGGTACTTGTGGACAGGATCCCCCCCCCCTCCCCCAATGTTTGTTGGACATTTTTTCCCACAAATTATATTTATTACACTTATTCATCATGTGTACCATAGGAAAAAATCGAGTACAAATACCTGTGGAAATTTCTATTTGCCCCCCCCCCCTTCCCAAAAAACTGAAATTGTTTTCTACGGGCTTGACAACAGGTACTTGTGGACAGACCCCCCCCCCCCCCCCCCCGATATTCAACCCCGGGGCTTGTTGGACATTTTTTCCACAAATTATATTTATTGCACTTACTCATCATGTGTACCATATGAAAAAATCGTGAAAACCCCAAAATAATCGTTCCACACAAAAAATGCCTCACTATGTATAGTTAAAACATTAATTTTTCATATTTCTTGATGAAATTAACATTAATAAAATCAACACAAAATTAATACCGTATTACATATCACTTGAATTTATCATAAAGCAGAAAATCTGTTCTGCGGGCTTCAAGGCCAGCTCAGGAACCTAAAGATGTCCTCATTTTCCAAGTCCAGTACAGAACGTAAATTAAATGAAATAAATCACACGATCACTGGGAAGAACTCAAAGAAAGAAGACTCTTGAGGAAAAGATATTTTGATTCGACTTATAGACTGAAATAAACCGATATTCTCTTTTTGCCACTCTTTCCTGGTGCCCTGGGACTCTGAATGTAGGATCAGTATTTTTCTCACAGGTCCGTTGTACGGATTGTACGGGGGGGGGGGGGGGCAGACCTTCTGAAAATAGTCTTTTGTTGTAGTTTTAATATGTAAATTTTGATTTAATTGCTGCTTGCACTCTCCCCACTCTTTGTTTCTCTACGGTCATACATAGGCGAATCCCAGCAAAAATGTAATGACCCCCCCCCCCCTCCAACACACCCTTTTTTTTTTAAATGTGTATTGCGATAGGACTTAAAATTGGAAAACATTTTCTGTATATCTCTACATCGAAAAATATAAAACAAATATTTTTTTTTATATTTCCTTTTTAAAACAACATAGATAATTATGCATAGCTAATTAAATACTGAATTAAATATTTATCTTTGCAGACAATATGCTCTGGGTTATAGAACATGATGTGAAAGCGTATCGTAATGCACCTTGTAATCCTTTGGATTTTCAGATTTAAGGCCAATGCGAAAACCCAAAGACGCCGACATTTTATTATGCTACTGTAATCGAAGATCCGGGGGGCATACAGTTTTTGTCCTGTCCACCTGTCTATTTGTCTGTTAGACTGTGTTAGCCTCTTTGTCCGCAAAAACTTTAACTATGCCCATAAAATTTGATTGGTTGGAACTACTGCTTTCACACTTCTTATGTGTATTCCTAGTAACAAGGACTTCCTTCAGGTACCAACATATTTGACCTCTTGACCTTGAACTTGGAGTTTGATCCTCTTTCGCAAAATTTTACCAAATTATAACCTTGGCCAAAACTTTTGAACAGTTGGTGCTATGGCTTTTATACCTCACATCTGTATCCCTTGTGATAAGTCTCCTCCTTGGGTATAAATATGTTTGACCGTTTGACCTTGACCTTGGAGTTTGACCAACTTTTAAACAACTTTAGCCTTGACAATAATTTTTGAATGACTAGTACTAGGGCTTTTATATTACATAGGTAATTTTCTTGTGACAAGGCCTGTCATTGTATACCTTTAATTTTGACCATTTTACCTTGACCTTTGAGTATGTCCTACTTTTGAAAAACTTTAACCTTGGTTTTAACTTTTGAACAGTTGGTGCTAAGGCTTTTTAATACCACATGTGTATTCCTTGTAACAATTAAGACCTTCCCTCAAGTACAAACAATTATGATCCCTTGACCTTGGAGTTTGACCTTTTAAAGAAATTAACCTTGGCCATAACTTTTAAACTGTTGCTGCTGTGGCTTTCATACTAGTATATATTTCACAGTATATTCTTTGTTCAAGACCTTTATTTGGGTAATAACATTTTTTTTTTAACTTTTGATCTTGACCATGGAGTTTGACTTGCATTTGAGAAACTTTTAACTTTTGCCATAAGATGGCATATGGGGGCATCAGTGTTTCAAAAATCACACGTTGTTCAGTATCCAAATCGGGCATAAAACATTTACAATGATCCTTTAAAGCAGTGAGTTGAACCTAATAAATTACGACTATAGAAATTATGATAATTTATTTCGATGTATGGTCTAAAAAAAAACGTTTATTATACCTCTGTGAAAACTAGCTTACAAGTGAAAAATCACTAGTAAAATAGAATTTGATTGGCCGAGAAAGTCACGTGTCCATCATGTTTGCCCTGCAACAAAACGTCGTGTTTCACGATTGTGACGTCACAATTAAACGAGTGAGGAGTTAGATTGTTTATAGCGACGCTGCTAACTTCGTTCGCGCGGTAACAACAACTAAAAATTCACCCCAAAAAATCACCTTAATTAATGGAATTGCATACAGATAGTAGATTAAACGTTCTTTGTTAAAATGTTTGCACTTTTCAAAATTCGTTTATGGAAATACAGCTAACATACGTCATGAGACGTCACAGTCTAGACGTTCCAAATGTCGTGCTGTTTGAAGAGGCGGATCTTAAAATTAAGTGAACAATGCACTCGCCCAACGGTCGCACCGTCAACATATTATCGTTGATTGATTGTGTCGATTTAAATGTGTAAAAATGTAATGGTGTTTGAATGTTACTGGTGTGATCACACAAACTTGTCACGTAGGAATTTTTTTTAATGTAACGAGGCTATTGGTGTACCTGTAACTTACATCTATTTCATATCGTTCTCATCAAATGCATGTTTGATTTATTCATTGGATATCCTTTGTAATTCCTGCATTTTGGTTAATTCGGTATTATAAACAATTTACTGCATAATAGTGAGGGAGACATAAAGATTTCTTCGCAAATGAAAAATCATATTTCTCTCGGGCGTTGCCTTCGGGGAGTATGATTTTTCATGGGCGAAGAAATCTTCATGTTGCCCTCGGGGAATATGATTTTTTATGGGCGAAGAAATCTTCATGTCTCCCTCACTATCATGCAATAAATGCAAACTGTGAACTTGTCAATTCCGAAACACAAAAAAGGGTATCGCTGATATCATACAGAGTGTATCATTGCCTTGATCAGGCCCATAGGAAGCAAATTCAGGGTTTTTTTTTTTGGGGGGGGGGGCACAGCCATACATTTTCAGTTGACAGTTGAGGGGGCACTACTACCATAAATTTCCTGACAAGCAAAAAAAAAAGGTCACCAACTACCAAAACTTCCTTGACAAGCAAAAAAAGAGAAGGTTATCAGACGTTTTTATTGAGGTGGCACAAGCTATAGTATCTATGTCTACTATAGTAATCTATATATCGGCAAATTATTGGGGGGCACGCCCCCTCCCTCGGTTCCTACGGCCATGTTGATTAAATTTAGGGTCACTAAGGAAAGAATGTTTTGACTGGATGAATGGTCTGAAAGAACATGTGTTAACTTGTCGAGTCGGTAACACATAGATGGGGTTTGCTTATAACCAGAGTGTGTCATGGTTTGATGCAAGGTCATTTGAACGAGTTCAAGGTCATCAACGGAGAAACAACATTCCTTAACTGTCTTTCTACTGGTGAGACATTGCAAGCTGATACCCCTTACAAGATTGCTTATAACCTTAGAATGTGGCATGACCTTGACTCAAGGTCACTTCTTCCTGTTCGCAGCTCCAACGGAAGACCTACTCGTTGCTTTGCAACGAGCTCTGCTCTAGTTTATATATGTATTTGCAAAAATGATTTAGTTACGTTTTTAATCACATGCATATTAAAGTTGACGTCCTTACCTATCGGTTTTAGCTAGGTTAGATTAGATTTCGTATTTAATTACAGTTAATTCTGTTTAAATAATTTTGAATATTTTAAAACAAATATTGCACGGTCACAAAGTGGCACTAGTGGTTCATTGTAAATGCGTGAATATTGTTTATCACTCGAGACTGCGATGTTTTTAGTTTACCGTTTGTTGTTATTCTTCCGTTTGACAAATGTTCACTTGCTTTCAAATTGTCATTCTCGCAGACATGGCACGATAACCGAACGTCTATGTACTTGAAATTGAAATTCTTAATAATGTTAAAAAAAACAAAAAACAAAAAAAAAAAAAAAAAAAAAAAAAAAAACAATAGGGGCATTTTGATTTTTTTTCCTCCCATATCAGCAAGCAGAGACTGCAGACTTTTTATGATATACTTATTTACAATTTAATGAAGGTTGGAAAATAATTGTTTTAAGGAAACAATTTTTCGTATATCTTCAACTTATCAAGAACTCTCTTTCTCTCTCTCTCGAGAGAGAGAGCGTTAACGGTAGTGAACCCTGTCTGAATCCTCCCTTGTTGCGTTCTACATTCAATCTAATTTACAGACAATCTTTATTAGTTTTCTAGTCATCATCCTTTACTTCACCTACAGTTTTTAAAATCATTTCATCTCATTTTTTTCACAGTGAACAAACAAATCCATGATTACTGTTCACAATTTACTTATAATAATTAGTGTTTATAACCTAGGTCCCACTAATATTTCAAACGTATCCCCAAAATAATATTTTGCATTTACATGTATGTCATTTAGAGAGTGATATTGGAATAAGTGATATATAACCCCCCCCCCCCCCGGGGGGGGTACGAAAAACCAAAATTCTTATACCAGTATATTAAATAGAGAAAATTATCTTTTAGTGCATAATATTAATAAAGGAATGTTTTAACATAGTAAGTCAATCTTAAATAGTTCTAAATATGTTTAAGAAATTTAAGACATACTTAAGTCACCTCTACCGGCAGCCTAAGTTTTCCTAAGATTGTCAAATCTTAGCACGCTTCTAGTTACGGTCTTAAGTTTAAGACTGTACTTAACTCCTACTTAAGCATGGTCTCAGACTTAAGTACCCTTTATGTTACGACCCCCTGATTATTAATAATACAATTTGTAAAATTGTGCACCATAGTAATTTTTTCTTATGACCGTCATTTATTATATGTATAAAAACCATTTCAAACCGTATACATTCTTTGGAATTTTTCATAAACTTACGCCCAACAAAAATGTTGAAGGTGCAGTTGGCCCTGAGACCGTTGAAAGGTTTCAGAGCTGTATATCGAGCAGTATAGTATCCCCAGCGAAAGATAGATCCGTGATTCGGGTAGTTAGTGGTAACTTCAATATTGTGACCGAATGGGTCTTTGAAGTCAGGTGGACGCCACGTGACGTTGACGAATCGTGATGCAGAAGTTTGTCGAATATCGGAAGGACAGTACTTGTTGACCGGTGACTGGATATCTAATATAAGAATGAAATATATATAACTGGTGTTAGTGACCAGAACAGATTATTTTCATTGCTCTAATATACATTGTTACAAATTCAACACACAAACCCTAATGGGATATCATAAGCAGTTTAGTAACACACAAAGGAAAAGTTCTAGCAAAAGCTTTTCTTCAATCTTTGTTTCATAAAATGTAATCAATAGTAAAAGAAACAAACCTTTTTCGCAGTGAACACCTGTGTAACCTTGTGCACAGCTACAGGTGTACTGATTATAGCCATCTATACAATTTCCGCCATTTTGACAGGGATTGCTATTGCACGTTTTTACAACTGAAAAGATGAAGGTTGATAGATAGTGCAAATTTAGTGATTTTTGAAAGAAAAAATTGATGTAACTTTTAATCGTACAATAGAATAGGGTTTTTTATGAAACATATCATATACATTTCGTGAGGCAAACGTCTTCTGATTGTTTTATTTAATTTCAAAGTAAATTATGTTCTGCTTTTTTAAGCAACTACAAAAAAATCCAACCTTGCGAAAGGAATTAAAATAAATGTAAAATATTGAAACAAATAATAATTTGAAAGCTTCAAGACAGACAAAATAAATAGCGAAATAATTTTAGGCGATTGGAAATTTATTTCATTCAATTATACATGTTTATTTAAATAAAAAATCGTAGACTCACAAATGCATGTTGGAAGTCTTCCAGACCAAATTTTATCACTTTGACACGTCCTCTGTTGATTGCCGACAAGTTTATAGCCAGTCTCACAGCTGTAGGTTACAGATTTTCCTTTCGAAAAGTCACTCCCATGAAGAAAACCATTAACAGGAGTACCAGGGTGACCACAGGAGATAACTATCAAAACAGTAGACGGGTATTAATGAAGCGGATTTGAAATAGTCCTGATAATGACATAAATTTATAATTGATAATAATGATAATAAAAGATATTACTGTCAGATATAAGACGTCGATAGGTCCGAGGAAAGGTCACCAAATTTTACATTTAAGTTCTAATTATATAATTAGTCACTGGCTTGAAAATTAAGTGCATAAAAGAATTATAAACAACGATTCATTTCACCTCCTCCCCTATTTATAATATGGATTATTCAAAGTATTTCGTGAATTATTTTCTTACACTTTTACTCTTTTTGGCGCCGTTGAAGAGCAAGATTAAAATAAAATTCGTTTTTGTTTGTTTAACGTCCTTTCGAGAATTTATCACTCATATTGAGTCGCCACCACTTGCCGGTGGAAAGTTGCAAATTAAGACCTGTACTCGGCACTCAGGGGCATTGAGTAGTGACGGATCTGTTTTGTTTTTGCCAACCCCTACTGCGACATGGAATCTCAGTTTATACGGTTTCATCCGAAAGACCCACCTCCACGTCCCAAAGTGGGATTCGAACCCGCGATCAAGTTGAAGTTCAGTTTATTCACCCAAACCAAAATATTGGTGTATGGAGTATATTAATAACATATATACATTATATACAAACTGGTCAGAGGTACATTTACAAAACAAAAGCATGATAGAAGATTAAAAAAAAATTAAATAATACAGGGGAAAATATATCAAGGAGGACAGGCAGCATCATACATTTTTAAGATAAACATACATAGTCTTTTCAGCATTTTTTTTCGTTTTGAGTTGACATTAATTCATTGAATTTGATAACATTCGGTCTGTGGGAATAATAATTGCCCAGGTAATTTTTTCTTAATTTAACTTAAGTTTTACATTCTAAGATGTATGAAATTCATCAGCAGTTTGAGTATTATAACAAAGTGTACAGATTCTATCACACATACCATCTTCCAGTCTCTACTGGTAGATGATGATTTGCGGTACGAAATCTTATATTTTTCTAAATTTAGGAGATAACTTATCAATATAATTTTCAAATCCAAAGTTTTGTTTAAAGATTCTGTAAATTTGTCTTTTTGAAGAATTATTCACATCACTAGACCACTTTTGAATAAATTGATTTTTTAATATTTGTTTTACAGTACTAGTAGCAGTTATCCATTTATAATTCATATTGACACACTGTTCTTACCATACATAATATAAACCACACATATTCATTTGTTTGTATAAAACATTTACAGTTTTATTTTGCGGCCCTGAAAAAAGCTTTGCCAAATATGAAATCATCCAAAAATTGAGTCATTAATTTTATTTTAAAGATGTAGTCTCTTAATTGCAAAGGTGTGTGCAAACAAATTGAGTAACGTGCGTTAGCGCGTATTTCAAAATCCCTGTATTATCCTTCGGGTAAGTAACAGTTAATAGAAGAGCCATTGCAACAGCTTCTCTTCAATTTGAGCTTGGATTTTGATTTTCACTTATGGCGTTGCACTTGCACGGCGTTCAGTGTTCGTGACGTCAAAATGCAATAAATTCTTTAACCATTTGACCCCATGTTCGTGTTAAGGTGATTTGAATGCCGTCGTTTTCCAAACACTTCATAAGCAAAATAAATGTGGAATGTAAATACTTTATTACAAACAACTGCCCATTTTTGAGTCTTATTTATATAACATGAATTTGCTTATGTATTCTGACGATATGGTTCTTATAGCGGAATCTATAGAAACTGTACTGCAGAAATTGCTCCTTTTAGATAATCAAAAACTAAAGTTTGAAACTTGACACTGAAAAATAACTGTTGTTATCAGAAATCGTGAAAATGTAGAAAAATCTGAAAATTTTGTATGATGGCTAAGAACGGGAAATTGCTAATGAATTTAAATATTTAGGTGTGTTGCTCAATTACAATGATTCAAACGCATGCTACTGAGTAAGGAAAGCATTTTCGCAATTAACAAAAAAATGAATAACAATTACCTGAATGTTGAAACTAAATGTACAGTTTTGGACACATGTAAAAAGTATTTTGTCTTATGGTGCTAAAGTATGGGGGTTTTCACAACGCAAAAGATGTTTACAACGTACATGTACACAAACATATAAGAGTGTCCTAGGTGTGAAATCATATATTCAAATAACATGATGTATTATGAATTAGGTAGAATGTATCTGTACCTTTCAGTGAAACTCCGAATAGTGAAATATTGTCTTAAACTTAAAAAATAAAAAAAATGTATATTAAGGACAAGTTATGATGAGAGAATAAGAAATGATGACAAATGTTTTACTGAAATTAAGAATGACTTTGATAAGCTTGGTTTAAGTTGTCTTTTGTTCGCTCTGAGACTCCTAGGGAGTGTGTCATAGAAAAAAAAATATCGCATGCTTTAGACTGTCTAGTCATAAATAACGATTTGAAGAGGGTAGAAATGTTGATGAAAATAGAAAAAACAATATGTTGAAGATGATATTTTTTTTATAATGAAGTATCCTAAATATCCTGATCTCAGAAAACAATATAACAAACAATATTATGTTCAAAAACCATGCGTCTTAAGTAATACAATTGTTAAGTGTTCAGAATGTCAAAGAAATGTCTAAATACGGAACTTTCGAGATACGCCGGAATCGTGGTTTACGGCTGACTTTTACACAGAGCAGTCACGTGATAATAAGGAAATGTAGGGCATTGTAATGGCGAATGATACATCGCAACGAAATATTAAGCAGACGAAATTATTCGACGTCTTAAAAAAAGGAAAAACACAGATACATGTACTACCAGCCACTACTGGTGTTCTTTGCCAGGGTGTTCAGCAGACGGGAAGCCAGTTGAGGCACTTATCCTTGGATGCAAGGCGTCCAATTTTAAGAGGAAACTCAAATAACGAAGGCAGTGGCCTCAGCAGGTCTTTCGAGATGAGGAGTTTTCCCCTGAACTATACCACTCCGTTTGTTCCCTACATTTTGCAGATGGCTGTCCCACTGAAAACAATCCTATCCCCACCCTATTTAGTCGCTACAATTTCAAGATTCCAAAATAGAAACCACCTCCATAGAAAAACGTCAGCATGCATATGCGAATACAACCGCTATGAATATACATATATGCCTCTACATCAACAGAGAAGAAGTGTGAAGAGGGTCAATGTAAAAAAAAAAAACAGGGCCATCCAGGAAGCTAGATTCGAAGAATTCTTGAGTTGATGACACTCCTCAGAATTTGACTTGGTTTCAACACCTCTTTACTTGCTAACTTTTTTGGGGTAGCCGAGAGGCAGGTATACCAAATATTTAGCTCATGGATTAATCTCATATATAGGGTGTGTTACTAAGAAATATAAGATTCAAACTGCAAGTTCACTAATTTGTCTAAGTTTCAAATAAAAATCTAAATATTGTTAATATTTTATGAAAATATCTTAATTTTCTTATTATATTACAAATGGTTTATTTCCTTAAATAAATTAATTACTGGTAATTGGTAAATATATTATATACATGTTTATATAATTATTTAGATTCACAAATAATTTAATATAATTCACACAGAATACTAGTATTCTGACTTTGAAAAGTATTACTATGTAAATGTATTTTATATAGGTATTTGGACCTCAAATTAAATGGCCTTCAAGAGCACAAGTAAGGAAATTCATGCCACACTCGTTCAAGAAAGCTTTTCCTAGGACAAGAGTTCAGAGTAATCGACTGAACAGAGATGTTTGTTCAGCGGCCACGTACCCCTACAGCACAGCATCAAATATACAATAACTATAAGTGCCATAACACATTAAAGTGCCTTGTTGGAATCACTCCCTCTTGTATCACCACTTGACAAACGAATAATGATCTACATATGATGATATAATTGTACTATCCAAAGATTTGTTCATGAATGCTCTATGATCATGAATAGTAGCTATGCACATAATATGACATCTGAAACAAGTGCTTACATGTAAATTAAATCAAAAGAATAAGATCTTTTTTATGTATATGAATGTTCATTCCATAAAGGCATCTTAATATATACCAGACCTGGGGTCAATTACTTTAAATGTAATGCATCAAATTACAATTACTTCGAAATTTTTTGAATTACATTACACATTACATTTTATAAGAGAAAAACACAAATTCTATGACCACACAATTTATATCTATACTTTGGTTGATATGCTTTCCCTCAGGTCTGTAAGTCAGAGTGGTATTTGGATTTTGTATTCATTTATCATGTTCATGTAGTTTACCAATCTACCATGATCTACAGTTGACAAAGAAAGTGGATCGGAACACTTTTAATGTTGTAGTTTTGTTGAGTCTCTGATGTTAGTTCCTCCCTTTTTTTTAAATAAATGTATTAATGTCACTTGTTTTGTGGCTTCTCTGAAACCTAATGATTTCTTTTTTTAAAAAAATTCTGGCTTTCTTCAATTGATTTTATAACTGTCTTGTCAAGAAGTTTTCCATCAAAACAATTATTTAGTATGTCTGTCAATCACCACTGAATAAAGTAAAACATTTTTTTTTTTTAAAGTAAGATATAGGATTTTAATTTTAAGACTTTAACATTATAAATAAAAAAAAATAACCTCTCAGTGACCTTTATTTGTTTCAGATTCAATAATGAAGAGAGATTTAAAACCAAAATGTAACTTAAAGGTAATGGTCATTACTGACATTTTTTTATTTAAATTAATGCATAACATTACAATTACTTGTAATTGAAAGATGAGTCCATTACACATTACATCCAATTACTTTGAAAAAATGTAATGATTACAATGCATTACCATTACCCCAGGTCTGATACAAACTGTAATGTACATATTGTATTTATTTTTGAAAGAATTTAATCATATGATCATGATGATTGAAATATTTTATTGTTGTTCCTAATTTATATTTATCAGTTCAGGTATTCTGCCATCAATAAATTATGAATATTAATGAAGCCTGTACCTTAGACCAAAAGTGTTTTAAGTTTTTCCTCACTGTTATAATCAAGAATGCCATAAATTAGTATGCACTACATGCTTATCTCATTCACAAATTTGTTACTCTGCTATACTTAGAGAGACATAATTGCAACTTTCAAATGTTTGTTGAAGAAATATTCACATTTTTGTACAATTTCCTCAAATATCAAAGGATCTTAATGTATTTGCTCACAGAAAAATCCACATTTTGTGTAAAAACACAGGAGCTGAAACAATTTTTTTTCTTCAATTTCTTTCATAGAGGTTGTTCAAGGACTTGCATGGGTTGTTTATTGAATGGTGAGTGCTAACTTCAGGTTCTTCTCTTGTATAGTCCTGTAGATTTATGTAATTGGCCAATACAGGATGAGATGACATGATGAGGCTTAACAAATTGTCCCAAACACATGGAATATCTGTTCCGACTTGAGTGTGATAGTCTTTGTGCCTCTCACAGAATGAAGCCACAGCAATTATCGAAGCCGTACAGTGCTTACACGACCCATCATCTCTAAAATCAAGAGAACTTTTGTTCAAAGTGATGATCGAAGTATTGAATATGAAATTCCATGACATGAATAGTGTATTGAGCAATTTACATAATCATAAATGCTTGTAGGCTGAGACAGGGCTCCCTCTGTGTATGTTTTTTTAATGAACATTAGTATATCTTTATGAAATAACATTTTTGATAATTATTGCTTTAAATCCTACTGGAGAATCTGTAGTCATAATGTGAAAACCTGAATATTTACACTACATCCACCTGAGTGAATCTGTCCATTGCCCTCAACAAATATCCAGGTCTTGTACGGATCTCAGGAACTGTGTCACACTTGATGTACTGAAAATCATCAGACGGGGGACACTTTCACTTTATCAACGTGGTTGTTTTAGTCTGTATCCATTGTCTTGTCTCTGTCTATGTTTTCAACCGAGAATGACGTACTCCAGCCATCGTTCAAAAGTTTTATGAAAACATCGGAAATCTCAATGTTCGGCAGTTTTATGAGATCTTCAGACCACCTATAAACACTTGTTATATTTCGGAAAACTTTATCTCCAACAGTTTGACATCACCACCCTGTAATCATCTGCCACTTCTGAATTTCAACTCCCAGTTCACAAAGTCTTATCAAATGATGTTTTAAATATATTGAAAAAGCTATACCTTTAAGGGATAAAAGGTCTTTCAGCATAGGCACTTGCCAAGAATTGAAATTATAGTCGTAATCGCAGTCTGTATCTAATGACGCCATCGTTTACGGTGAAAACGGAAGTAAACATGCCCTACATTTCACTTTTGCGTGATGTAAAAATCGGGTCGGAAACGTATCTCGGAAGTCGCGTATTGGGAAGATTTTTGTAAAGTGCCTCACAACGAAGATAAGAATTACATAACTGTTTGTAGCATATATTCTGTATGTGTATATTTTATATATAAAACACAGAAAAAATTGAATAGTTTTACATGTATATCTTTTCCACAGCCATGGCGTAAAATGCGTAATGGCCACAAAAAGAGATTTTGACCCCCTGTGCTGAGCCCCGGGGGAGGATTTCATCACATATTTGCAAATTAGAATGGATCATAAGAGGACGTTGTTAATATATATATATATATATATATATATATATATATATATATATATATATATATATATATATATATATATACATGTATATATATATGAAGTCTTTTTTTTATTCGCCCCGTTTTAAATTCGCCTAAGAGCAACGAGGGCGAAAGGGTCGAAAATAAAACGGGGCGAAAATTTCCCTGTATATAGTATTATTTATGATTACCTTCACAAGTTGTTTTTGCTAGTTTATCCCGAATTGAATTCAAGGCACTAAAGGTAGACACATCAAATACGTAACTAGTTTTTGTTGCCATTCCCTGAAGTTCAGACATATCCACACCGTCACCGACACCAACAGAGAAGATGATGACGCCATTGTTACGTAATAATTGAGCTTCAGACAAAGTGCTAGACTTGCCGTCGGATTGTCCGTCAGTTATGATAACTGCTAGTTTGGGAACATTATTCCTACTATATGCCCCAAAGCTCGTCGTTCGTGCATACCGGATGGCCATAGCTGTGTTTGTAGAACCACTGTCATATGGGATGTTGGAAATACGAGATTTTAAAGCAGATTTAGAATAAAATGATGTAAGTTGAAATGTGTTATGAACAGATGTACTGAAGGGCACAGCGCCGACTCTGACGGTTTTAGAACCAATTTGAAATCCATCTACCATTGCCTTGAAAAATTCCTTAGTCTTTTCGAAATTGCCTGACCCAACACTTCCACTAGAGTCCAAAATAAAAACAATATCAGCAGCAGTGTCACCGCAATCTGTAAGATAAAAGTTAAAATGATAGTATAAAATAAGATGGCTGCAAAAGATTCAGATATACGGTATGTTTTAACTTCATTTCGACAGGGTCCTACAAATAGGAATTAAAAATCCTTCATGTGGGAAATAAACACTACATTATAATGTTTGCTATTTGTGTATATAAAACCTTGATATATCTGGGACTAGGGAGAAATTATGGAAATTTAGAATCATCATTAGAACTATTCAAAAGATCATTTGTACCAGACGCTGTGAAACAATGGAACTTATTAACATTAGAAACAAGAGAAGCCATTTCAATTAATTCATTCCGTAAAAACTTATAAGAGCTTGTACAAAAATCTTCAATCCGCCAACGTATTTTTTCTTTTGGCAAACGCTATACAAACATAATTCATACTAAACTAAGACACAACTGTTTACTTAATTATGATCTATATAAACGCAAAATCATCAACAGTCCCCTTTGTTTATGCGGAAAGTATGAAGAAGTTTATCATTATTATTACTTTTTTTTTTTTTTGCTTGAAGAAATTATGCAAATGCAAGGAACAATCTTTTCAACCACCTGTTTTTGCTTGAAGAATTGGTTACAATTGCCACAATCCTGTTATTATTGGGTGATAAAGATATGCCTGTACTAACTAATAACAATATTTTTGTTGCTCTCCATGAATTTATTGATGAAACATGTAGATTTTAAATTGACGTCTTATTCATTTATATCACTTGAAAATATTATATTTTAATGTATTATTTGCATGAAATATTGTTATATATAAGGACCAGTAAGTTATAAGAACTTGTTTCTAATCCTTTTGATTAATTCAATAAAAATATGTTCAAACCAAAACAGAATCATCAACTTTATTAAAATTATTATTTTAAGGAAATCTATTCCCATATTTAACGTATACAATCATACATACTTACCAGGTTCCACTTTCGTAATGAAAATCAACAGCAAGAGAGCTGTGTAGAGCATTATCGAGAGCATTCTCTAATAAATATATCTCAGAATATAACTATAAAATATCCTCTGATACTTTCACCGTATACAATCAGTTGTTTTCCGTGGATCTTTTATATTCTGTAATATAACAGAAATTAGGAACTCATTTAAGACTCATTTTAAGTTAGATGAATTAACATAGATTAAAATTTTACAGTTTTGCTGGGACATAATTTTTTTCATACGACGTAATAAAAAGTTGTGAAGAAATGTACATGCAAAATTCATATTCTGAAGGACCTCCAGGACGTACTTTGGCGCCCGAAATTCGCAAACGTATAAGTACATGCACTTATGTAATTTCAGTGACATTTCTGACAACGTCTCATTGATGCATGAGTAATATACATAACCCAGATTTTTTTTTCAAATTCTTTAATCAGAGAAAAATTACTGATTCATTATAAACTATAAGACTTCTATCACTTGTAGCAAAAAGACCGCTGACAAAATTTCTGGAACGTATCTGAAACTAACTAAATTAAAAAGAAAATCATAAAATGCATTTTATGTTGCATTTAAACATGCAAATAAATTGACAATTTTTACTTTTATTTTCTTTAAATTAAGTTTTATTATTATATAACTTTTAAAAGAAGGCCAAATAAAAAATCGAAGGAATTATGACAAAATAAATGATGAAACATTAATATTTTTTAACTACTGGAAAATGAGAGGTTTGGATGAAGCATATATTTTGAATATAAAGGAAATGCAAGTTTTTCTCTTTTAAATTTCTTTTTGTTTACAAAAATCATCTTTGTTTTTTTTTAATTATTATTATTTCTACATGTAATTATATCTTGCACTCTTGATTTTACCAACATATACAAGACAATTTGCAAAATTAATTTCATTCAGATAAAATATATTTTTCATTTACAATTCATTAATTTTCTCTGATTAAGTTAGATGGGAGATATTTCTTTTGTTGATTATGATTTGAACGAAAAAGAGTTGAAGAATTGACTTACCTTTACAAGAAAGGTCATCTCTTCTAGATATGGCAAAGAAAATTCTCCCTTATATCGACATGATATTGGCACTTAACAAACACTTCAACATGTAAAAAAAAGCATGTAAAGCTGCTCTCAGCACTCACTTCTTTAATTAAAAAAAGGTAAACAAGCCACTGAAGCTGAATTCTTCGTCAACAATGGATATCTTTCGTTATCTGTGTTTATACTGCGTATTAGGGTTGGTAGATTTTTATATAGTTGTACGGTAAACAAAATTTCAAAGTAGCACATCAACAGTTGCCCTTAAAGTATTTAGATGTAATACTTATAATTATTGTTTAAATATTCTTGAACCATTTTTTAATTTTGTACTGAAATACTTAATTGATTATTATTTGTTTAAATACACTTACCTAAATACACTTTAGAGATAATTGACCGATTTTAGCAATATTCTGACAATTCAATAGCTTGATTTACGCTTACGAAACACCTACAAGTGTCTTGGGTTGGTAAAGACAAACAACGGGAAGCGTACCAGTGTTGTTTTAACAGAGCCCCTCGCATATGATACAGAGGATGTAAGGTAAGAATTTAATACAGGAAATAAACTTTATCCATTGTAAAGTTTTCTGTTTGAAAGGGGTCAAAAACCTAGACTGAAAGATTTTCCTTGCAGTATTTCATGTAATGAAACTCTTCATTGCTTAATGAATGTTTTCTTTAAACAGATGTTAACTTTTAATTTTTTACATTTTTTTTCAAACTTTCAGGGTTCAGAAAAGACTAGGATAACTTTCAAGGTCATACACAAAT